>NC_089498.1:12790000-13990000 GCF_036850765.1 Saccopteryx bilineata
GTGTGTTTGTGAGATAAACAATCGTCAGCCTCTTCTAGCCACGCTGCGATATTGTGAGGCCAAAGTCGCCTCTTTCTATAACAATGACAATAAAACCAATTTTTCTCGGATGGGTGATTCAAACAGTTTCACTGGGGATATCTACCCTATAATTCCTGTCCAGAAATCTAACATTATTAAATGCCTATAATTTCATAGTTCATGTTGTTAAACACTGAAGCAATTAGCATCTGGAATTGCTTTAACAGCTACTCTCCTGAAAATCATTGGTGACACAGTGGTCTGCTGACATCACAAATAACCCAATAGTCTCCCAACCAGAAAGTATCAAGATCTTAACCAAATGTGAGATCTTAAAAATGAGTGTAATCTAGGATATAAAAGGTACACCATAGGTTTGCATGAGAAAAAAAACAGGTGTTTGCCAGTAACATTCCTCAGGACTTACTTTAATGGCTTTGTAGCATAAAGTTCCAGTGAGTGTGGCTTCTATGCAATGAGGAGAAGGGAACTGACATTTAATTCATTCTCATTTTGACATTGCCCTTCACTTAATTATCATGAAAACTAAGCAAGTTTTGTCACTTCAATCTTTCCATCAGATTTTTTTTAAAATGTGGTTTCGATGGGGACCCTGTGACTCACATAGGTCATGAAAGTTCTCAGTTCTCACCAATGTTGCCATTGGCACACTGGGTGGTAAGGAGCTGAGATAGGGGGGTTTTATAGAGGTCCGAGTGAAACAAATAGGAAAAAATAATGCAGCTGTGAACTATGGCAGTACTTGTGGGACACAGGGGGAACAAATGGGAAATAGCTTTAGCAGGTGATTTACATATGACTTAATCATCTCTTTTATGTGGTTGGGGAACAGAAGAAGACATTTAGGGTGTACCCCGAGTTTCCACTCAGATGGTAGTGACAACCCTCATTATCAGAAAGAAGCAGTATATAGGTCAGACGTTAAAATGTCCTAGCATTCAAATCATGATTACAAAGTGCACATTCATCTTTCAATTTTAAAATGTCTAAGATGTGTGAACCATTTGGTCCATGGTTATCGGATATGTTTGCTACATAAAGAGAAGAAACTGGAAGTCTTTCTAGCTCTTGTCATTTGTTCTGTGGACAAACACTGTGGACTTAGTTTTGTTCTCCTAAGTGAATTTTATATTCTACCTGTTTGAATTGACAGTCTGAATTATGTACAGAAAAGATGCTTTTTGTCTCCTTCTAAGATTATTTTGGTTATTTTGCCATCGATTTATAATTCATTGGCTACCTTGATCTGTTTCCCATGATTTAGTTCATCTGTCCTTTAAAAACAGCCCCTCTCTCTATCAATCTCTAAAAATATGTTCAAGTCCAGATACTAAAATATATCTCAACATAGAGTTTTGAACAGACAACACTTTTAATACCGTTAAAGAATTTGCAATGAAAGAAAGGAGAAGGGATGAGAAAAAGGTTAAGGACCTCTAGAGTCTCATGAAGCAGCTCTCAGCAGCTGTTTATTTCAGTAGACTTTTTAGTCTTTAACTCTATGTAAAGCCAGTAGCCAGGGCCACCATCACAGCCACCTGGCCCATGCAGGTTCGCATTGGATTCGGACAGTCGGTAAAGAAACAACGGAGCCAAAAACTGATGGGCCATTATCTTTAATCCTAGCTTGCACCTGGCGGGCAAGTAAAAACACACACTGGGCTCCAAAACCCATTCACATTCAGTGCTCACAAAGCTACTGACTTATCCGAGTTTCCTAGAATCAAAGGTTTCTAGCTCACCAGACTTATTCACCTCTGTTCCCCATCTCCTTCCTTCTCCCTGCACAAACTCTGCACAAACTGGCTTCTCACTCAACACTCTGCCATCTTGGCTGCTTCTCCTGGCCTCCTCCACGTGGCCTTTCTCTGCTCTCCTCTCTGCTCTCTCTTCTAGTGATAATCTCAGGAACCAAGAGAGCAAGCTCCTGTTCTGCCCCCATTTTATAGTGTAGATTCATAACCTTTAATGCAATATACAAAATAGGGAAGTTTCTAATACAAAGTCACTTATCTGGGGCATGATGGGATTGTACCACCCCACATCAAAAAGGGAGGGAAAGGCTTAATCCTAAAACCAAGCCCAGGCTACAAGGATCCTGCCTGCCCACAGCCCACAGAGACACACATTAATATCACCTGGACAACGGTCTCCACGTGGGCAGTGCCATCTTTAACAAAGTGAGCATAATATATCTTATCTGCCCAACACTCTAACTTATGATTTTCACTATATATCCTTCAGTCATCAGTGGCTGGGAGATGATCTCTTTGAGTGTAGTCATTTCCTTTGCTGCTTTAAGTTTTTAAATACCAGTACTTGATGGTAATACACCTGGTTGCTGGTACAGTTTGGAGTGCGGTTGCTGCTTTAAGTGTAGGTTGTTAGACTATGTCCCTACAGTCAACACTCTGCTTGCAGTAGGGCGTTCTTGGTTGTTAAGGTCTGGGAACTTGATGGATAGAGAGAATGTAGGAGACAGCTTTCAGCTGTCACACTTTAGGAAACAAGCAAGGATATTAATTGACAATCTAACACCTTCTACTTCATTTTGTGTAAACTATACAAACGTTCTTTACATCTTTGACATTTTAGTAATCACTTAAGAAATTAAAAAAAAAAAGATCTTGGGCAAATCATACAGGAAGATAGTTATCTTCCATCCTTAACAAATCTGACTGCTTTGGAAATAATCAACTCATAAATATTTAGCTAATATATACCCAGAGCAATGGATTGTGCAAAATTAAATGCCTCATTGAAACAATTAATTTCAAATGCTGTGATTTATTAAGCATACTTTACGGGAAATTTAATAGAAATATGGACTCAAAGTAATTTGAGCAGAGGATGCTGGCCGTGTCTTTGATTTCTCGCCAACATATATATGCTTCCTTACCCTGCAGGTGAAGCCCCAAGAAAGAGCGAACTTCCAGTAAATCTCTCTAATTGAATGTGTGGGTCAGAGTTTGATAAGAGGAGGCAATGGCCACAGGTTGTGAAAACAACTAAATAAATAAATAAACGAAATGAAGTAATCCTTTCATATCTCACATACCTCCTGCAGTTAAGCCCTCAGGGAAGGAAATGCCACTTCTGTAAAAGCTTGCTGTCACCATCAGTCCATTTCAAAAGAATACAGCTCATGCTCCTCTGAGCATCAATAACCAAATACATCCCCCAGGCATCTTGGAAACCTTCAGTCCTGCAATTTCCTGTAAAGCATAAGGGCAGTGCTTGGGCTTTAAGCGAGTGTTTCACAGGGCAGGGGAGGCAGCGTGGGTACTCAAGACTTGATGGGAAGGTGGAAGGGGGGAGGAGGAAGTGGGGGTGATGGATGAGCAGAGGGTGATGAGAAGGTACCTACTTCATGTCTCAGGTCTATTCGATTTATTTGGTGTAACAGAAAGGGCGCTGAGTGGAACCCTGAAGACCTGAGTTCTAGTCCCAATCTGGGTGTTGTTGACCTTGGCAAAGTCACTCTGTTAGACTTGTTTTCTCATTTTTAACATGTGTGGATGGGGAAAAAGGGAGTTCTACAGAAAGTAACTTCACAGGGTGATCTGATCATAAGTTCTTAACAGGGCAGGTCATGGCCCCAGACTAGAACTTCTTTAGTGAGCCCACCCTGTCTGTTGTTCTCATGCATCTAGGTTAACAGGCCATTGAAACACCCCTTGAAGGGGGTAGGAACTCTCAGGAGAACACAAAATCTTGTTTACTATCCTGTAATCCAATCTGTGCCTTGCTCTCTCCATTCTTGCTTATCTCCCCTCCTTAATTGTGAATACTTTAAAGAAGCTGCAAACCTCTGATTCTCTAGAGTCTAGAGCATTTGAGATCTTTGCTCCCCAGCATATGCCATCAATTCAGCTCAGATCAACTCGCACAAAAATTCTCTATAGGTTAGGACATTTCTCATGTCACCAAAGAAGCAAGACAAACGGGCCAGAAAACTAAGACGTCCTCCAATTCAGATACTAACTCTCTGACTTTATTTTACAATATTCTTTCTTCAACGTTGCAAAAGTCAGCATTCTTTTAAAAATTTTAGTCTTAAACACAGCCGATGTTCAGTTTCCAGATAATTTATTAATGATCAGTGACGACCACATGAGCTCTTCTTTGGTTGGTTTCTTTTTTGTGCTTTTAAATCAAACTAAGCTCTTTGATTTTTATTATGACTTATGAAACATGTGTTAATAATTTCCTGAGCCCTGGCCAGTTGGCAGTTGGCTCAGTGGTAGAATGTCAGCCTGGCATGTGGAAGTCCCAGGTTCGATTCCCAGCCAGGGCACACAGGGGAAGTGCCCATCTGCTTCTCCACCCCTCCCCTTCTACTTTCTCCCCATCTCCCTCTTCTCCTCCCACAGCCAAGATTCCATTGGAGCAAAGTTGGCCCGGGTGCTGAGGATGACTTTATGGCCTCTCCCTCAGGTGCTAGAATGGCTCTGGTTGCAACAGACCAATGCCCCAGATGGGCAGAGCATCGCCCCCTGGTGGACATGCCAGGTGGATCCCGCTTGGGCTCATGCGGGAGTCTGTCTCTCTGCCTCCCCACTTCTCACTTCAGAAAAATATAAATAAAGAGATAAATAAAATAATTTCCCCAAAATATTTTAAATCACATTTACAAAACATTGATTATGAGGTCTGAATTGTTTTGAGATTTAGTGTTTTTATTCTTTCACCAGTATCCTGTGTTTGGGATACAGGCCCATTCTTTTCTCTACAGACAAATATCTGAAATGTGAGATGAAGTGTGTTTGTCTCATTTGACATTGGCTGAGTGCTTTCTTGCCAGATGTGGATGGATGGTCTGGTCTGGCCTTACTGTTTTTTATTTTATTTTATTTTATTTTTTGAGAGAGAGACAGAAAGGGAGAGAGGAGGGGGACAAGAGAGAGGAGAAACATCAACTTGTAGTTACTTCACTTTACTGATTGCTTCTCAGACATGCCTTGATGGGGAGGGAGGCATGTTCATGCGACCCTTGAGCTCAAGTCGGCAATGTTGGACTTCAAGATGATGACCCCACACTTAAGCTGGCAAGCCCATGCTATAGCCAGTGACCTTGAGATTTCAAACTTGGGGACCTCAGTGTCCCACGTTGATCCCCCGTGTCACCACTGGTCAGGCTGGCCTTACTTTTTTCTGAATGAATGACTAAGTGTAAACACATGTTTGTTCCTAGTGACCTCTGAACTTCCTGAAAATTAGTAAACATAAACAAAATATGGATTGCTTCATGACATAATGGTGCTGCTTTCCTATTTACCTAAGCAGAAACTTGTATTGTTAGCTCCCAACTCTCACCATGGAGACACAAGTATTGCTCTCCAGTCTCTGTAGCAAGGAGGAAAATACACAATCACACAGAACTGACTGATGCATGGAAACTTTGAGTTTTGCCACTTGCTTCCTGGTTGTATATACATGATGTATTCTGTTACACAGTTTCTTTTTTTATTTATAGAGATGAATCTATTCTAGAGGCAGAATCCAGGAGTTTTAACTAATTAATGGCTTCTACTCTCTATTACTCAAACATTCTCCAACGTTTATTTGAATTTCTGGTATTTTTAGGTTGCTGCATGCTACTGGCCATAGCTAAGGCTGGGATTAAAATGTTCACTGAGAAGATGAGATCAGGCACAATCCCATCAGTGTTGGACACACTGGCCATATTAAATGACCGAAAGTTTATGCTCAAAAAGCACTCATTGTTTTTATGTGCCAGAAACTATGTTACGACTTTTAATAATGTTCTGAGGACTGAAGATTTCTAATCCCATTTAACAGATTATAAACCCAAGTTAAATATAAATAAATAAATAAATAAATAAGTGAGATGGACGAAAAGGAGACAATAGATAATTAGTCATAAAGTTAGTAAGCAGTGGAGTCAAGATTAAAAAACTCAAGCAATCTGATTCCACAAGTAACCTGCGTCACCTGCTAAATCACAGCACGACATAATGAAAGAGAAAATGACTGTCAGTCAGAAGTGTGTGTTTTTGGGTTGTGTCCTGGATAAGGCATGAGCCATCAAACTAGAAAGTAGATTCAAGGGTAACTCTCATGATGGTCTTCATTCATATGTTATATTTCTTCAGAGATACTCAAATTAATTTATTCAATAAATATTATATCTATCCTGCATCATGCATTAAGTTAGACCATAGTTTTCTACATCAAAACTCTTGGCATTTAGGTCCAGAAAATGGTGTGGATGGAGCTATGTATCTTGTGCACTCAAGGATGTTTAACAATACCCCTGGTTTTTGCTTTCTAGATGCCAGCAGAACCACCATCTCTAGTTGTGGCAACCAAAAATACTTCTAGAAATTGCCTTATGTCCTCAGGAAGCAAATATCATCCTTCCATCCCTAGTTGGAACTGCTAACCATTGAGCTATGTGATACTCAAGGCACAACTTTGACTTCTAAATTTCTCGTGAAGCATGTTCTTAAGAAAATTCAGTTTTCTGAAATAAAGTCTACGACCAGAGTTTTAGATAAAAATTTATCTCCTAAAATAGTAAAAATTAAATGGCTCTCCAGAGGTTGCTTAGCACTCAATATTGATTAGCCAAGAAAATGCTTCTTTTTTTTTTTTTTTTTTTTTTTGCTGTATTTAGATCTTGACCATTCGATTTTTTCACTTCCTAAGACAACAAAATACAGTTTTGAAAGCAGTGTCCTTATAGAAGGATTTTAGATATCTTCTTACCTTCTCTCAGGTTTTGACGGAATGCTTGCAGTTTGTCTTTATTCCAGAATAAATCAAGTAAAGTCAATGTGATTGATATAACAAGAAACCGCTAGTTCCTTTCTGTTGCAAAGATTAAATGAGCTTGTGTCAAGCACTAAGTAAATCTTGACAAATCGTGGCAGTGATGTTTTGCCTGCTTCTTCTCTGTTCCATTTCCATTCCAAGGTGAGGCACTTTGCTATTTGTTTTAGGACATTCGTCTCTACATCCCCTCTGAATTTTTTATGTAAAGTAGTTTTGGGGATAGCAATACTTCTCAAGTTTGAACTTGCACTCAGAAGGTGGCTGGAATGGTTCTTTTCCAAAGATCTGATGAGGGAAGAGGGCGGACAGGTCTAGCGACGCTGGAATAGAAAGAGCCCCATATTCAGTAATAGAAACAGAGAGGGGTAGGGCCAAGGTCTGGGGCTTTGGTGAGTCGATTTCCTCTCTTTCAGCTTCTGTTTCCTGTCTGATAATACAGGTTCTTATTTTTCTATCCTTGAGAAAGTTATTTTATGATTCCAAAGGCCAGGGGATAGTTTTATTGAGAAAACTATGAAACCAACCTCGCCCTTTGCCCTCTCCTCACTCCTCTGTTTTCTGATCCTCTGAATTTTTGCCACAAATGCATAACTTAGCCATATAAATATACACACTTATAAGTTGTTTTATATATATATATATTATATATATTCTTTTTTTTGCAGTTTTCCCCTTTGAAATATCTAATTTTCTTCACATTTTCAGGCTATCACAATCCTCAGTATCATCAAATAAAATGTAAATTCTCTACCAATCTGGGGGAAAGTCATGATTTATTGATAAAACTGCAGGCTCTGTCTCTTTTTTCTTATTTATGTATCCTACGCCTTTATTATTTATTGATAAGTAAATAAGAGGACAAGTGTTGTTATCTTTGTTGTGTGCTATTTGCTTTGGCAGATGACACCAAGCCATTTCTGATGCAGAGTTTAGTCTGAGGGCTGTTAAAGCACTCCACTCACTCAGTGGTCTGACGCCAGAGCCCTGACTTTGAATTTATCTACTTTTTGGTCTGTATGGAATTAATTTTTTTATGGGTCCTGTTTTTCAGCGTTTGTTGCTTCTTTTCTTTAGTGTGATCCATTTTCTCTCCGGTACTCAGCAGGTTAGTTCCATATTCAGTAGGAATTCGGTAAATGAATATTGAATAAATGTATTAAATACTTATGAGAGGCTTTGGGTTCAAAGGGCATGGCAGATTAGAGCACAGCAAATGTGTGATCATTCCTATGATAGAGAGAAGTACCCTGGGAACATATTAAAAGAAAAATTGATCATGAGAGGAAGGGGAGACTACCCGTTCTTTTCACAGTTTGTATTGTATCTTGGGAGCCATGGCCCTAGAAAAATTAAAAGAGACATGGCATTAGGTAATCCAAAGTCAACACAAATAGATAATCCTTCATCCACCATCCCTACAAACATCCGAGATTTTTTTTTTTTTTTTTTTTTTTTACAGAGACAGAGTTAGAGAGAGGGATAGATAGGGACAGACAGACAGGAACAGAGAGAGCTAAGAAGCATCAATCACTAGTTTTTCATTGCAACACCTTAGTTGTTCATTATGTGTCTTGACCGTGGGGCTACAGCAGACTGAGTAACCCCTTGCTCGAGCCAGCGACCTTGGGTCCAAGCTGGTGAGCTTTACTCAAACCAAATGAGCCAACGCTCAAGCTGGCGACCTCGGGGTCTCGAACCTGGGTCCTCAAACCTGGCTCCTCCACATCCCAGTCTGATGCTCTATATCCACTGTGCCACTACCTGGTCAGGCCAAACATCCAAGATTTAAATGGTGGGTTAGAGTTAACAAGGAAAGGGAGGGGGAGGTCTCAGCAGATACTTGGAAGCACTCCGTGCATTGGGAATAGCATCTACCTGTCTGGTTTGGTGAGTGATGGGGGGAAAAGTGAAGCAGGAGATTGCAAGGGGTCAGCGGGCAGATGTTATGTTACCTGTTATTGGGAAAGCATTTGGACTATATTCCAGAGATAAAGCATTCTGCGAGAGGAATGACAAGCTCATCATTTGAATTCATGAAAAATCACTCTGTTAGCCATGTGCGGAACGGAGGAAGAGGTTAGACTCAGCCTGTGGAGTAGGGGAGGAGAAGCCTGGTTCAGTGGGCCAGGTGAGGGATGATGAAGTTGGAATTCAGGCAGCAGCATCCGCGAGAACGGAGAGAAAGAGTTGGTAGAATAGAAGGAAAACGGCTGACCGGACTCTAAGAAACATCCTCTGACAGGCCGATGAAGCCCAGTCACAGTGGCCTTGCCTGTCTCCAGAATGCACTGTGCAGTCTCTTTTATTGCCTTATTAATTGTCCCTACTAGCTTTTAGCAGCGTAAGGCAAAATGGTTTTCAAAATCTAGATGTGTGGAAGAAGTATTACTAACTAGAGCTTTAGCGAGTATTAAACTCCTACTAAACATATTTAATTTAGAATTAATAAGGTGGCAGTATGGAAATTAAATCCCCCGTGATTGTTGAGGAAGAATACCTAGTGAGGTATAAATATATGAAAGATAAATCTACTTGCAATGTAATTAATTCAAATCTGCAGAACCAATAAGTGTGTGACGATGTTCCTATTATTACATTACACTTGTGAGGAATGCTCAGGAATTTAATTAGCATTTACCCATACAACTAAAGAAAATGAGATATTAAGCATGCTATCTAATTAACTAGCTATAGATTGCCTGTTAAGTAAATATTAAATGTATAAACACTTGAGATGAGGCTGCAAATGTGGCCCTAACTAGATATCCATTTTCTCATGAGTCTTTTTTTTTTTAAGCAATTATAGTTAATTTCAAGAACAAAAAATACATACAGGGATCTGTATGCTTTGTCCCCATGGTTATTTATTTTTTTTATTTTTAGCTCAATTAGACCTGCAAAGTTAGACTAGAATTTGAACTACGAGATCACATGCATTCTCAGCGCTGGTCAATTCTGTTGGGGTGTCAATATCCCCCTTTTACAGATATGGCCACTGAAAACTGGACGCGTTAATTTTTCCAGCATCACACAGCAAGGAAGTGCTACGTTCTTGGTCATTGCGTCAGTGCTAAACATCCTTTGCCTCCTACAAAGCGACCATAATGATCTTGCTATGAGTCGTACACCACGCCTCTCTTCAAAACTCCCCAGGGAGTTCCCATGCCATGAAGTGTGTATGCTTTAATCTTTAAGGTTCGACATGATGTGTCTACTGCGAACCTTTAGTCGGACCTCACATCCATTACACATCTGACCTCATCTCCTACAACTCTCCCCTTTATTCATGCTCCACCTGGCACTGGTATTTTTATAAAAGAGTGGTCTCCTTCCCACCACTCCCTCTCACATCATGTGCGCATGCGTGCACATGCACAACACTCGGGCATGCGCGCACACTGATTCCTGGTAGCATGGAGTTAAGGGCTTCCATTCAAAGTAATGATGCATGAGAAGGAGCTACTGAAGTCAGAGAGGAAAGTTTCTTCATCATCATTAAGTAACACGGCCACTTAATTTCATCCATACTGAAACCACTGACGCCAGTTCTGTTGATGTAACCACCACATTTCTGGTCCGCCGTGTTACATCAGAATTATTGACAGCGCCCTCACTTCGTCCTGTACTCACTGTGGCCCCATTTCTCAGTATAAATAAAGCAAACATATCTTATTTATTTTTTTAATTGTGGTGCTAAATGCTTGCCACTCGTCATCTCACTGAATTATGGCATTGAATGCTCCGAGTGTGCACCCTGATTAGTTACTATTTTGAGCATGGATGATGAGTATACATCAGTCCGGATACATTGAGCACCTTCCTCAACACTGAGCCCCTAGTAACTGTTGGAATAGGAATTCAGACTCAAGTCTGTTTGTACTTATAGTTACTGCCCTCCTCACATGGGACTTCCGTGATTCCATAAGGGATAATTAATCATCCTCTCCTTAGAGATGTTTTATCCCCTTTACACACATACGTCTTCTCATGTGTGTCCCCCACTTAGATTGAGAGTCCTAGCGAACTCCTTGTTCACCATCATGTATCTAATACCTAACGTGACACCTGAAACAGAGTAAGGAAATCCTCGTATTATTTGGAAGGATTATGCGAAGGAAACATGCAGAGTTAAAATGTTGAGAGGTGACATAGGAATGATTGATTTTTATTTGCTGTGGGGCAAATGGGGGACGCTTTTCAAAGCAGGTGGCATTGGAAATGAGCCTTGAAGAATGCATAATGATAATAATAATAATTTGTAACGCTCAGGAAGGTGGACATGTGGTTCGATGGAGGAGAGGTAGCCGACGTTGCAGAGGGCGTTCCAGTGCCCTTCTAAACTAGTAAGCAAACGAAAATATCCTCACAACGCGGAATTCACCGGTTCTCTGTCACCGGGCTTCAGATCTTTTCAAGGTAGTGTTTATAAAGTTAAAAGGCGGAAATCAGAGAGCTGTCAGGAGCGAGGGAGAGACACAGTGACACCTCTCCTGACCCCACCTAAACTAGAGCACGCAGATGGGGAAAAGGACACGCCGGTTGTTGGCTCGAACGATGTGCGATGAACTGGAGAGAAGGATCCGGTGTGGCAGCCTGGAATGTGTCAGAATGGATTCGGGACGCAGGTCAGAGGTCGCCGCAGAGTGCCGCGCTAGCTGACAGTTCTGGAGCAAACGGCCAGCCGAATAGCCCCAGGAGAGGCAAGGGAGGCAGTGGTCAATGCAGGCTGGCCTGTGACTGCTGGAGCAGACAGGGACGCCCTGGTGGCACAGGCCCAAACCTGCTTAGTGAGTTTGCCTGGGGACGAATCACGATCTTATCAGAGGCTTTTTTATTAAAAAAAAAAAGGGGGGGGGGTTGATACCAGGTACTCTAATTAACTAGACCTATTTACACTTCTGAATCGTGATGCCAGACTCCCAGACTCCTTCCAGGATAACCTAGTGCCTTTGAGTTGCCTTTCTTTTTTTTTTTTTTTTTTTTTTTTAGTGGGAGGAGGAGAGGCAGAGAGACAGACTCTGCATGCTCCCTGATGGGGACCCTCCTGGCATGCCCACTAGGGGGCGATGCTCTGCCCATCTGGGGCCCTTGCTCTGTTGCAACCAGAGCCTTTTTTTTTTTTTTTTTTTAGCACCTGAGACGGAGTCCTTGGAGCCATCCTGAGCTCTCGGGGCCAACTTGCTTGAGCCAATTAAGTCATAGCTGCGGGAGAAGAAGAGAGAGAGAAAAAAAAAAGTGAGAGGGGAAGGGGTGGAGAAGCATGTGGGTGCTTCTCCTATGTGCCCTGGCTGAGAATCGAACCCAGGACAGTGACATGCCAGCAGACACTCTACCACTGAGCCAACTGGCCAGGGCCTTGATTGCCTCTTAAAAGGTCTTTCATAGCTTCAAATACAAATCATCTCACTTTCTACAGCCGAAACTGTGGAGAAAGGGGGGAGAGGTTGCTGGAGGAGGCATGGAAATCTTGGCCAGTTCTGAAGGCAGCAAATGGTACCTTCGGTTCGAATGCCGCCATGGCAACCTGTCCTCATTCGGCTACTTGTCAGTGACTTGTTGTCCGCTGTGTGCTGGCCCAGACGTGCAGCCCTCACTCAAGGGTTCCAGAATTTGGGAGGTTCCTCCTTTCCATGTTTGTGCTCAGTGGGCTTGTTTTCTGAGCAGGTGAGGGTAGGGAGCTCTAATGTGAGAGAAATAAAATGAAGCAACCAAAACCAAGCTGAAGTAGAGAGGCGTGAGCCTCCTCACACAAGATGCCTGAACCCTGGGGCAGACGCATGGCGCGCGTCAGCCTCCCGGACTCGAAGGGGCGGGTGGCCGCGCACACGAAATGTCAAGCTTGCCCCGCCTTCCCAGCGCAGTTCATGGGCAGTAGCACCTACTTCGCAAGACTTTTGTTTTGATGGCTTCTGTTTTTGTGTTTTAGAATGTACATTTTCTGTTTTGTTTTGTTTTTTTAACAAGGAAGAAAAGGCAATTAACTATTGAAAACCTATTAATCATTAAGTACTATGCTAGGTGTTTATAAATATATATAGGTTATCTGGTTTGAGCATTTTCTGGTACTAAACTACTGACGAGTTGCATAGAATGATTTGTGTGATTGATTGGTTATGAAATGCAATATAGAATATGTATGAGTTTGCACAGCACCTCAATCAATATTTAAAATTTTTAAATTGCCCATGTGCAGAGGCAGATTTAACGGCGGGCGCACTGGGCATGCGCTGGGTCCCAACTTCAGCAGGGCCTTACAAAACCCCAACTTTATACTTTTTTCTAATGTAAGGGGCCCAATATTTTCTTCTGTGCCTGGGGCCTCAACCGACCTTAATCTGCCTTTGCCCATGTGTGTGCCACTTTACAAAGTTCGGTGGACAGTTTTGCCACTTATGGTGCCAGCATTTGACTTAATGATCATTTTGTTTGAGGGTTAGAACAGAATATAGAGATTCTTTTCCTTGAGCAATTTTATATGTATATTGTAAGGGATGGATTAGGGACAGAGTTCTAGACTTCATTTGGTCCCTAGCTCACTGTGTGGCCTCTGACAGAGCTCTGAATCTACTTGCACTGCCTGTTCTTGGATGAAGTAAGTAGGTATTATGTAATTTGATGCAAGATCCCATCATGAACTGAGAGCTTAGAATCAAAAACCCCAAACCCTCCAGGCATGCATTTTCGATGTATAGTGCTAATGTGCTTAGAATGTAAGTAAACCACCACAATAACAGCATTTGCGGAAGTGTGAACAGAGAGTCAGGAGATAGAGGGGGAAACTGATGAGTCTTACCATCTGATTAATGTGTCATGGGCTCTCATCATATTAGTTTTTACTAATCCTCATCATGTGTCCCTTTTTGTATGTTTCATATACACAAACATACCCAAACGTGTGGATTTGCATTAACTTGACCACACCCAACGTTTGTAGTTAACTGGACTCAAACCTCCATATCTGTGGCCCCATAAACCACACTATCATGGGATTATTCACCCACTCCCTCTTTCTAGTCCTTGGGAAAGTACTTAGGTACTTATGCTAATGAGAATTCGCCCCTCTGCGTGAGAATTGTAACCTTCCACAGAGCCCAGGTTAACAGCCTGTTAACAGCAACTGTTTATCCATGCCTTCTTTATTGGACCTTGACAGGGAAAGTTCAGTGACAATCCAAACATGGTAGGAATTACTTTGGGGGAAAATATATATGAAAAGGCAATAGACTTGGGAATAGCAATGTAGGAAAAGAAGACATGTCAAAGTACAGAAAATATAGCCTTCCGCCTTGGTGGTGGACTCTTTCTATGGATTCTTTCACTCAATGGAGAGGATGATATAGAGGGTTTTTTTCTGACTTTCCTGGGCATCTCTTCTGTCTCATTCTGCAGCCAAACTAACGGAGTAATTAATTAAGCCCACAGGGCCCTACAGTGTGTTACACGTGCACTCCTTCCAACACAGCACAGAGAGCGTTGCATTCCAGGGAGCCAGCCATTCAAGGCTCAAAGAAACGCGTCTCTTTTGTGTTGCCTTGCGCTGGACACGGGCAGGAGTCTGGCAGAGAGTAAACCCTAGTGTGTAATAGTTTATGTTACATACGTCAAATTACGAAGGGCACAATTCTTTCTAAAGTTCTCTAAAGGGTGCCCTCTTATCATTTTTTTATGTGTTCGAGGGCTATTGGGAGATATAAATTTATCATTTGAAATTCAAATGGTTATAGTTAGGAAGCTGCTGACTCGTAAAAACAAGAAATCTGGCACATATCAGGATCTGAGCGCAATGCAGGATCTGCTGAACTTTTATGATAATTTCAATAAATTATTGAATTAGCCCTGTAGTTTTACAAATATGCTTGAAAAATGTTCAGATGGTTATAGCAACGGGTAACAGTTTTTCGGTCTTGTGCCCTACTTGAAAAATAAATTTCAGCTGACAGGCAAGTTTGAGACATAGAAGCCACTCATCAAAGAACAATAAAATTCAATTATTTAAATTTTGCAAGGTCCACTGGAAAGCTAACTTAAACTCTTATTACCAATCTGGCTCTTAACTGCTCTTCAATATTCAAAATGTTCATTGACTTCAGCGTTTTTCCACAAAAAACAATCTTTAAAATGAAATCTAAAGTTCACGCAAAATAGTTTAAGCTGATAGACTTTTAAAGGATTTAATTATAACCAGAAAGAGGCCCAGGATTCCAATGACACCGCAATAGAAATGCATGGCAGAGATTATTTAATATTTTGCTGACATCACCCCATCCATTGGTTCTATTTATGTAAATACGGACCAATTGGGTCACACCACAAAGATGATTTGAATCTGTCTGTTCCCTCTCATCTTAATGTCTAAGGAATATGATAGGGTTTGCTAACATATCTGCTTTGGAAGACTCAGGAGCCATGGATTAATTTTGTTTTCTAAATTATTCCCCTTTTCCCATGTTTTTATAGAAATACTGAGTTAATTCAGCATATATGATTTAGGAACCACTGTTTTTTTTTCACTTTACCCATAGGCTTGAGTCTATGTGGTCACTGCTAATAGCCACATCACTGAACGAATCTCTCCCACCATCTCTTTTAGTTGACGCATTTATTTTTCACTGATATCACTGGGCGTCACAAAACAAACTCCTAAAAAGCACCTCCTCTGTGCAAGGAACTCTGTTAAAAAGTAGGGACAACTTGACCTGTCATTACCCCTTAGACCAGTGGTCGGCAAACTCATTAGTCAACAGAGCCAAATATCAACAGTTCAACGATTGAAATTTCTTTTGAGAGCCAAATTTTTTAAACTTAAACTATATAGGTAGGTACATTGTTATTAACTTAATTAGGGTGGAGTACTCTTTGTGGAAGAGCCACACTCAAGGGGCCAAAGAGCCTCATGTGGCTCACGAACCACAGTTTGCCGACCAAGGCCTTAGACTCATTGGCATTTGCTATACCGAAGAGTGAGTGTTTTCTCAACCCTATTTTTATCCTTTTATAAGTGTAGATGTATCTAAGAATACTATGTAAGTGAACAATGTAGAAACATTTTGCTTAATTAAATGGAAGGTTATGTCAGTGGGACAACAAATGTCATACTCAAAGGTGAGGATTAGTTAATGTGTTATTTAATGAAATGGCTTTATTTAAATAAGTTCAAATTTGCTGACCCAGCCATTGATGTGAATGTTGAAAGTTGATCCGTTACTTAATATTTTCAACAAGTCTGTGCAGGAGGCAATGATTATTTATTTACATTATTCAATTCATAATATTTTAGTCCAGAAATTTTCTCAAACTCCCATTTGGCAAATAAAAACTGAGGGTGCCCATTTAAATTTGAGTTTCAGCTAAATGATCAATAATTTCTAGTATAATTCTTTCCCGTACCATATTTGAAATATTCTTGTACAAAAACAAACAAAAAAATGCAATCTGATGTTTATTTAAGGTTTAAATTTAATTGAGAGTCTGTATTTTATCCAGAAACCATAAACAAAGTCAGAGTTATAAGCATCAAAGCGTATCTTTTGATTTCAAACCCAAGATACTTTCTACAATGCTATACTAGCTTAAAATGGTAACCCTAAGCCAGGGGTCTGGAACCTAGGGCTCGCGAGCCAGATATGACTCTTTTGATGGCTGCATCTGGCTCGCAGACAAATCTTTAATAAAAAAAATAATAATGTTAAAAATGTAAAACATTCTCATGTATTACAATCCATTCATTTCCTACCGCTCATGTTCATGGTTGCAGTGGCTGGAGCCAATCACAGCTGTCCTCCGGGACAACACCAAATTTTTATTGGATAATGTGTAACGTACATGGGTCGTTGCATGGCTCTCACAGAATTACATTATAAAATATGTGGCGTTCATGGATCTCCCAGCCAAAAAGGTTCCTGACCCCTGCCCTAAGCCATGGTAATTTTCAGCCACAAGCTTATAGAAACTTCATATCTATAATTTAGATAATCTATAATTTAGTAGAAATCATTGGTACAGTTACCTATGCAATATTACCTGTATCCAGTGAAGAATAATTAAAACGTTTCAGAGCAGGATCTCTTTCAATATTGCTTCAAGCCATGACCAGGTGATATTTTTCATCTTTTTTGATCTTGAGTGTATGTTCTATGCCGGGGTTGAAAACTTATGGCTCGTGAGCCAGATGTGGCTCTTTCGATGGCTGCATCTGACTCGCAGATAAATCTTTAATAAAAATAATAATAACGTTAAAAATATAAAACATTCTCATGTATTACAATCCATTTCCTACCGCTCATGTTCACGGTTGCAGGTGGCTAGAGCCAATCACAGCTGTCTTCCAGGACAACACGAAATTTTTATTGGATAATGCGTAACGTACACAGGTTGTTGTATGGTTCTCAAGGAATTACATTTTAAAATATGTGGCATTCATGGCTCCCTCAGCCAAAAAGTTTCCCGACCCCTGTTCTATGCACTCCGTTGTTCTTAACCAATACAGTTGATTAAATTAGTACTGAATTTGACTAAGAAGTATTGCAACCTAGGAGGGAAAAACAATAACCTTGAATCCACAGTATTGATCATTATTTTATTATTATTGTTAATCCAAATTCGGAGGGACCCAAAATATGGAAGACAGGAATAAGCATCGTTTACACATCAAAGCTTTATTGTCTAGCTTGGCCAAGCGGCGGGAACTCGACAGAAATCTGACGGAGAGTGCTCCGGCCCTTTGTTCTACTTAGTTTTTATAGTTTTGTAAGTGGGAAGTACAGAAGCATAAATTGCAATTAGGAGCCCCTTACCGCTATTGGTTATAGTCATATGTCCTTTAACATGATAGGACCACGTTCAATTTGCAAATCATACATCATTTTGGAGAAAACAAAATTTACAAGCCAACACAATGATAGAAAGATGTCTCTTTACATATTAAAGGCATTCCTGTATTATCTAGTGTTTATCTGCTATCTCTCTGTCCAGAGTCACACATGCATTTACATAGGAGAGGTAGTTTCGGTGGGGACAAATGCCCGCAAATGGCTCATTGCTATAAGAAAAGGTTTATTTTGGCTTTTCTCTTCCTGCACCTGGCTAGCCATTCACCCCTTTCCCCACAGGTGTGGTGGAATGTCTGGGAATCCATGTTTTCCTCCCCTTGCATTTACAATACAATGCCAAGGGCCATCCTGGTTATGCCAATTACACAGTACAGAGACTATTCTCACAATTTCTCTGCACACCTTAACCCAAATTAATAAAATGTTCTCCAAACCTCCTAAAATATTAATACTAATTCTGTAGCCTTCGGTACTTTACAACACCTGCAGGTGAAATGGCTCAGTGGCTCCTCAATTATTAAGTATTAAATACATATATTTAGGAACTATTAATATAAACTATTGATATTTAGGGAACCATGTTTTGACCTGAAAGAAAATATTATGTCCCAAGCTACTCAGCCAAAGTATTCTCTGTATTGGCATCCTACATTAATACTAGTTCACTGCTGTTTCTCCTCTGTGAGAAAAAAAAAATTGTATAATATGTTTTCAGTAAACACTCAATGCCCTATTCATAGCATTCACTTTTGATTATGTAATAAAGCCTTCCTTTCCATTTTTGATAAAACTTCATCTTTTTCCATGTCATTAACTTGAACATCAAGTTCTAACCCACTGTATTCTTAAAACATTCCGTGATAAGAAAAATCAGCATTTGACAGGTATCAGTATTGTTGAATAATTAAAATGATGGCCTAGAAATCAGGCTCCTTGGCCAATCTATGTTCCTTTGATTTCTCTTTGTGTGCCTTTGGCAAGTTATTTAGCATCTCTACACCTTAGAAGCTTCTATATAAAATAGACGTAAAGACAGTATTTAGCACACATTATCTCTTACAATTCGTGTGAACAATCCTGATGGAAGAGGACCCACTCCGTCATGAACACTGTGATCATGATTTTACCACCTACATCTTACTGAGCAAGATTTATTGCTGTTCTTGGAACTTCTCCGTCAAATTCACTCGTGAACAAAACATGTTATTCATGTACCTTTTCATTTTATTGAAATAATTATCTTCTTGGGTTTTTTCTTTATTTCTTTCTTTATGCTGATGTCATCCTCTCTGATTTTTATTAACAGTGCTACTACCAACCATAGCAGATATAGTGAGCAGGGTTCAGTGTTGGGGACAAGGAAAAGAAAAACTATTTTTTTTATGTCTGAAGAATTTTCGATCGTCTCTGACATTGGGACATATATCTAAATCCTCATCTTCATTTGTAGACAGAAAAACTATGTGTTATCTGGAAGAGCTGATGTGGGAACTGGAGATAAAGTGCCCAGGACATAGTGAGTTATCAATAAATAATAGCTGTTGTACCACTCAGTGAGAAGAGGATTCTGTTTCAAAGGGCAGCCTTGGGATCCCAGCCCTTCCACTGGCTTTCCTCAGTCCCCCTGTCACCAGTAGCAGTCACTCAATACACTATGCCCCCAAGTACTCATTTTGGTGATGTTCATGGAGCCATAAGATGAATTATTTATAGAAAGGTAAATCGGACCACCTCATGACCCAAATAGAATTTATTGCCATTCGTTGAAATTACAGTTTTTAAACGAGAGTTCTAGGGAGATAAATTATCAATGAGATTTGCATTTTAGGATAAATAAGTTGACCACTTCTTACCATCTCTTAAAGAAAGGAGGACAGTAAATCCTGTGGTGAGTACACAGGTACATCGCGCAGTGTTGTGCACTGCTGGGTTTCACAGGTTACAGGAAAAAAAGTCATTCACAGGACTCTGTCTTTCCATCTTACAGATGGGTCAGGTAAAGTAATCCTCACAGACTTTGTCAGGTGGGTAGGAAATAAGCTAATATATCATAAGTACCAAGCACAGAGGAAGGGACTCAAAAATGCCAGCCCCAACCGCAGCTACCTTCCAGATTTATACTGGGCACAGTCTTCATGGGATTCCTCTCCCCAAAGGGTGGCCGTGGCTGAAATCAAGGAAAAGGGCTCTCGTGGGGAGCATGTCAGCAGCAGACTAGGTGTTTTCAGTTCGCAGAGGGCACCACCGAGTGCGCGTGCCATGGAAACCCGAAGCTTGGCAGTGACAACAGTCACTCCTGCATTGGCGTTTGGAGAGAAGAGTGCTTGTCAAGATGAAGATGCTAATCAGGGCTTGCTGGACAGCAAGTCGTTCCCTGCTGCAGCCAGAGCTGCAGGTTGCTTAGAGCAGCTGTACAGTATATTAGCACCTCCTCTTAACTGGTTTGTCTGTGTGAGAGTGGTCAGAAAAAATGGTCAGAAAGAAAACCAAGGAAGTAGGTGTTCATAAACATCAGAATGACCACAGTGAGTTCCAGAGAGCCCGACATCCCCAGAAGCCATTTGGGAGTCACAGAGAGAATTAGGAGCCAGACTGGGTGGGGCTCGAAAGGGCTCAATAATAGTTTTGCCTCTGGGGGTCTCTGTCACTTCTATAAAATGGGGATGCTAACATCTATGACACACATTCATAAGGACAAAATGAACTCACTCGTGTGTGTGAGAGATTTATTGCTGCCTAACACATTATTTCAAAACTTAGCACCTTCAACAACTGCAAACGTTGGTTATTTCGCAGAGTTTCTGAAGGGTCAGATATCCAGGAATTGCTTGGATGAGTGACTTTGATGGATCACTCGTGAGGTTGGAGTTAAAACTGTGGGTGATGGTTGCAGTCATCTGAAGATTTGACTGAGTCTAGACTATCGGCTTCTGACCTTACTCAGGTGACTGTTGGCAAGACTTCTTTCCTTGGTGACTGTTAGAACGAAACTCCAGTTCTTCATCATGTGGGTTTCTCCCTAAAGCAACTCACAGCTGGGTCCCTCACTTCTCCCAGAGTGAATACTTCAGGAGAGAGAGAAGGGCTGAAGATGGGGAAGCAGCATTCACAGAGTACACTAGGCAGAAGCACCAGTTTTCATATAACTCCATCTCAGATGTAAAGACCATCACTTCTACATTCTATTCGTTAGTAGAGTCACTAAGCCTAGGTCCCACTTGTGGGGAAGAGGCCACAGAAGAACACGTATCCTCTGGACAGAGCGATTACTGTTCTATTTTAGAGGCTGCCTACCATATCATGTAAAGTACCCAACATGTAAAACATAATAAATGTCAGTTAAAATCAGGAAGCACTTTTAAAATGGTTTTCTATAGTTTTGTTTCAATAAGCAAATTTTTAGAATTTTTCTTTTTTTTTTTTTTAGTCTATGTAAAGTTGAAGTCTACAGTGGGTACCTAATAAATATTAGTTGTCTTCCATTTCCTCCCCCTGAAATTTTAATATTCCTTGATCTTGAAATATTTTTATAATGCATCTGTTAGAATTTTCAAGCATCCATCCAACAGCCTGAACTAACCCACTCATTCTCTGCATCCAAAGAAAAACAAATATTATTCTTTATATTATAAGAGAGAAATTAATTTTGTGCTAATGCACAAGGTTAAGGTTCAAAGGAATGAGGATTATCTCAACAATGATTATCTTGGCATTCCTTCTTATTTTTATCTGTAAATAAATCATCGCCCTACTACATGTTTTTTTTTGAACCATGCAAAAGTGTGATATTTATTACACTCAGTCATCGTAAGTTTTAAATTTAGAGGAATGTCTCCGTCCAATGCAAATCTTTTGTGGAAGAATTGTGGCTAAGGAGACAAGCACCCCAGGGATGTTGATGCTGAAGACCTTCATGTCAACACACAGGCTCTTCCCCCAACCCCCAACCCTGGTATTTCTTATTTGAAGGAACAACAGCATCATTTTGCCGAGTCACTCAAACCAGTCCAGAGCATTATCTAAGACTGCTGTCTCATTTTCATTCCTGATAACCAATCACATCAAGGTCTGCTGACATTACTTTCTGCAGATAACTTAAACCCTTTACTTTTCTCCCCATCCCCAGTGTTTCTTTTGCACAAGAGAAATTGTGGTAATGTGAATTATATACAAAATGCCTCTAATGATTCCTTCTTTCTCTAACTCCTTTAATTCCTTAACCCAACCTCCACTGAGCTGTCAATTAGATCATTCTGTTAGATAAACTCTCTATTTGAGTTAAGGGGATTTTTTATAGCCCCAACTAAATCAAGCTCCATAATATGGGATTTGAAACATTACAATATCTGGTCCTAGACAGTCTCTCCAGTTTTCTATTGCACAAGTTTAAATTGAATGCAAGTACATGTGTATGCATGCATGCGCGTGCACGCGCGCACACACACACACACACACACACACACACACCTTGTTCTTTTTGCTATAGCAAAACTAAACTGCTTTTAGTTTCCTGATTTCACCTCCCTGCCTTTTATGCTTTACTTCATTTGTACATGTAGTTTACTTTGCTGGTTCTCTAGTAAACTTGTCTTCTTTTTTTTTCTTCATATTTTTAAATCTTTTTTTGAACTTTATTTTGGTCCCTCGAGGAGGGTGCACCGCTCCTGGAAGTACTACAATACCAGGTCGATGCGTGGAGTGGACGGAGCAAGTTCCTATTCCATCTCCTACTTCCAAAAAACCATTTAATATATTACCCTTGGATAGAGGACATATCAGATATTAAACTGATAAGAACAGATACTACACTTGATCTTAGCCAAAAGGCCAGAGGTAATGAAGCCCAGTATCTGGTTATACCTTTTCCAAAACTGAGAGAGTAAACAAGTCCTTCCTTGCCTCATTCTATACCTCGTGAACAGTGTAGTCTTGTTCTTCCAAGCCTACTCAGTGATAATGTGTTGGCTCTAATGCCATCTTTTATACAAAAAAATAATCATCTTGGAATTCATAGCGCATTTAGCCTGCCTTTAGTATTTGAATGTATAATAATATATGACTGTACATGTTACCAATAGTTAGGCTGAGTCATGTACAATTGTCTTTGAAAGTAAAAAAACAAACAAACAAAAAAAACCTATACTAGCAATTTCATATGATTTAACATATTTGAGAGACCCTTTTCTTGTGCGGTGGGGGTGGTGGTGAGCTAATGGGCAGAGGGAACATGATTTAGTAAAGACTAGAGAGGTGTTGTTAATATTTTATGTGTTATCTTCTGGAAGAAAACATGACTTTTTAAAAATAAAATTAAAAAGCAAAGCATTAAGCCTGACCGGGCGGTGGCGCAGTGGATAGAGCATTGGACTGGGATGCCAAGGACCCAGGTTCGAGACTCCGAGGTTGCCAGCTTGAGCATGGGCTCATCTGGTTTGAGCAAAGCTCACCAGCTTGGACCCAAAGTTGCTGGCTTGAGCAAGGAGTTACTAGGTCTGCTGAAGGCCCGCTGTCAAGACACATATGAGAAAGCAATCAATGGACAGCTAGGGTGTTGCAACGAAAAACTAATGATTGATGCTTCTCATCTCTCTCCATTCCTGTCTGTCTGTCCCTATCTATCCCTCTCTTTGGCTCTCTCTCTGTCTCTGTAAAAAAAAAAAAAAAAAGCAAAGCATTAAGATCAATAGATATGGGTGTTAATCAGTTACAGATTTTAGCTACATATATATAAGGTTTCAAAAGAAATGAATGGAAAATCTGAAAATGTGTGTGTGTGTATTTGCTGCATTGGTGGCTGTGTCTTGTGTTTAAAATGAGATTAGTTGGCCACATCCAAGGCATATTCAAGAGGACAATGAAAGGTAGAAGTCCCCATGAATTATAATGCTTATGCTCTATAAAGGTATTAAACACTGATGTAAGATTCTTCTTAAGAATGCTCGCTTTTTGGAACTCAGATACCCATTATCTGGATATTTTCTATATTGAAAATTTTATGACAGATCCCAACAAACCTCAGTGTATGTATATTTATCATTGGTCTGCAGATAACCAAACAATATCTACAATATCTATAGCCATGGTTATAGCTTGGCCCATCTACATCTATATTTATAACTGTATTACTATATTGAAGGTAATTCTAGCCTTGGCATGAATACCTTTTCCATTCAGGAATCAGGAGACATACAGTCCAGTAAACCAGCTACTGGAAAGTAGCCCAGTCCTGTCACGTAGGTGGGAACATTTATCTGAGGTGAGGAGGAGGGTGGCCCTTAGAACGATGCCTTCTTATCCCATCAAGCTCTTTGGATGCCCATCCATCCAGAAGCTGCCTAACAAGCATGGTTTCCTCCTTGTTTCCCTTCCTGAGGTGACTCTCATGCTGATCCAAATCTCCTCAAAGTCCTCAGCTCCTCCTACCCTGCAGGGATGCCTGACTTGGCCAGGCACTCAAATCAATTTGCCTTTCCTTAATCCTCCAGGAGAGATCTCATACAGGGAGGGAGTCACCATCTTGATGCCTGAGATTTATCCAAATGTGCAACCCAGACGCAGTATTCCTGAAAGTGAGTATGTGTTTTGACCACAGTTTATATTGGATCTGAGTGGTTCACTTTCTGTCAAGAGGTCTCGTGGGTTGCTCCTGGCACAAGAGTCACTTTGAAGTTGATGGATCATGCTTTTGTTTACTTAATAAACATTGAGCTCCTAATACATTTATGGAATGGCATTAGAAGCTGTGGGTAATAAAAAACAAATGAGTTAGATGTGCTCCATGACCTTTAGGACTTTATAAGATCGAATGGGTAAAATATTGCTTATCGGTAATAACAGTAAGGCTTAGTGATTTATTAATCTAGGACGTAGTAGGTATTTAATAACTGTTGAATAAATTAACAAGGTTCTAGAACAGGGCTGTCCTCATGCTATAGTATAAAGCTAGAGGAAGTCCAATTTGAGTGTTGTGGGAAAGAACACACTTCTCTCTTCCATTTCTCTAGAAGTTGGCATCTAACATTCCTGCCAGGCTCACCTTAACCGTAAATGCGGGGATGAAAAGTCTAACCAGAAGGTTTTGCCTGAATAAAGTAGAGAAGTGGAAAAATGTATAATGTATTTAGGAAATGATAAGTAGATGGTGGGATTAGGGGTTTGGGGACCATCAGGCAAGTTAGTCCAATGCTAGAGTCATCAGGTAAAGACAGGTTGGGGACAGTAGTTTGTAACAAATCACACATTTTTCTAACAACAAATAAAAACAAAACAAAAGAAAAAAAACTCAACTACCGGTTTTTTCATTTCCTCTCTAGTATGTGTTTTCTCACCATCTGCTCTGACTGCCTCCTGGGGCCCTTACATCTTTCACAATGTCAGAGGCATTACCTTGGTGCAGTGATTTTCAGCCGGTGTGTTGAACGAAGTTTTAAAACATGCATTACCTGACTATTTAGTCAGGGTCACTGACATCTTTTCCCTTTGACTGTCAAATTAAACAAATGACAACAGCCAACACAACAATAGCTGTCCAATTTGAATAAATCAAAATCAGACGTATTTTTCTTTGTCGAAGTGACCAAAAATATAAAATACATTTTTTGGTGTGCCACGGAACTTTATTAATTAGTTTATGTGTACCATGAGATTAAAAAAAGGCTGAAAATTGCTACCTTAGTGATCTTATAGAGCTAACGCTCCCTTAGGAGAAAATGTAGCAGAATTGATTTCTGTTTCTAAATAGCTAGACGAGACCATCTTTTTCTTTCCCCAAATGTGGTCAGTTCTACCCTATATCATGTTAGAGTTGAATGGACCAATGGAATTGCCACTTCTTCTCCAGAATGTATACACCTCGAAGAAGGATGTCTTGTTTAGTAAGTCAAGTGAATGGAATAAAAATCAATTCCCTCCACACACAAAATCATCAGAAAGTGAAACCTGAACAGTCAGCAGCTCGGACGGGAAGGTCTTTGTATTATGCACATGGAAATCAGATCTGTAAGTCATTCTTCCTCAACATATTTATGTTTTCTTCTTAGATGATAGTTTGGGTCTTCTTGCTATATCTCATATGTATAAATACTCAACACAGGTATTATTTCTATTGGAACTATTTAAGTGTGTTTTGTAGTCTAGCTAATGAGCTTGGCTATTTCACAGTTGTGTATGAAAACTATCACACAAAATTTTCAGTGGCTCAAAAAGGTAAAATAACTTACTGAACTAATCAGAGTTTTTATGTGTAATCATATGGAATCACACCTTTATAAGGAGAGAGTTTTATAGAAAATTTTAATGACCTGCTCATTGTGTGCTGTTTTCCCTATAGTGTTGTTTATTTAATAGCTCTCATTTGGACCCCAAAATTCAACTCTCTCTTGTAAATAGGCTCCACGATCAACTGGCTAGACTTGGACTCTTCAACTCAGGTCATATCTGGGTCAAGTATGTGACAGGAGGAACCATGTAGACATGATATGAACAGATGAGGCAGAAACTAAGTGTAGGCAATTCACGCAAAGTAGATACTAACCAGGTTACTCTTAACATTTGTTCCACTTCTACTTCCTTAACAATGGCTAGATTTTATGTTTCATAAAGTTTCCAACAACTGCATTGGCTGGGGAGTCCAGAGAAATAGCTATACACTACTACTTATTAAACATGAAATGAGTGCTAAATGTTGCCTAAGAAACTTCCTCATCTGTAAAAGAAAGGTATTATTATTACCTCTTTCAGAAGAAAATTGTGAGAATAATCTAATGCATCTAAAATTTTAGTGGCTCGGAGAGGTGTTCTGCATTTAAAATTATAGATCGCCCATCTTAGCGAGACAATTTACTAGGCACCTCAGGAATTAGCATAGAATAAAAGGTATAAGAACTCTGCTTTCATAGTGATTGTATTATAATGGATAAAGAGAAACAATAATCAAGGAAATAAATGAATAATCATAATTAACAAGTAATGATAAAGGCTATATAAAGAAATACAGATGCTAGAATATAAGCAAGTAGTCTTGCAAGGTCTTCCAGGAGACATTAATCTTAATTAAGATTGGATTGAGCCTGACCTGTGGTGGTGCAGTGGATAAAGAATTGACCTGGAATACTGAGGTCATCGGTTCCAAACCCTGGGCTTGCCTGGTCAAGACACATATGGGAGTTGATACTTCCTGCTCCTCCCCGCCTTTCTCTCTCTCTCTCTCTCCTCTCTAAAATGAATAAATAAATTTAAAAATTGAAGATTTGATTGAACACAAAGAGAAATAAATCATATGACCACAGAGAGGAATAGCATTTGTAGTACTGGGAATTTCTAGGCAAAATCCTATAAGTGTTGGAGCATTGAAAGACCAGAAAGAAGCCGTTGCAGCTTGACAGTAGTAGGGGGCAGCAGTGTGGAGCATTTGGATGTGGATTACTAGGACAGGAAATAGGAAAGATACATATGAACCATGATATGCAATGTTTTGTAGGCCATTGCAAAGAGCTTGGATTTCATTCTAATATAACTATGGAAGAGGATAGCATGATCTGACTTAAATTTAAAAATGATGTCAGTGGCTTCTGAGTGAGGATGAAATTATAACAGAGCAACGTGGAAGAAGAAAGGCTACTGCGGTGCCACAGACGGGCAGTGAAGATGGGCTGAATTAGAACGTCAGTGGTGGACATGAAAAATGATGGCTGTAGACTAGCACTGATCAGTAGAAGTTTCTATGGCAATGGTAATGTTCAGGGTCTGAGCACTTGAAATGGGACTCGTATGACTGCAGGATTCATTTTTAAGATTTCATTTTATTTCGGTTAATTTGAATTTAAATATCCGCAGGTGGCCGGTGGTTTCTCCATTGAGCGGTGCAGCTCTAGAATGTGATTGGGATCACAGTCATACGCCTTTCAAATCAAACTCAGACATCTTTGAGAGCCCACGTTCTTAACCACTGCCCTGTGGTCCATGCCGTAAAAGATGTGAGAGGAATTCCGGAGCTGCTCCATTTGTAACTTTCTCTGTGTTCTCTGACATGGCGAGGGCTGTTCCCAGCATAGAAAGAGCTCAGACAGTGTCCCCCAATACTTTGCCAGCATTGCCACTTCTGTCGGGATCATGCTGCTATGCGTTCACCCCTCTGATCGTCATGTGTGGTGTGAAGTAAGGAGGAGAGACACATTCGCTCTCTGAGAACACTGAGTTGTCCCGCTAGCGTGTTTTGTACCAGAGGTTTGCTTTACTTTCTAAAGAGACCTCTTTCTGTTTAAAACCATCTCTTTCCAGTTGATGCTTAATTTATGGTATCATTATTAGGGACGACAAATAGCTTCTCTGGGATGGCAGAAATGCAATTAGATTGTCATAGACTGTCAGTTGTTGTAGTTGGGTGTGATTTTCTTTTAAATTTTAATTTGTTGTGTTTATATAGTTACAAGTGTTCCCCCGAATATATATCCCTCCCTCCCCCCCATGTTCTCCTTGATCCCTCCTTTGCCCCCTCCCCCCACCGCCTTCCCCTCTTCCCTCCATGATTTACTATCCTGCCCTCTTTCTCTCTGCATTATGTGTATATACTTTCCCTACTGTCTTTCCTTTCTTTCAAAATGCATCCTTATATAAGCCTCTGATGCTAATAACAGAAACAGAACTTGCTGTGTCTCTTTTAAGAAAGGGTGGGAAGTTATGAGCACAGACCATGACATTCAGGGTGAGAGCTGCAGCGAGGAAGGCGCAGGAAAGAGTGGGCTTCCCAGGATTCTCCTTGCTTAGTGCCTACATTTAGGAGGAGCTCAGTAAAGATTTTAGACAAAGAATTAATTCATTAATAAAATGAAGGCCTTTTTGTAAATTAATTAATTTATTTATTTTTTACAGAGTCAGAGAGAGGAATAGAAAGGGACAGAGAGACAGGAACGGAGAGAGATGAGAAGCATCAATCATCAGTTTTTCATTGCGACACCTTAATTGTTCATTGATTGCTTTCTCATATGTGCCTTGACCACGGGCCTTCAGCAGACCGAGTGACCCCTTGCTCAAGCCAGCAACCTTGGGTCCAAACTGGTGAGCTTTGCTCAAACCAGATGAGCCCGCGCTCAAGCTGGCGACCTCGGAATCTCGAACCTGGGTCCTCCACATCCCAGTCCAACGCTCTATCCACTGCGCCACCACCTGGTCAGGCTAAAGTGAAGGCCATTAAAAATAAAACTCCAGAAGAAATATATCCAAGTTGTGCCCTTTCTCTGAAGTAATTCCATTGGTTGGTGTATACTTGTTTCAGTATTTCTCATGAAATGTGTTGAATCTACTTTTGGAAATGTCCCAGCATCCTCTAGGGCAGTGGCTTTCAACCTTTTTTATACTTGGGGACTGATGAAAACAGGGGAATTATTTTGGGGACAGCTAAGGCATGAATCACTCTAAGCGTCAACAAATTCGACTAAGATCATTGAGTCTACAGTCTGCATACAACATCGGGTTAACTCTTCCACAAACCGGCAGGGAGTTTCTGGTAGAGCGGACCTCCCGTGGTTGACAGACACTGCTCTAAGGGATTAGGTAAAGGTAGACACAATTGCCCACTCAGGCCTTAGGCCCTCTGGAAACTTAGAATGTCAGTACCGGAAGACCTCTGACATCCCATGTGGTGTAACTCTCTCCCCCTGCAGGTGAGCAGACTAAGGGGTGTGGTAAGGATCACTGAAATGTCTTTGGAGTCTCTCATCCTATTCTCACAAGCAGCCTCTCAGACGTAACCTCCGCAAACGGTACAAATGCAGCTTTATCATTTGGGTGAACGGTGGAGTTGATCAAATTAGGAGAGGTTTTTGTTGTTGTTGTTTTGTATGTTTCTTTGTTTGCTTGAAGAAGCGGTAGGATTATAAACACATCAAAGAAGCTCATAAGCTGGAATGACAAGGGGTTTCCCATGCGTCCTCTGAGTTGAAGCAGGGCCGTAGGACTAAGTGAACGTCCCTTTGAAGGAAGTACTGTGCGGGGGGGGGGGGGGGAGCCCTTTAACTTCGGTATCTGAAAAGGAGTCACGTGGAGGAAGAGGAAACATCCTGAAGAATCTCAGCAGAAATCGGCAATCTCTGAGCCGAGCCCATTCAGCCGTTCTCCTCCTAGTTGCTTTCAGGAGTTCTCTGCCTCACTGGTCCTAGAGAACAGCTTTTGGTGAGATTAGTTTATAATCAGCAATATCCATCTTATTGATTTCTTTTCCAGACTCTGATGCTACTCCAAATAACCTTTATCATTGGAGGAGAAGGAAGATGAGAAATAGATCATTTAATTTCTATAGGCTTTGATCCTAAATTCTTCTCCAGGAAAAAGGTAGAAATTTGATGGTTCAGATATCCCTCTCGGAGATAGCCTGCGTTCACATAATTTATTTCATGAATATCTGCTGAGCAGCTCTGAGGCTCCAGGTCCTGAACAAGGGCTTAATATAGAATCAGTACCTGGGAGAGATGTGGTCCCCACCCACATATAGATTTTTATAGATATATTGCTTGTAGGGAGAGATTCTGCCTCATGTCCAATATCGTCCCCTGGAAAGTATGGGGCACATACTGCTCTAAAAAGTTCTGTAGCCCATAAATAGTTCAGTGTTTATTAGGTACTCAGGACTCATCATACCCTGAATTCTACCCAGCCAGGTAACCGTTGTCAGATAACACTGACTACCAAGAAATATGTTCTCCTCTGGTGAAGAACATGATCATCTCCAAGTCCTCCATCTCTGATGAGAAGCTCCTCTCCCGAATTCCGCACTAGATATCCAGTAGGAAGTTGAACAGTTATCTCAAAATTAATATGTCCACAATGGCATTTGATTTCGATTCTCTAAGACCCTTCTTCCTACCGTCTTCACCCAGTGAATGCTGCCTCCACTTCTCCAATTGCTCATCACAATACCCAGCCGGCCTTTTCACTTCCTTCCTCTCGTGACCCTCCACTCCCAGTTTCTCCTCTGTCTGTTGCAACCCCATTTGGAAACATCCAGTGTGCTCCAACCTCACGGCCACTGCCCCAGTCCAAGCTGCCTTCTGTCCGGATTACTACGACAGACAACTTGTTGAACTTTCTCCCCACTCTTGTCTTATTAGAAGCCATTCAACACATGGTAGATGGAAGAATGATACTAAAAGCAAACCTCTATGCAAAAAAAAACAATACCCCAAAACAAAACAAAACCAAAGAACATTATTTAATCACCATCTATTGGATCTTTATTTAAATTTTAGCTTCAGAGCAGGGCCTGAAGTGATCCTCTCCCATCTGATCGTCAGTTACACAAAGCTCTCTCTGACCTCCCTGACTCTGTGAGTTCCCTGTGGGTAACACGCTTTGCTGAACTTCTCATCTGATTGCCTGGTTTCTTAATAATAATATTGAGATTTCTCTTGCAAAACCTAAACTGACTTACCCTTTCAAAAGTATAAAGCCTTCAGTAAAGACAGCCAGTCACAGAAGGGCAAATACTCTTATCATTCCGCTTAGATGAGGTTCCTAAAAAAAAAAAAAATGTCTAAGAGAGAGTAGGGCCGCTGCTGCCAGGGGCAAAGGGGCGGGGCAGTGCAGATTGATCTTCAATAGGCCCACACAGTCGCTCACTTCTGCACCATGCAAAATTTCTGGAGGAGGTCTGCTGCTCAACACTGTGCCTTTGGTTAACAATACTGTATTATACACTTAAAATTCTGTTGGTGGTAGATTTCATATTAAGCACTCTTAGCATAATAAAACATAAGAGAAGAATAGCACCTTTCTCATGCCTCTATTGCATTACCTGTTTATTTCCTTCTTTGCAATTTTCACAGAAAATTATTTCATACGTTTGCATACCCATTCGAATACAAATTCAATGGAGATGGCATGAGATATTTCGATTCTCCTCTTTTCCCGGAGTCTAGCATATGGGCCAGCATGCAACGGATGAATATTGAGGTATATATGAAAATTATAAATGAAGAGATCTTTGATTCTGACCATGAAGACCATGGTAGAACTTCTCTTTGATCTACCACTGAGGATGGGTCATTATTACTCTGGGATCTTCTCACTTCTTTTTCCAATGGAACTCCACAAGGAGGCAGTCCTCACTTCAGAAACTGGTCCATCATGGCTGCTGAGATTTCCAACACAGCACACCTCCTCAATACAGTGCCTTCTGTTCAGTGATTTCAAAATAGCTCTCTTGAGGCTGTTTAAAGGCCTTCACTCAAACAAGACACCTCACAAATTAATTTGGTAGTTTTAGGTCCTTCTTAATGCAAATTGACTCAATACTGTCAACATACAGAGATGCAGGCTCAGGTTTCCCCTTGTGCTCTCTGCACACCGAGGCAGGGTTCCTAACGAGCTTTGCAAACAGACAGACCTTCGATTAAGAATGTGGCTGAGCCTCGCTTCCAAGCTGCCAGTTTCCCTTTGCAAAAAGAATCTCATACTCATGTCAAAAGGTGATGTTGCAATCTCTGCATACGATTTCACCTCAGAAAGACAGAAACTGACATGATAGTTAAGCAACAAGAAATTTTGCAATAATCAGGCCTTAGCACTGATCAGCTCAGTAGATGTGGTAGTCAAGTTGTTCGGTTGCTGCAAAATGTAAAACTCACACAAGAAGGAGGGAACCACTTTCTCGCTGTTCTTCTTGTGTGAAATAGATACCTGACTTCATGACTTCCTAGGCTGAGATAGGTGCCTTGTGGAAGGCAAACTACAGATAAAAACAGAAGGGTACACACATTTCCTTCGTTTCCAAACTGCAAAACACAGTCTCTTTTTTTTTTTTACCAAAATAATCCTCACATTTGCATAGCATTACGCATGTCTAAAAGAGTTTTCTATTTCTTCTTTTCATTAAATCCTCATACCACATCTGTCTAGCCATTGTCAGGATGAAGTGTCATTCTGTCAGTTTGTTTCAACGATATTCAGTTTATTCCTTTTCGGGGGCAGGGATTTATAAATCACTTATTTTCTATTATGAATTTTTATTCGATGGTTAGTAGCCAAGCAGAAAATTGTACATAGACCAGAAAACTATTTCAGTTTATTTCAAGTGTAGATAAAGATAATGAGGGAAGTCTTGACTTTTAGGGGGAAAAATTAAGTTAAAAAATGGAGCTGAGGTGTGACATCTTGAATTTAGTTTAAATCTTTTTTTTTTTTTCTTCATTTTTCTGAAACTGGAAACGGGGAAGCAGTCAGACAGACTCCCGCATGTGCCCGACCGGGATCCACCCAGTATGCCCACCAAGGGGCGATGTTCTGCCCCTCTGGGGCTTCGCTCTGCTGCATCCAGAGCCACTCTAGCGCCTGAGGCAGAGGCCACAGAGCCATCCCCAGCGCCCCGGCCATCTTTGCTCCAATGGAGCCTCAGCTGCGGGAGGGGAAGAGAGAGACAGAGAGGAAGGAGAGGGGGAGGGGTGGAGAAGCAGATGGGCGCCTCTCCTGTGTGCCCTGGCCAGGAATAGAACCCAGGACTCCTGCATGCCATGCTCAGGCTCTACCGCTGAGCCAACCGGCCAGGGCTAGTTTAAATCTTTAGTCAAGATTTTGATGGACACTTAGTCAAACCAAATAAATGATTGATTCAAGCATTGTACTTGGCAGAGAAAGAAACTGAAGCTCAGAGAAATGTAGATAGGTATAGAATAAGTAAATATAAGTTTATCATTATAGAGGGAAAAGCAAGAGTTGGTTTACAGTTGTAATGCAAATAAGTGATACAATAATTAATAAATAATAATACAAGAATAAACTGTGATTTGTATACTCACAACTGTAGGCGTACTTTGCCCTCCTCAGTGTACATCATTCCCCAGCTGCCCTGTCAGTTAGACAAATATCATTTATGTGAGGAAAGTAAGGTTCAGACAACATTTTTAGGGGGTAGGTAATATAGTGAGAATATGCTTAGTTGTTGAACTTTAAAAATACATAATAAATAGTGCTTTGCAAGGTCTAGTATTATCTTCTGTTCAAATTCCTTATTCTCCCCAAATTAAAAGAAGAAAACTAAAAAGCACAAGCTCTCTCTTTCCTTCCTTGTCTGTCTTTATTCTTATATATTTCAGTAAAAATAATCCTAGAAAGATGGTGATATTTGGCCTGACCTGTGGTGGCGCAGTGGATAAAGCGTCAACCTGGAATGCTGAGGTCGCTGGTGTGAAACTCTGGGCTTGACTGGTCAAGACACATATGGGAGCTGATGCCTCCTGCTACTCCCCCTTCTCTCTCTCTCTCTCTCTCTCTCTTATCTCTCTCTCTCCCCTCCCTAAAATAAATAAATAAAATCTTAAAAATAAAGATGGTAATATCTGGTATGGTTTGTTTTCTTTTGACATTTATTTAGTGTTGGTAAGCAGCTAAACATCGCTTTCATGGTGATTTAAGGTTGTCTTTGACCTTAACAGTTTTTTGTATTTTACTTCACAGATCTGTATGGTTTTAGTAATACAAAATATTTTCTGAATTCGGCAGTGATCTCCTTTTTTTTATTTTTTTTATTCATTTTAGAGAGGAGAGAGAGAGAGTCAGAGAGAGAGAGAGAGAGAGAGGAGAGAGAGACAGGGGGGAGGAGATGGAAGCATCAACTCCCATATGTGCCTTGACCAGGTAAGCCCAGGATTTCGAACCGGCGACCTCAGCATTTCCAGGTCGACGCTTTATCCACTGCGCCACCACAGGTCAGGCTCCGGCAGTGATCTCTTTTTAATAATAAGCATTAACTCTTAAAATCTAAAGAATAACCTTACAAAGAAAAACATACAGCAGGCATGTATGTGTTAAAGATAAATGAATTTAGTCAGATATTATCTAATTGGGTCTAAAGGGCCACTATGACTTGATAGTCATTAGCATAGAAAGGACTCCCCATTGGGTAAAAATGGGAGATAACAAAAGTATTTTGTTTTTTAAACCTCAAGTTTTATTTTGGAAACAGAAGCTATTTTTTTTTTTTTTGCCATCAGATGAGTTTTTCCATATAAAATAAAAATATTTATACTGTTCAATATGGTAGCTACTGGGCACATGTGACTATTGAGCAATTAAATCATGAAGAGTTAAAATAGAGATGTGTTATGAGAGTACAAGACACACTAGTTTTGAAGGACTTAGTTAAAAAACTCTTTAATTTTAACACTGACTACATGTTAAAATACAGAATTTTTGTGTATTGGGGTTAACTATTTTAAAATTTTAATCAGGACTTTTTACTTTTTATATATAGACACAAAAAAATCTTAGACATTCATGTGTACTACATATAGTCCTTGCTGATTTAAATATTTCAGAAATATATTTAGAAATCCATTTATAGTCCTGGCTGGAGAGCTCGGTTGGTTGGAGCACCATCTGGAAGAGCAGAGGTTGCTGCTTCGATCCCTGGTCAGGGCACATACAGGGACAGATGGATGTTCCTGTCTCCTTTCTCTCTCTCTCTCTCCCACCCTCCCTTCTTCTCTCCCTTTCTCTCTTGCTAAAATCCATTAAATAAATAAATCACATATTTATGTAAAGGCAAAAGGTATAAATACTTGTCCTCACCACATACCAAAAACCCTCTTTGCCTCACAAATATTAAACATTAATCATCAGTTTGCACTTAGAAATACTTATTCTGCAGTGTCTTTCCACAAGTTATCTTGGACATGCCATTTATTTAAATAATTGTGGTAAAAAAAATTGCTCATAAAAATGCCATTTTTCTCTTTACATAGAATTCCAGTAGCAATAAAGATAATGGAGAAAGTCTCCTAAATTTTATAAATAATTAAGTTAAAAGAAAATTGGACAGATATGGGTGAAGGATAGAGACTTTATACTTTAAGAATTTTTGAGGCCCCTTGATTTATTTTTTGTGTCCTAATTCTGTGAGATATTTGATATAAGAAAGGCTCATAAGGGCTCTGGTCAGTTGGCTCAGTGGTAGAGTGTTGACCCGGTGTGTGAATGTCCTGGGTTCAATTCCCAGTCAGGGCACACAAGAGAAGTGCCTATCTGCTTCTCCATCCCTCCCCCTTTCACTTCTCTCTCTTTCTCTCTCTTCGCCTCCTGCAGTCATGGCTCGATTGGAGCAAGTTGACCCTAGGTGCTGAGGATGGCTCCATGGCCTCCGCCTTAGGCACTAAGAAGAGCTTGGTTGCTGAGCCATGGAGCAATGCCCCAAATGGGAAGATCATTGCCCCCCAGTGGGCTTGCTGGGTGGATCCTGCTCAGGGCTCATGGGGGAGTCTGCCTCTCTGCCTCCCCTTTTCTCACTGAATAATAATAATAAAAAGACTCACAAGATATAATTCTTTTTTTATTTTCTTTATTGATTTTTAGAGAGAGAGAAGTGAGAGAGAGAGAGAGAGAGAGAGAGAGAGAGAGAAGGGGGAGGAGCAGGAAGCATCAACTCCCATATGTGCCTTGACCAGGCAAGCCCAAGGTTTCGAACCGGCAACCTCAGTGTTCCAGGTTGACGCTTTATCCTACTGTGCCACCACAGGTCAGGCCAAGATATAATTCTTTAAAAAAAAAAGTAAGTGCAAAAATGTCAATCCATCTATAACATGACCAGGGAGGAGAGAATAAAGAACGACATTTAAGGCAATATACTTTTGTGTTCTAAACGGAAGTTATTTTGTTGTAATCAATATCAGTGGTTTGACAGATTACAGGTAATTTCTGCTTTCCTCTCATTTACATTTATAACTAAATATAGTACTATTTTTCACATTATCAACAATCAGAATACATGAACTTAATTCTAAAGTAATTCCTTCAATAAAACACAAAGTATTTTCTTGACCCATTGCCTACAAAGTTTTTAGTACTAGTCAGCAGTCAGTTGAACTTGCAATGACTTGATTCTCAGAGCCCAGAGTCATCGAGAGAAGCAAGTTTCCCGATGATTACAGCCAAGGTAAATCACTAGTCAAATGTTCTCGGTAATTACATGCAAGGTTCAGTCTGTCTGGCCAAGACAGACTGTGGGGGCCTGAGACTCAGGTCACCCAATTTGACTTTCAGGTCATTTTTCAACTGTTTCCCTAGTAACGTAGATCCTCAGTGTCACCTCCCCTGGGGAAACAAAATCTAAAACTTTGTAAATTGGACTTTGATGCTTGACGATATTTTCTCCACCTAACAATCAATATAATTTTTTAACTTAAAATGCAAACCATGATCCAGGTAAATTTCAGCAAAAACAGACCTCAGAAGGGTGAAGAATGTCTTTTGTTACTTTTCAAGCAAGATAAAATGAATCTTTATACTTTTTATTTTTTTTTTTGCCAAAAAAAAAAAATCTTCAAAAGCAGCCTAAAAGAAAATGGATGTGGTGCTTTCTGTGGGAGATAGGGAAAAGAATTTTTATCTAAATGGATAAAATACATTTCAAATAGAAAAATATAGATTTCCCTGAGCATTTGTGCAAGAAAATTGAAAGAGTAAATGAGGAGTAAAAGTCATTGCAAATAAGAAGGCGTTTCACTTGAAAAATATTAATAGAAGAAAAATGTGTGGAATAGATCAGGAATTGGCCTGCAGACTGACGAGAAGGGTTGAAAGAAAGATAGGCAGGGGCCTGTTAAGATTTCAAACCTTGAAAACCCTGGTTACCTATTAGGGAACCAAGATGATCTTCAGTGAAGTTCAAAGGAAGGCATGTGAAAGGTCCTGACAATGCAAATATCTCTTAATTATTGTCCCAGTAGAAAATTCTTTATCAATGCAGAGTTTGTATGGACCACTGACTTCACAGCCCTCAGCCTTAAAGGTCTATGATTTTCTATTTGGAGATTGGAAGTATTTTATAAATCATTTCTGCTAAACCAGTTTACCCACCTCTATTTTTGGTCATTCAGTGAATGTCTATAAAGCACCTACTATGTGTCTGTTCTTATGTTGGTTCTAAAATTATAGTGATCAACAGAGCACAGTTTTGTCTTTCCTTGCAGAACTTGTAAGTATGGAAAATTCTATGTGAGATGGTTATGATTACTTATTTAAGTAATTAGAGGAAGTCCCCAGGTGACCAACGAGATTCTGTAGATTTGTTCTTAAGTTGAATTTGTATGTAAGTTGAAACAGGTACGTTTATCTATTAAATGCATCCTGGACAGATGTTTGTCTTAAAATAGTAGTTATTTTTACCTTTCTGTGCATATAAATGCTCACATGTGTTTAAATACCAGCTTAAACAGTCTTGGGTGATGCAGAAGATAACGGACTTGTTGGAGAGGATGGGGCTGGTGTGAGAGTCAGGGTCTGATTCTGCTGCTGGAGTCAGTCTCTTGATGTAGGCATCAGGGAGGCTTGTACAGAGCTCTTATTCTATCACTAATGGCTCTGTAGCATCTCAGGTCTTTGGTAACTGTGTGCTAAATGTTGATGAATCCCTCTGTATCAGGATCTTGCTCCTCTAACTTTGCCATTACTGCTTCACAGAGTTGAAAAGCATTACCCAACTCCTGTAGAATTTTTTTTTTTCAGTTCTGGAGTTCCTAGGTCACTGTTTTCTTTCCTAAATGCTGTCATCTGCTGCTCGGGTTCCATAAGAACTTCATTGGTTAGTTCTTTGCCATGGAAGTCAAGTAACACTATGATATCGCTTTCACTGATGTCCAAATGCAGTTAGTAATTACCAATAGCCCTTACGGCACTCTGTTCGCAAGTACGAGTTGTGTGTTAGGTTGGATGTTTGTAACTCAGGGACCTACTGTACTGGTATGACTGGTATGATGACAGGATGGATGAGTGCATGATGAGTGACAAGTGACTGAGCACTGAGGTTTAGAGACTTCCCTAAGAAGGAGAAGTGGAGCTGAGATCAGAAGTATGATAGGGATTAACCAGGCAAAAAGAGGATGTGGGACTATAGCATGCTCTAGGCTGAAAGGGCACAAGCATATTGTAGGGATTCAAAGAAATGTATATGAATAGAAAGAAGACAGAAAGGAAGGGGAGGCAAAAAGGAGATGGAGGGGGAGGTGAGACCAAACCATTGTTAATTACTATGCGTATTATGCTATGTCCAATCAGAACAATCAAACATGTTTCTGAAAAAAAAAAACGGAGGCAAAAGAAATTTATCCTTTAATAATAACTAATAGCTATTGATCACTTATTAAGTGATTTTGCATGTATCTCAATGAGTTGATTCATTAAGGGGAAGAGAATAAATTGTGACTTAATATCTTTGGGATATAAGACTTGAACACAGACCTACAAAGCTTTAAATGATGGCCATTTTTCCCCTACGTGTATTTCATCCCTTTCCTCTTAGCCATTCGCAAGGTATATTACCATATTAAAAATTCTGAGGAGCTTATGTAAACACTTTAACCTTGTTAGTCCAATGCTTCCCAAATATCCCATGGATATTATATTCTAAGAGGCATTCTTTCTGTAGTGATGTAAGAAATCTTAAAACTATCCACCATAGATATTGGGTAGAATATCACTGGATCTGTGGTTTGTAAAGGAAGTTTGACAGTGTTGAGAGGATGACTTTGGATGAAAATGATTGGAACCAATAAAAATACAGTGCTATAGGCAACACGAACCCTTCAAAATACAACTAAAATGCCATACTCTGCAATCCAAGGTTTTAGAGGCACCATCATTCCTTCCCCATAAACAACAGATTATGCAGTCTTAAATAAAATTCTGTTCTCTGCATGATATATTTTATTTTTATGACAACTCTCCTCTTTGTGTTATCTCAGGAGCAAGGCTCATCTTTGGAAGTGAGGATCTATTTTTCAATCCCTCTTGAAACCTGGTTGGGGGCAGATTCATCTGCCCATGCTCTGGCCATGGGCCCTCTGAAGATTTCTAGTTCCAAGAGTCTCTTGAGGGAGGAAAAAAAAAAGGAAGAAATCCTTACCCAGTCTGCCAAAATGCATCTCACTGCTTGGAAATCTGCAAGCACACATGGCTACTCGCCTCATTTTCACGTAGAACCCATTGGACGAGTGAACTACATTGCTCCTCAGGGGAGCCACAGGAACGCTAACTCACCGCGGTTCCTCGGGCTGCTGGCACTCCCCAGCTCTCCTCAGGGATCACCTTAAATTATGTCATGGAGGGCCCAGTGATTAAATGAATGAGTACTGGAGTTTGACAATGGTCAATAAGCAAATAATCACAGGCATCGAAAAATATATGAGTGCAATTTCACAATGCCTCGTATATCTCTTTGCCTTGGCAGGCTCTAGCACTCCCTGGGTTGAGCTGGAAGTCATCCTTTATGCCTATGTCATGAGAACAAGAGTATTTCCTTTTGTTTATTCTGGTACCCGCTTATTGCCAGAGTCCCCACCACTTCCCACTTCGGTTGCTCCTGATGGGCTCTGAGAGCCCCCCACACAGCATTTGTATAAGATCCTAGTCTATCAAATTTTACTGGAATTTTTAATGCTAAGGATATTTTTCAGATACCATAAAACACCATGTCGTGTATTTTTGGTAACTGCGTAGATTTTAATGAAACGGAAATATCTTCAAATAGTACATTTCACCATAGAAAACTCTTAGTATACACACATGTCTTTTGAAAGATTTATTTATTCTTTAGACAAGCTAAGTACCTTTTAGTACACATTTAGGGCTGGGTTCTATGTGAAGAACGCCATTGTCATGGGGCTGATTTCTGCAGATGACATCATTTCAATTTTCCATGACTATATTTACTTGTTATATTTTATTTCACCCTATAAAACCTTTGAAGACATGTACTAACGTCAGAGCAGGGGACTGGTTCGCCAGTAATAAGGAGTTGGCATTACTTACAGCTGCACATTTGAGAAACCCACAGGCATTCTCGTGTTTTATTAACCCAACTCGAATAAATAGGATTCAAATGGATTCTAAATTAAAGCTGCACATCTCCTTAAAAGTTGGTGCAGAATACTACCAAGGTTTTAGTATTCTCCCTTCTGTATTGAAGAATGGGCAAGGAAGACTCCTCACCTCACTGACATAGCCTTCTAGAGTCAATGTTATTGAGACAAGTTAATGAGAAAAATCACAGACCATAGTCTTAGTCACGCTATGTTTTTTAATAAGCTTGCCTCTGTTCTCCGAGAATTCCCCAGAATTGCGTTTATTCTTCACATCAAGAGATAGTCTTTGAAAGCTTTAAAAGCTTTTTTTTTTAGTTTATAGATAAATATTTTCTCCCCTGTAACACTACTCCTAAAAATATGTTTTCTTCTACAGTCTTCCGAACACTAGATTATGTTCTAAGACAAATGGCCACCATAAACACCTTCAGAAATTTGACATCAAGTATCAAAGGATTAAAAGTGGCTAAGCATTTTGAATGTTGGATTGCAGACATAACTTAAGTATAGGCAATTTAATGAAGGCATTCACAGCCTGAAAACCCTCCGGGTTTGATTTTATTTTGTATTGTTTTCATTGCTGTCTTCTTATTTCAGCTGCAATTCTTAATATTTGTTATTCTTTATAATTTCCAATTCAGTTTTAAATTTATAAGAGTGTAATTCTACACTGTAGTTTATTTATCTTTCGAAATGGTTCGGAGTACGCGCCAGGGGCACTGAAGATGCTACAGCGGTCTGAGTGAGATGTGTGTATAACACAGATAGGTGACGTAGCCCCGGACTCTCCGGGAGCCTTCCCTACTTAGAGGAAAGGAGACCAGTCACAGCCATATGGTCCACTATAACATAAATACATTAGCACAGAGAAACTAGTTCTTGAATGGATGCTCAGGAAAACTTTCCCAGGAGGCTTTTGCATTTGGTGGTTAAAAAAGGGTAGTTTGTGCATCTTAAGGGGGCATTATATATCTCAGGGGATGGGATAGCACTCATCAAGGTAGGGAGGATAGAAAGTGTGGAGAATCAAGCAATGTGCATGCCTCAAGGGACAAGGTCCTTGAAGGGCAACTAGGGAAAAGAGCTAAAAGGGATGGAGATTCTGAATGTGGTGATGACACTTTTGAGTCCAAAGCTCTGACCACTCTCTCTTCCTCTCTAAGCCTTCAGTGGTCTCCATAGCTATGCAAGTAATCTGAGAATGGCATGGAAAGAGACAGTGAAAGCCAGAGAATCAGAAGATGAAAAATGGCTCCTTTAGGGGCTATCCTAAGACTTAAAGACTAGAGATGATGAGAATTTGAATAGGAAATTAGAAAGAGGAGTATGGAGAAGCCACACTTCCCATAGAGCTGTTGCAGAGATGATGGTATGAGGTCATGAGGCCACTTTGTCATTTGTAACGTCTATTCTAAAATGAAGCCAAGGACCAGAACATGGGTCACAGGAATGACTATTTATATATTCTGTTTAATACAAACGATAAAGTTGGGGAGAAGGATAGGTTGTAGTAGAGGTAGAGGAGTCTGGTTTTGGATGTTAGACTTAAAGCTATCTGTAGGAATTTACTCATGGGCATGTTTTAATGGGAAAGCTGAAAACCAGAGGCTGGAGTACTTAGTAGAGAAATAATAAAAAAATTTAGCTCTAGGAGTCACTTGACCAGGTAAGAGAGTTAAACCTATTATATGGAATATGAAATATCATAAGAAGAGGTGGTGTCTCATGTATCTAATATCACATATATTAAATGAGAAGTAAAAGAAATCAGAAAACAATTACTTCTTAGGTTCAGCCTTACCACGTTAAGAACTTAAGAGTTGTCGTTTCCGTCCCTACAGCAAGAAAAAGATGGCCGTATTGAAAATGCACAACTTGCCTGACCTGTGGTGGCACAGTGGATAAAGCGTCGACCTGGAAATGCTGAGGTTGCCGGTTCAAAACCCTGGGCTTGCCTGGTCAAGGCACATATGGGAGTTGATGCTTCCTGCTCCTTCCCCTTCTCTCTCTCTGTCTCTCTCTTCTCTCCCTCTCTCTCTCCTTTCTAAAATGAATAAATAAATAAATAAAATTATTTAAAAAAAAAGAAAAAGCCTGACCTGTGGTGGCGCAGTGGGATAAAGCGTCGACCTGGAACACTGAGGTTGCTGGTTTGAAACCTTGGGCTTGCCCGGTCAAGGCACATATGGGAGTTGATGCTTCCTGCTCCTCCCTCCCCTTCTCTCTCTCTCTCTCCTCTCTCTCTAAAAATTAATAAATAAAATATAAAAAAAAAAAAAAAAAAAAAAAAAAAAAAAAAAAAAGAAAAAGAAAATGCACAACTTTTTTCCGCACCAGTGAGAGCACAGCCATTGCAGGACACACTGCCCAACCAGGACCTGGAGAGACAGGGGGACCCAGAGGAACCCAAGGGAGACCTGCTGACCCTGAGTGGAAGCCACTGGAGCCCCAGCCTGGTAGGAACAATTGAGCGATGACGTCTGACTAACTGGTGCAGGGCTGAACGTGAACTAGCTTGAGAGTGAGAAAGTCTGGGTGCCACAGTCTTAGTAGTTTCTGCACTTTTCTAGCCTTGATCTTCAGGAAGCCCACCAGCTTCCTACAGTGAAGATGCAAGAAAGACCCTTTGGTGACTCTCTGATGATGGGGAAGCACGGGAGTCGAGTGTGGGGAAGGGAAAATAAGTGATTGAGAAATATGTTCAGATCCTTCTTCATATCAAAGGTCTACTGTCCAGGGGAAACGAAACCAAACCAAACCAAACAGAACTTTGCCACAGCCTTATTGAAACTTGAAAGAGTGGGCTTCCGTCTGTGCTTCAGCCACTGCTGCACATCCATGTGGTGTAAGGGGGAAAACAGAACAGAGGCAATAGGAGTAAGGAAGTAAAAAGATAGGTTGGGAATGCTGCAGCCAGGAAAGGGAATAAAGGTCAGAAGTGAAAAAAAAGCTTTGCTAATGTCGAATCACTAAAGGTCACAGCCTTGAGGCACAAGTCCACCGAAAGATAGGGATTTAACTGGGCAATTATAAAATGTTCCCCTCCCCAGCGCGGAGAGCCGGCATACTGACAGGGGGTTGTGGATGACAGGACTGCAGGATGTGGACTTTCTGTGAGGAGATACATAGAGAAGCCCAGAGGACCCAAACAAACAGAACCCTGGCTCATTGGGGGAAGTGGAAGCCTTTGGCACCTATTGTTACAAAAGAACATTCTTCTCATCCCAGTACTTAGCCAAAAGAACATAAAAATACTAAAGGTCTATGGACCTCATTTCCAATTCCTTGATACAACATGTCAGTTTTCAACAGAACAACTATTTAAAGACAGGCTAAAAGAAAGAGAAAATAAAATGTATAAGGACAAAGCAAAGATCAGATCCAGCCTCATATAGGACACAATTTATGGAGTCATTGGAGAAAAGATTTAAAATATCTGTTTGAAATATTAAGGGCTTCAGTGAATACAATAAACTCTGAAAACGCAACAGTAAGAAAACAGGCACTCAATTTTTAAAATTGGAAACATGAAAGAGACGTCTAATCAAAGATTGCAAATAAACATACGAAAAGATGCTCCAGCATCATCTTTCATGAGGGAAATGCAAATAAAAAAATAATGAGGTATCATTAGACACCAACTAGAATGACTAAACTCTATTTTTTTTTCACATTTTATTTATTCATTTTTTTTAGAGAGAGAAGACACAGAGAGAGAAAGAGACAGAGAAAGGTAAGAGATAGAATGAACAGAGGGAGGAGCAGGAAGCAGCAACTCCCATATGTGCCTTGACCAGGCAAGCCTGGGGTTTCAAACCGGTGACCTCAGTGTTCCAGGTCGATGCTTTTACCCACTGCGCCACCACAGGTCAGGCTAAACTCTTTTTTAAATTTTAAATGGCAATACCAATGGCAAGGATGTGAGCAGCAGGAGCTCTTATTCATGACGAATGGAAATACAAAATGGCGCAGTACCCTGGAACACACTCTGGTTGTTACCTGCAAAACTACCCGTGGTTTTCAATACCACCCAGCAATCACACCCATAGGTCTTTCCTCATCTTATTTGAAAAGTTCTGTTCACATGAGATCTGCATGTGCATATTTTCCCCTAATCATCAGGAAATGGAAGTGATATCTTTGAATAGGTAAACAACTCTGGTGCCCCCATACAGTGGAACAATATTTAGTAACAAAAAGAAATTGACTTTGAGCCACATCAAGACATGAATGACTATAATTGCACACTGCCCTTATGAGAGGAGTCAGTCTGAAAAGGCTGCATACTGTAAAGTGTCATTTTTATCATATTCCAAAAAAAGTGGCACTTTAGAGATAATAAACATAGCCCTGGATGCAGTCGGTTGGGGAGGGTGTTCAATTTGTGATGCACAGGGGATTGTTAAGGTAATGAAATATTTTATGATACTACTACACAGGTGAAAAAAGACACCGTGTGTGTGTGTGTGTGTGTGTGTGTGTGTGTGTGTGTGTGTGAATCAAAACTCATAGAAGTTCTGGCTAGGTTGCTCATTGGTTAAAGCATTTTCCCATTTCTCCAAGGTTTCAGGTTCATTCCTGGGTCAGGGCACAGAAAAAAATTGACCAATGAATGTATAAATAAGTGGAACAACAAATCAATGTTCCACTCTCTTTCTCCCTCTCTCACTCTTTCCCTCTTTCTCTACCCCTTTCCTCCTTTCTCCCTCCCTTTCTCCCTCCCTCACTCCCTCCCTCACTCCTTCCCTCTCCCTCTCTGTCCTTCTCTCTCTCCCCCCTCTTCTTCTTTTCCTCTCTCCTTCTCTCCCTTTTTGCCTCTCTTCCCTCTCTCCTTTTCCTCGCTTCCTCACTCCCTCACTCCCTCACTCTCCATCTCCTACCCTCTCTCTCTCCCTCTCTTCCCCCCTCTCTTTCCCTCTCTCTCTCCCCCCTCTCCTCTCTCCTTCTTCCCCTCTACCCCCTCTCCCTCTCTCTCTTTCTCTCCCTCTCTCTCTCCCTCCCCCTTCTCTCTCTCCCCTTCTCTCCCTCCCCCTCTCTCCCTACACCTCTCTCTTTCTCTTTTTCTCTTCCCCTTCCTCTCTCTCTAAAGTTAATTTTAAAAAATAACATCATTTTTAAAAAATGTAATGAACTATATATAGCACAGGGATTGATCTTTATTGCATGCAAATTTCAAAAACAATTTAAGAGGTCACAGAACACCAGGATATTAGGCACAAACTTTAAAATCCAAAAAAGCGGCCCTGGCCGGTTGGCTCAGCGGTAGAGCGTCGGCCTGGCGTGCGGGGGACCCGGGTTCGATTCCAGGCCAGGGCACATAGGAGAAGCGCCCATTTGCTTCTCCCCCCCCATCTCCTTCCTCTCTGTCTCTCTCTTCCCCTCCCGCAGCCAAGGCTCCATTGGAGCAAAGATGGCCCGGGCACTGGGGATGGCTCCTTGGCCTCTGCCCCAGGCGCTAGAGTGGCTCTGGTCACGGCAGAGCGACGCCCCGGAGGGCAGAGCGTCGCTCCTGGTGGGCGTGCCGGGTGGATCCCGGTCGGGCGCATGCGGGAGTCTGACTGTCTCTCCCCGTTTCCAACTTCAGAAAAAAAAAATCCAAAAAAGCATGAAATTTATTTAAATAATAATGCATCAGTGTTGATTCATTGATTGAATGTACCATACTTTTACCAGGTGTCAATCAGCAAGAGAAACAGAGTGTACCGGGTATATGGTAACTCTCTCTTTACTGTCTTCTCACTTTTCTCTGAATTTAAAACTATTGTAAAATAAAGAGAGAGAGAGAGGGAGTTGTTGAGTAGGAGACTGTGTAGAAGTAGAAAAGGTTTTATGGAAAGTTTTTTGACTCTAAGTACACAGGAGAAAACATGTAAGGAAGAGAAGAGTTGGGCAACAGGGTCAGATTCCGCAGAATGATGAATGTGCCATGGGCAAAATGATCTATAAAAATTAACACCCGGTAGAAAGACTGTTGCTACCACGAAATTTCTCTGTAGCTGGAGAGCAGGTCCATGTTCCTGGTGAGCACCCCACCCGGTGAAAGCTGCTTAGATAAATTAATAACAAATCCCCTATTCCTTCACTTCAATATGTTGCTTTTAACCATTTTCAACACACTGAATTATTGATTCCTCGCCACCCAGGCGAGGTTCATTTGTGTGGGTTGGGATGGGAGTCCAGCCACAGAGCCAGTTTCCCCGCTCGGGGGGGGGGGGGGGGGGGGGGGAGCAGGAGACAGCGCAGCCCCCTTCCAGCTGGCAGGCTCCAGAGGAGCAGAGGGAGCGCGTTGTTGGCAGTGGATGTGGGGGTCCCTGCCAATTCTTTGGTTGCACAGTTGAAAACTCCATGTGCTTCCCTTCACACGGCAATATTTTCACACCTCTTGTGCCATTAATTAAGCTCTCTTTATCCTCCTGAATTCATAAAGGGGACTCACAGCCCCGAATGTGGAGATCCGTTTTTAATGGGGGCAAGCACGAGATGCGTTCGATATTGGATGGTTTTCCCATACCCATTTCACACAGAAGGGACGAGTGAGACTTGAAGCACCTTATCTGTTTGCTATGGCGATTGATCTTGTCACAGAGATGAACCTTTTGGGAATAATCATTCAGACCATCTGTCTGGGACTGAGTCATAAATTGCATGTTTTTCTCCATAGGATTTTATTTTGTAGCGTTAGACTGCATTGAATAGTTATTAGTGGACGGTGACTGGAATAAACGAGTTCTAGGAGAAGGCAGCCACACTGGGGAATTTCAAAAACTGAAACTCGTAGACACAGACAACTCTTTGGTTGTTACCAGAAGGAAGGGGGTAGGGGAGGGGGTGGGAAGGGGTCCAGGGTCAAGGGGGTCAAATATATGGCGATGGAAGATGATAGGACTTCGGGTGGTGGAAGCACAGTGTAATATACACATCGTGTATCATAGAGATGTACACTTGAAACTTATATGATCTCATTAACCAATGTTGCCCCAATAAATTTAATTTAAAACTGATAGCATAAATAGGATTACATATCACAGTTTAATTTATGTCCATTGTGGACACAGTCTGTCAGCACCCTTTCAGTTGATTGTCTCTAGTGAAAGGAATTACAAATAACAAAGAGGCTTTGTCTTTAATATTTTTGCTTTATTATTTACTGCTCTTTCTAAAATTAATACTTTTTTTCCAGTAAGAGGAGGGGAGGCAGAGACAGACTCCCACATGCTACCTGACTGGGATCTACCCCACAAGCCCACTAGGGGGTGATACTGTGCCCATATGGGGTGTTGCTCCATTGCTCAGCAACTGAGCTCTTCTTAGCGCCTGAGGCGGAGGCCATGGAGCCATCCTCATTGCCCAGTGCCAACTCGCTCCAAGTGAACCATGGCTGCAGGAGGGGAAGAGAGAGAGAGGAAGAGAGAGAGAGAGAGAGAGAGAAGCAAAAGGGGGAGGGGTGGAGAAGCATATGGGTGCTTTTCCTATGTGCCCTGACCAGGAATCAAACCTGGAACATCTATATGCTGGGCTGACACTCTACCACTGAGCCAACTGGTCAGGGCTAAAATGAGTACTTTTTAAAAATTTTTTGTTCTGGAATAATTATTAATTTATGGAAAGTTGTAATAAAATGAATAAGAGGTCTCAGGAAATCTTTACCCAGAGGAAGCAGCACTTACTACTATATCACACCCAGAAAGTTAATATTAGCACAGCTCAGGAAACTTATTCAGATTTCACCAGTTTTATTGGTATGAGAAAGTATGTTTGTGTGTGAGAGAGAGAGTGAGAGCAAGAGACAGAGAATTGGTATTTTCATATTTCTATATAATTTTAATGTTAATTTTTTAGTTTTTATTGAATTTATTGGTTCACAAAATCATACAATTTTATTGTCTGTGTTGACTCATGCCACTACCAACACAATCCACCTATAGAACTACGCCCTCAACAGCAGGCTGCTCTGGGCAATCTGGTGTAGGCACCCCACCCCCACCCCGGCCCCACCCCGAGCGCTTGGCAACGACTGAGCTGTACTCCATCTCTAGGATTTCATCAGAATCCTACATTATATAATATAACCTCATGAGATTGGCTTTTCTTCTATTCAACATAATTCCCTTCAGATTATGCTTTAATTAATAGTAAAGGAACACATCTCAAATGATACTTAAAATCCCATAGGTCACTTTAAAATTTTGTGTTTCTGAGCCTTAACAGCAAAGATTTTTAGAGATGAAAAATGTGCCTTCAGTTTGCATTGGCTAAAGATACTCATGCAGCCCTGGCCAGTTGTCTCAGCGGTGAAGCATTGGCCCAGCGTGTGGAAGTCCCAGGTTCGATTCCCAGCCAGGGCAAACAGGAGAGGCGCCCATCTGCTTTTCTACCTTTCCCCCTCTCCTTCCTCTCTATCTCTCTCTTCCCCTCCCACAGCCAAGGCTTCATTGGAGCAAAGTTGGCCAGGGTGCCGAGGACAGCTCCATAGCCTCTGCCTCAGGTGCTAGAATGGCTTGGGTTGCAGCAGAGCAACTGCCCAGATGGGCCAAGCATCGCCCCCTGGTGGACATGCTAGGTGGATCTCAGTCGGGTGTGTGCAGGAGTCTATCTGCCTCCCGCCACTTCTCGCTTCTGAAGAATACAAAAAAAAAAAAAAAAAAAGATAGTCTTGCAATCATATCAGAAGGATAGCTCCTTAAAATAAGGAGGGAAACCTGGAGTCGCCTGTATAAAATCCATCTCAGCCTCTCTCCTAAATATTTGTGTAAGGAAGCAAAATGTAAGAGTCAGGCCCTTCAGGACTGTTGATGTTCAAGGCCAATGACTAAGTCTCTGGGTCAAAACAGAAAGGTAATGACCATAATGTCACAACACAGTGAGAACTGAGGAGTTGAACAGAATTATGTCGTCTTGCTCTCGGTCCGGCTCAGCGCTATATCTTATCCCTTTCTCTATCCAGACAGGCCTGGGTCAGCAGGCCTCCCATTGACCAGTCTTCCATAGAAAGCATAGAAGGCAAATTTATTCACTGATTTGAAGTCAACACTAGAAATCTGATCTGTTTGATAACAGTCCATTGTCATTATTCAAAAAAAAATGAGAAGGAATAAGAATCACAGAATGAAGGCATATTTTTTTTTAATGATTGACATATACAATGTGTAATAAAGGTTTTCCTTGTTATCCACAAAAAGAATGAGACACTTTTTCCCTTTCCGGTGAGTCTTTCTTTAAGAAGAAGAAGAAAAAAGTATTCATGTATAAAATATTTGCTAGTTCCAAAGAAGCACCCTACATGTATAATCATTAGAGTATACACTTTTCAGGGGACAGAAACAATATAAATTTTATAACACAGTGCATCCCGGAGACTAGCACCGTGCCTGAACCATGCATGGTGCTCATCACATGTTAAATAAATGACACTCTGAGTGAGTCGTTATCTCCATTTTATTGTAGATGGACAAAAGATTAATATATTAAAACAAAAGGACCAATATCACATAGTGTAGAGCAGAAAGATTGAGAACTTCATTTGGATATACTCATAAACTCATTAGTAACTGCGTCCCTGAGTGGTTTTCTAAGCTACCATCTAGACTCACTTGAAATCCATACAGAACAAGCAGAGGATTTGGAAATGCTATTGGTACAGTTATTATAGATGACATCAAATTCAAGACATGTGGATTTTAGAAAAATACTGGAACAGGCTTTTGCAAAGTGTTCTGTGCATGACTTGCTATGAGAACATGAGTTATTCGATGGAGAAAAAAAACAAAGCTTTTTATTCTTTTTGGTCTCCTTACTGATACATGGCCTGGCACATGTATGAATAAGAGTGCTGTACTGATTTGAATTGTTCACATCCAAACCAATCACTAGGACCTAGTGGGGATGGCTTTTAACATCATGTCAAATAAATTAAACAGTTTCATTGAAGGGAGCACAATATATTTGTTGTTACTGTATTTTTTTTTTAAATAACATGAAGAAAAGTGATGATTGCATTGATCTATCTTCCTCCTTCATACTTGGACTTTAACCGAGGGGATGACCTTAAAGATCTTTCCAGAAGACCACTTTTCTATCAATTAGATACAAATCACTGTGTCCTGTAGTGACACTGTGACACTCAAAAATAAAATCTCTTTGTATAGATAGCAATGAATAATCCCCACCTCGCCCCCAGGATTACAAATCGAAACAGCGATGGGAGTCTGGACTTGAATTCTCGTAGTACTAGTGATAGAAACATTTTCTTATACATCAGAGAGAGAAATTATTTCAAATTAAGGTGGGGCTGTAGGTGCCTTAGCCACTGTGGTTATCCACTATAGGATTGTGACTGTGCTGATCCTGTGACTCGGAGTCAAATACTCGTTAACAGATTGAAACCTTATTGTGAGTAATTATTTAATGAAATGATAGGTGGTCTAAGATCATATGAATGTTATGTTAAAGGGAGGGGACTTATTGTTATGGAGAGGGAAACAAATATGCACAAGGAGAATTTGAGCATCAGGTAGGCTACAGAAACGCCTACTGAACAAATCCCCCACAGACACGGTACCTTATGTTCTCCCTGATGTTAAGAAACGACCTGATAAACACGATCACAACTGCCATTGCTCTTTGTGATAGCATGAGTGAATGATTTTATGAGGCCACTTCCCTTGCATCATTAACTTCTTTTCCTTTTTATTGAATTTATTGGGGTGACATTGATTAACAATTATACAGGTTTCAGGTGCACAATTTCACAACATATCATCTGTGCACTGCATTGTGTGTTCACCACCCTAAGCCGAGTTTCCTTCCATCACCATTTATCCTCTCCACCCTCCTTCACCTCCTCCCGCTCTCCTCCCTGTATTACTCAGTTAAATAGAACTACACATAGAGAGATATTTTTAGGATCTGGCCAGCTGGCTCAGCGGTAGAGCATCGACATGGCATGTGAAAGTCCCAGGTTTGATTCCCAGTTAGGGCATGCAGGAGAAGCGACCATCTGCTCACCTTCTCTGTCTCTCTTCCCATCCCACAGCCATGGCTCAAATGGTTTAAGGAAGGTGGCCCCAGGTGCTGAGGATGGCTCTATGAACTCCCCGTAGGCACTAACATAGCTCGGTTACTGAGCAACAGAGCAGCAGCCCCAAATGGGCAGAACATCACCCGGTAGGGAGCTTGCCAGGTGGTTCCCGGTCGAGCGCATGTGGGAGTCTGTCTCTCTGCCTCCCGCCTCTCACTGAATAATAATAATTTAGTGAAAAAAATATTTTTAGATATTGTATAACGCATAGCAAGACCTCTGAATCCTAAATAATAATGACAGTGTTATTCCTCATAAAGGAATCAATGAAGAACACTGACCTAAGATTTTAGTTAGTAATTTGACATTAATCCCTATGCCCAAACAAGGGCTTTACTTGTCAATCTGAACACATTTTTTATTAGACAGAAACCATGTTAATATTTTTTTTGTCTTTAAAAAGCTGTTTTGAAGGCAAAAGAATAAGGGAAAGGATTCCTTATTTAAGAGATTACAAATGAGTTCTTTATGATGAATCATTTTGTAGTATGAAGGAAAATTTATTCAGGTAACATCGAAGGAGATGATTGATCTAATTCCTTAGAAGAGAACCATCCACAACTCATATTTAGTAACTAGCATTTAAGGGAGGACAAGTTTGTAGCAGTGACATGCTAAAGAGTTCCACTAGATTGATCATATAAGATGCTGCGAATGAGAAGTCTGAAGCCTAATCTATGCATTTATAATATATGAGCTGCATTGCACAGTGAGGTTAGGTATGGCAGGGGATCAGTCCTGGTAAGTCTCAGTCAGATGTTACATTCTAGTATCACAAGCTGGGGGCTTCCACTTAATTGGATGTTTCCTGCTCAGAAAAATAAATACATAAATAAATAACACTGTCTATTGGCTTTTGACTATATCTGTCAGGTCCCTAGATGGAAAAATGGAAAGGTATTGGCTTTATTCATGAATAGTTTAGTACCTCGTAAATAAATGCTCCCCTTCCATGTCTGTTTCTCCAGACTTGAAAATAAAAAGCATATGGGTCTCTAGAAGACAATCCCATCTTTCCTACTCACCCAATAGAAAACTCGCCTTGTTTTCCCAAGGAATTTGTGCTCGTTCAACCTCCAATTCATCTTCATGCTTCCAAACATCTGCTCGTGGGATCAGGAGTGGGGGAGATGAAAATTGGATAACTGAGGGACTTGCAGGGGTCAGGCTCATCTTGCCCTAACCTTTCCTCTTTTCAGGACTTCTCTCCTCATCCTTCCACATGGATGTGGTTTTTTTGTTGTAGTCCTAAAAATTATGTGTGTGTGTGTATTCATGCACATATATTCCTAAATACAATATATATGCACACACACATACCCCCTCTCACCATCAAGACTCTCTTTCTTCAATGGCTCAGAATGTTTTATTAGCAGATCAGCTACCTCCAATTCCAGCCTGAACTTTGGATGTGTAGCTTATTTTTGAATTGTAGATCTGGCTCACACCATTTTTTAGTAACCTGTTGGGAATGATTCACATTACTCAACACTTTTTTACTATTTTAGTGAGTGATCACTGAATCAAGAGGTAGTCACTCAATCAAGAGAACCTAAAAAATAAATAAATACTATGTTTGTTGAGTACATTTCTAGTAAGAGCAGTTCAGACATAAACCGGTGGGATCATTACAACATTCTTGAGTTTGTAGATCTCAACTCAAAGAGCTCCTGGATGTCAAAAGTTAAAACATAGTTCTATCACAGCCCTGGCCGGATAGCTCAGTTGGTTAGAGCATCGTTCCGAAGCACAGAGGTTGCCAGTTGGATTCCTGGTCAGGGCATGTACAGGAGCAGATCAGTGTTCCTATCTGTGTCTCTCTTCCCCTCTCCCTTCCTCTCTCTCTAAAATTGATACAATAAATATCAAGTATTAGTTCCATCACAATATAAAGGCATAATAGGTAATACACCATCATGCATATGAATTGATTTACTATAGTTTTACATGGTCTCAAAGTGGCTCATGGATCTCTGTTAGCATTTTGATGGCTATGGTAATACTGTATTTGGTATAGAAATCAGAAAAGCTCTGTAAAGCCAGGGAAGAGTCCTGAAGAGCTTTGCTTTTAAAACCCACAGCGCAGGGCCTAATAGGTATAGAATGTATGTTCAATGAATACATGTTGAATGAATTAATCAATAAGTTACTTGTTTCACAGCATTTCATTAATTAGCTAAATTTGGTGGCTGCACAATGACAAAATTAACACATTTAATCTTCAGAATTGGTAATACGCTCACTCTACAGATGAGATAATTGTCAAATTGAAAAGGCATCGTTTGAACAGTTGTTTCTGTCTCTAAAACATGTTATAACCTTCAATTCAGTTCAACCAGACTATATTTATGATACTGTACTGTTCTTAGAATGTCCAAAAGCTTACTCTATATTCATTCATTCATTATTTGTATCAATCTGTTGAGTAATCAAAATGTGCTGTGCTTTATGATAATTGCTGGAACACATTGTTGAGCAGAAACAGAGATGGTCCTTGACCCCATAAAGCTCCCAGTCTAATGTGGGAGACACTTTCATCCAATAGTCACACACATACACATAAAGTGATCATTCTAATTGCTACAAATGTGGTACACACACTTCTAAGAGGTTCATAATAAGAAAATCTGGAGTTATATAAAAGGTTTTAAATGATTGAAAAGATAAATAAAGTGACTCACTTAGAACGGGGATTTCCATGCAGAGGCAACGTTAGTACCAATGCCCTGTGGCCAAAAGGAGTAGAAGTGTGAATGAGAGTCTAAAAGAGTCTGTAACAGGAAGGCATCAAGAGAGAGCATTAGCATAGAGAGGTAGGAAGGGGCTAGACTAGGCAGAGCCTTGGATGGAAACCAAACATTTTCAACTTCCTCTTTGGTGCAATGGCAAGACATTCAAAGGGTTTAAGCAAGGGAAAGGCATGAGCAGATACATGCTCTAAAAAGTAAACAATGGCTGTCAGACTCCTCCTCCCAAATATAAACCTACTTAGAAGAGGCAGCTAATTAATGGTTAGGATCACTGCTGGACTGTAATTATCTTTGTTCTCCTTTTTACCCATCAGAGGAGGGATAGAGAATTATCTTCACTGATGTTTTAATCTCTGGAGAAGTGTTCCACTTGATCAATGCCCGAGTTCTTTTCATGCTATCTACTTTACAATAACCGAAAACCCCCCAGGGGTCATTCTCCTGCTCTGGGTACAAATTTCATAATTATTAACAACAACGCCAAAAAAAAAAACCCAAGAAAAAACAAACAAACAAACCAAAAAACCCCAATCCGGAGTTTATTTCCCCAAACTGGAAGGCTGCTTTAAAAATACTTGAACAACATAGAGTTATCAATGGAATCAGTAATTAAATTACCTCATGACAAAATGTAGGGATTGATTACAAAAATAATTAAAGTAATGAGACTAACAACATTGAGAAGATAATATAAGGAGAAGATAATATAAGGAGAGCAATTCTGTGAAATGACAATGGTCCCTGGACACACTTAATAATTACGACCACTTAAATGCATTATTGGGTTCTAAAGTGGCCCCATGTGGGATAGAGGAGAGAAAATATTTATTCTCCAGGTACTGCTCTGAATTCCTTTCCAGAAATAAGCTATGTCCATTCATTTATAAGTACATATTAAATTTGGATCATGCAGATAAAGGTATAATTTTTTAAATGTAAAAGAGTTTAAAAAAAAAAACAAACAAACCAAAGACAGGTAATTTCTTGGTCCTTGATCTTATCCTTAAACTGCATCTACTCACCAGATTGGTGAAAAAATCTCCAACTTTTCAAATCATCTTTTTCCTTACTAGTAAAGATGGGTATTTTTTAAACTTGAACTTATGAAGAGTGTCAAGTCCTTGAGCTTAGGTGGGAACCATGCTTATGTTCAGATCTCAACTCTATGCATTCAAGCAGAAGGTGACTTAGGTGCTTTACCTCACCTTTAAAAATGGTGATATCATTCAGATCTATGTCATAGACTGTATTGGAGATTTAAATGAGATAAAACTCAAGGTGCCTACCCATAAAAACCATTAACATTCATTATTAATGTATTAAGTACTTCCAGGTACTCAAGAAAGCTATTTTAGCCTGACCGGGCAGTGGCGCAGTGGATAGAGCATCGGGCTGGATGCAAAAGAGCCAGGTTCAAGACCCCAAGGTCACCAGCTTGAGCAAGGGCTCATCTGGTTTGAGCAAAAGCTCACCCAGCTTGAGCCCAAGGTTGCTGGCTTGAGCAAGGGGTTACTCGGTCTGCTGAAGGCCCACAGTCAAGGCACGTTTAAGGTGTTGCAACGCAACGGAAAACTAATGATTAATGCTTCTCATCTCTCTATCCCTGTCTATCCCTCTCTCTGACTCTCTCTGTCTCTGAAAAAAAAACAAAAAAAAAACTATTTTAAGTTTCGATAGTGTATTGTTTGATAAAGTCTTCCCCCCCCCCTTGGATCTATTTTTTAATGTAATTTAAAATGTAAACGTGTCTCCATTCATCCCCTTTATTTCATGACAAAAGCTCCGTGTCCCATCGTGTTTCCCTTGTGAACTTGCTGACCAGTGCCTGCTAACGCCAAGGCACCATTCTTAGTCACTCTCCTTTAGTAAAGGAATCCTCCTTCTTCCAGTGTTGATAATGAATAAGCTCCGTCATTTGATTCCCATTTTGAATATATTTCTTTACTATTTCCAGAAAAGAAATTGATATGAACTGAGATAACATCATAGGTATGGAAATATAAATACACACAGACATGCCGTTGAAGAGCATGACTCTCAGCTGTATCTTTAAATGCCCCTCCAGTGTAATTCACCCTCAGCCCCGACGTCTATATAAACATATGTGATGTCCTGGCAGCCCTCGCCCCTTCAGGTGGTCAGCTTTCCTGCCAGCCTACCTTGCAGATTGACCATATTTTCTTCTATCTAGTTTAGCACACCTGTTATTGCTCTTCCTAAAATTTGGTAACTGATGTTGCTCTGCCTTATCTGTTTGTACCTGAAACTCTTTGTTGGCACTTTTCTGAATTGTGCATCTCTGTAGTTGACCTGGGCTTAATGTTGGGGAGTAGGCTTACCTTAAATGAGGTTAGCATGGACATAAGTCAACCCATCAATTTTTCAAGTTGAATCCTAAAAGAGCCCCTGGCCCAGCTCAGGGGCTAGCTCCCTGCCCCATGGAGAAATCTGACTCTTCTTACTCCAGCCTGACCTGTACTCAGAACAGACATTTCATCTACACTGATATCTCAGAGAATGAGAGTTCTGAACAGTTGAACAGTCGTTTCCCATTCCTCCCAATCAGCAGTGTACTCTTTTGTATTATAAACTCCATAAATTAGAATGCTCAAATAATAGAAATTTATTTCAATAACAAATTCAGCCAATTATTAGTAAAGACAAAGGGATGCACTTTTTAAATCAAGACATGACAGGATTAGAAACCAATGGAGATCATCAGAAATTTCAAGGGGAAAAAAAAGTGTCTTTTTTTTTTTCGCCCCTTGGTTAGCAATTAGACAGCTGTATTTTGCTGAAATTGATACCAGGAATACAGTGCTCAAGTTGCTTGAGCTAGAAATAGAATTGAGTATAAGTTATGAGGATAAATTCTTCCTGAAAGTCCATGAGACTGTCTCACCCTATCTGGCCTCTGTTGCAGATTCATGACTGAATTTTTTTCCCTTTGCTTATCCGACTTTCTCTCTTTTCTTTGTTTTTCTTTTCTTTCCTTTCTTTTCTTTTTCCATTTCCTTCCTTCCTTCCTTCCTTCCTTCCTTCCTTCCTTCCTTCCTTCCTTCCTTCCTTCCTTCCTTCCTTCCTTCCTTCTTCCCTCCCTCCCTCCCTCCGTCCCTCTCTCTCAGCCTCTCTCCCACCCTCTCTCTCACCCACTCTCCCTTCCTTCCTTTTTCCCCATCCTTTCTTCCCTTCCTTCCTTTCTTTCTTTCTTTCCTTACTTTGTTTTTTTTCTTCAACAAGACGGAATTTCAACAACAACAAAGAAGAAAACCTAATGGTAACTATTCAGAGCAATTAGATGCATAAACCAATGAGTTGAGGGAAGAGAGCTACATAGTCAGAACCTGGGATCTTCTCCTCTCTATCACGTCCTCCATCCACCTACCTCCCTTTTTATCATGTCCACATTTTCCCTAAGTAGAACATGCAAGGGCCATTTAATGGAAACAAGAGCCTTTGAAGGAACTTTCTTTGAACATGCTGAAGTAGTCTAGTTCATATATTACTAACTCCATTGAAAGGATATATTCACTTCTCTTTGGAGTCAATTAGTGAATGCAGGATTTTTTTGTGGCAGTCCACAATGCTCTCTGGAGCTTATACTTGATGTTATACTCTGTCTGGATAAAAGTATTCAGGCCAGTTTTATTTAATCAACATATTAAATATTTAGGAAAATAAATGATTGTAATGGGTGCTTATACTAGTGTTTGTCTTTCACTTCATGAGAGATTTTTAAAAAGTAATGAATCTGTAGAGAAATAGGACCACCTTCTGCCTTCTGAAATGGCCCATATTTAGAAGAAAGCTGAGACTATTATGGAAGAACTGAGGGTCTGTATCATGCATTAATCCAAAACCACTCTTTATAAAATCCTGCAGAAACACACACACATACACATACAAACACAAACACACACACACACACCCAACATGTTGTATGACAAAATTTCCATTAGCATTTTATTGTACCAATGATACAGCAATTACTCCTACATTCTCGGCCCTTGAGTCACTCCATTTTGAGCAAGATCTTAATAATATATGTAAGAGCATTTTACCTGTGGTAGCGATATTATTGATCCGGCACCATTAACAGTCGCAGCATTTTTAAGACCCATTACCTTCTTGTATAGTAGCCCTGCCTGGCAAAAGCACATCACTTTCTCTGTTAAAGTTTGTCAGACAACAACACAAGAGAAGCAATTGTACCTGCTGCAGTGTATGTCTGACTGCTTGATAATGTCAATCAATAAGTGAATTCACTTCCCTGTGTTCTCCGGTAAACAAGATGTCTGCCCCATTGCAGATGCAAACAAAGAGAAAGGACCCAAAGTATGGGTAGGTCAAAATAGAGTGCTTTGGATGATGTCTGTTGGGCATTTTGGGGGAAGATAGAGGGTTTGGTGTTAGAAGTACTAAAAATTATATCCCCTAAAGAAAACATTGACTGAATAACCCATGGCCACAGCAGTATAGTGTCCTGGAAAAAAATTTTTGAACAGATAGGAGGTTTATTAGTTCTTTCTTAATAGGGTTGTAACAGAAAGCTATATGAATTGAAGTAAATTCTAAAATATTCAAGGAGAAATACTCATGTTATTAGAATCTAACTATCTAATAAGCTTGATAGCTAAATATTGTCGGATTTTTTTTTGTCTGAATATCTATGCTCTAAAGGACGTTATGAAATAGTTACTATTTTTAATAAACCTTTGAAGTGATTTAGGGCAATTAAAAAAAAGACTCAAAGAGATGGAAGGCGTTTTATTGTTGTGAGCCAGTGAGTTTCATGTAACCCTCACCAGTCTTGCCCAGGGGTTGGTTGCTGTGTAACAGAGTTTGGCTCACGTGCCCCTGCTCAGATCACCAATTGAATATTGATATGAATAAAATGGTAACCTGGACCCGAGATCAAACTATTATAATAATGCATTTTTATGATAGTCATATATATACACCGGTCACATCAGTCACCTGAGCTGTCCCTGGTCTACCTCTCTATCCAGTTCCTTGAAGACAGAGTCTCTCCCCTGACTTCTTTCTTACTCAATTGTATCCCACAAATGGAATCCTCTGTTTTTCTTTTTCTAATGATGTCACGTATCTGATGTCCCCCTGCCAAATAAAAGCAATATAAAAATTAGAAAGAAAGGAAATAAAGGCAGATTCATAAAGGTTAGACTTTTTTTGTACCAAAAGTATTGCAGTTATTATAATAATATATGCTAACAGTGTTTAGATATTTGTGACTGGTACTTGGAAGTCTTGCCAGGAACAGAGATGGAAATGGTTTACAAATAATAAGAATATAAAGAGTTGAAGGAACTGAGACAGGAGTTGAGACACAAGAGGAATGACGATGGGACCCCTTAGCACACACCGCACACCACACACACCACACACACACCACACACACCGCACACACCGCACATTGCACACACCGCACACACACCGCACACCGCACACCACACACACCACACACACACCACACACACCGCACACACACCACACACACCGCACACACACCACACACACCGCACATTGCACACACCACACCACACACACCACACACACCGCACACACACCACACCACACACACCACACCACACACACCACACACACCACACACACCACACACACCGCACCACACACACCACACACACCACACACACCACACCACACACACACACCACACCACACACACACACACCACACACACCACACACAGCACACACAGCACACACAGCACACACAGCACACACACCACACACAGCACACACACCACACCACACACACACACACCACACACACCACACACACCACACACACCACACACACCACACACACCACACACACCACACACACACCGCACACTGCACGCACACACTGCACACCACATACACTACACACACCACACACACCACACCACACACAGCACACACACCACACCACACACACCACACACACCACACCACACACCACACACACCACACACACCACACCACACACAGCACACACACCACACACAGCACACACACCACACACAGCACACACACACCGCACACTGCACGCACACACTGCACACCACATACACCGCACACACACCACACCACACACACCACACACACCACACCACACACAGCACACACACCACACCACACACACCACACACACCACACCACACACAGCACACACACCACACCACACACAGCACACACACCACACACACCACACACCATACACACCACACACACCACACACACCACACACCGCACAGCACACACACCACACCACACACACTGCACACCGCACACTGCACACACACACCACCTTCCCTAACACACACACACACACCACACACACACTGTCCTCAGAAAAGGTAAGAAAGGATTGGGATACCATCAGTTGAACAAAAAGCATTCATTAGTTTGGGGCAAGTTTTTGAACTAAAGAACTTTGCAGCTCACAAACTCTTTGAACAGCGTCTTGGTTGATTTTTGCAGCCTTACTATTGCTTGTCCTGCCGAGGAGACTTGTCCCCACGTGTAGGCAAAGGAACTGAAACTCAGAGAGGCCGAGGCGCTGGTTCCCAGTCATGGAATCAGTGTGAGAACTCGCACTCCACTCCAGGTGGCCCTGGGCTTCCCTGCAGTGTCCCCACCCAGTGCGTTCCTCAACATGGCCTGTGCCTCAGAAGAGGTAGTATTTTATACACATAGCTCTTGTCTTATACATTATTTATATACATTTATACACTATTCTGCTGTAGTTACTGGCAACCAACGAATCTATGTAAAAAGAGCACACCCATCCCACACGAGTTGCTTCACGTAGCTGTAAACTATTTTCATAATGTTTATGTGCGTTGATTCGTCAATAATTCCTTTCCTTATAAAGCAAAGATTGTGTATTATTAGCCGATCCTATAGTCCAACTGATGATGACCTTTTCAAGACTGGAGATGAGTGAATGAGAGCAGCCCCCTGAAAAATAATAAAGGTCGCTCAGATTTTATCATGTAATTTCCATAATGCAGCTGTCAAACAAAGCCTGCTTACTAAAGTGGGTATTTTGATAAAGAAGATGACACCATGAGTCATAGTCATGTTATGGCCACAAAGAGTGTTGGTAACTGTTCTCTCCATGGTATGAAGTTGAAGGGTTACTCCCCACAAAGAGAGAGTCCAATGAAGGAGGTTGGCGGGCAGAGTCTCAGCCATCATATGGGAAAAGCCTCTGTTCCCACCCTCACTCCCAGCCTGCATCTGCCCAGCTACGCCCTGAGAGTAAGAACAGCTCCACTGTCTCGGTTATTAATTGCTTCACAGTAAATCAAAATAATGATGCTTTATTATTTCTCATAATTCCGTAGGTTGGCTGAATGCAATGAGAGGGTTCTATTCTACTAGCACTACATTTGAGTCATTCACATGGTTTCATCCATCTATGAATTTGGCCATGGCTGCAACATCCAAGATGGCCTCCCTCACATGTCTGGGGTGCTGTACCTCTTGTCCATGTGACCTCTCTTTCCACATGGCTACTCATCATTCAGGGGATTACACGATGACTGGTTTCCAAGAAAGCCAAGCTAGAAGCACCCTAATATAATGGGCTAAACCAGAATTGAGACAATGTTACTGTGGCCACAGTCCACTGGTCAAAAAAATTATAAAGCCAGAAATGGACCCTACTCCTTGAAGAAAATAGTGGTGGGCCCACACATGAGTGGGAGGGGCGTAGGTGGTCATCTTTGGAGATCATCTTGTATATCTATTCTTGCCTAAGCACATTCTGAGACACAGAAATGTCTTTGTCGAAGGAACAAGGAATTGTGTTGTGCAGGGCAACATTCCTTGTGATTTGAAGGAAAATGGCTTAGAAGGAAGGTATCAACATCACACCTGGAAGAGGAGGCCTGCCTTGAAATGTCCTGGCCTATTTTACCTTGATATCTATGAGTCAGAAAATGGATTGATCATGTTTTTGCTGGCTCTTTTTTGTTCATTACCACTTATGACTTATGCTTCTCATCACATGATAGTCCAAGTATATGTACCTTTGGAGGACAGGAATGACTTTTAACATTTATTTAACAACTGCTTTACCAGGCGGTAGCACAGTGGATTGAATGTTGGCCTGGGATGCAGAGGACCCAGGTTCACAACCCTGAAGTCTCCTGCTAGAGTGTGGGTTTATCCTATTTGAGAGCAGGCTCTCCAGCTTGTGCGTGAGGATGCTGGCTTAGAGTAGGATCATAGACATGACCCCATGGTCACTGACTTGAGGCCAAAGGTTGTTGGCTTGAAGCCCAAGGTTACTGGCTTGAGCAAAGGGTCACAAGATCAGCTGGAGCCCCCCAGTCAAGGTACATATGAGAAAGCAATCAATGAACAACTAAGGTGCTGGAATGAAGAATTGATGCTGCTCATCCCTCTCTCTGATTGTCTGTCCCTCTCTCTGTCTCTCTCCCTGTCTCTCTGTTTCTCTCACTAAAAAACAAAACAAAAAACCCACATTTATTTAACAACTGTTTTATGTCAGGGAATTTCATATATGTTAACTCTTTTAATCCTCATGACAACCCAATGAGGTAGATAGTAACATTTATTTTGTACTTCATTTGTATTTTAAATTGAGACTTTACTATGTTCTGGGCATTATTTTGGGCATGAAGATATAGTTGATAACAAAATAAGCAAATGCTTTTTCTTCCTTAAACTCACATTCTAGCAAAGAATAATGTCTACTTTTATTTGTTTATTGTCTATTTATTGACAGTAATTTCTGTGTAGAAAATTAAAACATTGGAAGGAGGCAAGAGAATTGCTATTTTATCCAGGTTGATTAGAGAAAACTTTTTAATAACATGACATTTTATTATGTTTTTATTTTTTAATTAATGCAGTCAAATGCCTTTATATTACCCATGTCTCCCCTCTGCCCAATGTTTACTCTTCCTCTGAAAGATAATCAGATCATTAGTGTCTTTTTATTCCTCTAAAATAGATTTTTATATATGTAGAAGCTAATGAGATTAGTAACGCTAGTTTTATTTTAGAAAAATGTTAGAATACTATATTACACATTTTTTTACCCTTGAGTTTTTTTAAAACTTTAACAGTACATGTTAGGGATCTTTCTTTACTAGTACCCATATCATACAGATATGTTCCTCATTATTTTAAATAAATATTTAGTAAGCCATGGTATGTCTTATACATCATTTAACTGGTTAATAAAGTTACTTACATTTTTTAATTTTTTTTTTTTTGGTATTTTTCTGAAGCTGGAAACGGGGAGAGACAGTCAGATAGACTCCTGCATACACCCGACCGGGATCCATCCACCCGGCACGCCCACCGGGGCTACGCACTGCCCACCAGGGGGCGATGCTCTGCCCCTCCGGGGCGTCGCTCTGCCGCGACCAGAGTCACTCTAGCGCCTGGGGCAGAGGCCAAGGAGCCATCCCCAGCGCCCGGGCCATCTTTGCTCCAATGGAGTCTCGGCTGCTGGAGGGGAAGAGAGAGACAGAGAGGACGGGGGGGGGGGGTGGAGAAGCAAATGGGCGCTTCTCCTATGTGCCCTGGCCGGGAATCGAACCCGGGTCCCCCGCACGCCAGGCCGACGCTCTACCGCTGAGCCAACTGGCCAGGGCCAAGTTACTTACATTCTTAGAAGAAACTTTAAGAAAGTGAGGGGACAAGCTCTGTGGATGTCTGCAGGGGTCTTAATAAACAAAAGAAACATCAGTTGCAAATGCTCTTTGAGTTAAGATTATGCTTGATGGTAATAAGACATCCATGGATGGATAAATGAATAAAGATGTGGTGTATGCACACAATGCAATGTTATTTAGACATAAAAAAGTAGGGAAATCCTTTCACACACCAGAGAATGGACAAAGCTTGAGAACATTGTGCTGAGTGAAATAAGCCAGTCACAGTAGTAAAAATACTACACGATTACACTAATCTGAGGTATCTAAAGTAGTCAAATTCAGAAAACAGGAAACAGGAAGTAGAATTGCTGGTTGTCAGGAGCTGGGGGAAGGAAGAAAAAGGAGTTGCTATTTAATGTGTATAGTATTCGTCATGCAAAATTTTTTTAAATTGTAGAGGTCTGTTGTATTACATTGTTCTTAGAGTTAATACCACTGTACTGTGCACTAAAAATTTGAGAGTCAAATCATGTTATGTGTTCTTACGAAGATAAAAAGAAATTATTACTATTATTGGTGGTGGTGGTGGTAGTGATATGTGGTAGGTTCTTTTCAGTTTCATATGCCTTTTTCTCTGTTAATCTGCACACCAGCTCTAACAAAGATGTAGAGAAGAGAAATTAATCTTAGAACAGTTAGGTACATTTTACTTTTATTATAACCCTAAGAAAGTTAGAGATGGGATTAGAACATCTACCCTAATCCTTTACAACAGTGGTGTTATTTTTTTGTGCTACCTGTACTTTCTATATAATATGGAAGCATTATATCTTATTTTTAAAATAAAAGAAACATGTACTTTCACCTAAATGCAAATGCAAACCAAAATACCCTATCACTTTACTTTGAATGACAACAATAATTGCCACACCCAGTGCATTAATAGAACATGCATCCATTACACTATTTCTACATATTTAGTAATACCCTGTATCCACATATCAAGTAACATAATTTAGTGATAATATGGAAAACATTTGATGTTTCCAAAAGCTCTTGTTCTTGACTCCAGCCTGTGCTACTTTCCCCAATACAACTCTTCTTGAAATGGCTCTATTCTGATACTGAGAGCATTGGTGGGCGAAGGGAGACTCCAGACCTAAGTCACTCTTAGATAAAAAGGCCATTTTCACTACTTGCTCTTACACTATCATCCCATGACAGAGGACGGGTTTTAATTTTTCTGTCTTATCCCAGAGTCAGTGTACAAAAGTCAGCCTTTGTCTCTATTTTGACTTGTAAATACTTTGATAAATGTGTCACAACATTATATTCAACCCTGGAATTGTTTATTTTACACACACACACACACACACACACACACACAGCTTAAAATACCTAAAGCGCATCAGTTTTATTTCCAAATCTGAAGTTTAAAATAAATTAGAAAAAAAAGTCATTATTTATTGCCAGTGATAGCAGTCTTCTACTTTATTAGATATGTTTCTTTTCTCTTTTTCAAAAACATATACATACTAAGATTCAGCAGTGGTCTTAGAAAATGTAAGGAATCAGTATAGTAAAGATGTCTTCAAGTACAGTGAGTACGTGCTCACTGGTCTCTCAAACCTTGAGTGTCCCCGCATGTCAATGAAGCACGTATATTAAGCTCTTTGGCACAAAGTATAGGAGTGAGTTTTGTGACATAGTTTGATATCAATGTGGTTTACAGTCATTATTTTTTTCATACTTGCAGTTTAAGTGTAGAGCTAGAAGGGGGTGTTTTTTAGTTGCAAAGAGGCTGTCTAGTGTCTTTCTGGCTTAGATGTGAACTTGACCCCTGACCCTCTAGACACTTCTGCAAGAATTTTTACTCTTTCATATGTCACTCTCTGGGGTAACATAAGAGAAAATTCAGCAGAAAGGTCACATGCTGGGTGGACAGCTTGCCTCTGTCTAAAGGGACATTTTATCTGTTTCTGCTTGATGCTGTTTTATTTAAAGAGGGAAGTCTAGGTGATATTTGCTTGCTTGGTGTTCCTTTTTGGGGAAAAAATGACATACCATAGATAGGCAGGTCAGTGGAAGGTCTTAAGGATTTTGAAATAATTTCTAAGTCTGTTAGTAATATATATATATATATGTATATATGTATATATGAGTCATTTTGTTTGTCTTCTATGAAGAATTCCTTATTGATGAAAATATTCAATCAGTATTTCAATGGGATTTTCTTTTTAGAAATCTACAACAATTCTACTTTTCAAATTAAACCAACTACTATGATAGGTAGAAGGTGGGTGATGTTTAATATCTAGTGTTGCAGCAGACAATAAATAAATGATTTAACTTGAAACCCCCGTTACACTCTGATTGTCTCCCATTTTTTCCATTGCCCTAACTCAACCGCAGCCTAGAGCATGAAGGAACCGGATGGTGCCCTACAGAAGCTGAGCCTTCTGGGGCACGGAGCAAGGTAAAGAGGAGTAGAGAGTGAGTCTGAAGGGCTGAATGAGGAGACTCAGCACACTGGGCATGTCATTTAAATACACAGACCTTAATTTGTCTCCCATCCATGCAGGCAGGCGGCGTCTTTTCCCTCCTCTCTCATCTCCACCCAAACATCAGAGATGTGTACAACCAATGAAAATAAGAAAGTGTTATTGACGTCTTTGGGTTGCATTAGCAGTAACTTTGTTTTTTAGCACAGTTGTGGTTGTGATCCCTGATGGGAAAGGTTTGTCTTTGTTCTGTTGAAGTTTCCATAGGCATCTATTGAATTCCTTATTAACAGAGCTCACCCATTCATCTGGAGTGGTGCTTAGTGGAACAAAGCTGAGTGGAGAAAAGAGGAGAAGAAATGATGTGCTATGGGAGGAGAAGACTAGAGAGATTTGTGTTCTTTCATACAAGGAGATGCAATTTTGTCTGTCAGTTAGTGATGAAGACCAGTGACCCAGTCTCGGTAAGAGGACACATAATCATTGACAAGATGAGGATCGGTTGAATATTAAAATGGAAGCTTTTGACTTTCCCTTACGCCATATAACCTTGAACCTGTGTTGTGAGTAGAATACAGGGGGTCCTCGGGTTATGACACATTTCCGTTCCTACAACAGTGATGTAACCCGAATTTTGGTGTAACTTGAAACATACCCTAGCCTAAGTCACTTATCTATCCTAGCACAGTTGTAAAATCATAATCTAGATCTAGAACATAAAAACACAACTAATCCACAGAAAAAGGAAAAGGACATAAATATACTATACTGTATGCTGTGTTGTAGTTATAGAAAAAAAAAGACAAAAAAGTTAGTATAAAACAGTTTCTTACCTTTATGCCTGTGGTTGGCTCGCACACTGGAAGGGGCATTGCAAGGTGGGAGAGAGTGACCTCTTGGGAGGAGGAAGCTGGAGAGGCAGGAGAACCTGCAGAAGGTGCTGGAGATACCGGGTCAGGTGAATCAGGATTGTCGCAGGCGTCCCCAAACTACGGCCCGCGGGCCGCATGCAGCCCCCTGAGGCCATTTATCTGGCCCCCGCCGCACTTCCGGAAGGGCCACCTCTTTCATTGGTGGTCAGTGAGAGGAGCACTGTATGTGGCAGCCCTCCAACGGTCTGAGGACAGTGAACTGGCCCTCTGTGTAAAAAGTTTGGGGACCCCTGTAAGGAATGTGCAGGAGACACTGGTGATGATTCTGCCTGTACTACAGGTGTTTCATCTCGAGAAGCAGCTGATATAGAGGGTACAGGATCTGTTGCAGGCCTCTCTCCCTTCTCAAAAAATTGTTCCGGGCTAGTTGATGACTTTTTCTTTTCAAAAATCGGTTTATAGCATTGCAAGGCATCGTAACAGCTCTGTAGACCTTACTGATCTGTCATTGCTGGGGTCCTCAGGCTGAAATTTTTCCAACCTATCCTCTACCATAGAAAAACCTTCTGCCAAACTCTTGGTAGTAAATCTCTGGGCTTCTAGGGTTTCTCTCTCTTCCTGGAAGTGAGTGTCGTAAACTCGAAATGTCGTATGTCGAGACTGTCATAACCCGAGGACCCCCTGCACCAGACTCTTCTCCACGCAGATGTTTGTGTGTGTGAGTGTGCGGGCATGCGTGAACACACGTGTTATTGCTGAAAGTAAGAGTCTGACTTACAGTAGAAGTGTCATACTGCTGTTACCTTTAACATAGTTGTTGTTATGTTAAAATAACTGGGTCAGAAGGCATTTCTCCAATGTTAAGTGAGATGAAATGTGTACAGCCTTTGTACCAGCAAACTACTCAATACTAGGATCTAAGTGAGGGGTAGGAAAAATGCACTATTTATTTTCTGTTTCCTCGTCTAAACATGTCGGATTGAATTGCATCCTGTTTAAAAAGCATTTTGAGCCCTAAACTCACAAATTAGTAAAGATGTCAAGCTCCGTGCACTGCGTCTCTCACACCCCTGTGAACAGAAAGCATGTTCATCTTATTTAAAGGGCAAACATCCTGCTTTAAGGAAAGGGCACTTGTATGTGGAAACCAAATACTCGCAGGCTATTCGGGCAAGCTGCAGGGGAAGGAGGGGGCCTTCTGCACAGGCTCTATGAAACACTTGAATGATGATGAAGTTCGATATGGGCATCCGAAATGTCATTAAGATATTGTCTTTGTATTGGGACAGATGTGAACTCAAATACCAGCTTCATCAATCATTAGTGTGTAACCCTGGGCAAGTCAATTAACATTTCTGAGCCGGCTTCCCAATCTATAATATAAGTGCTTTTTTCCGCCTCTCACCATCTTGTGGAAAGCTTGAGAGGTTTAGAGATAGTTTATTTCTGTGCTCAGTGGCTTATATAGGTAACCATAGAATCACTAGCAGGTTCCTCTTCATTACAGTTATTAGCTACTGATTGAAAATACTAATATTATCCATCAAGCACGGCACAAAGTATAATAGGCTTACTCGGGCACTTAACCTGCATATTGTTTTCTGTAGTACACTTACGTGCAGTAATGCCTATGAATAAAGCTAAACTTTGAAATAAGGTCTCTCTGGCCTGACCTCCAGGGTTAATAACCGCTTAGCTGTTCAGTAACTAACGTTCCATCCTGCAAAGTGTGCTTGACTCAAGTTCATGATGAATATGTCACAGACACCGGGCCCTTCTGGAACCATTCCCTGGACTGCAGACCTACTAACTGATACTCATAGCGTTCCAAGCTTCCTCTGGGACATGAAATATGTTGGGACTTCATGAAAACAATCTTCCTCATGGCTGTTCATTCATGCTGATCCCCCAAGGTCCAAAGCTTACCAGCCGACATGAAGGGCCTGGTGAAGCCTGGGTATGCAGGGGTCTAGGGGGAAGAGAAACCTGTCGCACAGGAAGCATAGGGAAGCCTCATCTTTTTTCTTTGTAAGAAGGAAAACACTTTCTGTTTTACTGAGATGTAATTAACAGAGAACTTTTAAATTATATCACATGATGAGCCATTACTCCCATCCTGTAAACCGATTAGCACAGTAGGGTTAGTTATCACTACCCTCTACTAGCATAATTACACTTTCTTTCTTAGGCTAGGGACGTTTCAGGTCCACTCTCCTAACGGCTCTCAAGTGCGTGACACAGTGTTGTTAATGATAATCCCCACGCGGTATTTGAGATGCCAACACCTTATCCGTCCTGGAACCAGAAGTGGGTGCCCTTGACTGTACCTCATCATCCCCTTCCGCCCACCACTCACGCGCACGCATGCACGCGGGCACACACACACACACACACACACTAGTTTCTGGCAGCCACTGTTATTCTACTTCCTGTTTCGATGAGTTTGGATTTTATAGATTCCACATATTGCACAGTATCAGTGTTTTTCTGACTTATTTCACTTAGGGTAATGTTCTCAGGTTTATCTATGTTGTTGCAAATGGCAGAATTTCCATCTTTCTCAAGGCTGAATAATTTTGTAAGTAATGGAATAACTGTATATATATTAAATATTTCTTTTCGTTTATGTTGTTACTAATGTATAGAAGGCGAAGGCATCTGATTTTGTATTCTGGAATGCACTAGGCCCAGTGTCACTAGCCTCCTTTTTGCTTTCCAAGTGTCAAGTTCAGCGTCCAGTTTCTGATCTGTCCCTGGACCTCAGAATGGGGGCAGCTTTCTGCGCATGCTCATTGTTCTCCCCCAAACTCGCTCTCACTGACGTCATGAGCACATGAGGGGCTGGCCACAGGTTGTGGGGTCATGAGCACATGAGGGGCTGGCCACAGGTTGTGGGGTGTGCGGATGAGGCAGTGACAGTGCTAGGGGTGCCCATGGGCCAGTGGGAGGGATTGACAGGTGAGCTGTCCTCCATATAGTAGATGTCTATGTCCCTTTAATGCCGTGCCCCCTGCGGGTCCTATCTGCCACCCTCCCCGCCCCAGTCATGCCCCTCAGGACTCAGAATGGGGTGGGAGGGAAATGAGTCTCTTGGGCAGCATCCCATGCAGCTGGGGAAGGCAGACGACCCCCCCTCACACACACATTCTTACCCCCACTCCAAGTGGGGGGAGAAATTACAAGCAAAGAAGTTCCCTCTTTGCGCTGAGTGGTGCCTCTTGCAGAAGGGGTGATGCGGACAAGTCAAACTGCTCCTCTTCCCCTGTAGTGTGTCCGACGACTTGCCTTTTGTTCGTTTCGACAGTGTGCTGGAATGTCTGCACTGGGCTCCCCGTCGGCCACAGAGGTTCTGACCGCTGTATAACCATCTTGGACTGCAGCCTGGAGAGGCGGGGATGACGCATGGACTACTGCAGGTTCCGGAGCCCGGACGGAGATCGGTCAGCGTTACCTGATGTACAGGTAGGCGGGACGCCTCCTGGGGCCTTTGGCATGTGGTCTGGACCCCACTGTTCCCATAAATGTACTTTTGTCTCCGGATGGATGCGAAATCATCGTTGTTAAATGGGGGAAACTGGTAAGCGATGTCTTCCTTGGCCACCATACTACCTCACTCCTTAGGAAGAAAAACGTTTCATTGTTGAAGAAGCATGAAACCAAAGTGGGATGTACACTAAGTGCCTTGCCAGAAAGAAGAAATCTCACCCTTTTATACAGCCAAGGAGATTCCAACAGTTACATACTTGTTCTCAAGATAAATAATACCAAGTCCTCAACAGCACCATGTATTACACGAAAGTTATCCCAAATTCACTTGGTCATTGGGATGACCATCTGTATTAGCTAATTGGCTTTATTGGAAGGAAAAACAAACTTCTCACGTGTTTATGGCAAAAGGTAGTTTTGCAACTTGGATGGAGGGGCCCACCAAAGTTATGGTCCAGAGCTACCCCAGAGATGGGAGGTAAAGATGCTATCTTCCTTGATAATTGCATTTCAAAGAAATCGTTCCCAGGTCCTTGAGAAAGACATTTCTGGGTCACAAAGCTGGCAAGAGGCAATTTAGCTTTTTGAAATATTTACATACATTTCAAAAAGACAGAGAAAAAAACTTACAAGTTTTCTAAAGTAAATGCTGTTTTTCACCAGGAGAATTAACCTCTCGTTTTTTATTTGAATTTGCCCTTACAATATGCACACATATAAATACACACACACAACGATAAATTTTATTCTGAACCATTTGAAAGTAAATTTCAGATATCTAGCTATAATGTATTTAATGATTTGCTTAATCCTATAGTATACAGGAAGTAGTTGTGAAATACAAAAGCTAACTAGGACTTCATATTTGTTTATAATTCTATAAATATTATGTTCAAAGGTTATTTTCTGTTTCTCCTTTTCAGTGGGGCTATGTTGTTTATTTGGAACACGGTTTGATGCATTTGGTTTTGTGGTCTTCGGGTTTGCACCCAGCCTTGTGGATATTTTAAAAATGTATTATCCTTGAGTGTGCAAAACATTAACTCGATTCCAAAAGTACAAAAAATATATTCAGGGACGAGTCTTTATTTCCTCCCTACGCTTCTTCTATCATTTTCACTTTGTTCTCATCAACTCCTTGTACGTAAGCAATCTCACTAGTTTCTTTATATATTTTACTTTTTTATAAAATCAAATAGATAACCTGTATATTTTCTATTTCTTATTCTAAAGAGAATCTCTCTCTCTTTTTTTTTTTTTACAGAGACAGAGAGAGAGAGTCAGAGAGAGGGATAGATAGAGACAGACAGGAACAGAGAGAGATGAGAAGCATCAATCATCAGTTTTTCATTGCGACACCTTAGTTGTTCATTGATTGCTTTCTCATATGTGCCTTGACCGTCGGACTACAGCAGACCGAGTAACCCCTTGCTTAAGCCAGCGACCTTGGGTCCAAGCTGGTGAGCTTTGCTCAAACCAGATGAGCCCGCACTCAAGCTGACGACCTCGGGGTCTTGAACCTGGGTCCTCCACATCCCAGTCCAACACTCTATCCACTAAAGAGAATCAGACTAAAGAGAATCTTTTTTTTTTTTTTTTTTTTTTTTTACTTAATAATATGTCCCAATAATCTCTACATACTGGTTCATAGAATCACCTTTTTTACATAGTAGTGCATTGTGTGGATGTACCAACATTTTGTCAACCATTTGTTAATGTAAGAACCTGTAGCAGATTACAAACAATGCTAGAATGAGTTACTTTGTGCATATAGATCTCTGGATTATTGGGTGTGATGTTTAGGGTCAATTTCTTCTCCTTTTATAGCAAATATATGCAAGCATGTTATCTGCACAGAGCAAGGCCGGGTGCCGTATAGGACCCCGTAGTGCTTTCCTGCGTGTGTTCTCATCTTCAGAATTTACAACTACATAATCAACCCAGGAAAGTGGGCCACGTGGAAGAACCAGCAGGCACAGGACCATGCAGGTTTGACTGACTCAGAAAGATTTTTAGGAATGTCAGTGGTTCATCAGGGATTGTCTCCCATGAGACAGTCTTCTCTAAATGTTCCATGGAACTACTTCAGGCTTGATGAGGTCCCTTCTTCTGTTCTACTTCTCCCATCAAAACACCTGATATTCTTTGTTATAATCACCGATTCTGTTGTCAGGTTCTCCTTCCTTAAGATGAGGAAATACATCTTATTGAACTCCTGACAAATGCCCGGAGCTCTTTTAGATGCTGTGGGATCCAGAGATGAGTAAATGCAGGTGAATGAACCTATAGATAAGCACAGGAAGTGAGGAGGACAGGGGACAGGTTACTTGCACCGTATTTATCTGAGTTTTACTGTCTCTTACCCAAGATGCTTAATGCAAAGTTGTACCTGTTCAAATCCAAATCATGTCTCCTTTCTCCTCCGTGGATTTGGGGGATAGCAGTTATAACCTCTTTGTTACCTATTCATCCAAGAAATTCTGAAAACAAGTAGTTCAGAAACCACTTGTAGAGACTGATTTTCACCTACCAAATTGGCCTTTCCATGCCTTACACTGCACATTATAATGAGTATATAAAAAGATCTTGTGGGTAGAAGCAAGGTTTTCTGATGCTGCTCCTGTGGAAGGTGTATTGATAATGATATTATAGGTACCATTAATATGATCATTATTAGTACATGAAAGAATAGGCCAAACTTCCATGGACGATATTAGGAAAAGTGATATATTGTTAAGTTCCAGATGCTTAAGAATGTAAAATATGTAGCCTTTGTTTTTAGGGGCAGTTTATCCTTAAGCAAAATGTAGTTTACTGAGTAGAGAGATTCTACTGGGGTGGTGATTGACATAATTTTTTTGAGACTGCCAATCACAGTGCTACTTGTGGTTGTAAGTATAAATGAGTGGCGTGGCCAACATGGTACCTTCTGTATCCACAAATATTGGTCCAAGTGTTGGAAACAAGACTAGAACAGTGCTCTTCAAAGTATATCGTCTACTACATCTAGGAAGGCAAGTTCCAAGAACCACTGAAATTTGGTGCTATTGCTGGTCATCTTCCAAACTGCATGAGTAAGGTCTACTCAGGAATGAATTCTACACAGAAGAAAGCATCTCCAAGAAATAGAGAAGGTGTGCAGAACTCCGGAAACATTATTAGATCACCCGGATCCAAACTCCCTTAGCTGTTGAGTAATATAAGCCAATACGTCTCTCACCTTCTCTCTATTTCCATTCTATGCTATACACCTTTCTAAAATTAGTAGACTCTTTAATTCATTCGAGAAAGACATCTTATTTATACTGTCTTAAGCAAAGGGATCAATGATAAATAGCTAGGCTTTCCTTTGTTAGTTTTGACCTTTCTCTAGTGCTCTGACCTCTTAGATTTTCTACTACGACTTCTCAGAAAAAAAGAAAAAATTATATATATATATACATATATATAAATACGTATACATATACATATATATATATATATGAAAGCAAGGTTAAAGAATTAAAACGGCTGTAATGTTAGATAGTATTTGGGTCATGAATGCAGAGGCAAAGGGACAGAGACATGGGAGTGTTGGACTTTGGTTTTAATTCTGGCTCTACCTTTAATATGTCTTTTTAGTAAAAGTAATTTACTCAAGTAAAGGGTCAACCAGCTATTGATTACAAGTTAAGTTCCAGAATTCCTAAAAAAATAAAAATAAAAACCTCTATAATGAGGCTTTTTTTCTCCTGTTTTAAAAATAAATTTTCAGAATCATAGCTATTACAGGGGAAATTCCTGCCCAAGCCAAAGCATCCTCTTATTTTTGTTAATATGTATGCTCTTATTTGAACCAAGCCTGATAACTCTGGCTCTCTCATGTAAACAAAATAACGGGTATGATTTGTGGGTTATATAGGCTTTTGATTAATAATAAATTGGTAGTCAATTATTTAATAAACTCTATGGGTTTGGGAGAGCACAGCCAGCTGGTCCTGTGGTTCCTGACCTTTCTTTCCCCAACAAGGACCCTTTTATTATTTTCTTCTCAGTTTTAAAATATATAGTTCAAAACACCCCGAGGAAACATGTGCTTTGGTGACCCAGCGATGGGAATGCTGCTTCTCTCTTTAGAAAGAACTAGTCTACGGCCATACCACCCTGAACGCGCCCGATCTCGTCTGATCTCGGAAGCTAAGCAGGGTCGGGCCTGGTTAGTACTTGGATGGGAGAAAGAACTAGTGGAGTGTTCCTGCAAATCTTCATTTTCTCACCTTTAAGGTGGGGTTGCTGGGCCTGACCAGGCAGTGGCGCAGTGGATAGAGCATCGGACTGGGATGCAGAGGACCAAGGTTTGAGACCCCGAGGTCACCAGCTTGAGCATAGGTTCATCTGGTTTGAGCAAGGCTCACCAGCTTGAGCCCACGGTCGCTGGCTCGAGCAAGGGGTCACTTGGTCTGCTGTAGCCCCCCCTCCCACCCCCATCAAGGCACATATGAGAAAAAAAGAACAATCAATGAACAACTAAAGTGCCACAACGAAAAATTGATGCTTCTCATCTCTCTTCGTTCCTGTCTGTCTGTCCCTCTCTCTGACTCTCTCTCTACCTCTGTCAACAACAACAAAAAAAACAACAAAAAAAATGGGGTTGCTGGTAACTATGGCACAGACTAGCTCTAAAATACAGAGAAGATTTCTTTTTGGTCCATGGTTGAAGTTTTGTAGGTGTTAGTTTTTCCCCCAGCTCCACAATTTTTTGATTTTTTTTTTTGACAGACAGAGTGAGACGGAGAGAGGGACAGACAGACCAGAAGGGAGAAAGATGAGAAGCATCAATTCTTCATTGCAACACCTTAGTTGTTCATTGATTGATTTCTCATATGTGCCTTGACCTGTGGCTACAGCAGACCGAGTAACCCCTTGCACAAGCCAGCGACCTTGGGTCCAAGCTGGTGAGCTTTGCTCAAACCAGATGAGCCCACGCTCAAGCCAGTGAGCTTGAGGTCTCGAACCTGGGTCCTCTGCGTCCCAGTCCAACACTATATCCACTGCGCCACCACCTAGTCAGGCCTGATATTTTGTTTCTAATTTGACTGCCATTCTTGGCATCTCATATGAGGCTATAGGGATCCACAGGATTCAAAAATGAGAACTGATGTATTGGAAATGATTTCATCAAAATCTTGTTCTATACTGTGTTAGAAGCGGGAAAAGGTCTGTTTTTAATTATTACATAAAATTCTTTTTGGAGAACCAGAAATATTGCCAGGCATCACTCAGGGTGCTTTTTCTACACCAGGTGGTTTACAACCAGGGGTGATGTTGATGTTGCCCTTCAAAGGGACGTTTGTCAAGGTCTGGTGACATTTTTGTTTGTTGCCATTAGGGGGAGGGTGCTACGACATCCACTGGTATATACGGGACAGGGGAGCTGCGGATCAAACTAAGTGCACAGGACAGCCTCTGGCAGTGAATAACTTGCCAGCTCCAAATGTTAATGATGCTGATTCTGCCAAGACCTGATCTTTGTTAATTAATTTCCGGTATTCTATAGATTGAGCATCTCGATATCTCCATATGTGTGAAATGGGCATATTAATTAAATCACTCAGAATTTTTTTTTAAAGGCTAAGATTCTCTACAAGGTCTTTCTCACTCCATAGACAACTCTCAAGTTTTAGCTTTCTCTGTGTCTCATACTTCATAAAGTGCATTTTGCGAGTATCACTTTCATAGTTCTGGGGGTATCTCTTTGTTCTGTCTCTGAAACACCAATCTCACGCCATCAAATTTGGAGACCTTCCCCATTCTGCCTCCCTCTGCACATCCATTTTGTCTTACGTGAGGCCTGAGGATTTAGTTTCTATTATAGGCTGGGGCCTTGCAGTCTGTTTTTGAATTGAGGGCTGAAAACCTCAGTTTTAATTAAAATGATAGTATCGCCATTGAAAGGCTAAAATACCTACAAGGACACACAGTAATAATGGCCCAGTTTTGTGTGTGGCTTAGCGGGCTGTTCAGTCACAAGAATGCTTCTTACGCACTTGGTTCACTTGGAGAAAGGGGGACGTGGCTTTTCTAAAGAGATGAATCCTGGATCTGATTGCTTCTGTGAAGAATAGTTAAAGAAGGTTAGGCACCTCTGGCTGGAAAAAAAAAAATCTCTTTGTGTTAAAAGTTTCACAGTGAGACTGCGATATAAGTCCCATTGACTTTTCCCGAGCAAAGGCTACAGTGCTTGCATCCCGCTGAGGAATGCGGATGCCCCAAAGGTGTCACAGAAACAGGGCCGGTGGGGTCTGCTGGACATCCCATGGAGTGTGGCCTGAGAGAGCTTGGACAAAGGAGAGGGCTGGAAGCAAAAATCTAGGTGACCTGCCTAGTCCTCATTCTCAGCTAATAACCTTGCTTCCTACATCACCAAGAGAAACAAGAAGTTGCCTGTGGCCAAACCACGTGTATTCGTCCCCGTGTATAGAGTCTGCATCCTCTCGCGCTGATTTAGATTAATAGTCTTGCTTCTCATGTAGGTCAATCTTCTGGCCCATATACTAGATTCTAACCATTTCCTTCTCTAATTTTCATCTGTGTAGTAATTCTCTCTCTCTCTCTCTCTTTTTTTTTTTTTTTTTTTTTCTGTATCCTGGAATCCAACCCCCCACTCTCCCCTGGGGGACTTTCTCCAAGCTCACATAAAAACGCTTTTAATTTCCCCACCAGAAAAACTTGGATTCCCCTCCCCCATCACGTCTCCCACTTCATCTCTTTCTGGTCTGTTGATCAAACTCCTAGAAAGAATGGTCCTATTAAAAACGTAAATGAAATCACGTCACTCCACTGTCTGATTGATTCTGCACCAGGTCTTTTTGTATCTCAGCTGGAGTAAAAGCAGTGTATTTACAGTAATTAAATGCCCCCACAAGCTTGGTCTCCAGCTGCTTTCTGACCTTACCTCTCACGCCTTCTCCCGGTCCCTTAATCGCTTCCACTCATGGACACTATTTATTTTTTTCAGTGACCCAGAAATGTTCAGGCTCTTCCCCACCCACCGACCCACTCCGGGGTCTCTGTATTTGCTGTCCCCTCAGCTTGAGACATTCTTCCTTCAAACAGTGAGAAACACCACTTCCTCCCTCCCCCACCGGTTGGTGAAGTCTTCCAGGATGGCCCCATAGAAAGGAACAGCCCGTTGCCCTTCAGCATTCTCACCCCCACCACCCTTGCAATATCTCCTTGTTCTCCGTTGCGTGAGCCACCATCTAATGTTACATATTTATTTGTGGGTGGTTTGCTTTCTTCATAAGAATGCCGGTGCCATGAAGGTAGGGACTCTGTGGTTGATCACATGCATTGCTGTGCCCTCTGCACCCAGAGGAGTACTTAGCACGAGATTGGCAGGGGAGAGGATTGAGGTACGGTGGCAAGTGATCACTAGACAGCATCTTGGCAGTGATGGAATCAGAACAAAGAGTGTGAGTTCAGGGCAATCACGTCAAGGAGGTGGCTCGCTGACCCGGGCACTTTCATCTCCACTGTGGAGTCACAGCTGTCAAGCACTGTGGTGTACCTGAGTCCATGGCCATGTGTCCTCTTCATGGATAATGCTGGAAATATTGATATATGTGTGTGCTCCGGAGACATCGTCTCTCATCTCTACGCATCTCTGCCTCCACTTATTTATACTGTATGTCCTTAGATGGAATCCGGGGAACAAGGTGAGGGTTTCAGCTGTCTCAGTACCTAGATAATTCCCAAAAGAGTCTGAATGGGACAGGGGGATGATGGACCTACCCACTGTTCAATCTGCATGTGGAGTCAAGCCCCTTTGAGATGTGGAACTAACTCATCATCTGGACAAAGAAGCCAAAGAGGCAAGATTAACCTAGAAATGAAGCCTTGGTTTTTGAAGTCACACTTTTCTCAGGGGGAGTAATCGTGTTGCTCTGGCTAGCAAGGCTGTAAGACGCTTTGTGACAAAGCTTGGGAGGCACCCCTTCTGTCTGTATGACAGTCTGTGAATAGGCTGCCAGCTCGGCCAGTTCTTGGACAGAGTCAGTTAACCCGGACTCCCGAAAGCCGGAAGTGCCTTCCCTGGCCCCACCGTGGAGGCCGCCTCTCTGAGCGGCGTTCTGCAGCCCGAACAGCAGAGGCTCGGGGGGTCAGGGACTTCCACCCAGGTCAGTGGAGGTCAGAGCTCCTCTTGCACTCTTACGTTGGTTCCTACAGCCTCCTAAGGTGCCTGGTGGCTTGTGCCTGTCCATTGCAAAGGTAACAAACTCTCTCCTCAAGGGCAGCACAGCCAGTCCTTCAACATAGGCCCAGGGGCCCTTTGAAGACAGAAGTCCACCTGCATCCCCAGGGCAGCCAGGCCCTCCTGAGGCCTCCGTATGGGTCTTAGCAGCCAGCGTGCAGCCCCTGGCCTCTTCCAGACATCCTCCCTCCATAGAGATTTATTTGGTATTTATCCGTAGAGCCTTCAACTCTCAAGGACCCAGACCTTAGTCTAGGCCAGGGGTAGTCAACCTTTTTATACCTACCGCCCACTTTTGTATCTCTGTCAGTAGTAACATTTTCTAACCGCCCACTCGTTCCACAGTAATGGTGATTTATCAAGTAGGGAAGTAACTTTACTTTATAAAATTTATAAAGCAGAGTTACAGCAAGTTAAAGCATATATAATAATAATAATTGCTTACCAAGTACTTTATGTCGGATTTTTGCTAAGTTTGGCAGAATAAATTTTTATTGAACAACTTACTATAGTTAAATCTATCTTTTTATTTATACTTTGGTTGCTCCGCTACCGCCCACCATGAAGCTGGAACACCCACCAGTGGGCGGTAGGGACCAGGTTGACCACCACTGATCTAGGCGGTTCGTGATCATGTGCACGAACTTCAGTGCATGGGAGATCATCCTGAGTTGGCCAGAACAGCAACAAGGCCAGAAGCGCAGGTTCATTGAAAGACACTGTGAATAAGTCTGTGCTTTCTGTTTTGTGTCGAATGTTAGCTTGCAGCAGTAGGCACAAGCTGGTAATGCAGAAGAGAGGGCACAAATAAGAAGCAAGCACATTAGAAGGAGCTTTTGGGATCGCCCAGATATCCTTGGAACATGGACACCTTTACCTTGGCCTAGCGTTAAAAGATAGGGACCAGGTGCGCAGTGGGTTAGAGTGTCATCCTCCTACCCCAAGGTTGTGGGTTCTATCCCCAGTCAGGGCACATGCAAGAATCAACCACTGAATACGTAAATAAGCAGAACAACAAATCAGTGTTTTCCTCTTTTTTCCTTCCTCTCTCTCTAAAATCAATCAATAAAAAAAATTAAAAGTAGGGGCAATCAGTGACAAAACACAATTTGTAAAAGCTGCCAGACGCTCACTCAGAGGAGGCCTCCTTTGAGCCCCAGTGATACCATCCTGAACTCGATGCCAATGCACTGAGAGCCTGCATTGTCAGTGCCCCCTGCAGAGAACCGCCATCATTCCGTTTCAATCCATTTCTATTTATTTGTGTGTGCATATTTTTAAAAATTGATTCATCTGTTATACTTCCTGCAGTAAATAATTAAAGTGACAGAGTAGATAAACTCACAATCAAAATTTTGCTTGAGTGTGTGTGTGGGGGGGGTATTATCAGGAAAAGGGGACCGGGAGGAGCCTAAGAGGGACTTGGCCTGAGCAGCTGTGACATTGAAGGGACTGTGAGGGGAAGGAAGAGAGTCCACCTCTGGGCTGGTGACGGGCAGGAATACCCCTGGCCTCTGTCGCCATAGACAGTGAGAGTGTCTGTGAACGGAAGCCCCCTCCTCTCTCCTGGCTCACTGATGTAGGGGACGTGCTTCCAACCCACCCTGTACAGGGTCTTCTGGTCACAATTTCTGAAGGGTCTCTATTTAATGTGACATGTCTCCTCCCGACACGTACGGGAATGCCTGCTATCTCTAGCGTCTAGTTATGAATGTACGCTTCTGATTAAGTATTCTTCTTAACAAAATTTCATGAGGATGACGCATGAAGGCAAAAGGAAGAGTAGTTTAAAAAAGAAAGAATGGTAGAGTGAAACCAAGAGTGATTTACTTAGGGTTCCTGTCCTGACACCAGGAGCCTCTGTTTCCCTTTCTGCTGGGCTGCCACCTGTCCCCCGCTGATGCTGTCTTTATTAATCCTCCACAGTGACAGCTGCCAGTTCGCTCTCTGGACTCTCAGGGTCCCTTCTTTCCTGAAGTTGTTCCCTCTTTCTCTCCCTCTCCCTCCCTCCCTCCCTCCTCCCTCCCTCCCTCCCTCCCTCCTCTCCTGCCATCTTGGTTCCTTTGATGCACATCTTTTCTTCCACAGACTGCATTATTGGCAGGGAACAGGATTCCCAAATCCTTCGTAATCTGTAGAGTTCGGTTATGCGCTCCCAGGAAACACCTTTGTGACTGGTCTTCTGACCTAAAGAAAAAACGTTCGGCAAAAGAAATAAGCTCAGTTTTCCCCTTACATTCTGGGAGAAAACAAAGAAAGCTATAAGAGAACGAAACTGCTTGGTGTCATCTCAATTTAGTTACATTAAAATGCAGTCGTTTTGCATCCGTTGTCCCTTCCTTCTGAGTTCCATGAGTTCCATGAAATTAGCTCCGATCACTATTCCTCTTTTGTTCTGTCTTGGAAAGAATGGGATGGGATCGTAAGAGAAAGTGGTTCTGTATGCAGTGTCCAGCTTACCTGAGAAAACTCCGTGTGCCCTCTAGTCTCTGCAGAGGAACAGCCACCCCTGCATGGAGGGCACTATGTCTGTTTCTGAATCTGAAGAGGCAGGAGATACTCAATGACAACTCTTTCATCCCATTTGAGCTTCATTAACATGGGGCCATGAGCTAAGTATTTAACTTCTCTGGGTCTTACATTTCTAACCTAGGAAATGGGAATTAGGAATACAATCACAGGATTGTCTGAGCTTTAGAAAGATAAATCAGGTCAACGGCTCCTGTGACACTACTTAACATATATATAACAAGTGCTGGGAAACCTTTTGGTCCTATTACCCCACATTATAACAGTTTTGGGGGAGCCACTCTGTAAAGATGGCTCCATGGTTCAAACAAACCCTTTGGACTGGTTTTGTTATATCCTGGTTTATTTTGAGAACTTACTAAAATAAGTAAAGATATAAATACAATTCCCAACATAAATTAAGTTCTCAATAAGTGATGGTTATGATATGCTGTGATCTTATCGTTCATTCTATAGCCACACGTGTCACTCTTTTCTCCTGGAGAAGTCTGTTTGAAGAGGTAAAGACTCCCCTTGAACCAGCTGCACCATCAGCTGATGAAGCTTCCAGCGTTATGATTGTCAGTTTTGGCTCAGATCCTGCAGGAAATAGGTGAATAGAGACATGTGGCATAAAGACAGGAAAGGTCAGTCACGAAAATCGAAATCTGCCCCAGTTTTCCTTATCATCACAGTCTCCACAGCTCACTGGGAACATCCTCAGAGGCTTGATGTGAAACGAACAGATGTCCTGCCTCTTAATTTAATTTCTGCTTAATTTTATGCAAGGACCAAGTTTTTTTTCTTAAGTCACTTTTATTATGGTTCATGCAAGGAATAGCTCTTGCAAGTAATTACTTCATGAAACTTAAGGGGATAAATCACAGAACTTCAGGATTAATGGGAAGTAAAGGTGTGAATCTTCCACACGTGCCAGGAAAGAGCCCCCTGAGATCATTGGATGAAAATCGAGGGGAAAAAGTACAATGAAATATCTTCCCCCCCCCAAATGCCTTATTCTATCTCCTGGAGAAACTGAGCCCCACATAAATTAAGGGCGCTATGAAGCCCACAGCAGATATATGTCATAAACTTGTGTCATTCTTAGGACCAAATCGTCACAAAAGCTCAAAATGAATAGCATTAAACTCTAGGAACAGAAGCTGTATAACTTGCCAACGGAGATCAGTAGTCATTTGCTAAATGGAACTAAAGATATAATCCTTAAGAGTAATAATGAAGGTGATAAATATTAAATGAGGATATTTATATATACCCAGTTCTTAGTTAATTTGTGCCCAACCTTGTAGCAGGCACGTTGAAAGCACGTTTTTGTTTTTGTTGGTTTTTTTTCACTGCTGGTGGGCCATTTCTCCCGCTAAGCATTGAAGTATTCTAAAATGAGAATTGAATGTCGAGTAGGGTCACTGTTCTTGGATCCCTGCTCCAATACCGGGATTGACCCCTGGAGGACACCAGGAAGAAGCAGGCAGTTATTAGCTTATTCCAAGTCTGTTTTTAAAATGTTTGCTGCCGTTCAACATTTAGGATTTAGCTCTGTCTCCTTAGAGACTGCTATTTCCCTTCTAAGATAATTTCCCTCAGGCATACGTGGGGGAAGAGGAGTTTTTGAAAAAGTGTATCAGCTCAGTTATATTGACTAGAGTACAAGTATTTGTTGAAAATAACTGACCTGTCAATACATTCTGAAAGAGGGCTATTAGGAATTAAAATATCAAGTTACATAAGGTTGTCAGAAGCACAATAAATCACACAATAAATCTGATCAGAATTTACTTAGGAGACCTTCCCATTTCGAGGACTTTGCTTCTTTAGGTTAGAAAGGTAGGGGAAAAAATAATAAACTATTATTAGCTAAAATCGCCCTTCAAGTTAAACAAGTTCAATATTAAGTTCTATATTTGCAAAGACCCACACAAGTGATTCCCAAAGGTCTCAGGAAGGATTTGGACACACATGTTATCACCCCAAATCCAGTGGTACATTCACTAAGCCATACTGTCTCCCCTTTTATTAGCTACAGGCAAGATCAATAGACAGATAGATGTATTTTCCCAAAATAAAATTTACAAGAATACCACTATTTAAGGTTGTAGTACCAGGATAGAAACAAGAAAACTAAGAAGTAATTTCAGTGATATGTAAAAATTTAGAAAGCCCCTGGCCGGTTGGCTCAGCGGTAGAGTGTCCCTCTGGCGTGCGGGGGACCCGGGTTCGATTCCCTGCCAGAGCACATAGGAGAAGCGCCCATTTGCTTCTCCACCCCCCCCTCCTTCCTCTCTGTCTCTCTCTTCCCCTCCCGCAGCCAAGGCTCCATTGGAGCAAAGATGGCCCCGGCGCTGGGGATGGCTCCTTGGCCTCTGCCCCAGGTGCTACAGTGGCTCTGGTCGTGGCAGAGTGACGCCCCAGAGGGGCAGAGCATTGCCCCCTGGTGGGCAGAGCGTCACCCCTGGTGGGCGTGCCGGGTGGATCCCGGTCGGGCGCATGCGGGAGTCTGTCTGACTGTCTCTCCCCGTTTCCAGCTTCAGAAAAAAAAAAAAAAAAAATTTAGAAAGAAAAGATGAAGTCAAGACATCTAAGGACAGTCAACTTGAAGAAGAACTAATTAACAATATAAATTTATTGTTAAAATTTTTATTGAATTTATTGGGGTGACATTGGTTAATAACATTATATAGTTTCAGGTGTACAATTGTATAATACATTATCTGTATATTGTTTAATGGGTTCACTACCCCAAGGTGAGAGTCTCCTCCTTTATCCTCTTTATCTTCTCCTACCCCCCTTTCCCTAAGTGCCCATCAGTAGATGAGTGCTTAGAAAAGCCACGACACATTTACACAATGGAATACTACTCAACCTTAAAAAGAGAAAGAGATCTTACCTTTTGTAATAGCACGAGTGGATCTACTAAGTGAAATAAGCCAGTCAGAGAAATACAAATACCCTATGATTTCACTAAGATGTGGAATCTAATAAACAAAATAAACTAACAATCAAAACAGAAACAGACTCGTAGACACAGAGAACAGACTGAGAGCTGTCAGAAAGGTGATGAATTAGAGGGTTGAGTGAAACAGGTGAAAGGATTAAGCAAAGAATAAGAAACTCATAGACACAGACAACAGTATGGAGAACAATATTGAATATAATATATAGTAAAGGAAATGAATAGAAGAAGAGACAGAACAGGATCTGTGGATTAGAAGGTTGTCTTGCCTTCTACTACCAGCCTATTAAAAATCTGAAGAAGATGGTGTGGAGAAGGGTGGAAGCATCCATGGGTAGAAAAGTGAATCTGTGGAATTGTTTCAGGAGCTCACTGGCCTCCAGGTAGAAGGCAATCACTCCCTTGTAGTCAGCTGTGGTGTAGAGAAATGTCAGCCTTGTTGCCACATTGTCTTATTTTTCTTGAGAAACAGAAAGTATAATTTGCTTTGTGATATATTTCATTTTCTCTGGAAGCATATGTGGATTAAAAAAAAAAAGGTGTTTCTTTGTGGATTCAGCTTGCAAGAGACTAGTTCAAGTACCCTGTGCATTGTTGTCAGCATGTGGCAGTTTACGATGAAATCTTCAGATAGACAGTAGACCAGATGGTCTCTTTTTCTTCCCCCTTGTTTTCTAAGAAGGTATTTCTGGAGAAGTACCGAGGTTCAAGGATGGAAACCTGGCCAATGGCTAAGAGTAGGCTACAGAGAGGGGTCTGAAAGGAAACAAAGTGAGTGATGAGATAGAAATCAAAAGACTCATGCAGAGCAGAGTGGAGACTTGAGGAGCATTTAAAGAAAAAGGTAGAGCCACCTGCATCAAATGCAGCCAACAGTTCACAAAAGCGGAAATCGAAAATAGCCATCGGGTTTGTCAGTCTTTGCGATATTGATGAGCACTATGCTAGTACTTTGATATTAACAAACTGAGAATACTTGACTCATGAATATCATCAAGAAGAAAAGACCTTTGCCTTTTAATAGATTAATCTGGTTAGAGCAAAGATAACATTAAAGAGAATAGGAGGAGATAAGGGAGGAAAAACAACCTATGTTAGCCAGCAGAGGAATTTAAATGCTTGTGCTCCAAACTCCAAACTTACGATGTTAACAAGTTTCTGCTGAGCAGCCTTCATGTATTATTCATTCTGTGAACACTTGACACAAATCACTTCTAATTCTCACAGTGGTATAGAGCTTCTTATTACCTTTCCAATGGGTATGATATCAAGAGACACGGTAGCAGTCACATTGTATAGTCTGCGTCACATCTCTCAGACCGATCTCTAAGTTCCAGTTACAGCCAGGGCAGACAGTTCCCTGCACTACAAGAAAGCTGCGGCTAAGGTTTCTGTCATATCTCTGTGGTGTCCTGCTTTGGGAATGTTTGTCTAATTCTTGGGAGTTTGCTCAGAGGATGTACTGGGCAGTGTAAACACATAAGGAAATTGGTTCGCCATCATGGCATTTGACAAAAGGGGCTCAACCCTACTGGCTGCTTCTGAGGCACCACGTGGACAATGTCACTCTGAAGGATGCCATATAGAGTCAATTGACCATGATTCCCATTCTCCACCGGTAGAGGCTGACTACTCATGTGGGCCAATCGTGGCGCCATTGGGTTGCTCCGTTACTGCCCACCCTGAAAGCTGGAACGCCCACTAGTGGGCGGGAGGGACCAGGTTGACCAGCACTGCAAAAGTGGGTGGTTTTTATAAAAAGGTTTGCCATCACGGGTCTAATGGGACTATTACTATGAGGGGTCGTCAAACTTTTTATAAAAACCGCCCACTTTTGCAGTGCTGGTCAACCTGGTCCCTACGTACAACCAAACAGCGCCGTGATTGGCCCATCATGAAAGCTGGAACGCCCACTAGTGGGCGGTAGGGACCAAGTCTACCAGCACTGCAAAAGTGGGCGGTTTTTATAAAAAGTTTGATGACCCCTGCGAGGGCTCTAAGACACCCAAGGCATGTGGGTAATTTTTTTCTTAGATTCATTAGATAAAAATGACATCCAGCCTTCAGAACTTCTGTTCATTTCACTCAAACGCCCATCTTCTTTGCACAAGGACATCTTTCCCTGCAAAGGCTAGTAAGGATTTCTTAGGAAAGCCAAGCTGAGGCTTGCTGGACCTTTCCGGGAGAGATCCCTGGCCAAGGTGGACGGAACGGACTGGAATGGGGAGTCCCCTAGAAGCTGGGGATGTCACTCCAACACAGCTGTGTTCTGACAGTGTCTTCTTTCCGCCCGTCACTGAGACATCAGTAGACTTTGCATGGAGAAGGTGGCTCTGCGTCTTTGCCCTTTCAAAATTTACTTTCCTCCTTCCAGGAAAAGAGGACTCCTGGGTCCTGCAGTTTATTGTGTTTTCCCAGGCCAGTCATTGCTTCCTTTGCAATTTCAGCAGTATTTTTGATGGCTTTGACAGTTGAAATCGCCTGACATTTCCGAAGCAGTATACAGTGAGGAAACAGCTGAGTACTTGATTTTATAAGTATTTTCAAAGGAAAGATAGGCATTCTCTTCTAGCTTTGTCATTCCTTATCTTAATGAGCCTTAAATTGATAGATTAACCAGGCCAAACTTATGAGATATTGCTGTTAAATTTAATAAAGGTTTTACAAATGGATTTGACATAGCATTTGAATGCCCATTTAAAATACTGAATCCTTTGAGATCTGGAAAGAAGGTTATTAAAAGAAACAACGGGGCACTGAAGGTCAAAGTACTTTTGGTAAACTATTTGAAACAAATGTTTAAATAATGGATAACACAAAATTGTACATGCTGGAAACATGACCTGTATAAAATAATACCCACATGACTGATGTGAATGGACTTCTTCATTTATCAGTTTTCCTAAAAGAATTTAGGATTAAAAAAAAAACAATAAAAACAACATAGTTATTTTCAAACCAGAATGTTCTGTAGAAGAGTAGATCCTGTTAAATGGAAACTCTCATTGTTCTGCTAAATTTGAATGTATCGATCTGGAGCAGATTATGGCAGAAAAAGTGCATAAGAAAGGAATGATTGCTCTTTGTTGAGTAAGAAGACTCTACTAACCCCCTGGTCATCCATGTGGGAGGGAGGAAACAAGAGAAATGGAAAAGAGAGAGAGAGAGGATATCTCCAGAGGAAAGGTAGTAGGCAATTTTGACCAAGAAATATAATTGTTTCATGGTGAGATTGCCAAAGTCTATGTTAAGGGCCATATACTCAATGTGCACTTTGAAGTTGATATGGTTGTGATGTAAGCCTGTTGTCTGGTATGTCCCAACTCTCACAATTACAGAAGAAGCCCATGCTTCTGTACTCTCTAAAATATATGACACCATACAGTGACTTCTTTTAAACAGGACTTTTAGGGTACCCGAGGAAAAGATTTTGTTTCATTTGATACTTTTTTTTTTTTTAATAAATTTTTATTAATGGTAATGGGATGACATTAATAAATCAGGGTACATATATTCAAAGAAAACATGTCTAGGTTATTTTGTCATCAAATTATGTTGCAAACCCCTCGCCCAAAGTCAGATTGCCCTCCGTCACCCTGTATCTAGTTCTCTGTGCCCCTCCCCCTCCCCCTAACTCTCTCCCTCCCTCCCTCCCATGTCCTCCCTCCCCCCCCCACCCTTGGTAACCACCACACTCTTGTCCATGTCTCTTAGTATCATTTTTATGTTCCACCAATGTATGGAATCATGTAGTTCTTGTTTTTTTCTGATTTGCTTATTTCACTCCTTATAATGTTATCAAGATCCCACCATTTTGCTGTAAATGATCTGATGTCATCATTTCTTATGGCTGAGTAGTATTCCATAGTGTATATGTGCCACATCTTCTTTATCATTTGATACTTTTTAAGACAGAGACCAGCACAGACAGATGTGGTGCAGAAGCAGAGTGGTCAAGGGCAGACAGCTCCCTACCCTTCCTTGCTCTCCACTCAACATCTGTTTGCAGAAATCTAGCTACAAAAGAGCTTGGGATTTCCATAGGGATTAAAAAAGGGAATTTAGCATATATATCGACAAAAAGGGGCCAAAAAGCCCCAGGCGACATGTAAGTTACATAGGTAATAATAGCATATGTATTAGCAGTTAAAAAGAAAGAAAAAAGTCACCAGAAACTCATCTTTTTTTAAAATTTCCTGTAACTATCATGAGCATTAGTTGCTAAATGTAATGAGAGATAGAAAGAAAAGGATACAGCCATAGACTTAGAGTGGGAAAAGATACTTAGTCTAGTAGTTTGCAAGTGTATTGCTATTTGTTTTTTCATTTACAGTTTATGGAATCTTACATAAAACACCTCTTGACCCTGAGAAAATATAATGGCCTACTCTTCTGCAACACCTTTTGTGACTTCACAGAACTCAGCTGGAGAATGAGAAATGCAGAGCTCAGTACTCACATTTTTACAGGGGTGAAATAAAGGTCCACAAGAGAAAACGGTTTGCTCAGTGCTTGCATCCTGGGACGGGAGGAGTCGAGAGTGAACTTAGAAACTAAAGCACATTAGATTCAATGCATCCTTTCTCTAGCATCTTTGTCTGTCTCACCTAAAATGTATATAGGTTAATATAAACAATCAGTTCTAAGTCTTTGATACCCGAACTTAACAGCTTCCAATAAAGTCTGTATATTTGCATACAAACTTTTTTTTGCATAAAATAGCCTTAGTTACATTTTCTCTTTAAATATATTTCTTCAGTGATATAATCATTATCATTTCCCTACTGCCACCTCAACTATCACTGCCACCACCACCATGATCGTCATTGCCATCTTATAAATAATGTATCATCTCTATCCCTCTCCCACAAAGGATGGCTGCCAGAAAAGATATATTGTCCTGTTGGCACCAAGTGGTGGGTGATGGTACAAAACTTAGCCAAGAAAGGATTAGATTGCTTTGCATGAGAACAGAAAACAGCATGCTCAGAGGGAGAATGACAGGTAGGAGAAGGAAGAGTGAGCCCTGGCCGGCTGGCTCAGTGGTAGAGTGTTGGCCCGGCCTGTGGAAATCTCGAGTTCAATTCCTGGCCAGGGCACACAGGAAAATTGCCCATCTGCTTCTCCACCCTTCCCTCTCTTCTCTCTCTCTCTCTCTCTCTTTTCCCCTCCCGCAGCCAAGGCTTCATTGGAGCAAAGTTGGCCCGGGCACTGAGGATGGCTCCACAACCTTCACCTCAGGCGCTAGAATGGCTCTGGTTGCATCGCCCCCTAGTGGGCATGCTGGGTGGATCCCAGTTGGGTGCATGTGGGAGTCTGTCTCTCTGCCTCCCAGCTTCTCACTTCAGAAAAATACCAAACAAAAAGAAGAACAAGGATTAAACAATCAATAGTAGCCAGAAAAATTGAATGAAGGAAGAAGAAACTTGAAAAAGAGATCTGGGTGAAGATAGACTGAGACAACAAGAAAACTGTCAAAGTAAAAGATTGGATATGATTGAGAAGTTGAACATAGTAAAGGCTGTGACTATGGTTAGTGTCACGGACACTATTGTGATTGTATCTTTCTTGTCTGTTATTCTCATATGAGCGAAATGCATTCATTATTCACAGAGGAGTTCTAAACCAGCAATAGTTTTAAGCAGTCCAGTTCATGGTTTCCTAGAAGGTGGGTCCTATAATTATTATAAGACAATACAAATAAAGAATAAACTATTTTGGTCTTACCTCAAGTTAAAAAGAAGAGAGAAAGGGAAAGGTAATTGGTACAGGAAAGAACAGTGTGTCTGTTCCACTTGTCTTCTAATGCTTCTCTGTTGTTGTTTTTTTAATGTTGTTTTTTTACTATATGCTAGAGGAAAAGAAGACCTAGTTTTTTCATTAATATTACAGTTGTACTGAGATCCTCCCAAATTCAGTAATATCAAAGTGTGTGAGGTTTGAAAGTCATTAGTAATCTGAATGTAACATTATCTGTGCTTAAAAGCATACACTGACTGGAAAGAGAAAAGAATCAACTCAACACTTTTGAGAGATCAAAAAGATAAAAGCATCTATCAAGCTCGGGGCATTTTTCAAGTAAAGGATGTTTTATGGTCCTCATTGGACAGATGAAAACACCGAGGCTTAGGTTCGTTAAGAAATTCTTCTGTGGAAAGTCTTAGCTAGTATTTGTGGTGTTTACATAGGTGAATAGAGCTCTTCACTGTCTTGTCTGAAAACCAACAACTGCATAAGGCAGTATGAAAATTGAGAGAAGGGTGAGATAGTCATGATTATTTTTAAAGACCTTATGAGATAGAGTCTATTATAACATCACTGACTTGTCCACGTCAGAGTTTTTTTTTATTTTATTTATTTATTTATTTATTTATTCATTCATTTTAGAGAGGAGAGGGAGAGACACACACACACACACACACAGAGAGAGAGAGAGAGAGAGAGAGAGAGGAAAGACAGAGAGAGAGGAGGGGGAGGAGCTGGAAGCATCAACTCCCATATGTGCCTTGACCGGGCAAGCCCAGGGTTTCAAACCGGCAACCTCAGCATTTCCAGGTCGACGCTTTATCCACTGTGCCACCACAGGTCAGGCTTCACGTCAGAGTTTTAATTCCTCTCGTAATGCCACAGGGAACTCTAGAACAGCATTTGGAAGTGTGCTCCAAACATAAAAGTTCAAATCCTAAACTGCTGAAGAAAATGAATCAATAATACTCAGGTTCTCTGAAAGTTCTCAAAATGGCTTCAGAATCAATCTCTGTGGCTCTGTCCTGATTCAAGACTAGAGGGACCAAGAGATCATGTGATCACTGAAGAAGATATTAGTCATTACTGTCTGTGGGCAGTGATGGGGTTGAGAAGTCTCTCAGCGCTATATTTCCCCCTTATCAGAGTTAATAAAGCCAGTTGACAAAGAGCAAAAGGCATCCTTTTGAGACAGGGTAAAATGTTGGGACATCTCATCACCTCTCAAATTAGTAACTGTTGATGTTTATTTATTTATTCTTAGTTTTTTACATAACACCCTTACCACTTTATCCTTACAGGGGAGGTACCTCTTTCTTTTACCCCTGCTCATGGGAGTGTGAATTGATACATCACTTCTGGAAAGCTGTTGGAAACATGAATCAAAAGCCTGTAAGATGTTCATTCATCATGACCTAGTATTATGATTCTTCTTTTAGGAAATGTTTCTGAGGGGAAAATCAGAATTTTCAATCAGTGCTTAGGTCAAATGGTATCATTACATCTCTTAGTATAATAGGAGAACATTATAAATAACCTAAGTTTAGTAATATGAGACATAGAATAGTAAGACAGTATTTCAAAGGTCTTGAATAAACACTTCTCCAAAGAAGATACACAAAATAGGCATCAAGCATATGAAAGATTCTCAATATCACTAATTGCTAGGGGGAAAGAAATTCATACATAAATTCTAATGCGATATCACCTCACGGATGTGAGGTGCTGTTATCACAAAAACAGAAAATAATAAGTGTTGGCGAGGATGTGAAGAGACTGGAAGTGGTGTCCACTGATGGTGGGAATGTCAAGGGGTGCGGTCACTGTGGGAAACAGCATGACAGTTTCTGAAAAAAATTAGAACTACCTCATGAACCAGTAACTCACTTTTGGGTATAAAGAATTGAAAGCAAGCATTCCAATAGATATTTATACACCCCACGTTCAGAGCAGTTGTTCACAATAGCCAAAAGGTAAAATAACCCCAGTGTTTGCTGACACATGAAAGGATAAGCGAAGTGTGATACGTACATACAATGAAATATTACTCAGCCAAATCAAGGGAGGAAACTGGCACATGCTACAGGATGAACCTTGAGGACTACCGCTAAATGAAGTAAGCCAGTCACAAAGAGACCGGTGACGATCTGATTCCGTTTACATAAGTCATCTAGAGCAGTGGTCCCCAACCCCCGGGCCATGGACCAGTAGCGGTCCATGGGCCATTTGGTACTGGTCTGCAGAGAAAGAATAAATAACTTACATTATTTCCATTTTATTTATATTTAAGTCTGAACGATGTTTTATTTTTTAAAAATGACCAGATTCCCTCTTGACGCTTGTCTCGTAAGTTTGACAATTATATTTAAAAATACTACAGTTTTTACGCTGGTCGCATAGTTTTATTTTGTGCATTTATCCGTCCCACCCTAAAGGCCGGTCCGTGAAAATATTTTCTGACATTAAACCGGTCCGTGGCCCAAAAAGGGTTGGGGACCACTGATCTAGAGTAGTTAGATTCACAGAAGCAGAAAGCAGCATGATGGTGGCCAGAGTCTGGAGCGAGGGAAAGGGACGTATTGTTTCATGGGTGTAGAAGTTCAGTTTGCAAAATAAAGAACTTCTGAAGGTTGTTTTCCACAACAATGTGAATGTACTTATAAATAGGAGCGAGGTGACTTTTATATGTTTAGTGTACTTTACTAGTTTTTTTTTTTCTAAGGGGAGGATGTGAGGTGGACGGGGATGGACTCCTTGAAGTAGGAACTGGGGAGCAGAGACCGGACCATGAGGAATCGGTGATGGAGAAATCTAGGAAGACTGTCCTTGAAGGGCTGAGAGCAGGTGAGGGTGTGTGGGACAGGGCCGTGTTGGTGTGCTGAGGAAGAGGTCAGGTGCTAGGGCTTAGGGAAGCAGGCCACTGGATACAGGTCTAGGAGGTGTTCAAGGGCCAAATCATCGCGCATTGGAGACCTTGCGAGAGTATGGATTTAATTTTTTTTTTTTGACATGACTAAAGGTCAGCTGTATTTTTAAAATTTTTCAATGATAGTTTGCATTCAAAATTACTTTGTATTAATTTTAGGTATACGGCACAGTGATTAGACAACCATGTATTTTACAGAGCGCCCCCCCCCCCCTATTTCCAGTACCACCTGGCCCCGCACATAATGGTTAAGGTATTATTGACTATATTCCCTCTGCTGTACTGGACCTCGCCGTGGCTATTCTGTAAGCAGTAGAGGGTTTTGAGAAGAAGGATAATTTGGTCCAATATACTATTTTTTTAAAAAAGCTTTTGCTTCTGTGCAAAGGGTTTTATGAAAGCAGAAGCAGAGCCTTTAGTTGGGTTCCCTTTCATCATCCAAAGCTAGAGAAAGGTGCCTTCTTCTGTGACGTTGGTAAGCCACGCCCCTTTGCAGGGCCCGAGAGATCACAGCGCTAGACTTCGCCTTCTCTTTGGGAGTTAGGAAATTAATATTCATGAATCAAATAATTCTATAATTCTGTTCGGGGGTAGAGGGCACTGACAGATGTATAATACAGAATGAGGCTTAAGAAAATATTTATTTTAACTGACTTTTCCTGTCCTGTTCCTGCTCCTGGCATCCTTGTTCTGTGTAGAAAGTCGCCTTTGACCATTTCCACCGGGAAACACTCTGGAATTGGGACTCTCAGCTTTATTGTCTTTTCTCATCTTCAGGAGTTTCTCATCAATTCCGTGCGTTGGAACGGGCACTGTGGGCTACTGTGGAGGGACAACTTAGGGGGAGAAATTGAATTATTTGAGACCCCCCCCCCCCCCCCGCAAAGAAACAACATCTCTATGGAACTCCTGCTTTTTTATTCTCTTTTCCCAAGCTCAGGGCAGATGTTGTTTAAGAAAAACAATATACGGTTTATATTTGGACAATGCTAATTCCAAAATCGAGCTCTGCCACTGAGCTGTGGGTTCGGTCTGCGGGACCCTCAAGTAAAGACTGTCAAGGTGGTTTTGGATTTCAAATGCCAGTTTCAATAGCCTCATTTCTCTAAGCGACGTGTGCGGCAGGCCGTGCCCTGCGTCAGTAGCGCCCGTTACTGACCGAGCAGCATGGACGTGGGAAGCGTGCGGATTCTTTGTGACCCTACTGTTGTTCTTGAGCTTTGTGAATGTAGGTAATTTTTGTAAACTGCTGAGCCTTCTGCTGCTCACCTAAAACTGTAATTAAAGATGTCTCTAATGATAATAGGTATCAGCATCCCCCCCCCCCCTATTTTTCACTCCTCCGTTCACCTTCTGTTTATAGGCGTGCAGAATCCTGGTCCCCAGTTCGTGCCGAGGAGATACGCAGGGGAGATGTGCGGAGAACATCTCCCTGAACACTGGCCCTCAAAATGCGTGTTGTCAGAATAACGACCTCTATTTAGAGCCTGATATAAGGAAGGCCTATGTGGTTATCTAATCCAGGGTTTCCCGATGCTTGGTTACACATTGAATATCTTAGGGAGGTAAAAGGGGGGAGGGAGAGAGAGAGAGAGGGAGAGGGAGAGAAGGAAACTGACCGTTTCCAAACAGTCGGTTTTACATGGCCTCACAGGGAAGGAAGCAGGGAGAAAGCTCTCCAAGGAGCTCACCAGGCAGGCGCTCACTGGGATGGATTTGGGGCAGGTCATCTGGAGACAGGGTGCTGATCCTGCTTCTGCCATCCCCTGGCTCCACCACTGTGACCCCAAAGGTGTCGGGTCCCTTACTGGGTCTAAATTCATTCAATGGTGAAGGTGACCTTGGAAATCACTGACCCAGCTGAGAGGTTCATATGAAAACAAAGTTGTGGCTTATTCTCTCAGACTGCCAGCCACCAGCCATCTCCTCCTCCCACAAATTCAGCTGCTTTGGAGAGAAGCCAAGAAATCAATTTCTCTCTCTCCTCCTCCCTGCCTCTCTCCTTACCCCCCTGCCTTCTTCCTTCTCTCTCTCTCTCCCTCTCTCCCTCTTCCTCTCTCCCTCTCCTTCTCTCCTTCCCCCTCTCCCTCTCTCTCTCCCTCTCTCATTCTCCCTCTCCCTCTCTCCCTCTCCCTCTCCCTTTCCCTCTCTTCCATTCCCTCTCTCCCTCTCCCTCTCTCTCCCTCCCCCCTTTTACCTCCCTAAGATATTCAATGTGCAACCAGCATCGGGAAACCCTGGATTAGATAACCACATAGGCCTTCCTTATATCAGGCTCTAAGATTCTATGACATGTTATTCAATACTTCCTTATGGCACTGGGCCAACTCTGATGATATGCCCTGTGAAACTTTTTAGGTTTCAGTGAATAAAGAATCAGATCAGTCATCTTATTTGGGCATTTTGAATTGACCAACAGGAAAGGGAGATAAGCATCTTAATTGGCAGGCTTCAACGAGTGGATTGAATAACGAACGTAAGAGGTAGATCGTGGAGACTGGAACTGGTTTATGGACCTGGCAATTTAGAATCCAATACAACCCTAGTGATGAAGTGAATCTGTTAGATGTGATTTCAACTTGGGGAAGTGGTCGCTAAACGAACTAGAGGCCATTGTTCTGACAACACGCATTCTGAGGGCCAGTGTTCAGAGGCCAGTGAGGGCAGAATCAGCAGCTCAACAACATAATTGAGATTTTCCTCACTTCAGTTAAGCAAAGACAATGTGTTTTCCAGGCTTCGTACCCACATTCCATACAGGAGGTAGGAGAAAGAGTGAAAGATGTTATTTTAGAAAGTCTTTTTCTTAATATTTATATTATATATTTCTCTTAAGAAAACACCATTTCTATTCAAAAGATTTCAAGTTCTAATGTCTTATACATTTTTAAAAATATGTATATTTTGATTATGCCATCTCTTTTACAGCAGTCAAATGCATGTAACAATTTTTTTTATTATCATTCAAGAAAAAGTCAAGAACATTTGTATCAGTGAGTATGACAAAGATAGGTGTGGCCACCAAATAGTCTAACCACAGTCCCCCAATCCTCCATTCATTTAGGGACATTTTATATGTTTGGTTTTATTTTGTTTTGTTTTAATTAAGTACATTACTTTCTCTAAAAGCTCAGGTACTAGTAATTAAAGAAGGAAGTATGAATATTTTTGTAGTCTCGACTACGAGATAATATGGGCAAGAAGTTTGGGGGGAGAATTATAATCTATGCCCAAAAGGAATTTAAAATGGTTCAGATATAGTGTGATGTGAAAACCAGCATGAGATTGAGACTTACAAGGCTCGAGGTAAAGATTGAGAAGTGCTGAACTCAATGATACAACTTGAACGCTCTGTTTGTCTGTCTGTTGACAAGATATAATTTGTCCCAGTTAGCAGGAAAAAACTCTCACTTAGAGAAATTAAGCAATGTGTTTGTGCCGTTTCTCCATGAGATGATCCCCGCTTTGAGAAAGTCGTTTGCGGGTACCAAGCGAGTATTACTATCTTGCGTTTTCTTCCAGGTTTGAACCTTGTCTAGTACATGGCACACTGTACATCAGGGGTCCCCAAACTACGGCCCGCGGACCGCATGCGGCCCCCTGAGGCCATTTATCCGGCCCCCGCCGCACTTCCAGAAGGAGCACTTCTTTCATTGGTGGTCAGTGAGAGGAGCATAGTTCCCATTGAAATACTGGTCAGTTTGTTGATTTAAATTTACTTGTTCTTTATTTTAAATATTGTATTTGTTCCCGTTTTGTTTTTTTACTTTAAAATAAGATATGTGCAGTGTGCATAGGGATTTGTTCATAGTTTTTTTTATAGTCCAGCCCTCCAACAGTCTGAGGGACAGTGAACTGGCCCCCTGTGTAAAAAGTTTGGGGACCCCTGCTGTACATACTACATACTCAATATATGCTTCCTGATGACAAACCCCAACAGTCCAGTCGACTGATTCTACTTTTATAATGTATGTAAATGTGGATAATTAATCATTAAGCATCAGGATGGCGGACAGTGAAGAACACTCCCCAGGCCCCTATATTATTGTATTAACAACATCAATTATGTTCGCTGGTAGCTTAAGTACTTTATTGACAATGTTAGAAATGTGCACTAACTACTCTGCTGTGTTGATTTGGGTGGAAGAAAACTGCATCAGAATTTTTATTCTCTGTCTCTTTAAGAAGAACCCAGATAAAGATATAAGCTGAACAAGTTTTAACAGCCTTTTTTTTTTTTTTTTTGTCTTTTCAACGTCAGTTGTTTACAGTTGCCTCATAGACCAAGTTGATGGGGAAAAAATAAGGCACTAAAAATACACGAGGTCTCTCATTCGCCGGGGTAATGCACTTACATAAGTCAAAGTGGCAGGTGGCGCGAAGCCTTCTGTGATTCCTTGGGGTTTCTGTCTTATTTCACTGGCTAGCAAACAGCGAAACGGTAGGATATATATTTTTCAATTAGGTTGTCAATATTTGGATCTAACAACCTATTTATAATGTTCAGGATTACTGTGAGCGAGAACCACTAGAAGCGGCTGTGTGCTGAGAGCCAGCCGGGAGATTTCTAACAGCGGGACTGGGTGGAGTTGCTCCCGCGCTTCCGGGTTTCAGCTGCCTGTCAGTCACGCAGTGTAAACACTCATCATCATCATCATCATCATCATTATCATCATCGTGGCCGCTTAGCGTGAGAAAACGCCCACCACTATTATTTTTTTTATGATAAGTGGGTACAATATTAAATTTTGTGCACTTATCATAAAAAAAGTAACAAGAATAGATGAGACAAAAATTAGAAGTCCTGACTCTATTTGGAATAAGTATTTATTGACGAGATATTGGAATCAGAGTCCTACAGGGACATTGGATTAACTATGTTAATGCAAAATAGAAATGTATTTTTTCCAGAGTGGAGGGAGAGAAATTGGTTCATTGACAGCTCTTTTCTCTCCCCATACTTTGGTCATCTCATTAATATTTGAATATTTAATATTTGCTAGATACAATTAACCCTTGAACTCCAAGTGATTAGAAGGAGATAGGCACATTTTCTGTCTTCAGAGAATACTTTCTAGTGAAATGAAATATCACTTTCAAAAATCATCTTATTTGGTTAGTTACTAAAACATGTCTGATATGAATCAGATCCGTTGGTCAAAGGGTTGTCAGAGAAGACCGTGCTGGTCTGGTGAAATATACATGACGTCCCGGATGCTGGAAGGGACTCAGCCAAGTGGACACGTGGAAGAAGGCTCTCTCGAGGCGAGCAGCAGGGGCAAATGTTTGGAGATGAGGATATAGCTTTGGTCTGTTTGAGGAATCGACGTGGTGGAAACATTGCGGAGAAAAGTAGCCGTGTTGGGGTATGAAGTGGAAGAGGACACAGTGTGCTCATACCAGGATACAGGGCTTAAATCTATGCCAGTTGCAAACAGATGTCACGAGGGGCTTTACAGGGGGTAGCTTGATCTGTTAATCCTTCTAGAGATTTGCTCTGGGTAGTTTGCAGAGCAGAGGTGGTTGACGAATCACAGTAGCACTAGAAGCTTGAGGAATGATGGTGATGTGTACGGGGTAAGATGTGGTCGAATTTAAAACACGGTTTTAGGAAAAACAGGAAACCTGTTACGAGGGTACCATGTTCTCTGTGTTAAGTGCTGGAGATGCGGATGGAAATAGGTTCGATACCGCCCCTGCCCTAACAAAATTGTCAATGCGGCGGGGGAAGGTGAAACCTGAACACGCAACCTTGGTGGGAATCAGGAGAGTCTTGGTTGGGGGAGGTTCAGGAGGCTGTGAGCTGCATGTTCAGAAACCTGGAGAGTGGCGGTGGGGGTGCAGGAGGCATGAGACAGATTTATGTTTATGTATGGAAACTATGGGTTACAAATAAAAGCCTATTCCTGACCGCTCACAGTGACCTGTGTCTGTCTCCCTCGGTCTTGACTCAGAGCAGAAGGAATCATATCGACCCATTAACAGTCTATGTTCTCAGTCACAGAATGCTTTATGGCAGAGGAAAAAAAAAAAATCCAAACAGAACGTGTTTTCTAGTAAAAGCGCATTATTGATTGATAACAGTCTCATACACTGTAAAGTTAAATACATATTGTCATAAAAAGATGCTGGCTCACTTGGAAATGAGCACTTGGAATAGCCACCAAACACATGTTTAATATGAGGGAAGGAGGCACGGATCATGAGGGCAGATGGCTTCTGTGACGTGCCCGGAGCATAATAGAAGTTGATGATGAAAAGCCTAGGTTCTAATATTAATCAGGATTGGACTGGGATCCTGGATTTGCAACTGCCAGCTCTGTGACCCCGGGGCAAGTAATTTCATCTTTCATAATTTGTTTTGTTGTTTGTAAAATAAAATTAAAAATGGTGCCTCTACTATAAAATGGTAATGAGGATGAAACGTGACAACTGTGGTGAGTGTCCCTGTCAGTGGCTCAGTACATTTTAGCGATTGTTGTTATTGCTGTTTTAGAAGTGGTGGCTACTGAGGGCGATGAGGCAGCAAAGTGGAGTGACTGAGGATATGAATCCCCAAGTACACTGCCTGGGCTGACGGTGGGCCCCCCATCCATGGTAGACCATTGTCATGTACATTGTCCATTCTTCCCCCGCTTCAGACTTCAAAATAACACCTTTTGGGCAAAACCCCTCGTTCCCTCCAATTCCCCGCTCTCTTCCAAATTTCTCATCCGAAATTCCTCATTTCTCCTGATTTACCTAATGTATCAGTATAATAATGCTTAAGTTTTTTCTTCTTCCATCAATTTTCCAAGTCTTTCATGTATCTTTTGTGCTTCACACACTATCTGAGACATAATAGATGCTCAGTGAGCGTTTGTTAACAAATGAAATCACAAACAGATGAACCTTTCAAAATGTCACAGCAGCATCAGTATAGGCCAACAGCCTGGGTTACACAGGCATCTTGAAATCTTCTCACCTTTTCCTTTTCCTCCGCTCTCATCCTATGCCCGTGCTGCGTTTTGGCCAGATGGAAGGAAGGGTTGGACATGCATTGCATTGTGGGAAGATCCTAAGACCGAATTGTAGTGAATCTTTTTATCAAATGACCATTGTCTTTGTCCTTGGTCGAATCAGTTGTATCTCTTTGTGTCTTTGGAACCTTTGAACCTCTGCTCCTCAGTGGCAATCCCATTGCTTAACATGCATCTTAAATGTTCTCGCAGAGTAGGGAGGACTGTTTTTCCGTGAACTTTGGACTTGGAGTTGATGTTGCTGCAAAGCATGGAAGGTCCAATGCCGCCCACAGTAAGGGCAGTTTTCCTATACAGAGCATTACGGAGTCACTTCGTAGTGCATTCTGTTCTGCATGGCTTATGGGACCTTCACCGGCCTTTTTGCCTCCATTCCTCCTCTCTTGGCTGGTATAAATGAAAGGGTTTTCAATCTGTTTCTACACAAAAATAGAAAAACAAAAAACAATACGGCACATCGGAGTTTCTGAAACCTATTTACTCTAATTCTGACATTTTAAAGGACGGTAAATTGAGATTGCAAGGGGTCATTGATTTGTGCAAGGCCCAATGGGAACTGAGAATCAGTAGTCATTGAAATCCAAGAACTGACAAAGCAAATTAGTCCCCTTTAGGGTGCGAGACCAGATAACTCAGAAATCACGCCATCTTTGCTTTTGGCTTTGCAAAAGCTGAATAAATAGATAAATCTCTCCATTAAAATAAATCAGTAAATATTGATTAAACTCTCACTAAAAATATTTACAATCTGCCTTCAAAGGAAAATAGCACAGAGGCACATAAGCTTTGCACAGAACACACGCTTTCTCTCTGCCACTGTCTAGAATGTGTGATCGGCTTAAAAATACTATTTTTTTTAAAAAAAAACTATTAATTTTCTTTTATGCTTCTCCTTCCCCATCAGTCAAAGAGCAGAAGGAAATGTATCACCTAGCCATTCTATATAATAATTGTCATTTTCTATGTTCTTTCAGACTGTTGTGTATTATGTACACACACATATTTACACATCTATATTTGTATGGAATTTTAAGTAAAACTTTGACCCCTCTCTTCACACAGTAAGAATTGCCGTTTATTTTTACTCAGTGCTACCAAAGGCCAGACACTCTGCAAAATATTTTATAAATTATTTTACTGTCTCGTCAAAGAAACTGTTTTAGGTACTATGGTTCACTTTAAATTTTTTTAAAAAATTAAACAAACAATAAAGCACTTGAAATTCCGTTGGGTTCATGGAATGGCATTCGAGGTGCTTGTGTCTGAGATTCCGATCCCCTAACAAACTGCGGCATCTCAGATGTAATCGCCAATGCGTTTACATTCATAAAACTGATGTGAGGTGTGTTCTTGGAAGAGTGACGCAGCATGTTCGTATAGCTACTTATAAAGTCTGTAAAGTGGGTTCTTTTGATTCTGTTGTCTTCTCTCTAAGTCTCCATGAAAGAAGACTTATTCTTTGCCTTCTCCTAAGCCTTCATGATGCCTGAGTGTTTATTTGGGGTGGGTGGAGATAACATGACCAACTTTCCTTGATTTTCTCAGAACTGAGGGTATTTTTAGGACATGGAGTACCAAACTGGGAAGATCCCAGTGAACTGGGGCAAGTTACTCAACATATTTGGCACTTCAAGACATGATAGCTATATAGATAGTCCGATTCCTATGACATTAAACTTTTCATCTTAGACATACGTAACTATTATGTGACACCTGGCGACTCTGTGCTTGTCTTATCAGAGTGTGTCAAGAAGCGTCGTGTGGGGTCATTTCCCCTCACAGTCTGACATGAAACTGTCTTATCTGGTCCTTATTGTGGGGAAAGCTAAGTGAAATTCACTCGTTCTTCTATTCACCGGCACTCTTAGAAGTGGTGAAAAGGAGTTGGTCTCTTTTATCAACATTTTCAAATGAATTTTGACAGACTATCTAAACACTGTATATTTTAAAGCATACAAAATAGTTGTACTCTCTCTTGAGAACACGTAAAAAGAAACTGGAAGAGGCACCAGAGCTGAAATCCCACACTGAATTCAGAAGCAGCTTTCACATCATGTACCAGGTACTGACAGGTATCAGTGTAAAAGCTGAACTTCCCTGAAAATCAACAAAAGATATGCATTTGAAATTCCCAGGCTGCTGAGGAGTGTGTGAATTCATACTAGATCTGCATAATAATCCAGATCATACCATATTTATTAGGAAACCCTAATTTTCCATCTTTAAGTGACAATTCTACCAACTTATTTCTATTCTGCGTCATTAAATTGTCAAGAGACAACTTCTGCCTATTATGTTTGAGACACTGTAGAAATTAGTAATTGTGTTTCCATTATACTCTTCAGCGGCGCATCGGATCTCTTTTTCCTTTTTCCTTTACTCAGTTCTTAGTTCAAAAAATAGGCAATACCTGGAATCAAGTCCGCATTTAAAGTACAAGAAGATGCATCATGTTAGTTTCCAGGAATCCTGAAAATGGAAGTGAAATTTGATGTTTTAGGACAGACATTTCACAACAGAACATCTACCTCTGGGCATTTAATCAATTGTCACACAGCATGGCCACCAGAAAGAGAGGGAAACAAGAGTGAAATGTCTTTTAAGAAAACAAGTGGGCATCTTTATGCCAGTTTCATACAGTGTTAATGAATGTAATTGTTTTTTCTAAATGTCCACTGATGGAAGAGTGGATAAAGAAAGTGTTACATACACACAATGAGATATTATTCAGCCTTAACAGAAGAAAACAATCCGGACACAGCATGTGACCCCTGAACCCCCAGTAAACTTACCATCTGGGGCAGGTGACAGAGGACAAGAATGGAAGTAGAAGAAAAATTTCCAAAGAAAAGTCCGAGCTCTGCAACTATGTTGTTGCTGAATATTAAAGTTATTAGATTATTTTGACCTAAAATGGAAATAGATGGAAATATATGAATGATACACAGGGAATGTATATGGAATATGTATTCTTCTTAATGAGATGAGGGTTTGGTCCCAGTTCTATTTCAAAAGATTTATATTGACAAATATAAAAGAGAAGTGAGGGAGTTTTAAAGGATAAAATAGAGTTATCATGCATATGATGTTAATTTTACCAATGAATGAGTTTCATTCCATCTCCTCAAACAGTAATAAATGAAGATGTTGGGTATTAAAATAAACCCAAGATATAGGGTATCATAAGCTAATCCTATTCTTGCTAATTTTGTAAACTGGATAATGCATACTTATCTTGAGAATTACGCCCCTCTCATTGCTTTAAGATTTTTAATTTTTTTTATTTTACTTTCTATTAAAGGGGGTACAGTCAATGATGACTCTGAAAATCTGATGAAAGCTTTTGGGCCATTAAAAAAAATGTACGCACATGTATGTCCCCACACCATGTGCACCATAACTGTAGAGGGCGCAGGTCTTTCTCCCTGAGGAACCACTGCTGTGTATGTGCTACCTTTGTGCCTTTGCTCGAACTCCTCCATCTGCAGACCCTGTCTTCCACGCCTGGATTATTCCTTCTTCCAGGCCCAGATGAAACGCCGCAACTTCCTGAAGCTGTTCTATTTTATTTCTGGTTCCTACCTCTCATTGCCCTAATCCTCCCTCTTCTATCATTTATCACAGTTCATGCTGTCATAGCTGTCTGAACGTGTAACTTGTTTTACCTATCAGTTACAAACTTATAAAAGACACAGACTACATATAATTTTTTTTTCTGTATGGCTAGCTCTGAATCTTACCCATAAGTGACCCTCAGCTATTTTTGGTGAATAATAACAAACAACCAAATATATTTTATATATATATATATATATATATAAATGGCAAACTAAACCCTGAACCTACCCAAGAATGAGACTATTTAAGATAGACCTAACCATTAGGCTTACTATGTAAAACTTCAACTTCACGGATAAATTGACAGCACATTGTTATAAGATAATGAGTTAATAATACAGGTAACATTAAGTGCAAATAAAGATATCCTCAAATATATCCTCGTGTGCTGCCAGAATCCCATGTTAGCTGCTACATTTTTTGGAGAGTGGTGTAGTCAATTTTATAAAATTGGAGGTTTTATGTACTCACATGTAATTCTGGTTCGCTGCTAGAGAATTCTTAGAAACATGCTCATTGCTCAGAACAAGTAACACTGCAGTGAGCATCTTCATCTAAAAATAAAGGGACAAAAGCAATAAGCAAGATTTCCTTAAAATGTTTTTATTTGCAGTAAACGTATGATACATTAACTATATGGAAAATTGTACTACACTGATTAAAACTTGAGTAATGGAGATTATAAATCAAAGAGAAACGTTATCCTATATATAAGAGAACAACTTAACAATAAGAAAATTAACCAGAAATAATTAAATGACGTGAAAAAAAGTAGAAACATAATTTATTAGAATGGTGTACTTGGGAACTAATATTTATTTTTGATTATCATTATCATCATTCAGAATCACATTCAATTTAAAATTGATTGTGTGTATGTATGTATGAGAAAGACTGAGAGATAGAAAGAGAGAGAGAGAGTGAGATAGGGGTCGTGGTGGTGGACAGACCATTTTGACCATATTGTTCAAGAATTTCAGCGAGAGATGGTCGTGAGGATGAGAATGGGTGTGCCTCTAATCGACCCATTGCTCGTATTCATTATTTTTCTAGTGTTACTAATATACCCACATACCTGAACCATAGCACAGGCCGAGATGGTACACTATTAGCAGATGGTACACTTAAACAACAAAGTGACCAATGTCAGAGCAAAGGTCCCTGTAAATGTGATCACGATTGCTTACCTACCCTGGAGACTTGGCTTCCTTGCTGTCTGCTTCATCAAGTGCTCGTTGTCTGCTCTACCTGGAGAGCTGAGAACGGCTTCACGGAGACCCAGAGACGTTGTGTTCTGCAAAATCTGCCACTGTGTGTCACCTTCTCTGTCACAATTAACATTTTCTGTTTATAGTTTCTCCTTTTCATGGGCAGAGTCTTTTTCTGTTGGGGTGTCAGATGAAAATCATGTTTTCTTGCATAGGGCCGTGACACTTCAAGTGTTACACAATTAAATTGCCTTATTTGCAGAAGTTGTTGGTTCAGGGTCCTGGATGTTTACTCATGAGACATAATTTCCATTGTGTAAAAACTACCTATTTTTCTTCCATTTAAGGCCTTTTATAGTATCTAATTAACACTTCGAGACAAATGCGTGCTCTTCTACGAAAACAATTTCTAGATTAAAAATATTAGCTGTTCTCCCTTTACAGCAAGGAATTTTCAATAACCATCATTCCATTGAAAAAAAAAACAAAACGAAACCCTGCTGTTTCTTTTTCTGGGATCAATTACCAAGATCAGACTATGTGAGAAGCAATTTGATCAAAAAATGCTTCCTTAAATTTGGAGTGCCCTCGTGTTCCAGAGGTGCCATCCCTGATATCACCATGACGTCCCTATCTGTGAGTTTTCTCACGATGTGGGTCACTCATCTCACTCTGTTACCATCGATCCAAACAGCTGGAAAGATCTGCTGTGGGTATAGGATACGCAGAGGCAGAGCTCCCATAGCCTCAGTGCTGTTACCATTTTAGGTGGAGGACTCCTGTGTTGTGCTGGGCCGTCTTGTGCACTGTAGGAGGCTTAGAGCATTCCTGGCTTGTGCGCACTGGATTCCAGGTACACTCGTCTCCACCCAGTTACAATAGCAAAACAATGTCTTCAAAACGGACAGATGTTCCCTAGGGGGCAGCAATGTGTCTCCAGTGTGAGAGCCACTGCCCTCCAGAGAATCCCGCAGGCAGAGTGACCACAAACTAGTTGAATCTAGTTGGATACTCATCCTTCAATCCATGTAACACAGTCAGAAAGGCAAGTGTGCTTTAAAAAAAAGTAACAGTTGGCCCTGGCTGGTTGGCTCAGCGGTAGAGCGTCAGCCTGGCGTGCGGGGGACGCGGGTTCGATTCCCGGCCAGGGCACATAGGAGAAGCGCCCATTTGCTTCTCCACCCCCACCCCCCTCCTTCCTCTCCGTCTCTCTCTTCCCCTCCCGCAGCAAAAGGCTCCATTGGAGCAAAGATGGCCCGGGCGCTGGGGATGGCTCCTTGGCCTCTGCCCCAGGCGCTAGAGTGGCTCTGGTCACGGCAGAGCGATGCCCCGGAGGGGCAGAGCATCGCCCCCTGGTGGGCAGAGCATCGCCCCTGGTGGGCGTGCCGGGTGGATTCCCGTCGAGTGCATGCGGGAGTCTGTCTGACTGTCTCTCCCTATTTCCAGCTTCAGGAAAAAAAAAAATACAAAAAAAAAAAAAAAGTAACAGCTAACATACATTTATAAGTATGAGGCTTATAAATTAGCCATGGTACCAATGGGGAATTTCACAGTTCTGTAACTGATTAGGAAACATAAAAAGGTACGTTACTCTCCTGTAGTAAATTGTGCACAGTGTTTAATGCCTATTTTCTAATTAGTGTAATTAAGACCAAATTTTATACTTGGGCAAGGTGATCGTTTATGTCAACTGCTCCTTCTTCCTCTTGGTTGGAATATTTAAATTGCACATTCACGAGGTTCTCATAGTCAGTAAAGTGCGGAGTTGTGAGGCATTTGATAAAAGGAAATTGAGCGTGTCCTAAAATTTTGTAAAGCAGCATTTTGAAAGAAATGAACCTTATCTGATTAAGCTGCAGAATCTAATCTTACCTACTTATATAAAATGGACGTAGTCTAAGTGTTTGCTCACTATATGACTTGACATGTTTCCCTACCTTACGTTCTTATAAAGGATGAGAATGCATTAGTGAGAAAGTCTTAGTCTAAAATAAATAAATAAATAAATAAATAAATAAATAAATAAATAATACAGTTTGTAAGATACCATGTTGCTTAAAGTGGTTGTCTTAGTTTGAGGTGTTTGAGAATTTCCTCCCTATGTTATAAAAACAAACTAGAGGCCATGGCCGGTTGGCTCAGCAGTAAAGCATCAGCCTGGTGTGAGGAAGTCCTGGGTTTGATTCCCTACCAGGAACACAGTAGAAGCGACCATCTGTTTCTCCACCCCTTCTCTTCTCCCTTCTCTATCTCACTTTCTCTCTCTCTGTTCCCCTCCTGCAGCCATGGCTTGAATGGTCAAGCAAAGTTGGCCCTGGACACTATGGATGGCTCCATGGCCTCACCTCAGGTGCTAAAATAGCTTGGTTGCAGAGCAACAGAACAGCAGCCCCAGATGGGCAGAGCATTTCCCAGTAAGGTGCTTGATGGGTGGGTCCCAGTAGGGGTGCATGCGAGAGTTTGTCTCTCTGCCTCCCCACATCTCACTTAACAAAAAATAAAGTAAAATAAAATAAATAAAATAAAAACAAACTAGAATAATTTATATTTAAAAAGCATGTATTGTTAATATATCTTGTGGAATTCAAGAGCAGGAATGTAGACAGGGTAAGAGTCAGAGACTAAAAGTCATAGGAATATTTTTCCAATTCTTTGCTGTTGAGCCCACAAAATATAATATCCCAAAAAGAAAACCTAAGTTCTGATTATCCTGGGGAAGCCACATTGTAATAGCTCATAGCCCCAAATTCATAATTTCTAGCTAGAAAAATGGCTTGGGTCAGAGATGAAGACATAAATTGGGTCTAGAGGTTGTGTGTGAACTTTAAGGTAGTGTGGCAAAGGGGACTCACCTGAGGAGATGGAGGAAACTGTATGAGAGGATGGAGAATTTCTGTAATCTGGGAAGATTCCCACAACTAGTTAGTACATAAAGCAGGGGTCCCCAATCTACGGCCCGCGGGCCACATGCGGCCCCCTGAGGCCATTTATCCTGCCCCCGCCGCACTTCCGGAAGGGGCACCTCTTTCATTGGTGGTCAGTGAGAGGAGCATAGTTCCCATTGAAAGACTGGTCAGTTTGTTGATTTAAATTTCCTTGTTCTTTATTTTAAATATTGTATTTGTTCCGTTTTGTTTTTTTACTTTAAAATATCCGCAGTGTGCATACGGATTTGTTCATAGTTTTTTTTTTTTTATAGTCTGACCCTCCAACGGTCTGAGGGACAGTGAACTGGCCCCCTGTGTAAAAAGTTTGGGGACCCCTGACATAAAGTGTCACTAACAGAATAGCCTGCAATTTGGACCCATCAGTGCTCCCATTTGCTTGGCCAAGGGTGACCCTTGTATTTATCTCATGCATAGGATGTTTCTTGCACAGCTGTGCGGTGGGTTGTCAATCCTTTGACTCTTTTTTTTATGTTTCTTATGAACTATTTCCAGTCAATTCCATATTACAGACCATGGGCATCTACACTTAGGGGTAGAAAAGAAACCAAGTTCATTTTTTTCTTGAATTTATTGGGGTGACATTGGTAACAAGAACATATAGTTTTCAAGTGTACATCTCTGGATATTGCAAGTATGATCTGGATATTGCATTGTGTGCCCACCACCCCAAGTCAAATCATCTTCTGTCACCATATATTTGGTCCTCATTACCCTTCACGCCCCCCCCCCCCAGCCTCTTTTCTCTGGTAACCACCAAACTACTGTCTGGTTTGGTGTAAGTTTCAGCTTTATATCCTATATACATGTGATGAAATCATATAGTTAGCTTTTTCTGACTCATTTTGCTTAGGATGATATTCTAAAGGTTTGTCCATGTTGTTAAAAATAGCAGTATTTCATCTTTTCTTATGGCTGAGTAATATTCCATTGTGTATATATATACCACACCTTCTTTATTCAATCTTCTATTGAGGGACACTTTGATTGTTTCCATGTCTCTGCCACCATGAATAATGTTACAATGAACACAGGTGTGCATATATCTTTGCAAATAAATGTTTGCAAGTATTTTGGGTAGATACACAGGAGAGATAAAGAGATTTATATGGTAACTCTAGCCTTAATTTTTTTTCTTTTTTTACAGAGACAAAGCGAGAGTCAGAGAGAGAGAGAGAGAGAGAGAGAGAGATAGTGATGGACAGACAGAAACGCAGAGAGATGAGAAGCATCAATCATCAGTTTTCTGTTGTGGCACTTTAGTTGTTCATTGATTGCTTTCTCATATGTGCCTTGACCGTGGGGCTACAGCAGACCGAGTAACCCCTTGCTCAAGCCAGTGACCTTGAGTCCAAGTTGTTGAGCTTTGCTCAAACCAGATGAGCCTGCGCTCAAGCTGGCGACCTCGGGGTCTCAAACCTGGGTCCTCTGCTCTATCCACTGTGCCACCACCTGGTCAGGCTCTAGTCTTAATTTTTTGAGGAACTACCACACTGTCTTCCATAGTGGCTGTACCAGTTTACATTCTCACCAGCAGTGCATGAGGGTTCCTTTTTCTCCACAGCCTCTCCAACACTTGTTGTTACTTGCCTTGTTGAGAACAGCCATTCTAAAAGGAGTGAGGTGGTATCTCATTGTAACCAAAATTATTTTTTTCATGGCAAATTGGAATTTAATTCAAGAAGAATCCGAGAGATTCTGACATGGGTGGAACAGAGCAGGGAAAATCTTTGAGCAGCAGGGCTGCTGGCCGTGGGCCCATGGCAGGCTGGCTGTCTGGGTCTGAGCAGGGGACAGTCAGTAGCTGAATATTTCAGAGATGTGCCCTGGCTCCCAGGCAGAGAAACTGACAAGGCAGGCTGCGGTTCAGAATCAATGCCTCAACCCCAGCAAATGTGGCGGGCACTGTGCAATGGGTGGGTGGCCTATTCAGACGTAATGACAGCACAAGACTTTCCAGGTGCCACTCACCTGTGGGTCTGTGCAGACGACCTCAGAGAAATGTTACCCACCTTGATAAATATTCATCTTAGACCTGTCCCAGCCCTGGGTATATTTGCCTCTGTGTTTCCAGCCTCTAGCACTAGGCTGTGTCTTCGTAGAGTCCGATGAACAGCTGTCAGTGAATGTGACAGCTGGGGGGCCATGCCTGAGACATGGACAATTTGTGACTCTCACTTTGGGCCCCCAGCGGAGACAAGAGCTAAGAGCTTGGGTCACCTCTGTCAGGGGCTTGTCTGTACTTCGCATCTGGGTCTTTCAGTACAGTCATGGATGTTTCCTAGGGTGAAATTCTGGTGCGACAAGAGGTGCCCTAGAATCACAGAAATGGGGTGGTTCTTTTTTATCTGTCACCAAGACTGGCTGATTAAGGACTATACTCCCTTTTTTGTGACTCCTCCTCATTGGTTCAAGTCGGGGCTGGGCTGCCAGTGCTCGATGGCCCTAATGTTAATTGTTGTCATGTATCCTAAAGAATAAACCCAATTTGCTTTTAATTTTATCTTCTCCGAATGACTCAAGCAGTTCCTCGCTGCAATATCATCTGCACTGTTGAGTTGGTTGTGTATTTTTGTCTCACTCTTCTTATTGTGCTCCCTTTCCTTTGAGAAAGAAGTCTCTGTTATGCCAGATATAAGTTCAGACACTGATTATGTGTCTTATTGGCTGTGTGGTCTCAGGAAAGGATTTAATACCTTGAAGGTTCAGGTGTCAGATCTGTAAAATGGGCATGCCTGTGTCTAGAGCATACAGTTCAAGTAAGGATTAAATGAAATCATCCACAAAAAGGACTCAGTCTGGTACCTGGTGCCATTTAACTACACCTCTGTTGTGATGTTAGCTGCAGCTAGTGTTACTCATTATAGTACGGTTACTAATCTTACCATTACTATCATCACCACCACCACCAATATTGCTACCACTATTGATTTTACTGACCTAGAAACCACTTAGGAAGGTCACTCTGATGATGGACTTTGATGACCCTACCAGGTTTTGATGGACAAGAGATACTCTATACAAGCCCCCAAGATATTGCTGGTTAAATCCATAGAATGCTCTTCCATCTATCTGTTCTGAGCTTTGGGAAGTGGGGAAGATATATTTCAATAAATATAAGAAAACGCTAAAGTAAATGTATAATTTTAAGTTTTATTTAAGGAGAGTACCACTTTGATTACTGTGCCCCAGGTAGAGTGGACCCATTGCTGGGTCCTTGTGCCTGGACTCCCCTCTGCTCTGGCTCTGCATGGGCTGCTGTCACAGGAATGAGAACAACTTTTCTATTCCCTTTATCGATAAGGACATTGGCACCCTCTGTATTATGAGTGGCAGAAGCCTGTGTACCATAGCATGTCGTGACACTTTGAAAAGTCAAACTATCCCTGGCCAGTAGTTCAGGGTTCAGTGGATAGAGCATTGGCCCAGCATATGGACGTCTTGAGATCGATTCCCGGTCAGCGCACATAGGAGAAGCGACCATCAGTTTCTCCCCTCTCCCCCTCCTTTCTCCCACCCTCTCCCCCTTCTCTCCCTCTTCCCCTCCTGCAGCCAGTGGCTAGATTGGTTTGAGTGTGGCCTCAGGCTCAGAGCATAGCTCAGTTGGTCTGAGTATGTCAGCCTGGGGTGCTAAAAAAATCTCAATACTCCAGTGTGGCCCCAGATGGAGTTGCCAGGTGGATCCCAGTTGGGGTGCATGTGGGAGTCTGCCTATTTCCCCTCCTTTCATGGAAAGAAAGAAAAAGAGGGAAGGAGAGAGGGAGGAAGGGAGGGAAGGAAGAGGAGAGGAGAGGAGGGGAGGGGAGGGGAGAGAAAGGTAGGAGAGGGGAGGTGAGGGAGAAAGAAAGGGAAAAAAGGAGAGAAAGGAAAAAAAGGGAAGAAAGAAAGAGAAAAAGAAAAGTCAAACTCTGTAAAGACCCAAAAGCAAATTACATGTTCATTCCGTGCATTATGAAAGTAACAATGGTATGCCAGCTATTCCTGAGTTTAGCAGTAGAGGCATTCCGTGTGCACATAATCACATCCCAAACCTCTGGCTTAACTGAAAAAACAAACAGACAAACAAAATAAACATCACACTTTTAAAAGTGTGTTTTTCTCCGAGGATGGGGTTCTGGTTAGACTGGTCATCTTCTTGGATGGTGAAACTACTCATTCCAGCAACAAAAGTCTGTTCCTTCATAGTTTGCACACTATAAACTCTGACTTTTCAAGGGTCCCCTTCAACAGGGCAGGAAATGAGTTTTCCATCGTGTTACTACTCTCTTTGGTGGAGTGACTTCTGAAATGAGTGTCCTGTGTTGGAATCCATGGGAGTACGAAAAGAGCAGAGTAACAGGCTTTAGTGAATGGAAGAAAGGAACCCTGCTGGGCACTTCTCTGGGGAGAAGGGTGCCAGTTACAGACTAGGGGCGAGTTATATAGGGTTTGGAGAGGCGAGTTATATAGGGTTTGGGAGCGCCTGAGGGGGTACTGAGTCAGAATTTCTGGTGTGTCCCTTTTATGGTTTTAGGATTTCAGCTTTCTGGAATGCTCCTTCTTGGGGCAGATTGACCAGCTTCCTGGAACTCTTCTGCCTCAGGGGTGATAGTCCAGTAAGTAAGGGTGAGGTCGGGCAGCCAGGTGGGATAACAAAAGGGCAGTTGGAAGTTCTGGTAAATTCATATATCAATCATCCTGAACATAGGAGTAATTGTGATGACACAGAGTGGCATGCCCCCTGGAAATTGTAGGTCCCTGTAGTTGGAGATGATCTTTGGGGGTACGTCCTCTCTTACCCTAGCTGCATGTTAAACCCAACAAGGAGAGAATCTTGCTTATTTTTTGGTGTATCCCGAGTATGTCATTATTGATCATCAATTACAAATTTCACTTTAAGAATTGGATGTGACAGGTAGGCCAGTTTGATTTAGTAAAAAGCAAGAGAAGCAAAAGAATTTTTATTTTCTTCCAAACCAGGGTGATTTCCATTACATCACCCTGAAGGATGGTGAAGTTCTCATTGTGAGCCGACAATAGGCAGACATTTTGGTTCCCTGTTTAAGATTTTCTTGAGTGTTTAAACAATAGTGTAGACATTTCAATAAGCTGCCAGAGGAAACCGGATAATTAACATTCAATTAACATTACATTCAAACATGCCTTTTTAAATGTGCTACTTATAAAAACAGAGGGAACAACTCTATAGGCCTCTGCAAACAGGAGCCCGATGTGGTATTCTGTTTTGATGAAAATGAACACACCGCAGGTAGTTCGGCATAAATAACCAAAATCTGTTGTCTGTTTCAGACTTGGCTTTAATTAGCATTTCAAAAGAGAAACGTTGCATATATTAGGCATAATTTCTAACCTCAGAAAGAAAATGTTGCCTTAAGTTTCACAGTTAGCATAAGCTGAATTACTGTTTCAACTCAAGGGAGGATATATTTAGGCTTGTTTGTAAAATGCAAATTAGAGGAGGTGTTATGGTGTCATAAGTTAGTTGGATTACCTGCTTCAGAACCTGAAGCATCACTTCTCTTCCTGAATAATTAGGAAATCCAGTTTAAAAGTATACATTCAAAGGCCCTGGCCATTTGGCTCCGCAGGAGAGCGTCAGCTCGGCATGTGGAAGTCCCAGGTTCGATTCCCGGCCAAGGCACACAGGAGAAGTGCCCATCTGCTTCTCCACCCTTCCCTCTCTACTTGCTCTCTATCTCTCTCTTCCTCTCCCACAGTCAAGGCTTCATTGGAGCAAAGTTGGCCCAGGTGCTGAGGATATAGCTCCATGGCCTCCTACTCAGGTGCTATATGGCTCCAGATGCAACAGAGCAAAGGCTCAGATGGGCAGAGCATCGCCCCCGGGTGGGCATGCCGGGTGGATCCCAGTCAGGCGCATATGTGTGTCTGTCTCTCTGCCTCCCCACTTCTCACTTCAGAGAAATATATCAAAAAAAGGTATACATTCAAGTGTGTAATCCTACATGGGTGAGTGTGAATCTGTCATTCTGCATACATTGTGATTCATGTGTGTGTGTAGATATATAGATATACACATTTAATAAACTTAAGCTTTAACTTCTAGACATAAGGGCCTGTCAAAAAACTTTGATCTCTCAGTCTTTACTGGTTGGGATAAAATAGTAACAATAATAAGAACGAGCCCTTAAATAAAAAGTGTGGCCTTGTGAGTTGTTAGCAAAAATGCCCTCATTTTTCACATCATCTACAATGGGTAATGCCTTTTATATGAATGTCTTTTTACTTCCTTCTCTCTATGATCGTAAGCAATCTCGGAGTATTAAGCATTAACGCCTAAAGCTTTCCAGTGGATTTGGACGCGAGTGTTCAACTTTGAATGTGGTGACAATCCATATAATGTGAGAAAGATACAAATTGCCACCTCATGGTACTTTTAATAAAGTCCTCATCGCCGATAACGAATAACTTGATTTATTCAATATTCATAGGTCAAAGTGGCAAAATGTTATTTAAAGTGGATCAGCATCATTTGCAAATGAAAGAAGGATCTAGGGGCTATTACAGCAATTTTTTTGCAGGAAGCCTGTTGCATAAGTCTCTGCATCCTTTCCCCACTGTGCCCTCTGTTCTATCACACATGCCCCTGGTTTACCCTCCAGCTCACCCATCACATTCCCATTCTGAAGGCACACTGCACCAGTGACTTCACTTAGAATACCAGCAGATGCGCCAGGTGCTCCTGGGCAAGCAGGAATTAACATCTTAAGTACTAGGTAGTGGAAATACTCTACTATCTGCAGGGCCTGATTTCTAGCAAGGTGATTGAATGGCTAACCTACCCTTGCAACGAACTGCAAAGCTCTGTAGGATGCAGAGATGGCCAGTATTAGTCAAGCTAAGAAACATTTTTTTTAGCCTGAGGGCAGCACTAAAGGGAACAGGTTGCTGTTGTTTTTCCGAGTCTTGCATATTGTATTGGTTGTAACTCCTGAGTCCACGAGACTACGGCGACATCCACTACAGAGGATGGGTCTTGCTGACAAGGGTCCTGACTTTATGGCGATTTGAGTATCCAATCTTGTTTGGTCAAGTTGTACTGAGTTCATTACCCGGTTGATAGCTTGTTTCATGAATAACCTTTTAGACATAATAGGTGAGAATTCAAAGTCACTTAAAATGATATCTTATGAAAGAATATGGAAATTTAGAGCAAATTCAAAACCTTAATGTAATGTTACATATATGCAATATCTGCACCTGTCAAATCATGAATAACAAGCCAGGAATTGTATCTTCTTCTTCTAGCCTTTTGGGACCACTTGTATATGATCACTGCATCCATTTTGTTTTTGTTTGTTTGTTTGTTTGTTTGTTGTGACAGAGACAGAGAGAAACAGAGTCAGGGACAGATAGGGACAGACAAGAAGGAAGAGAGATGAGAAGCATCAATTCTTCATTGAAGCACCTTAGTTGTTCATTTATTGCTTTCTCATATGTGCCTTGACGGAGGGGCTACAGCAGACTGAGTGACCCCCTTGCTCAAGCCAGTGAGTGACCTTGGGCTCAAGCTGGTGAGCCTTGCTCAAACCAGATGCACCTGCGCTCAAGCTGGTGGCCCCGGGGTTTCAGACCTGGGTCCTCCATGTCCCAGTCCGACACTCTATCCATTGTGCCCCTGGCTGGTCAGGTTGCATCCATTTTGTTAAAATTCAAATCCACTGCACATTTTTTTTATCTGTCCACTGAACTAAGGATTTGAAACCAGTATCTTCCATCATCACTTTTTTTTCCCCCCCCTGGAAAAAAATGATTTCAAGATGAAGGCAAAGGGAGCCCTGAGGGAAATGGCATGGTGGCTGCTGGTCTATGGTGACCTTGTAAACAAAGTCTATGTAAAGAGCATTGTGTATTTTATAGAAATCACTGCATGTGTGTGTGTGTGTGTGTGTGTGTGTGTGTGTTGACAGTATAGAAAGTGACATTCAAAACTCCCCGAGTCAAGCCTTCCTGCTCCCATGCCTACAGCTAGAGTCCTACCTTTGTGCCCTACCTTGAGGTCCAGATTAAGTAAATGGACTCCTTCTTTTTCTGTTTATATTGGTTTCAGTAATTAAGCCTCTGCTTTACAAACTTTCTAGAACTCCATTACTTGTACACGGCATTCCACAGCAGTTCAGTACTCCAGCTAAAATAGCGTCTTCTAGCTCCAATTCCAGCTAGTTTCCTATCAGATCATTCGATATTGGGATTTAAAATAAACATAATTTTATTACCTATACATTTAGGCCCTTTACATGTAAGTCAAAATTGTGGTTTAAAACCACATCAACACAATACTGAGCAAACAGAATATCCGAGTCACTCGCTGAAAATAAAAACCCACTTATTTGCACGATACGTTGTCATACGGAGACTAAAAGGTCAAAAGGAGCCACTGAAAGACAATACAATTTGTGAGCTATCGATTTATGGTTCTCTTTCTCTCGTGACCCTTTGTTATGCGATTTTACTGGCTGCCCTGCTTTAAATTAAACTGGAGGGACAGCCAGCGAAACGAGTGATTGGAAGTGGTAAGCTGTTGCCCTTGTAACTCTGACACGAAGACCAGAGGCCACTAGCTGTCCTGAGTCAACTATAGAAATGCTTGTTTCAGTATGGCTTTCGGATTTTCACTTAATTTTTTCTCATTTTTATTGACTGGATTGGGGTGGCATTGATTAATTAAATTGCATAGGTTTCAGGTGTACAATTCTATAACACGTCATCTGTGCAGTGTTGTGTGTTCACCATTCAAAGCCAGATCTCCTTCCATCACGATTTATCCCCCATTCCCCTCTTCTTACCTCCCCCCACCCCAAACTGGCATTTCTTATTGATATGTTAAGGTCAAACTTTATTTTGAAAGATTAAAAAAAAATTTGAGTACTAAATAAAAATTTATGTAATTAGACTAAAATAATGTTATCATTAGAGCAAATTTAATTCCAAGTCTCTTCCGACAATGTCAAACCCTGAATACTTAAAAATTACTGGCAATATATTAAAATGCCTTTCCATTAAAAGTCTCCCACCTAATACTCGGTTATAATTACCACAGGATTGCAAAGCAAAACTAAAAAACTAATCTGTTTCATCTCTTTTATCTGTTTTCCTGTCTTCATGTATGTGCTATATTTTTATTAGGTACTTGGAAGTGCAGATATGGACAAATTAGCTATTCAAAAATATTAGCTAGCACACAGTTTCTTCCATGTTAGAGTTTTAGTAAGTCCCCCACAACTAGCAAAAATACAATGTGATATATGGATATTTATGAGGAAGTACAGACAGAACACTATAGAAATTCATGGGCTATACAATATTTACAAAATAAAAGTCCTGGAAGTACTGTAGAGAGGGGTTGGTATTAGATGACTATATATTTTGAAAGTGGAGACAGAAAAGTCCTGAACAACCAAGGGGCAAAATATTAGAAACCACTTTGAGGAAACTGAGTTGAGCAGCCGTGGCATGAACAGTTAGAGATGACGTCATAGATGGAGGTGGAGGGCGGACCATGGGAGGCATTGAATACTGGGTCATAATTGCGTTGGGAATAGAACAGACACTGAAGGGTCACCAGTGAAGGAATGGCATGATTTAACCTGTGCTCTTAGGAAAAATCGATTTAAGGAGAATCACCCGAAGGGGACTTGAGGCGGGGAAACGTAAGAAGCCAGTGCTTCTACCCAAGTGAGAGGCAGTGAGAGCTCACACCAAGGCCAGGGCAATGAAAACTGAGAGAAGGAGGGTGCTTCACAAGACGCTGCAGGAGTGCAATTGACAGGATATTAAAACCGATGCTCTGTCCTGGGAGTGGAAAAAATTGATGATGGCCCTTAGATCTTGAAATCGTACAGCAGAATGATAGTACAATTAACAGATAGCGACCTCTCAATAGAGGAGTCAGCTCCAATAATAAGATAGTGGCTTTCTGAACCCTTCTGATAAGGTCCGTGTGGTCAGATCCAAACTCTTTGGCAAGGAGCACGATGATGGATTAGTTTTGTCTGCCGTGGGCGCAGAATGAAATTACATTTCTTTGGATATCAACTGTATTCTGTCCTTGGTATCTTGCATGGGGAAAAAAGAAAAGAAAAGAAAGAAACAAGAGGTTCACTAGTTTAGTGATTTATTTTTAATTTGGTTCTTTCTTCTCCCCCCCCCCCAAGTTATTATTATATTAGACTAGAGTGCGGGAACAAAGATATTAAAGTTTTAATGTACTCATTGGACACGATAAGGTTGATAATTAAGGTGGCGGCAATAGTCAAAGCATCATTTAATTACCCACACAAGAAAAGAGCATGGTCTTTGCATAAAGCAAAGTCTACATATGTGCGTATGTGACTCTAAGGTTTCCCAGAGGGACTTTGCTTCATGAATCACATTTGCATTATATGGGACAATAGGCAGATTGGAGCAGATGATATACTGATAACTACCACGTATCTAAATGAACATAGGTCATTTTTCTGGCATATGTGTTCTCTGTTAACTCAACGAATGCTCACAATAACCCAGTGAGTTTAGTAGTATAATCAACCCCATTTTATAGATGAGAAAACTGAGGCAAGAGTTGTTAAAAAGTCTTTTCACCCTCGCACAGCTAGGAAGTGCTAACACTGGAATTTGAATCAAAGTAGTCTGACTCCAAAGCCCACACTCCCAGCCACTGCAGAATAACATGGTATACTATATGCACAAGCCTTCTGTATGGGAAGGCAAAGTGAGTCCTTTCAAAGCAGCACCCACGTGACACGAAGGTGTTAATATGAAACCAAAGGGACTATCAAACGTCAGTGCTAGGCAAGTAATGGAGATGAATGAAGCCAGCTGGGAGCAGGGGGGGATTAGATCATGCCTTTCCCGTCTGAACGGAGTGGCTACACCTCAAAGCCTGCAATGCTGGCCCCCTGTTGACAATATTCATTCATCTTTGTGGGGCCAGAAATCCAGGATTTTCAAGGCAGTCCATCCATTTTTCAGTAACAGGACTAAGATGGTATGAGGCAAAACGAAAACAAAAGCAGAAATAAAAACAGATAGTGGGAGACAGGTTAGCCACAGACTCCTTACTGAGCAACTGATGCTCTAAGCATGGCACCACTCAGTGACTGATCTCAACACGTGCGCCAAAGGGTGCCTGTGCTAGACGTCAGGCTGGCTGGGTCCTCAGCGTGCTCCTGCAGTCATCACACCGTACAACCAGACACCAGGGACTGGAGATCCACTCAGTCACACAACTAATTCATTGTGTAACCCTGAGGAGAAATACCTTCCATTCTCCTAGGCTTTGGTCATTAGTGAAATTCTTAAGGGGAAAGGAAGATACTTGAAAAAAGTATTTTAAGAGTCCTTAGGGTTTTTTCAAGGCTAGCATTTTCCCCCTAACATACTTTTCTTTCATTTATTTCAGTTTTTCAAAAATTTTTTTGAATTTTTTAAATTTAAGCTGCGATGGTAAAAGTGTCTCAGACTCTTCCAAATCGCCATGCTTTCTGTGGGTATAGACCCATGAGAAGCATCAAAGGGCCTAGAATTTGAAGCTTTTAGTTGCCAGCTGATGGATGGTTGAAATATTCCAAACCTAATACATCTCAGATCCTGGCTGCACTGAAGAGTGGAGTTCCAAGCAAGTTGGTTTTCTGATCTTACTTTTGAGAATTTGTCAAAGTTTTTGAACATTCACAATGATCAGAAGACGTTAGATGACATGAGAGCCTTTTGAATCTACAGTCGTACCTCTACAAAGGATCTGTGTTCGGGGATTTTGTTTAGGACCTGACAGTGTGACAGTGGGGAAAACAATAAAATAAATAAATAAACATGAGTTCTGTGGGTTTAGAAATTTGGTCTCTTCTGGACCAAAATTTACAGAAAGGAATCTTGGGATCCAACATGTCGCTAATGGAAATCACTTCTGCTTTGTGTGGAAGAGTGTACAATGGGTGTTTTTTCTGGGGATTCCGTTGTATACTTTAGAGCACTCCAAACACTCAGGTATTTTTATTGGTGCTATATCTCATGTAGTGTTACCAAAATTTGGGATGTGAGGGGAAAAATCAGATGGGGACACAGAGAACTTCTCTATCCAGGAAATCTATTTAAACATCAAGCCTACAAACTCATGAAGCTTAGTCAGTTATATACGTGAGAATGCCGTTTCCGGAAAGACTTGGTTCTGTAGGAGCAGAGGTAGCACCAGGCTTCACGGGGACCAGCGCCAGAATGCGTCTGTAAGTCCACCCTTGGGCTCAAGTCTCCTCTGTCTCAGAGGTGACTCTGCCGGGCTACAGGTCGGGCTACAGGTCCCTGCTCTGTCCCCGCTGAGCTGGCTCTCTGTGCTCACATGTTCCTCCTGTGGCTCAGCGCAGCAGACCTCCTCTGGCCCATTTCAACACTTTTACTTTTTCCCTGTAGCTTCTGATCCTAGGGAAAGCTTTGTAAAGTTCAGTTTTAACTCTCAAATAAGAGGGTCAGATTTTCTTAGCCAAACCTCCTGAATTTTCTCATATGTAAGATGCTGGGGACTTAAGATGGTGGGTTGGTAATTGGCAGTTCTTCCAGTTCTAGGAATTCTTTAATTTATTGTTATTATCCAAAATGACCATACTCTAGCAATGAGATAAGTTTATGTCACATGCTATTTGTGCCTATTTTTAAAGAAAGCTTATATGTTTTTATTTTGCTTTATGATGTAAGCTGTTTATTTCTAACATAGTAACATACACATATACATACATATATATATACAGTGTGTATATATATAAATGTTAAATTAAAGCATCCTTATTAAACTTTTTGGTAGAAATCCAACCATTTGTCCAAGAAATGAAGTATTGTAACAACACTAGCCTAAGACAGTAGTCTAAAAACAATTCCACATATTTCTTTATATATCACCCCTGCATTTATTTAAAATAGCCATCAATTGTCCCAAAAAGAGGTATTCTGAAGAACTAACCACAAAAATCAATGCTTTTCTATAAACGTGTAAATTCCTCAGTCGCGTTTATAGGAGCTGCTTCATGAAAACGTGAGGAGAGAGGTGAGGCGGGCAGATCAACGGCCTGTCTTTAGAATGAAGCACGTTCCCTTCCTAGACCTATGTCTTTACAAGTCACTATTTTAGTTGACACTTCCCCATTTTAAAAATGAAGTGGTTAAAAGGCTTAATTCTCAGGGAATTTTTTTTTTTGTATTTTTCTGAAGTTGGAAACGGGGAGGTAGTCAGACAGACTCCCCCATGCGCCCGACCGGAATCCACCCGGCACGCCCCCTGGGCGATGCTCTGGCCATCTGGGGAGTTGCTCTGTTGCAACCAGAGCCATTCTAGCACCTGAGGCAGAGGCCACAGAGCCATCCTCAGCGCCCGGGCCAACTTTGCTCCAATGGAGCCTTGGCTGCGGGAGGGAAAGAGAGAAACAGAGAGGAAGGAGAGGGGGAGGGGTGGAGAAGCAGATGGGTGCTTCTCCTGTGTGCCCTGGCCGGGAATCGAACCTGGGACTCCTGCACACCAGGCCGACGCTCTACCACTGAGCCAACCGGTCAAGGCCAATTCTCAGGGAATTTAAAGATCAAAGAAATCTCTCTTTTTTTTTTTTTTTTTGCATTTTTCTGAAGCTGGAAACAGGGAGAGACAGTCAGACAGACTCCCACATGAGCCCAACTGGGATCCACCCGGCACGCCCACCATGGGGCGACGCTCTGCCCACCAGGGGGCTATGCTCTGCCCATCCTGGGCGTCGCCATGTTGCGACCAGAGCCACTCTAGCGCCTGAGGCAGAGGCCACAGAGCCATCCCCAGCGCCCAGGCCATCTTTGCTCCAATGGAGCCTTGGCTGCGGGAGGGGAAGAGAGAGACAGAGAGGAAGGCATGGCGGAGGGGTGGAGAAGCAAATGGGCGCTTCTCCTGTGTGCCCTGGCTGGGAATCGAACCCGGGTCCTCCGCACGCTAGGCCAACGAAGATCAAAGAAATCTCTGATCCTGTTTTTCACAATATTGCCTTCCAACACAGTGCAACATGAAACTACTTATCAATTTGGGTCAGTATATTCTTCTCACAGTAGATCATTAATATTCCTGGTGGAATCCAAATGAGAACTTGAATATATAAATTTGTGAATATACAATGTGACTATCTATCTATCTATCTATCTATCATCTATCTATCTATCTATCTATCTATTTATCATGTGCATATTTTTTTTGGTCCCTCCTGATCTCTAACATTTTCTACCCATGTCCTGTGCCTCAGAAAGCTGGTCTCTGTACACTGGATCAGCGGGGCACCTTTGCTGTTTCTTTGCAATTGGGTTTTGCACTTTGGCAAAGGTTTAGGGAAAGAAAAGTGCATCCAGGCTCCTGTCCCTCAGAGTGGCACCTTGGGAATGCTTGCCTCTACCCAAAGTACTGTGCCCGGCAGTGCTCTTGCCGATGGCTGAAATGTTAGGTGTCATGAATTTGCACCAGAAACAAATCTTATTCAGATACTAGAGATAAATGCGTAAATTAGGACTCTGGCAGAAAAGCTGGTGCCTCACAACAAAATGATGGAAGAGAGGTTAATAAAGCATTTGCTTCTTTCAGGAACCATATAGATGGGTCATATAATTTCAGATAAGTCTCACTTGTTTCTTGTGCATATCTATACATCCCACGTTTAAATATTGGTCAGAGCTGGTGGGATAAACTGACTGGCAAGGATGTGGAAAATAGACCATGATGGTAGAAAAATAAATTTGCACAATCTCCTTTGAGGTCGATTTGATGCTATCTATCCAAAATAACAATACACATACAATGTTTTGTGAGTAAAACACTTGAATTTGTTCCACAGATATGTATGTCTGAGTTTGTAAGGAAAGGAAGTTTAAAAAGAGATACTGGAGTTCTATTCTGGGAAACTGACCTTTTTTTTTTTTTTTTTTTTTGCAACACATGGTTGGTAAGAATGACTGAAATAAGCTAAATATCCATTACTGGAGGTTAATGTGTTTTAAAAAGGAGGAAAGGTTTGTACAATAGAACACATTTATTTATAATAACATGTCGTGTACCCATCTTGTGGAAAGGTGGGAAAAAATCAAGTTTTCTATGCATAGAATGGGAATATAAAACAGTGGTTATATCTGAAAAGAAATACTGGGCTTCTGTTCTGGGAAATCGACTTATTTCATTGAATACACTTTTGTACTCTTTTAAATGTATATTTTATGCATGTTTTACTTCTGTTATTTTTAAAGCTTCTTAAATTCACTGGGATAAACTAGAAAGCAATTTATAAATGGAAGGTATAGTGTGCACTGTAACTGTTCAAGACAAAGAAACAAAACTGGTCGAGATGAAGATGCTATTTAGCTGGGTCCCCGTGATCAGCCAAGCAAAATCTTCTCATCAACCCCATAGCTATTTACAGTTTTACAGGTAGGGTATTGAGCTGACTCAAACTGGCTTTATATTATACATCTTTCATGTCCCATCCCAAAGTAGGAATGGTGACCACTAAGTAGATGCATATTAAAGGTTTGCTGTATTTTCATTTGAATGAGTATTTATTGAGGCACTGTGGACACACCCAGTATGCACTAATTTCTATCAAGAATTGGGCCAATGGCCCTGGCTGGTTGGCTCAGCGGTAGAGCGTCGGCCTAGCGTGCGGAGGACCCGGGTTCGATTCCCGGCCAGGGTACACAGGAGAAGCGCCCATTTGCTTCTCCACCCCTCCGCCGCGCTTTCCTCTCTGTCTCTCTCTTCCCCTCCCGCAGCCAAGGCTCCATTGGAGCAAAGATGGCCCGGGCGCTGGGGATGGCTCTGTGGCCTCTGCCTCAGGCGCTAGAGTGGCTCTGGTCGCAACATGGTGACACCCAGGATGGGCAGAGCATCGCCCCCTGGTGGGCAGAGCTTCGCCCCATGGTGGGCGTGCTGGGTGGATCCCGGTCGGGCGCATGCGGGAGTCTGTCTGACTGTCTCTCCCTGTTTCCAGCTTCAGAAAAATGAAAAAAAAAAAAAAAAAAAAGAATTGGGCCAAGTTGAGTCTCAAGTACAAGGTTCTCCTTGAGAGCCTGCGGAAGTGCTACGCTACAATGACTCGAACACAAAGCTGTAGTTGAGATTTAATCTTCTCCCTTTAGTCTGTAATGAACATTAATTGTACCTCCTGACCATTAAGTCCATATTGTGTGATCAGCAAGTCCTCCTAGAATGAATAATCAGTCTGATTTTTCTACAGGAGTTGTGAATGCTCATATTAATTTCATTGTCAATGTATTCATTACTAGTCCTATGGAACCATTAATATATGTGACTACAATCCTCCCAAACCTTTGGAGCACTTATGTTTACAAACTAATGTGCTAGACAGTGTGAGAATATCAAGACAGATAAGATACATCCCACTGTCATGAAATTTATGGGTGGTGCTGAGAGGCTGCGAGAGAGCATAAAATCTAATTGTCTGATGTTACAGAGAGAGTCCTGGATTCTTTTAGTGACTAGTATTGACTTATAATTATCAAATAAAAATAGTCCTAAGAGGCCATGGCTGGTTGGTTCAGTGGTAGAGTGTCAGCCCAGTGTGTGCATGTGCCCGGTTCAATTCTTGATTAGGGCACTCTGAGAAGCAGCCATCTGCTTCTCCACCCCTCCCCTGCCTTTCTCTCTCTCTCTTTATCTCTCTCCCTTCCTACAGCCATGGCTAGACTGCCTTGAGCAAGTTCATCCCAGGCCCTGAGAATAGCTCCTTAGTCTCCACCGCAGGTGCTAAAAATAGCTTGATTTCTGAGCAATGGAGCAACACTTCAGATGGGCAGAGCATCGCCCCATAGGGGGCTTGCAGGGTGCATGCAGGAGTTTGTCTCTCTGCCTCTCCTTCTCTCACTTAATAAAAAAAATAGAAGAAATATATCACTTTTAAATTAAAAAAATTAAATTTAACAGTTTTAAATTTAAGCAAATATGAAATAATAAAGGAGAAGTTTGTGTACCTTATACCCTTTTCACTCTTATTAACATCTTATATGACTGACAAATTTGTCACAGTTATCAACATAGATATATCATTATCAACCAAAGTCTATAATTTATTCATATTTTAATAATTTTTTTTTACCTGATGGTCTTATTCTGTCCCCAAATCCTATCCCAGATATCACATTACACTTAGTTATCAGGTCTCCTTAGGCTCCTCTTGGCTGCAGGTTTCTGAGATTTTTCTTATTTTTGATAACCTTGAAAGGTGTGAGGAGAGCTAATCAGATATTGTGCAGAATGTTCCTCAGCCAAGATTTCTCTGTTATTTCTCAGCAATGAACTGGAGACTTATTTTTGGAGGAAAATCATCATTGTAAAGTGTGATTCTCATCACAGCATATCAAGTAACCATACTATTAATGTGACTCATCACTCGTAATGCTAGCATGGGCCACTGGCTGATGCAGTGCTTCTCAGGTGTGTCCAATGGAAATCACCATTTTCCTTCATTCCCATACTGTTCTTTTTGCAAATAAAAGGCACTATGCAAATAGGGCATTATGTTTTGCTTTCTTTGGGATAGAATATCACCATCCACTATTTAGAATACTTCCTCATGAGAGACTATTCTCTTCTCTCCTGTTTATTAACATTTTTACTATGTTATTTATTTATGGACTCATGGATATTTCTTTTACACTTTGGGTTATAATCTAAAACTTTTATTTCCTTTGTTCAAAGTATTCTCACATTGCCATTGAGAGGTCTTTCAACTGGTGTTTGTTTGAGATACATCCATCATCAATGGCATCATCTGTTTTGAACACTTCCTGTCTGGCACTGTAAGATTCTCCAAATTCATCTTCTGTATTTCCCTTCCTAGTCCTAAAATCAGCCATCTCTGAGGATACTCTGGGTTCTCTTTTGGAGAGTGGTATTAGAAGCAAAGATCTGTACACTGGAGGTGCTCATTGCTACTGAGTTGTTGTTGCTTCTAGGATCTCTCGGCTGACCTCTAGAGCAAGGGAATATGTGTGTCTACACTAACCCACACTATCTAATCTGTCAATACATATGTCTCTCTATAGAGGAATCCAAACAGGAGTGTATGCTGATGTCTCCAACTCTTACCTCCTTCTACATGCATTATTGTAGCCCGCTTCCCTTGCTCATTGTAATCGCCAGGTCCAAGAGTTGGAAATCTACATCTTGAAATTCACCAGCCACTTACTTATCTATTCTATTTGAGTATACATGTATAGTGCATATACAGTGCTTTCAGAAATGTGAACCCATACCACTGAAGAGGGGAGGGAAACTAATCAACTAGAGTGCAATGCTTATGGACAGTATGGTATGTCTTTAGTCTTATGGACTCTACCTGCTTCCAAAGGTACTTAGGCCAGAATCCTCTTCCTCACTCCTTCAGCTAGGTTGTTCAATACACTTCTACTACAGTTTGATTCCTTGGTCACCTTCTTCATTCCATCCTGGTGTCCTAAATAATTTTTGTTTTCATTTGCATACATTCAAGTTCACTCTTTTGCTGTAAATTTTGACAGATGTTACATTCATAGTGTCACATATCACCAATACAGCATCATATAAAAGAGTTTCTCCACCCTAAAAATATTCCCTGTGCATTAGCTCCATACTCTCCTCTCTCTCCTGCTCCCTGGCAACCACTAGTCTGTTGACCATCTCTACAGTTTTGCCTATTTCAGGATGCCATATCAACAGAATCCGATAGCACATAGGCTTTTCATGCTGGTGTCTTTCCCTTACTGTTAGGAAGTTAAGGTTCATCCCTGTCTCTGGATGGCCTCGTGACTTCTTCCATTGTATCACTGAATAGGATCTGTTGAATGAATGGCTCCAAGTTTGTTTTATCCATTTACCTCTGAAAAGCATCTCCTGTCTTCTATTTCTTTTGGTTATTCCAGATAAATCTTCTATCAATATTTGCAGAGACCTTTTTTTTTTTTTAATGGACAGTGTTTAACTACTTTTTGTTCTTTTTTATTCTTAAGGAAAACCCTGAACTTGACGAAATTGTCTTGATATTTCAATGTATTTTACATTCTAATACAAGTGAGGTGTAAAAGTGCTAGCCTGGCTATGAAGACATTTTGATTTCTAAATTCTGCCTTCACAGGTGGCTGTTATAATCTAATTCTTGAATCTCATCCTCCATCTGATGGTGTCTATGGATGGATGCTGGTAGTTTCAATCAGACGAGATGCTTCTAATTTCTCTATTGGATTTCCTTGCCCAACTCTTTTGAATGGTTTGCTAATTTCTAAACTAATCATCCCTTCTGAATTGGTTTCTAGCTACAAGACTCAAGGAAGACTATCAGTTGCGTCTGACATGCTTAAGTTTTATTAGCAAATACTATGCATTAGCCCCCAGACACTTTGTCCCCAAGGAGAGGTCTTTGGTACATTTGTTGAAACAAGTATGAACACTGATGTATTCTTAGCAAAAGAATAATTTTTTAAATGTGTCTGGACAGCTATTATTTGAGTATGAGTCATACTGGCCTTTATCTTCTCTCTTCCCTGAAGCAGATTCTGGCTTTCTCTACCTACACTGTTTTTTCCCATTCCCACTCTCTGCAGAGCATTTCGCCAGTTGTTGGTTGTTGGTATTTTGTTGGAGAATCAGGAGACAGATCAGAGGTAGGGAGGGAAAGAACGTGATGGCTAGAGGGAGGAGGCATGGACAAGTAGGTTGCCACGGATTGGAAGAAAGGGAAACAGAGAGAAAAGTGATTTTTTTAAAAAGATTCTCAAGAAATAGAAGTAAAACACTTGAGCTAACTTGAAATTATTTCTGCCTTCCCGGCTGTGTTTTCCAGAGTGTGACTGTGTTGAGTTTGGATCAAGTGGGAAGATAAGTGTCTCTATATTTTATTCAATCATGGCAAGCATATACACACACACACATACGCATGCACACACGCACACATACAACAGTAGCCACCACAAATACAACCTAGGTTGTAAAAAATCAGGTGTTAAGTGAAATAGAACACCGAGATCATTTTCTGAAAGATTTTATTTTTAAAAATTAAAAAAAAAAAAAAAAAAAAAAGACTAGCAGAATGAGGAATTCAGAGCTGGAATGACCCATTTTGGGAACCCAGAGCAGTGAATAGTATCTTCATCTTTCTTTTTTTTTTTTCTTTTCTTTTCCAAGTTGAGAGAAGGGAAGGTAGACAGACTCTCACATGCACCCTGACCAGGATCCACCTGGTGACCCCATCTGGGGCCGATTCTCTGCCCATATGGGGCCATGTTTGCAACTGAGATATTTTTAGTGCATGAGACAGAGGCTCTATGAGACATCCTCAGTGCTGGGGGGCCGATGTGCTCAAACCAATTGAGCCATGGCTGTGGGAAGAGAAGAGAAAGAAAGAGAATGGGGAACAGAAGGGATGGAGAAGCAGATGGTTGCTTCTCCTGTGTGCCCTGAGCAGGAATCGAACCTGGGACATCCACACAGTGGGCTGACACTCTGCCACAGAGCCAACCGGCTAGGGTCATGTTTCTTTCTTTAAAAAAATACACATATGGGGACATTGTCAGGTTACAATATATTTTTGATGGATGACTGAATAAATATTCATATGTCCCTATGTTACTTTTTTAGAACTTTAATATTGCCCCTTTCCTGAGATAACTCTTCATTTCTCCCCAAAATATTTAAAGCAGTGAAGTTAGCAGCTGAGCTATGTGAGCACTTTAAGTAATTGTTCAGCTTCCTGGTTCATATTGTCTTTTATGACAGTCTTCGGATTTCTTAATTATTTCATTTTGTCTTTCTCCGTGGCTCAGATAATAAAACTATCGTCTGGCTCACCATTCTTCAGACAGACGGAGGAATAAAAAAGCTCACTGAGCTATTTTGTGACATTGCCACATCACCATTTCTCTCTGTCTTTGGAAATAAATTGTTGGCTGATCTGCAATTTCTTCTGTCTGTTCCTCAGAACCCGTGGCAACGTGTCACCTGTTCCAGCAGATTTTTATATTCAGGGCACAGTTCGGAGCTCAGGAAGAATTCTTCGCTGATTTCTTTTCGTCATTAATCATTGCCTACTGCCTCACTATTAGGGAAACATCTCAGTCTACACGTGTGCATTCAATTAAGGCTTGATTGTCTAGTTTATGGATTATCTAGCTATTGTATTTGTTTGTTTTTTCTCTGCGTTCCTCCCCAATCCTTAGTTACTAACCTATTTCTTCATTGGCTTCTTTATGAGCTTTTGTCACAGACAGGAGAATGGGGAATGGAAAAGGTAAATAAAAATAAAGTTGCTCTTTAGATCTCTTTTAGTAAATCTACTCAAACATTTAGGAATAATCCAGTTTGTTTTTGGAATGAACAGATGATATGATCACTGCTTTGTCTTCTGTTCGTTTTCCTGTCTCTTTCTCCTGACTTGTGAAAAAGCCGCGCAGAGGAACTGGCAGTGGCAATAACCTGAAAGACACCGTGGCTTACGGTGTTATCCAAATATCTGAGACTTGGTCTGTGCATCTGTGAAATCCATTAATGCCTTGACTTCCTGCCTGTGTCAAAGAAGTATTGGTGGATTATAATGAGACCACTGAATAGATTTTTATGTATATGAATAGATAGATTACTATGTAGATTCACAAAAGTTATGTTGCATCAACCTGTGTGTCAGTAAGGTTGCCACAATATTGCTGCCTAAAATTTAGCCCCAGCCCGGCCACTAACCATCATGAACTATCATGGGTCACTGGGTGTGGCTGGAGAAGCTCACCTGGCCTGAGCCCAGCTGGTGGCTCTAGTCCTTGTGTGCTTTTTCTGTGGCCTGGATGAAAGGGTCAGAAGTTAGTCTGGGACACCTCTTCTCGTTGTGATGGCAGAAGTCAAGCGGACAAAGCTCAACAATGCACCAGCACATTTCCAGCCCCCTCACGTGTTATGTGTGCTAATAATTCATTAGCTCGGTACAACTACAAATCCAAGTCCCCGTGCTGGAGTGAGCACACATGATAACCGCATTCTCAGGCTGCCTCTGCTCAAGGCCTCTATCAGAGCAGTGAGTTTCAGTTGAAAAACGGGCACTCAAATTTGCTGTCAGCCTCTCTAGATCTGTGCCTTGCAAGGCATGCACGGACAGGGTACTTGAGCAGAGTCTGCCCCCTGCAGAAGCGTTAAAAAGGAAAATTTGCTGGTATGCATATCTGTCCTAGATAAAACGGAGTAGGGGGTCTGTGTCTTGGAAAGATAGCCACTTGAGAGAGATGGTATTAAGTTTCTTTTCCCTTTCATTTAGGAATTCAAAAAATAGTTATGCAGTGCCCACTCTAAGCCTCTCGAATGAGGAGTCATTCAAATTTTGAGCCCACTGTTTAAACTAGATTGTCTGTCTTTATATTACTTTGTAGTTCTCTATATATTCTGAGACAGAGCCCCTTTCCTGGATTATGTATATTATAAACCTTTTCCCACTCTGCAGTTGTCTTTGAATTCCCTTGTTGGACTCTTTGAATGAATAGACACTAATAATTTTAATGCAGTTCAATTTATATTTGTTTTCCCTTATGATTGACACTTTTGGGTCCTGATGGGAAGCAAACTTGACTTATCTCAAGGTCATAGAGATTATTCAGCCATGTTATCTAGTAGGAGCTTTATTATTTTATATCTAAAATTCACCTACAATTCATGGTATGCTGTGTGGGGCGGGCATATGTGTGTGCAATTTCATTTTTCTTTTACTTTGATAAATGATATAATCCAACAACAATTATGAAAAATATCGTTCTTTTCCCACTGTTTTTCATAGTAATTTTTGTCGTGATAAAGCACCCAGGTATGCTGGTTTATTTATTTATCTCTATTCTATTCCATTGATCTTATTCTTGGGCAAATACCGCCCTGTCTTAATGCCATCACGTTATATCAATTTTGATATCTGACAGTCTTAAATTCTATAACTTGGTTGCCTTCTTCAAGATTATCTTTTCTATTTTTGACACTTCTTATTTACCTTTCTTGTATTTTATCTATGCAGAACACACCTACAGGATAGCTCACAAGTCATAAGACGAAGTTCAGCACTTTTTCACAAACTCATTGTACCTGTTCCCACACCAAGCCCTCACAAATACCAGTGGTGCCTCTCCACCTCACTTTTGCAACTCTTCACAAACTACTCACTATTCTAGTGTCTTAAAATATAAGTTAGCTTTTTCTCAGGTTTGAATTTATGTAAGTAGAATCATATAGTATGACATTTTTTTTTGTCCCTGGTTAATTCACAAATATGTTTATGACATTTATCCAAGATGATATGTTTGCTTATTTTTATTAATTGTATACTATTTAATTAGGCAGGCATACCACAATTTAACTGTCCAAACTACCGTTCATGAGAGTTTGCATCCAGATGTCTGGCTATGATCAATACTACTAATGCAATTATTCTCGTACATGATTTTATGTCTACATATATGCACGTTTTGTGACGTGCATAACTAAGGGTAGAATTTCTGGCTTATAGGGTATGCATATGTTTAGCTTTAAGTATAGTTAATAAAACTACATGGTTTCTAATGTTACATCTCTCATGTTGTATAGCTCTGCCTGACTTTCTTCTAAATCCACTAAGTATCTTTTATCTGTGTCTTATCTACTGTTATATCTCTTTATCCTCTATATGTCTGTTTTTATTAGGTTTTTGTTCTGCTTGGTTTTAGTGGTTCTTGTACTCTGTCGTGTGGTCTGGATTGACTGAAAGAAATATATTTGCCTATTTTGAGATACATGCTGCACCACCTCGGACATGCTAATATTGTAAAAATAGTTTGATAACTGTGGATGATAACATGTTTTTTCAAGAGGGGATTGACATTTGTTTCTGGCTAGCACTTGGTCTGTGGGCTCCAGGAATCCCATATTATTCTATTTCACTTAGGATTTTCGGTGACAAAACAGGTCGTCACACGTATCCCAACCTGGCTTGTTCCTATTGTCTGTTACGGATAGGGTCCCCATGCTGTCGGGGTGGCGCTACCGGGGCCTCTCCTCTTCGGAGGGCCCAGCACTCCGGCGTTCTCCATCCACGTGAGGCTGTCGGAAGCTCAGCTCAGCTCAGCTTTGCCTCTCGGCTGATGTTTGGAAATCTTCAGCACTGCAGTGAACTTGCAGTCCAGAACGCTGAACTTATGCCTTCGCCAGATAGCTCGGTTGATTAGAGCAGTGGTCCCCAACCCCCGGGTGGCGGACCAGTACCAGTCCGTGGGCTATTTGGTACCGGTCCACAGAGAAAGAATAAATAACTTACATTATTTCTGTTTTATTTATATTTAAGTCTGATCGATGTTTTATTTTTTAAAAATGACCAGATTCCCTCTGTTACATCCATCTAAGACTCAATCTTGATGCTTGTCTCGGTCACGTGATACATTTATTTGTCCCACCCTAAAGGCCGGTCCGTGAAAATATTTTCTGACATTAAACCGGTCCGTGGCCACTGGATTAGAGCATCATCCTGATACACAAAGATTGTGGGTTTGATCCCTGGTCAGGGGGACATACAGAGACAGATCAATGTTTCTGACTCGCTCTCTAAAATCAAGGAAAAAAAAATTTAAATGCTAGACTAAGATCTCAAAGACCAGCTATCCCATCTCTGAGTTGATCCCTTAATTACTTTTTCAACTTGGTATTTTCCCAATGACTTCCTTTTTTTTTTTTAATTCAATTTTTCTTAGTTACTGAGTGATTGAGTTAGTCAGAATCACCTAGTCCTTTGCTGCCTTAAGCCTTTAAATATTACCTTAATCTACAAAATGCTTAAAGAAAAAAAAAAAAAAAAAAAAAAAACAACCGGAACAATACTTTTCTAGTTCCTCTCATACTGCCACCGTATTTTGCCTAAGGCTGTTAAGTAATAGAGTCAGTTAGACTTAATAGGGGACAAATTAGGTGAATTATTTGTTCCGAGCCCAGGAGATAATGCTGTATATTTTTCAAGGCTTGTTATCATGTTTAAAGCTCAGGGGTTTTAATTATTACTTTAATTTGGTCTTTCAAAAACATAAAATCTACAGGCTAATCCCATTATTTTTTGCCTTTAGACCCAGATGGAATTATTGATCTAAACATGGAGAATAGGTGGTATCATGCATTCAACACAAAGTAAAGGAGATAGGTCATCACTCTGTAAAATCTGTAAATACATAAACCATTTGGCTTTGCTTTTTTTTTTCTTCTTGCATCCAATATAGAGGTGGTCAAGTTACACATCAGATACTGTTTTCCTTTGGGATAGTCCATTAAATATAACCCCATTATTTTGGTAGGGATTATTTTAACCTCGGGTTTGGGGAAATGTTACATATTGCCTCTCTTGCCAGCAAACAAATGCTTGATTAATGCTCCACTCAGCACTACGCCTTGGTGTCTGTCTACTTTTTATTCTCTTCATCAAAGAATACAGAACTACATATGCTTCATGCTCCATTGGTATGAGAATTGCTTCACATCTCTTCCTCTGTCTCTGTCTCTGTGACAAACACACACCCATACACATACACACTCTCTTTCTTTCTCCCTACCTTCCTTCCAAAATCAGTCAGTATATGGCACATAGGAAAAAACATTTTGGACGACGACACAATGAAATGGGTCATTTCTCAGTAAGCTGCTCTCCTTCACAAGGCACCTGTTGACCAGAATTTTAGTGTCTTGATTTACAGTAAAACCCTTGACCATGCCCCTGAACTAGGAAGCTTGTACATAAATAGTGTATTTTCTCTTTTTATGAACAAGCTGTTTCATACTCTCTGTCCCTCAGGGACCTGTCACCTGGTTGGTCTTCCTTCCTTCCCCATTTTTGTGCCTGGCACTGTGACTGGCATTTGACCATCATGGAATGAATATTGACTAAAATGGGTGATTGGGTGAAAGGAAGGGAATGCACTGCTGATTGCCAGGTGACCGTGGAATTAGAACCAAAAGAATTAGATGTTTCAAATACTTGTTTCTTGGGGGAGAAAACTTGAAGAACCTCTTGAGTAGCCCAGTTCCCTGCTGGGCCACTCAAGAGAACATGGGGATGGTCAGGAGGCAGGGGAGAGAGGGGCCTGTGGACAGGGACCTTTGTTGTGCTTCTGACGGGGCCCAAAGGGAGAGGCAGGGCACGCAGGTTCAGGCTTGGTTAACTTTAGTAATTCTGAAGGACAGCGGGACATACCCTGGAGCGTACAGGGCTTGGGGAAGAGGAAGCTTCCAGTTGGGAGTATGGGAAACACCGTGTATTCTTGCATTAGTACTTATCCATTATTGTACTGATTATTTGTATTATAACTATAACCTGACTTTTGCTCACCCCTGTATAGTGGCTTGAGTGTGAGAGCCGAATGAGGCAGGTGGTTGGCGGTGTGAACTTGCTCTTTGGCTCAAGATGGAGAACTGATTAACCATTAGCCAGGGCTTCAAAAACTAGATCAAGAGAGCACACACACATACATACCCCACGCACACATACAGTTCCTGCATTTCCCATTCCACCTCTGGAGAAGTCTTCATTGGCCTGGTCAATATGTGCCTCACAGATTTGAAAGTCGAAACTCTTTAAAAGAAGAAGATCAGAAAGAAGAAGTTGTTCTCTCTCCCTTCATTAGCACATTCTTCTTTTAGATCCATGTTCCAACATGTATTAGTCTGCACAGTGCATCCCTTTGTACCTGGGTACGGCTTCAATCTTTTTCAGTTGTCTGATTTTGAGAGCAATAAAAAGGAAGAGATGGGAGAAACTTTAAGGAAAGGACCCGACATTGTTATCACTTTGTTCAACACAGTTTTTTCTCTTCTGGGAATAAAGAGACCGTGGAAGAGCACTAAATGTCCCCACTATAGGCTGAATGTGTCCCCCAAGTTTATAGAGTATGTTGACATTTTAGTCCCCTAGCTGAGGTTTCTTAGGAGGCAGGGCATTTGGGAGGTGACTACGTCATGAAAGCCAGAGCCGTCATGAATGGAATTAGTGCCCTTATAAAACAGGCGCAAGAAAGCCTCTTTGATCCTTCTTCCATGTGAGGTTACGGCAGAAACACAGTCACCTAGGAAGGAGCAGGCCCTTACCAGACGTTAAATCTACCAAAGCCTCGATCCTCGCCTTCTAAGTCTCTGGGACTGTGAGAAGTTAATTTATTTTGTAAGCCACCCAGCCTATCGCATGTTAGTTATAGCAGCCTGAATGCACTAAAAAAACAAGCTATTTTCAAATAGCTTAAAGTTAATAAAATGTAGCTACATGGACACTGCATGTGTATTTCCATTTGTGAGGACATTGGAAAATCAGGGAGAAATGATTAGCAAACTGTGTGCAGTATCTTAAGCATTCACTACAACGAGGCATGTGGCCCTGGTCGGGTAGCTCAGTTGGTTGGAGCATCATCCTGATGCACCAACATTGTGAGTTCAGTCCTTGTTCAGGGCACATGTAAGAATCAACCAATGACTGCATAAATAAGTGCACAACAAACCGCTGTATTTCTCTCTCTCTCTCTTTCTCTCTCTCTCTCTCTCTCTAAATCAGGGGTCCCCAAACTTTTTACACAGGGGGCCAGTTCACTGTCCTTCAGACCGTTGGAGGGCCAGACTATAAAAAAAAACTATGAACAAATCCCTATGTACACTGCACATATCTTATTTTAAAGTAAAAAAACAAAACGGGAACAAATACAATATTTAAAATAAAGAACAAGTAAATTTAAATCAACAAACTGACCAGTATTTCAATGGGAACTATGCTCCTCTCACTGACCACCAATGAAAGAGGTGCCCCTTCTGGAAGTGCGGTGGGGGCCAGGTAAATGGCCTCAGGGGGCCGCATGTGGCCCGCGGGCCGTAGTTTGGGGACCCCTGCTCTAAATAAAGTAACTAAATAAAATGAGGCTTATAAGCTTTAATTGCAAGGTTTTCAATATCTGTGTTGGGGGCCCTAGCTTGGTGATTCGGTGGAGAGAGCATTGGCCTGACCATGCCGAGGTCACAGTTTTGATGCCCCTCCCCCGCCCAGTCAGGGGACATACGAGAAGCAACCAATGAATGCACAGCTAAGTGAAACAACAAAGTGATGCTTGTCTTTCTCTCTCTCTCTCTCTCTCTCTCTCTCAAATCAATGAAAAAAAATTTTTTTTTAATCTGTCTTAGGTTTCATCTGTTTTATTCTTCTAGAGAAACCTGGATTCAGTGTTGCCAGGATTTTTTCCCTCTCAACATTAGCCTGGGAAAAGGAGAAGAAACAAGGAAATGTAAACAAACACACAACCCAACAGTGACTGTTACCTCCTTTGTTACTTTCTAGTAGAAAACATGAACTTGTCACCTAAGGGGAACTTCTACCAGAAGGCGAAGACCCTGAGACAATTAAATTTGATGTTGAATCTGAAAAGTATTTTTTCTGTAAATACCATGCCATTATAAAAGCTGGTTGCTAATGAGGTGATTGACTTAAATGTCATTTTGGTCGCTTCCCAGTGTTTGCTTAAGCGTATTATTGTTGAAGAGCTTGTTAACCATAAATTGGAATTCTACGTGGTATGTTGATATAAATTCCAGGTGGAGACATAAATAGGAACATAAACCATGCAAGTTTTCAGATAGTATTGGTTTTCATGGGAAAACATGGAAAAGGAACAGCGGTGATATCACCCACATTGAATTACTGCCTGGTAACCTATTGTAGCCAAAAGAGCAATAGTTTTCAGATGGATATGTAATAATTTAGCATTCTTTTAAAGAAAACTTTCAAAAATACACTGGGATCCTGAAAATGTGCTATTTTTCTCCTATAATACCAATGATCAAGATTTCACCTATTGTATTGAAATTAGAACACAGCGTAGAGGTGGAGGAAAAAAAGGCAAGTTATGCGATTTTGAAGAGAAGATTGCGAGGACTTTCAAATGTATCCCTTGTTTACTTGATGATTTAGCTATTCATTCAACACATGTGCATTGAGCTGCCACATGTCACATACAGTGTTAGGTGCCACATGTCACATATAGTGTTAGGTGCCACATGTCACATACAGTGTTAGGTGCCACATGTCACATACAGTGTTAGGTGCCACATGTCACATATAGTGTTAGGTGCCACATGTCACATATAGTGTTAGGTGCCACATGTCACATACAGTGTTAGGTGCCACATGTCACATATAGTGTTAGGTGCCACATGTCACATACAGTGTTAGGTGCCACATGTCACATATAGTGTTAGGTGCCACATGTCACATATAGTGTTAGGTGCAGGAAATCCTGAGATGGAACAGACAGCAGCTGCCTATCTGGGTTGTCAGTCTCACTGCAGGACACACCGACCGTACACTGACCGTACAAAGTTGCAGCTCACAAGGTGGATGTTTTTTACAGGTGCCCTGCTTTTTTATGGAATGGCCATGTTGGCTTATGGACTAGACATTGAGGGTGAGTCCTTTGAGACGAGATTGCCGGTTAAGATGATCTTTTGTCTACTGAACCCTGTCCACCTCAGGATGCAAACAGGATCTCTGGTACTTGCACAATATTAGAAAAGCAAATGTACGAGTAATGTGGAGGTATGATCTGCAAAATGGAGACATGCAGGAGATAAGGACATTTAATAACTCTGAAAACGAAAAGCCATTGAAAGATTGGCAGGATAATGTCAGGATCAAATTTAATTGTTCTACAAATGACTATGCAACCTTCTAGAAGATGGATGCAGGGGTCCCCAAACTTTTTACACAGGGGGCCAGTTCACTGTCCCTCAGACCGTTGGAGGGCCGCCACATACAGTGCTCCTCTCACTGACCACCAATGAAAGAGGTGCCCCTTCCGGAAGTGCAGCGGGGGCCGGATAAATGGCCTCAGGGTGCCGCATGTGACCCGCTGGCTGTAGTTTGGGGACACCTGGAATCATTAGAGAGTGTGCCAGTATATTGTCTGTATGCTTTCCAAAGTGTTATCTTCCCTTTCGTTGTTGTGTTCTCTTTCTCAGGGTAATGACATTTCCCAGAATCCCCTTTTCCCTGGCTTCTAGTCTTCATTCTGTAAGATACCTGGGTAGATGTTTGGAAGGGAGAGAGAAATTATGTAATTCTTATTTTCCCTTGGCTTCCTGTATCCAAATGTCTAACTTTGTTTTTCATATTGTCAGATCTTTATATTGACTTATCATTTTGGATTGGACATTTAAAAAATCAACTGTTGGTGGGCTGGTGAGACCTTACTAGTCTGTTTTTGTTTTCCATCGGCGATGCAGTGACATTTGGAAGCCGTGACAAGTATTTCATGGAACTCCATACTATTATCATGATTCTGATCTGCTGTGGGGGTGAGAAGACTGCTGCCTTGGGTTTCATTTTCTCATTGCATTGTTACGATCCTCCCTCTGTGGACACGCGGGTCTCAAAAGTGACTCGTCTGCCAATTCTCAACTCTGGTGTCCTTTCAAAGTGCCTACAGTTTCACGCAGAAATAATCCCATTGCACACAAATATACACCTGCTTTATGGGAGGGCAGAGACCTCTCTTGACACACCTGTAGTCAGGGTCATTGGAGCCATGGTCCCTTGTTAATACTCAGAGGGGATTAATTATAGTAATTATAGAGTACAAAACGAATGGTGTTCTCATCTGATCTTCATAACGGTAACATGGAGAGCTTTTGTAGTCATTCTAAATATGGCCCATCTATTTTACATTAGCCAGAAAATAGCAACCAAACTAAAGAGACACAGCATTTATTTAGCCCATAGCATGTGCCAGATGCTATGAAACGTGTTAAGTACAATAAATCCCATTGACTGAGTCTACTAGGACAAACTCAGCTGTGCCTTCCTTAGTCAATGAGTGCATTCAGTTTTTCTTATGTTTTCTTCATGACCATAAGTGCCTGGTAAAATATTAATTATCATTATAAGTTTATAGATGAACAAACTCACCCTAGAGCTGCTCAGTTAATTGACAGAGGCAAAATCCAAACCCATATCTGTCTGACTCCACATGTCTTCCCATTATAATATTATTTTTTGCCCACTTCCTTTTTTTTTTTCACCAAATATCAATAAAGAAATCAAAGCAGTTAGCAGATATAAGTTGAACTTAGGTTTTAGCCTAAACATCAGCATAGAATCAGGAGACATGGTTACAAGGTGTCAAGATGGAAATTTATGGAATGTTTATAATACTATCTGAAGATTATTATTATTATTATTATTATTATTTTAATGTTTATTATCTACATTCTTACTGGATCCAGGAAAAGGGAGTTAAGAAAACAGTGGATGATTCTCCGTATGGATGACAGGAAATTGATGATTACTGAATACCTACTATATCTCAGGCGCTGTACAAAGTGTTGTGATAAATTATCCCTACTTAATTCACTAAGAGCTATACAATCTCATCCCATTTCATGAACAAAACTGTGGGTCCTACTTACTTGCTCTAGGCCCCACTTCTAATGCCATAACAACTAGGACTTCCTGATTTCCAAGCCTAAGCTCTTTCCAAAACTGAGTACTCATTAGCTAAGATAAGGATGTGGATACCAGCAAGCTGTGCTGATGGTTAAATCACTGTATTCTCCCACACACACTCCTGCCGCCCACCGTTGCTATTGTGACAGCCATTGAAAACTGCTTGTAGGCTCTAGAGGAGTTGAGAAAGGCCATGGCAAGGATAATTAGGGCTTGTCTGATGAATGTTGATCCCAGAACTCTGGGAACCTAGCTATTTGAACTATCTACCTTGGTTCTATGAATAGATGCGTAGCATTTTCAGGTAGAGACACACTATCAACAGGCTGCCACAATAGAATAACTAAAAAACATCATTAAATTGTCATCAAATGGGTGCAATGCCCAATAAGAAGTTGGAAATAGATTAAGCTACACACAAATACGTGCAAAGAGACGGAATAAAAGATTTGAGTATAAAGTAAGTAGATGAATTGCAGTATCTAAAACATTTGTATAAGACAAATTGTTCAGGTTGTAAGATAAATAAAATTATGAAAGAGGAGGGAGTCATATATAAAGCTGTTGACAGCACCTGTTTAGTGTCTTATTTGCCTTGTCCACATGAAAGTCTTAGCAATACCTTGTGTTTATGCCAGATATGCTCCCCTTATGTAGAAGAACATATAAATGTCTTCTCCTGATATCTTTGAATAATAAATTCCTATAACCAATTCTTTGGGTTCATAGCGCATGCCCATAAAGGAACCATCTTAATTACATTTTTAACTGACAATATTCAGCTAATAGGAAGAGAATGTGCAAGTTCTTTCCAATAAGCTTTCCAGAAAGCCGAAGGGATAACTGTTGTTTGGTTCATCATCATCCCTGATGCTTATGCTTACCATGAGTTCATATCTGAACACATCCCAGGAACAGCATCATCCCAGTCACTGTGACTGCAGGGAAGTTCACCCCCTAGAGGATGATGCACTAAAAAATGTGTGTTATCCGGAGGGCTTTTTGTCTTGGCAGCTATTAGAAGTTCCCTAAATGGGTCCTGAGACACCCTGTTATTGCATTTCATATTTGGTTACCTTCTCACTAACACAGATGATAATGAAAGATGTGACTGACATTCTTAAGTCCCAGTTCATGACACACTTTTCCACAACCTAGCTTTCCTCTCTCCTATGAGACCAAATATTGCCTCGATCACCTTCATTCATTCCTGCTGACCAAGGGGCCACAGGCCGTGTTCAGACTCCAAGTTAGTTTTGAACGGTACACTTCGGTCTTGCAAGGTGTATATAACAAAATTCAACCCTTCATCCTCCCCAAAAGAAGAGACCAAACAATAAACCTGTTACAGGTTAATGAAGCTTGATTTCCGTGTAAACTCATAAAAAAGAAATGCTAGCCTCACCTAGATTCCATTCATTCAAATGGCCAGCTACTGGACTGGTGCTAAGAGAGAAGCAATGGTCCAGAAAAAGTTTCCAATGTCATCAGAGCTAAGCAGAAGGGACTGTCTTGTCTGTCCACATATTGTATTTCGGCTGCTCCGTATCTATTTTTGTTGAAATCCAATAAAGTTTTCATTTTTAGTGAACAAGCTTTGGACTTGTTATGTTTGTTTCCAGCAAATCACAAAGCATTGAAGTCAATTCACACAGCCTGAGAGGCATGAAATTTTCAAGTACACATTTCTGAGATGTTTAATGGGCCAAGGTGGTGACTTAGAATTTCATAACCACACGCTCCTCCCCCCCACCCCTTCCCTACACACCCTTCCTTGTAAGCATCATATGGAATCAAGAAAAACCAGTGAGGGGAATAGCATAATGGATAAGGAGACTGAATTAAATGTGTGGAACTTCTATCTCTGCTTCTCAAGTTTCCATATGCCATAAAAGTCATTAGATGCTCCATATCAGGGGTCCCCAAACTATGGCCCACGGGCCACATGCAGCCCCCTGAGGCCATTTATCCGGCCCCCGCCACACTTCCGGAAGGGGCACCTATTTCATTGGTGGTCAGTGAGAGGAGCACATTGACCATCTCATTAGCCAAAGGCAGGCCCATAGTTCTCATTGAAATACTGGTCAGTTTGTTGATTTAAATTTACTTGTTCTTCATTTTAAATATTGTATTTGTTCCTGTTTCGTTTTTTTACTTTAAAATAAGATATGTGCAGTGTGCATTGAGATTTGTTCATAGTTTTCTTATAGTCCAGCCCTCCAACGGTCTGAGGGACAGTGAACTGGCCCCCTGTGTAAAAAGTTTGGGGACCCCTGCTCCATATCAGGGGTGTTTACAAAATCACTGATTCTAGAATACATTGATTGCCTCTCTGTTGCCTTCCTCCTTATTATAAAAACCTATTTTTTCCCCCGGGTAGCTTTCTTTCCCCAAGCAGTCCAGTCTTCCTCTTAAGAAAGTTAGTCTTCATTAGTTGAAGTCAATTATGACGTTCTTACTTGTTTTGCCAATGATTGGTTGAATAACATGCTCTCCAACGAGAAGAGATGCCAGAGGTTCTTGAAGAAGGATTTTATCCAGGACAGCGCTGCTTTTCTTCCGCTTGAATCTGTCACATTTTGATGTGACATTTAAAATGGCTGCATTCTTCCTGAAAGAGAGAAAGCAGCCGGCCCCAAATCAAGTCAACAGCGAGTGTGGCCGACAAGAAAGACTTGTAAGGACCGTATCCTCAGCAAGGCTGCTGGTTTCTGAATCAGCAAGGCGTGGGACTCACAACAGTTGGGTACATGGGAACACGAATACGTTTAATCTTTGCTTTATTCTTTACACTGACATCGAGTCTGGACTCTGGGATTTGGAATTTCCTATTGGTTGTGATTGATAAGATAATGGATTATACAATGAGAAGCACCTCGTACAGTGTCCAGTGCATGATGAGATTTTAGTTAAGTCTTGATTCGCTCTTCTGTTTTCCCCACGAAATATCAGGCGACTCAAAGGCAAGTTGTATCATCACAGGATGTGACAAAGGGACCCAAAAGGATATGTTTGAATACATTACCTGGGGGAATAATATTGCAGATACTAAAAGGAATAGAACACAATTTTAAAAGACTTTTGTTTCTTCCTGTCAGGGAAAAGGGGGGGAGGTTCCAGTTTCCAGGAGTGAGCCTTTATTATCTGTGAGGATTCAGTATCAATAGAGAGTGCAAGGACAAGAGAGAAAATAGGACAAACCTCAAAAATCTCCAAAGGAGGCAATAACAAAGGGAAAGGGCACACCAGCCCCGGAAGAATGACAGGTCCAGGGCATTTATTATATGCAATTACCTGTTCCCCACTTACAAGCACCACTCCGAGAGCGTCTCCGTTTACTTCCACTTACTCATGTCCAAACCAAACTGTAATTTCCACTTGTCCTCGCCTCTTCTTTCCTGAATGAGCCCTTTTGCCTGGCTATTGACTTCCTTCTCCCTGTTGTTGCACTAATGGCATTCTATAGAATATCTTGACAGAGCTACCTGGCAGGACTCAAAGCTAGTAGATTCACTGTGATTTCCAGTCACTTTTAGCAATTTGCTCCTCAGCCTGCTGGTGACATGGCCAAACAAGGTCAATCCTTATTGCCTGGCTGTGAGCGGAAGCACGTCAAGTTCTGTTTATTTGCCTACTGTCGTTATTGGAACTGGATGCCTGATCCAGATGAAGGAGCGCAGTTATCTGCCATAAACAAGGACCCTCTTGTTTGTGAGACCCTATTCTGTTGGTAATTTACTGTACCGACTCTCAGTAAAGAATTTCCAACTGTGTTCCAAGGAACTAGCGTAGCCTGTGAAAATATGTCACGATGTTGCCCAAGCGAAACCACAATGAACAGAATTTGATTGTTTTCAAAGCAACAGGCTGTGTGTGCTCCATCTTTTGGGCCTTTGTGTAGGAGCGTGTGAGTAAATCGTTTAACTGCCCAGGCTTCGTTTTGGGAAGCTTGAAGAATTTAATTAAGACACTAGATAAGTATAAGTTGTGTTGGATAAAACAGAAGCAATGATATGGGATGACAAAACATTGTTTCAGGCCACTTTCCCCAATATTTTCTGTTGGAGGTGTTTTGAGGATTCTGATATAAGATCTCAGAAAAAAAAAAAAAAAACATTTTGGTGGGCCTAGCCTCTAGTATTCAGTTACCTCTACCTGAGTCTCGAACTTGGATGCAATGGGTTTCAACCTGTTCCGTCAACTGAGGAATTTAGGACTCAAGTATCCGTGGCTCCAACTTAGATCATTTTCTTGGGAATCGCAAAAGAAAAATATATTTTGGGATTTGTAGTTAAATTAGATTTGTGTAAAAGTCCTGGGTCATTAGATTATTAGCTAAGAAATCTTGAACAAGCTTCAGCATTTCAGCATCTCACTTCCTGTTTTCCAGATAAAGAATCTAATTTTCCTGCAGTCTGTTGTTAGAAGTACATGACTTAATGAGACTAGCCAGCACTCATAGTAAACAGTGGACATTCAGTGCTACACACTGCATATAAAAGCACTTCTTTCAAATCAAAAGTGTTTGAAACTGGCCAAGGCAATTTATGTTTTCTTTGGAAGAAATTAACAGGAAAAAAGAAAGGTAGCTATGGAGCATATCTTTATAAATAAGAATCTAGAAGAAGAATGATTTTAAAAATAATAAAAGTATGTGTATAACTCCTTTTTAATCTGTGAGTACTTATATTTGATAGAACCACCTCTTCTTGGTTAAAAGAAATTGAAAGGATAAGGTTTATAATTTTCGCCATCCAGCATTACTGAGAATTATTTAGTTACACTTCTAATACATATGTTTAGATAAGATTATATGTTATACGTTACACTATTTTAACTGTACAATGACTACATTTTTGCAGAATTACTTTGGAAACTCTTAGTGTGGTATAATTTAAATATGGTAAAATTCACTCTTATGCATTTTTATACCATTTTTATTGCTGAGTAATATTCTACTCTATAGGCATGTTATTAGTTGAAGGATAGTTAGGTTTATTTCTAATTGTAGTAAAAGTATGAATAAAATCATGATCAACTTTTACTTAAAAATTTCTATGTTAAATGTTGGCTTTCATTTTACTTATTTAAATGCCTCAGGGTAGGAAGAGTAAGTGTAGGAGAACGGCTGTGATAGACAGTTTTTTGAGTGAACCATGGTCAAACATTATTCTGCATGTTTCTGTGAGGTTGTTTTTGGATGAGAATTACATTGACATCTCTGGTGTTTGAGTAAACAGGTTGCACTCCATAATGTGTGTGTGTGTGGGGGGGGTGGACCAATCAAGTGAGGGCCTCCCTAGAACAAGAGGCTGGCTTCCCCAGAGCAAGTAAGAACTCTGTAGCGCAGAGCCTCACACTTGGGCTGCAGCCTCTGCTTTTCTCTGGATTCAACCTGCAGGTTTCAGATTGGCCACTCTCCATGACTACAACTCTGTTCTATACATACATACATACACATCCTACCGGCTCTGTTTCCCTGCAGAGCCGTGACTGATCTAGTTCTGCACTGCCATGATTTCCTACTTGCCATATATGGCTGTATGATTTATTACAAGTCATTCCATACTTTTCTTACGGAGTCAACAACCATGTTAGTAGGTAGAATAGTTATCCCTATCTTATGCATGTGTACATAGGTGTTCATAGATCTCATGTCCCTCACCAAAGCCAATAGAGTGTAGAATTAGGATTGAATTCTCATTTTCTTCTCTCCAAAGACTGTAGCTTATATGTCTGTTGTTAAATCAAACTCTGTGTTGTAACATTTTTAAAGATCACATCTGTTTGTCATGGATTTTCTATCAGAACACTGAGGTCTAGAAAGACTAGAAAGACTTTATTTATTTTTCTATTTATTATTTTTTTAATAAAAGGTATGTAGTCAGTTTCTGTCATCAACATTTAAGAGGTATACAGAATGTGAAAATGATTTCCAGGGGAGGAAGCGAGGTGGCTGAAGGCAAGTTTAAGTTCAAAGTCACCAAGGTCATTTTCCAGGAGACAGAAACTGAAGGAGGATAGAAAGCTCATGTACCTCTCCACAGCGCTAAGGATCTGCACAGTGGAATGACCGGATAATGGAAGCACTGAATGATTCTGTCCAAATGAATGCATCATTAGGGACCCAGCTCTGAATCGCTCTTTGAGAGGTGTTCTATTTGTTAATTTCATCCAAAATGAACTATTAAAAAAAAAAATGAAGTGTTCATAGTCTGATTTGCTTTGGCAGATGACAGCAGTGAAAATTGGCTATAGTGGAGGGCCGTTTTATTGGGAATTGAAAAGGTCATCTCCCCTCGGGAGTCTCAGCAAGTTTCAGCCTGCCTCCCTGTGAGCTCTGACTTCTCTTCCATCTTGAGCGGGGCGTTCCCATGGAGCTTAGGAGCTGCTCTGCCCTGGTGGGTTTACAGAGAATGACATCGGAAGGCACTGGTACGGACAGCCACCTTTCCCCAAGCATGTGCCGACCAATGGCTCTGGCGACCTTGGGGCTCGTCAGTGCACAGATCCAACATTTTATAAGCTGGACAAAATTACTCTTGCTCTCTTTTTTTTTCTTTTTTCTTTTCTTTTTTTTTTTGGAAAATTTCACAACTTCTTCCAAAGATGGCAAAAAGAAATTCATTAATCACTTTTAATAAAAAACTACGTATGAATTATTAAAATCTTTCTCATAAATTGTTTATGCTTTAATCTGGATCAAGGTTTCTCAACCTTGGCCTTATTGCAATTCTAGGCTGGGGAACTGTTTGTGTGGGGAGGCTCGCCTGTGCATGGCTGGGATGTTGGATGCCTCTCGTAATACTTCCCTGTCTTCTCTCATTTATTTCAAAAGCGATTTACTGAGTATTTACTATGTGACTGGACTTGGGCTCAATTCTAGGGATAGGGCAAATACTCTTTCATCTCTCAAAGAACTCTTCAGTTCTGATAAAACTGTGAATGCTTGCATGACTCTATCAAAGTCAACATGATAAAAGGCTATACAAAAATTATTTATTCCTTGAAAGTTGGGGACCCAGGGGGGGAAAATAGATGATATAAGAATATAAACAGAGATGACGTCAGAGTAATGGCGGGGTAGGAAGCGATACCAATAAATCTCCCCCAAAACTCAACAAGATCTTCAACCAGAAACAGAAAAACCTATACTTGGAGCTTCCAGATGCTTCGCAATACACCCAAAGGTATGATTGAGTGAAAAATTGGCTAAATATATAACCAAACCCCGAAGGAAAAAGGGAGTAAGAAATGCTCCGCCTTCCTCACTAACCTAAACAGGGTGGCTTTCTCTGGTAACTATGAATATAGAAACTGAGGCGGGCAAAGGGGGTGAATAGATCCAGGCCACCGCGGCACAAACGGCCGAACCAGGCTGTGGCACACAGATCCAAGCCGAGGAAAATCTGATCCTGTGGCAACCCGGGCAATACAAGCTAACACTCGCGCCAAACCCAAACAAAGAAAGACAAGCGGAGCGGCCATTTTACCCGGTCTCCTGGTCGGTGCGCAGTTAGTGGGCGAGAATTTCTTCCTAGGCCCCGTGAGTGGGTGCCCGTGTTGCCCCACGGAGAGGCAGGGTCAGAGGCCTTTCTGTGGGCCGAGGACAGAGTCTCTGGGCAGCCCCAGCGCCCTGGGAAAGCCACGCACGGGAGGGAGTGAGAACTACTTCCAACGGTGGAGATTTTCCGTGCTGGTGAGGGTTTCACTCAGAGGGAACCACGGCCGGCCTCATATCCTGGTTTGCGTGCGCAGATAAGGAGTGAGCGATTCCTCCGAGTGCCTCGGCAGGGCGTGCCCGTGTTATCGCAGAGAGGGGCAGAGTCAGGGGCCTTTGTGTGGGCCAAAGCGGAATCTCGAGCCGCCCCAGCGCCTTGCAAAAGCCGCGCACGGGGACGGAGCGAGACTCAATTCCAACGCTGCAACTTTTCCCTGCGGTTGGGGGTTTCACTCAGAGCGTGAGACTGCTGGCTGGATATCCTTGTTGCAGACAGTGAGTGAGAGTTTCCTCCAAGCGCCCCCCAGAAGTGGGCGCCCGCTTGTGTTACCGGACAGAGTGGCAGAGCCAGTGGTCTTTGAGTGGGCGGAAAGCCCGCCTGATTATGCTAGCAGCTCTGACTGACTGAGCCTTACTCAGAGCCCTGTGCTGAGTGGAAATAGAGTGGGGAGTTGCCAGCTCTTTGAGCCTCTTACTATCCAGGCAGAGGCAGCAGCAACCCCATAGCTGGATTATCAGGCTACTAATTGAGGAAGGAAAGACTAGGAGAAAGGCTCCAGGAACACGGACTCTCTCACAGTCGGAGCCTATAAATGCTAATGAGCCTCGACTCCCACGAGACTAAAGCACAATACATGACATTGCCATAGAGACTTATCAACTGCAAGCCTCTACCTGAGCGTGCCAAAGGGGCAGAACCCGGGGTACAGAGTCACCGACCAGGAAGAGGGAGAGAAAAGAAAAAGCAAGAAGATAACCTCTCAAAATCAAGAATAATCTGCAGACTTTATAACCTATCACATTTTATTATATTTGTTCATTTGTTTCTCTTATCTTCATTCTTGATACTTTTTTTTCTTCCTCCAATTTGGCCGATTAACTCTCTACTGGTCTTACTCTCTCCTCTCCTTGAACTACACTACCCATAAGTGTTACATCTCCCATTATCTTTTCTCTTCTCTTCCTTTCTCTCTATGAGGGTTGCACTCCAAAACCCTTAACTCTCTCTCTCTCTCCTTTCTTTTTTCTTCTTTTAGTGGTTCCCTCTTTTTTTTTTCTCTCTCTCTCTTTCTTTTCTCCCTCTATATTAGTTTCTTCCTTTCTCCTTTACATCTCCTCTCATTCAAACCTCAATAACAAACAAATTATCTTATCTGGGACTCAAACCTATGTTTGTGGCATTTTGGGGGGTTTTTACTTCACCTTTTTAACTCACTAGCAGTGCTCCCATCCCTGGCTCTCCATATTATCTAGTTCTTGTTCCACTAAATACAATAGTAAGTTTTTAATTTGTCCCCCCATTTTTCCGTTTTCCTCTTATTCCTCTCATCATAACTCTTAGACAACCAACACCTAAAAGCAAATCATTTTATTCTTGATCCAAATTTTTTCCTTATTTGCTTTTTGTGGGTCCATACATTCTTTTTTTTTTTTTTCTTTTTTTTTCTTTTTTTCTTTTTTGCCCCTTTATTACTTTTCCCCAATTCAGGCCCTCCATCACAGGCATTGTTTGTTATAACTCACAGTCCACCACAAGATTTTCTCAAGAAAGAGGGGAGAGGAGAGGAGAGGAAAAAAGGAGGGGGGGAATAATTTCCTTTTTTTAAAAATTTTTATTTTATTTTATTTTTCTTTATTTCATTATTAATGTTTTTTAAAAAAAACAACTCTTTTCGATTTTTTATTTTTTTTTATTTTTTAACTTTTTATTCTTTATTAAATCTCATTAATACTATCAACAAAACCACCCTCAGATGCCATTAAGGAAGAGAAAATCGAATATCATGGATACAAAAGAAAGAGAGGTAACACAGCTAGATGAGGAAAAATCTATGGAGAAAAAATTTAATATATTGGAAACCTTGGAGCTAAATGACAGAGAATTCAAGATAGAAATCCTAAAAATCCTCCGAGATATACAAGAAAACACAGAAAGGCAATTTAGGGAGCTCAGAAAACAACTCAATGAACACAAAGAATATATGTCCAAGGAAATTGAAACTATAAAAACAAATCAAACAGAGATGAAAAACTCAATTCACGAGCTGAAAAACGAAGTAACAAGCTTAGCTAATAGAACAGGTCAGATAGAAGAGAGGATTAGTGAAATAGAAGACAAGCAACTTGAGGCACAACAGAGAGAAGAAGAAAGAGACTCAAAAATTTAAAAAAAATGAGATAGCCCTACAAGAATTATCTGACTCCATCAAAAAGAATAACATAAGAATAATAGGTATATCAGAGGGAGAAGAGAGAGAAAATGGAATGGAGAACATACTCAAACAAATAATAGATGAGAACTTCCCAAGCCTGTGGAAAGAATTAAAGCCTCAAGTTCAAGAAGCAAACAGAACTCCAAGTTTTCTTAACCCCAACAAACCAACTCCAAGGCATATCATAATGAAATTGACACAAACCAACAGCAAAGAAAAAATTCTCAAGGCAGCCAGGGAAAAGAAGAATATAACATATAAAGGAAGGCCCATTAGATTATCATCAGATTTCTCAGCAGAAACTCTACAAGCTAGAAGAGAGTGGACCCCAATATTTAAAGTCCTGAAAGAGAGGAACTTTCAGCCACGAATACTATACCCATCAAAGCTATCCTTCAAATATGAAGGAGAAATAAAAACATTCACAGATACAGAAAAGATGAGGGAATTTATCATGAGAAAACCCCCACTCCAGGAATTACTAAAGGGGGTTCTCCAATCAGATACAAAGAACAAAAAAAAACAGAGCCACAAGTAAAAGCTCCAAGAAGAACACAATAAAACCAAATTTAAACTGTGACAACAACAAAAAGAAAGAGGGGGAGAAGACGGAGATTAACAGTAGCAAAGGACGATGGAGTGCAAAAGTACTCACAAAATAGTTCGCTACAATGAACAGGGTAGGGACCCTTTTCATTACTCAAAGGTAACCACCATTGAAAAAACCACCACAGAAGCACATGAGATAAAAAAGATAGCAACAGAGGAAAGATGTATGGAATACAACCAAATAAAAACAAAAGATAGAAAAACGAAAGAGAAGAATCAAACAAGACACGAAACTAACAGAAAGCAAGATATAAAATGGCAATAGGGAACTCGCAAGTATCAATAATTACACTAAATGTAAACGGATTAAACTCACCAATAAAAAGGCACAGAGTAGCAGAATGGATTAAAAAAGAAAATCCAACTGTATGCTGCCTACAGGAAACTCATCTAAGTAACAAGGATAAAAACAAATTCAAAGTGAAAGGCTGGAAAACAATACTCCAAGCAAATAACATCCAAAAAAAAGCAGGTGTAGCAATACTCATATCGGATAATGCTGACTACAAGACAGGAAAAGTACTCAGAGACAAAAATGGCCATTTCATAATGGCTAAGGGGACACTGAATCAAGAAGACATAACAATTCTTAATATATATGCACCAAACCAAGGAGCACCAAAATATATAAGACAGCTACTTATTGATCTTAAAACAAAAACTGACAAAAATACAATCATACTTGGAGACCTCAATACACCGCTGACGGCTCTAGATCGGTCATCCAAACAGAGAATCAACAAAGACATAGTGGCCTTAAACAAAACACTAGAGCACCTGGATATGATAGACATCTACAGGACATTTCATCCCAAAGTGACTGAGTATACATTTTTCTCCAGTGTACATGGATCATTCTCAAGAATTGACCATATGTTGGGCCACAAAAACAACATCAGCAAATTCAGAAAAATTGAAGTTGTACCAAGCATATTTTCTGATCATAAAGCCTTGAAACTAGAATTCAACTGCAAAAAAGAGGAAAAAAATCCCACAAAAATGTGGAAACTAAACAACATACTTTTAAAAAATGAATGGGTCAAAGAAGAAATAAGTGCAGAGATCAAAAGATTTATACAGACTGATGAAAATGACAATACGACATATCAGAATCTATGGGATGCAGCAAAAGCAGTGATAAGAGGGAAGTTCATATCGCTTCAGGCATATATGAACAAACAAGAGAGAGCCCAAGTGAACCACTTAACTTCCCACCTTAAGGAACTAGAAAAAGAAGAACAAAGACAACCCAAAACCAGCCGAAGAAAGGAAATAATAAAAATCAGAGCAGAAATAAATGAATTAGAGAACAGAAAAACTATAGAAAAAATTAATAGAACAAGGAGCTGGTTCTTTGAAAAGATCAACAAAATTGACAAACCCTTGGCAAGACTTACCAAGGAAAAAAGAGAAAGAACTCATATAAACAAAATCCAAAATGAAAGAGGAGAAATCACCACGGACACTGTAGATATACAAAGAATTATTGTAGAATACTATGAAAAACTTTATGCCACTAAATTCAACAACCTAGAAGAAATGGATAAATTCCTAGAAAAATACAACCTTCCTAGACTGAGTCAAGAAGAAGCAGAAAGCCTAAACAGACCTATCAGTAGAGAAGAAATAGAAAAAACCATTAAAAACCTCCCCAAAAATAAAAGTCCAGGCCCTGACGGCTATACCAGCGAATTTTATCAAACATTCAAAGAAGACTTGGTTCCTATTCTACTGAAAGTCTTCCAAAAAATTGAAGAAGAAGCAATACTTCCAAACACATTTTATGAGGCCAACATAACCCTCATCCCAAAACCAGGCAAGGATGGCACAAAAAAAGAAAACTACAGACCAATATCTCTAATGAATACAGATGCTAAAATACTAAACAAAATACTAGCAAATCGAATACAACAACATATTAAAAAAATAATACATCATGATCAAGTGGGATTCATCCCAGAATCTCAAGGATGGTTCAACATACGTAAAACGGTTAATGTAATACACCATATCAACAAAACAAAGAACAAAAACCACATGATCTTATCAATAGACGCAGAAAAGGCTTTCGATAAAATACAACACAATTTTATGTTTAAGACTCTCAACAAAATGGGTATAGAAGGAAAATATCTCAACATGATAAAGGCCATATATGATAAACCATCAGCTAACATCATATTAAATGGCACTAAACTGAAGGCTTTCCCCCTTAAATCAGGAACAAGACAGGGTTGTCCACTCTCTCCACTCTTATTTTTTGTGGTACTAGAGGTTCTAGCCAGAGCAATCAGACAAGACAAAGAAATAAAAGGCATCCATATCGGAAAAGAAGAAGTAAAGGTATCACTTTTTGCAGATGATATGATCCTATACATCGAAAACCCCAAAGAATCCACAAAAAGACTACTAGAAACAATAAGCCAATACAGTAAGGTCGCAGGATACAAAATTAACATACAGAAGTCAATAGCCTTTCTATATGCCAACAATGAAAAAACTGAGAAGGAACTCAAAAGAATAATCCCCTTCACGATTGCAACAAAAAAAATAAAATACTTAGGAATAAACATAACAAAGAATGTAAAGGACTTATATAATGAAAACTATAAACCATTGTTAAGGGAAATCGAAAAAGATATAATGAGATGGAAGAATATACCTTGTTCTTGGCTAGGAAGAATAAATATAATCAAGATGGCTATATTACCCAAAGCAATATACAAATTTAATGCAATTCCCATCAAACTTCCAATGACGTTTTTTAAAGAAATAGAGCAAAAAATCATCAGATTTATATGGAACTATAAAAAACCCCGAATAGCCAAAGCAATCCTAAAGAAAAAGAATGAAGCTGGGGGCATAACAATACCTGACTTCAAACTCTATTATAGGGCCACGACAATCAAAACAGCATGGTATTGGCAGAAAAATAGACACTCAGACCAATGGAACAGAATAGAAAGTCCAGAAATAAAACCACATATATATAGTCAAATAATTTTTGATAAAGGGGCCAACAACACACAATGGAGAAAAGAAAGCCTCTTCAATAAATGGTGCTGGGAAAACTGGAAAGCCACATGCAAAAGAATGAAACTGGACTACAGTCTCTCTCCCTGTACAAAAATTAACTCAAAATGGATCAAAGATCTAAACATAAGACCTGAAACAATTAAGTACATAGAAGAAGACATAGGTACTCAACTCATGGACCTGGGTTTTAAAGAGCATTTTATGAATTTGACTCCAATGGCAAGAGAAGTGAAGGCAAAAATTAATGAATGGGACTACATCAGACTAAGAAGTTTTTGCTCAGCAAGAGAAACTAATAACAAAATAAACAGAAAGCCAACTAAATGGGAAATGATATTTTCAAACAACAGCTCAGATAAGGGCCTAATATCCAAAATATACAAAGAACTCATAAAACTCAACAACAAACAAACAAACAATCCAATAAAAAAATGGGAAGAGGATATGAATAGACACTTCTCCCAGGAAGAAATACAAATGGCCAACAGATATATGAAAAGATGCTCATCTTCTTTAGCTATTAGAGAAATGCAAATCAAAACGGCAATGAGATACCACCTCACACCTGTTCGATTAGCTGTTATTAGCAAGTCAGGTAATAGCAAATGTTGGAGAGGCTGTGGAGAAAAAGGAACCCTCATCCACTGTTGGTGGGAATGTAAAGTAGTACAACCATTATGGAAGAAAGTATGGTGGTTCCTCAAAAAACTGCAAATAGAACTACCTTATGACCCAGCAATCCCTCTACTGGGTATATATCCCCAAAACTCAGAAACATTGATACGTAAAGACACATGCAGCCCCATGTTTATTGCAGCATTGTTCACAGTGGCCAGGACATGGAAACAACCAAAAAGCCCATCAATAGATGACTGGATAAAGAAGATGTGGCACATATACACTATGGAATACTACTCAGCCATAAGAAATGATGACATCGGAACATTTACAGCAAAATGGTGGGATCTTGATAACATGATACGAAGCGAAATAAGTAAATCAGAAAAAACCAGGAACTGTATTATTCCATACGTAGGTGGGACATAATACTGAAACTAAGAGACATTGACAAGAGTGTGGTGGTTACGGGGGGGAGGGGGGAATGGGAGAGGGATAGGGGGTGGGGAGGGGCACAAAGAAAACAAGATAGAAGGTGACAGAGGACAATCTGACTTTGGGTGGTGGGTATGCAACATAATTGAACGACAAGATAACCTGGACTTGTTATCTTTGAATATATGTATCCTGATTTATTGATGTCACCCCATTAAAAAAATAAAATTATAAAAAAAAAAAAAAAAAAGAATATAAACACAAAAAATATATAAATTGGATAAATCATTACTCAAGTCAGCCTGTTCCCCCATAGACATTCCAGCTGAAGTCCTTAGCACAGGTACAGAATTGTGTGGTAGATTCCATATGAAACATGGTGAGAGTTATACCACCTCCATTCAAACAATATAAAATTATGTATTAAGAATCCCAAGCCTTGGCCAGATAGCTCCATTGCTTTGAGCATGATCCCAAAGCTCCGAGGTTGCCAGTTTGATCCCTGGTCAGAGCACATACAGAAACAGATTGATGTTCCCGTCTCAAGCTCCTTTCCCTTCCTCTCTCACTAAAATCAATCAATAATTCTTTTTTTAAAAATCCTAAAAGTGTCATAGTCTAAAGCTAATAAATCATTTTTAAGACATGCATACTAATTAAACACCATATAACCTGCACACACACACACACACACACACACACACACACACACCCCAAGAAAGGGTCATGGATAGTAATGTATTTGTAACAAAGTCTGTGGAACAATCATCTATTATTTGACCTGTTGGTTAAGTATGTTTTTGTAAATCTAGCTGATGAATTGTGGTATCATACGGTCTTTATTTGGGGTGCAATATTGTAAAACCATTCCTAACACCCTGCCCAAGAGAACCTAAAGGCCAAAGAGCACTACTCCTTTCTTCATTCATGATCAAGAAAGGAGGGATTATAAGGAAAGAAAATCCTCCTATGTACCCTGGACCAATTTTAAGGGTAGTGAGGCTTTGGTTATTATTATCATTTTGTTCTGGAGATAGGAAATCTATTGAAATCAGCCTGGAAGGGAAGGGATAGACTTAGGGTAAAACCAGGATTTCTGCATCTGGGTCATTCCTTATCTTTTACTCATCTTAGAAAACACAAGCATCCAAATGCCTTCTGTGACTCACTCTTAGTGTGGTCTTGCAAAGAAAGTAATAGATGTGAGTTTCCAAATGATCGAGTGTTCCTCAGGCTGGGTTTCCCGGACACTCCGATGTACAGCTCATCATCAGGTGGTGGCGAGGAGACCCTGTCTCAGCAAAGAGTTAACAAAAACCTTTGTTTAGAAGTGAGCCTTCAAGTACCATGGAAAGGTTTTAAATGGATGTGAAGTTGCACAATGACAGCCTTTCAAATAAATCGAAGGCAAGGTCGGGTGACCTCAGGGCATGAGCCGAGGCTCTTCAGTAGGATGAGAAGAGAACAGAAAGCACCGTTTCTCTCTACGGGTTATTAAAGGAGAAACCGCGTGGCCACGTCCTAGGCATTGTGTAAGCAGGCTCCGCTCGCCCCTTGTCTTGATGCAGTTGTTTAGTTTTTGTTTTTTTCTTTTTCCAAAATAAACCCAGAAAATACACAAAGGCTTTTTCCTTCAAAGGAGCTGAAAAGATCCCTTTTTCACTTTGTTGCATTTGGCCTTTGTTCAGTGGACAATTAAAGAAGAACACAGATTTTTGTGTGTGTGTTAGATTTTACCTCTGTGAATTTAACTACCAAAAATTTAACTCTCTGAAAATGTGTCTAAGGACATTGTTGGGCAGATAAAATATATTATGCTCACTTTGTTAAAGACGGCGCTGCCCACGAGGAGGCCGTCGCCCAGGTGATATTAATGTGTGTCTCTGTGGGCAGGTAGAATCCTTGTAGCCTGGGGCTTGGTTTTGGGATTAGGCCTTTCCCACCCCGTTTTGATGTGGGGTGGTGCAATCCCATCATGCCTCAGAGAAGTGTCTTTGTATTAGAGACTTCCCAGTTTTGTATATTGGCCAATCAGGTTTGGTATGCCCGCTCAGGGCAGCCTCTGGTGACAGCCATGGCTCCTGGCCTTACAGTGTATTTCTTGCCCACCGGGTGCAAGCTAGGATTAAAGATGATGGCCCACCAGTTCTTGGCGCCGTTGTTTCATTACTGTCTGTCCGAATCTAATGCGAACCTGCATGGGCCAGGTGGCTGTGAAGGTGGCCATGGCTACTGGCTTTACATTTGGCTTACTCTGGGGCAGGATTAAATACAAATCGTTATGGAGCCACTACCACCTTTGAGCAGTGGAGTAGAGGACTGGCTGCTGTTATGGTTCCTCATGGCTGTCCTTTTGGGGGCCATAGGCTGGCTGACTTTTACAGCCATATGTGAGGAAACTGAGAGCTCTGTGGAAGAGGCTGCCTGGGACCTGCAAACCAAGTAGTGGAAGGAGCTGGAGCAAACACAGGAGAAACCAATGCTGACCCTGGAGCTGGAGGAAATGCTGGAGGAGGAGGAGGCCGACCAGGTGTTCGAGATTCGCCTGGAAATGGAGCAAACGCTGGAGAAGGATTCAGAGGTTCGTGAGTTGCAGCTTGCCCTGGATGTTGCGGAGAGCCAGCAGCGGCAGGAGGCCGGGGCTGAGGCTGAGGCTGAGGCTGAGGCTGAGGCTGAGGCTGAGGCTGAGGCCAGGTCTGGAGCTGCAAGGTCTGCGGAGCAGAAGGCGGCGGCAGCCCGGGACTTGAGCCTGGCAACGGGAGCTGGTGTTTTCAGTTCCTCTTTGGAGGATGAGGAGAATCGGGCTGGAGTTGCAATCTGCAGTCTCCAGAAGATGGAAGCCCAGCTGGAAGGAGCACCTACCGCAGCCCTGGTAGGTCTGTGATTTTGGGACATAGGGCTGGACGCCATGTGCCCCTTTGGGACAGCGTAAGACCTGCGAGGACGGCAGGGATGAGGGGGGTGGCTGATGCCCCATGTGCTTGGACTGATTTCCTGGACTACAACCGGAGTGGGCATTGGCTCCTTTGTTGGATGAACTTACGGATTACGGATTTTGGACAATGTGAAATACCCTGATGGGGGTGGGGGGTGGCTTTGCTGGAAGCACTCCCCTGCCCCGGGAAACTTTTGCCATATGACGAGGACATTTTGCGCTTTGGGCAAAGTGCTCAGAGACTGGTGAAGTGTACCTTTGTAATTGTTGAAACTGTATGATTTGTGCTGTGGTAATTTGTGTAATGTGCCTCATTTCCTTGCACGGGGATGCTGGTGATGTAAATTGTGGGTAGTAAAGTGAGCATAGGGGTGGATTGTTGGGCAGATAAAATATATTATGCTCACTTTGTTAAAGACGGCGCTGCCCACGAGGAGACCATCCCCAGGTGATATTAATGTGTGTCTCTGTGGGCAGGTAGAATCCTTGTAGCCTGGGGCTTGGTTTTGGGATTAGGCCTTTCCCACCCCGTTTTGATGTGGGGCGGTACAATCCAATCATGCCTCAGAGAAGTGTCTTTGTATTAGAGACTTCCCTGTTTTGTATATTGGATTAAAGGTTTGGATTTCTACACTATAAAATGGGGGCAGAACAAGAGCTTGCCCTCTTGGTTCCTGGGATGATTAGCATGAGAGAGCAGAGGGAGCAGAGCAGAGAGCAGAAAGAGGCCATGTGCCCAGGAGAAGCAGCCAAGATGGCGGAGTATTGAGTGAGAGGCCAGTTTGTGCAGTTTGACGCTGGAGAAGGAAGGAGATGGGGAAGAGAGGTGAATAAGTCTGGTGAGCTAGAAACCTTTGATTCTAGGAAACTCGGATAAGTCAGTAGCTTTGTGAGCACTGAATGTGAGTGGGTTTTGGAGCCCAGTCTGTGTTTTTGCTTGCCCGCCAAGTGCAAGCTAGAATTAAAGACTATGGCCCATCAGCTTTTGGCTCCGTTGTTTCTTTACCGACTGTCCGAATCCAATGCGAACCTGCATGGGCCGGGCGGCTGTGATGGCAGCCCTGGCTACTGGCTTTACAGACATTCACTGTTGTTTTATGAATGGGAATATAAATCCTAAGTACCTGTTTTAATTGCTTAAAGATAATAGACACACTCTTCCCAATGCCCCAACAAAAAATGGTCAGCTTGTTGACTATACCTGCAGTGTGGGAACTGTCGGCTGAATTAGAAGATACTCACAAATAACACACATACAGGGACTGGCTAGACACTAATTCTCAGCCAAATCTTCTATAAAACCTGTCTCCCCAAAGAGTAACAATTCCAGCAAGAATGACATCACCTTCTTCTGAACTTTCCCATGACCTCACCCGTCTCCCAAAGAACCTCTCATCTGCTATGTGACCCAGAACTCAAATAACTATGATTTAATATTTATTTGTGAGATGCATAAGAAAAGTAAGGGTGAAATAAAGAGTATTTCTTCAGCATACATTATTCTTATTATCTTCATAGATCTTCTTCTAATTCTCTTAATTGAGACATACAGAGTCTCTTAATTGTAATAACAACTTGTGAGACTTTTATCATCCCCTCTTTATCCCTAATGAAATTTCAGGATCACAGTGTCTCACTCATACAAGATCACCTAACCAGTAGGTGTCAGAGGTGGGATTTGGACCTCACGCTAGCTGCATGTATACACATGATAACAACCATTTCACGTTTCTAGACTGAAAATGGACGCCATGTCTTATATTCACAGAACATGTCATCTACAGTGTGTCTGTAAAGTCATGGTGCACTTTTGACCGGTCACAGGAAAGCAACAAAAGATGATAGAAGTGTGAAATCTGCACCAAATAAAAGGAAAACTCTCCTAGTTTCATACCTATTCAGTGTATTCGACGTGGGCTCACATACAGATTTTTTAGGGCTCCTTAGGTAGCTATCCCGTATAGCCTCTACAGACTCGTCACTGACTGATGGCCTACCAGAACGGGGTTTCTCCACCAAACTGCCGGTTTCCTTCAACTGCTTATCCCACCGAGTAATGTTATTTCTATGTGGTGGCACTTTGTTATAAACACGCTGATATTCACGTTGCACTTTGGTCACGGATTCGAATTTAGCGAGCCACAGAACACACTGAACTTTCCTCTGTACCATCCACATCTCGCCTGGCATGGCCGTGGGCTGCTCCACTGTATACATGGTGTTACGTCATCATCTGCACATGCGCACATGCTGCCACATCATCCTACAGAAACTGGGAGGGTTTTCCTTTTATTTGGTGCAGATTTCACATTTCTATCGTCTTTTGTTGCTTTCCTGTGACCGGTCAAAAGTGCACCGTGACTTTACGGACACACTGTATATGCTAGTTCTGCCAGGATCTTCCCTGCAGAATAGGAGTGGACCCAGAGGGTGAGGTCTATACACTAAAACCACTAATAGGAGACTACTGAAGGACATACCCATCAGCTAAGTGCATCGCTGTCCAGGAGAGAAGGCTGCACCATCCAGGTGGTTGGAGCCAAAACATAAAGCTTCTTTATTCCAACAACTTAGTAGATCTCTTGGAAAAAAATCATTGTCCTTTGCTTTTTTTTTTCCTCCTATTTTCTTCTCTCCTTTTTAAAATAATTCTTGGTTTGGGGGTCTACTCAGTGAAACTGTGGCATAGTAAAAGGATCTCAGGATTTGAAGTACAATTGATGTAGGTTGCATATGATGTGTACTTTTGCAAAAGTTTATTGTATCTTTTTTGTTGTTCACCTTACCTCTAATTGAGAATAATAGTTGCTTCACGAGGTCGTGATGAGAATTGAATGTGCTAATGTACAGGGTGGGTTAGAAGTAGGTGTACAGTTGTGAGTATAGAAACACACAGTTTATTCTTGTAGTGTTATTATTTATTGTTGTAGTATCTTCCATGTGCGCAACTGTAAACGTACTTTTTGCTTCACCCTGCATATTAAGTAAATTGTGCTCAATAAATGGGTTTTTCCCACACTTTATAAATTGTAAAGGACAATACATGTTAATTTTTAAGCACAATATAAAATTCCAGTCTGTTTATTGTCAAATAACATGTTTTGTCCTGCAGTTTAAAAAACTGTCTTAAATGCTGCCATTTCCTGTTACCATAAATATCACAGGAGAGTTATTCAGTTACTACTAAATCCACCTGAAAACACAAGACTTCGCTCAATATGGACACAAAAGAGGGCATTTGTGAGATAATGCCTGCATTGTTACCGAAATAACTGTATCCATTCTACAGTCATTTTTTCCCCACCTACTTAGACAAACTCATGCTGGGATCAATATCTATCTAAGCTTCCCCAAATTAGGGGGGTTTACCTAGGCAGACCCAGAAATGAGGACCCTTTATTAAGAAAGCGTTCCTAAGAGAAATAGGTAAAATAGTGGGGGAAACAGGGGAAGTGGGGCAATTTGTTATAAAGAAAAAGGCACAGTTAAGAAAAAGACACGCCCTGGCCGGTTGGCTCAGCAGTAGAGCGTCAGCCTGGCAAGCGGGGGACCTGGGTTCAATTCTCGGCCAGGGCACATAGGAGAAGCGCTCATTTGCTTCTCCACCCCCCCCTTCCTTCCTCTCTGTCTCTCTCTTCCCCTCCCGCAGCCAAGGCTCCATTGGAGCAAAGATGGCCCGGGCGCTGGGGATGGCTCCTTGGCCTCTGCCCCAGGTGCTAGAGTGGCTCTGGTCGTGGCAGAGCAATGCCCTGGAGGGGCAGAGCATCGCCCCCTGGTGGGCAGAGCGTCACCCCTGGTGGGCGTGCCGGGTGGATCCCGGTCGGGTGCATGCGGGAGTCTGTCTGACTGTCTCTCCCCGTTTCCAGCTTCAGAAAAATACAAAAAAACAAACAAACAAAAAAAGACACAAAGGTAACAAATTAGACACAGTCCCAGCTTCAGCCCAATACCTTAGTGAGCTCTGAAGTGTCCAAACTCTAGTAAATGATGGGATTTTATATTTCTGAGCTAGTCTCTTACTGGTTTTGAGCTGTCATTGATTGGGGGAATAGAAACAATTAGACAATTCTATTTTCTGTGCTTTCAGGCAAAAGCAGCTCCTACAGCTTTCCTGAAAGATGGCTGCAGGTACGGGACAGGGGACACGGAGACTGCCAGTGGTCACACAGAATGGGTAAGAAGGACTTGGGGTAGAGGGTTGGGCAGAGCATTGCCAGTGCATACCAGTAACTCCAAAACAGAACCACGCTGGTTCCAGTGCCTGTCTTGTGTGTATCTATGGAAATTTATCACCAAAGAGTCCTAGATAAAGTCTAACATAACAATTATTTTTTCTAAAATTCATCCTTTCAGGAAAGAGAAGACCAAATCTTTACAACAAGGGAAACTGATATGGGAATGCAGAGAGCTTTTTTTTTTTTTTTGGTATTTTTCTGAAGTGAGAGGAGGGGAGGCAGAGAGACAGACTCTCGCATGCACCTGAGCAGGATCCACCTGGCATGCCCACCAGGGGGCAATGCTCGGCTCCTCTGGGGTGTTGCTTCGTTACAACTGGAACCATTCTAGCACCTGAGGTGGAGACCATGGAGCCATCCTCAGCGCCCAGGCCAACTTTGCTCCAATGGAGCCTTGGCTGCGGAAGGGGAAGAGAGAGATAGAGAGGAAGGAGAGGGGGAAGGGTGGAAAAGCAGATGGATGCTTCTCCTGTGTGCCCTGGCCAGGAATCGAACCTGGATTTCCACACACCGGGCTGACGCTCTACCTCTGAGCCACCCGGCCAGGGCCACAGGGAAGTTTTGAAAGTTAGAAGTCTAGAAACATCCATCTGTTTAGTCATATACATTTCCACTAAGTCTTAACCTGCTCAGAACCAGATCTCCTAGGCTGGTTCACATAGCAACAGTACTAATAACAAAATGCACATAGCTCTTGATGGTCGACAGAGTGTTTTTCTTCCTATTTATGGTTCTAGCTGAGTCTCTTACAGCCCTTAGAATCTGTCAAGTTAGGGATTAGTGCTTACATTGTACAGCCAGGGCAACTCAAGTTCAGAGAGTTGATGTGATTTGTACAAGCTTATTCAATGGTAAACTGGCAGAAATGGGTCTTCTATTTATCATTTTGTCTTTAAATCTAGTCCGTTTTCCTTCCATATGTAAACAAGTGTGAATGTCAGGTCTAAATACTTAGGTGTCTACAAAAAAAAAACACTTTCTATATTTCATCTCACTCTTTTCCATCCCTGAAGCCAGTTCTTGGGGGCTGGTCGAATAATCCTAAAAATGAAGCAACCTCAGTCTTATGCATTCTTCTGTGTCTCTAGGATTTTCTTTCTCAAAGCATCTGTCAGCTTCTGTGTATTAATGAGTAAATTACCCGTCTTCTAGCTGCTCCATAGGCTCTGGGATGGCCAAGTCTAGATTGAATGTGTTTGGTTGACATTTTTAAAATTTAATTTATGAGGGTGACATTGGTTAACATAATTATACAGGTTTCAGGTGCCCAGTTCTACACTGTATTGTGGGTTCACCCCTCCAAGTCAAGCCTTTGTCCATCACCATTTACTCTCCTCCATCCTCCTCCACCGTTTTTTTTTTTTTTTTTTTTTTTTTTTTTTTTTTTTTACAGAGACAGAGAGCGAGTCAGAGAGAGGGATAGATAGGGACAGACAGGAACAGAGAGAGATGAGAAGCATCAATCATCAGTTTTTCATTGCAACACCTTAGTTGTTAATTGATTGCTCTCTCATATATGCCCTGACCGCAGGCCTTCAGCAGACCTAGTGACCCCTTGCTTGAGCCTGCGATCTTGGGTCCAAGCTGGTGAGCTTTGCTCAAACCAGATGAGCCCATGCTCAAGCTGGCAACCTCAGGGTCTCGAACCTGGGTCCTCCGCATCCCAGTCCGACACTCTATCCACTGTGCCACTGCTCTTTTTTTGTCTTTCTTGCTCTATCCCTCCACCTCCCTCACTGCCCACCCCCACATCCTGCTCTCTATGTATGAGTCTGTCTCTATCCTGCTTGTTACCTCATTTTGTTAGGTTCCACATGAGTGACATCACACGGCACTTGTCGTTCTGAACCCCAGACCTAGCTCCACGCCAGGCACAGAGGAGTGCTCACTAGGAAGCTGCTGCTGAAGGAGGAAGGTCAGTAAACATTAGCTCTCCTGCTTCTTCCTGTGTCCGAGACTCAAGCTTGTCTCTGTGTCTGTCTCATAGTTATTTATTTATTTATTTATTTTGTATTTTTCTGAAGCTGGAAACGGGGAGAGACAGTCAGACAGACTCCCGCATGCGCCCGACCGGGATCCACCCGGCACGCCCACCTGGGGCGACGCTCTGCCCACCAGGGGGCGATGCTTTGCCCCTCCAGGGCGTCGCTCTGCCGTGACCAGAGCCACTCTAGCGCCTGGGGCAGAGGCCAAGGAGCCATCCCCAGCGCCCGGGCCATCTTTGCTCCAATGGAGCCTTGGCTGCGGGAGGGGAAGAGAGAGACAGAGAGGAAGGAGGGGGAGGTGGAGAAACAAATGGGCGCTTCTCCTATGTGCCCTGGCCGGGAATCGAACCCGGGTCCCCCACACGCCAGGCCGACGCTCCACCGCTGAGCCAACCGGCCAGGGCCTGTCTCATAGTTATTGATGGACATTTCACCATCAAAGATCGGCACCACTCCAAATGTCACTTCTCAAAGTCACTTTTTTCTATCAGATCAGGAGCCTTGCCCTGGTAGGTTACCAGGTATGAATCTTCCACTCCATATGTCACTTTCAGTCACTTTTTGCAGGTTTCCACCCCAATCAATGGAAAGAAAATAGCCTGCGGAGCAGTCCTTCTTCCCTCATTCTGCCAGGGGGCAGGGTCAGGGGTTAGAAAGTAAGAAAGCATCCCAAGGGGGGGTTGTCTATGACAGGGGTGGCCATCAGCGAGGCACACAGTAAGGCTCAGGTCTGTTACATGCGTGACAATAGATTATGTCCCGTGCATTACAACCATCTAGCCAAGTGGTTGGCACAGAGCTGACTCAGAAACAAGCCTTCTCCTTGAGTAGGATGTGTTTTAAGAGGAATGTAAGAATATACACAAACATATATATGTATACATGTATATATATGTGTGTGTGTATGTATGTGTGTGTATGTATAAATGCAAATATGCAATCTTGATAAAATGTGATATTATAGAAGGAGCAGGTATTTCAGTGTCAACACAGCAGAGGAGGGTTTCATACCTTTCCCATGCATCTCAAAAATGTGAATATTCGGCAGTAAGGGAGGTATGGAATGGCATTTCTGCAAGAGGGAACTGCACGAACAAGGATATTGGGAGCCTTTAAAAGGGCATGGCCAAGCTGAGTCTAACATGGTAAGTTGAAGTTAGCTGGTAAGTGAAAGTGGAATGGAAAGAGGAAAGAGCAGGTGTAATGGTGTAAACATGTGAAAAGGCAAGGTGTATAGTTCAAAGTAACAGGCTGACTGGGACCAACCGTGACTGGAGTGAAAACCAGAGAGGAGCCCTGGCCGGTTGGCTCAGTGGTGGAGCGTCGGCCTAGCGTGCGGAGGACCCGGGTTCGATTCCCGGCCAGGGCACATAGGAGAAGCACCCATTTGCTTCTCCACCCCTCCGCCGCGCTTTCCTCTCTGTCTCTCTCTTCCCCTCCCGCAGCCGAGGCTCCATTGGAGCAAAGATGGCCCGGGCGCTGGGGATGGCTCCTTGGCCTCTGCCCCAAGCGCTAGAGTGGCTCTGGTCGCAACATGGCGACGCCCAGGATGGGCAGAGCATCGCCCCATGGTGGGCGTGCTGGGTGGATCCCGGTCGGGCGGATGCGGGAGTCTGTCCGACTGTCTCTCCCTGTTTCCAGCTTCAGAAAAATGAAAAAAAAATAAATAAATAAAAATAAAAAATAAAAATAAAAAAAACAACCAGAGAGGAAGTTGGTGCCAGGTCTGACAGTTTGCATGCCATGCTCAAGAGCCTATTCTTTATCTTGGGTGGAGTGGAATACTGTACTTAAGGACCAGATTTGCTAAAGGCTTGGTGAAAAGTTTATATCGTTATGTTCGCCACGAAAAAGTTAATGTACCAAATTACAAATAGATACACACACACACACACATAATCATTGCCCAACACATAAAGGATTTTTAGTCTTGTTGAAGTTGCAAATCATTTCAATATTGACTCATTTTTTAAGGGAAAATAAGAATCATGTTTAGTACATGTGCTAAAGAACTTGGGATCATGCACATTAAAGGGTTCAGGTACAATATAATTGTTTTGGATTGTTTTTGTTTGGATTTTATTTATTGATTTTATGGGGGGGGGGTTAGGGAATGAGAAGCTTCAACTCTTCATTGCTTCCCTTTAGTTGGTCATTGATTGCTTGTTGCATGTGCCTTGACTGGGGAAGCCCAGGGTTTCCAACCAGTGACCTCAGTGCTCCAGGTCAGTGCTCCACGCACTGTGCCCCCGCAGGCCAGGCTGAGTGTTTGGATGTTCACAGGAATATGAGGAAGGAGAGACCGTGCAGAAGTGGGGAGGAGTAAAACGGGAAGCATGGCTGAGGTCTGATCACAGTTTTGCTGTCACCGGAGCCCAGGGCCTTGTTGTCGATCAGGCACAGTTCATGGGACAACATGTATCTTAAAGAGAAATGTTACACTTTCTTGGAGGAGGCTGTGTTTCAGCACTAGGAGCGGGGTTCAGCGATGTAAATATTAATAGAAGTAAGTAACCTCAGTCTTGCGCATTCTTCCATGTTCGGATTTAAATTGTGCCTTAAAAAGAATCTAGATGAGAAATAATCAGTTCTGAATGAAAAGAAGTGTGAGCAGTGATGAGGAACAGGCAGAAGATCTTGCTTATGTTGCAGGAAAATTATCTATACATTTGGAGATTGATTGAACGTGGGGTTATTGAATAGGAACATAAGGATGACGCTCAAATTTGTGCCTGGTGTGTCTACGTGGTATTCCTTATCAAGAATAATAAGGGGCCCTGGCCGGTTGGCTCAGCGGTAGAGCGTCGGCCTGGCGTGTGGGGGACCCGGGTTCGATTCCCGGCCAGGGCACATAGGAGAAGCGCCCATCTGCTTCTCCACCCCCCCCTCCCCCATCCTTCCTCTCTGTCTCTCTCTTCCCCTCCCGCAGCCAAGGCTCCATTGGAGCAAAGATGGCCCGGGCGCTGGGGGTGGCTCCTTGGCCTCTGCCCCAGGTGCTAGAGTGGCTCTGGTCTCGGCAGAGCATCGCCCCCTGGTGGGCAGAGCATCGCCCCCTGGTGGGCGTACCGGGTGGATCCCGGTCGGGTGCATGCGGGAGTCTGTCTGTCTCTCTCCGTTTTCAGCTTCAGAAAAAAAAAAAAAAAGAATAAGGGCAGAATCCTCTGAGTTTTTAGGATATACTAGGGTTTGTGGCACAGTGTGGTACTGCTTAGTTTGTGTAAGGTTGAGAGACCAGTATATACGTCTTGCCTTAGTCCATCTACTGCTGCTCCTTCTGAGACCCCCAAGGGTGAGCTGTCATGGCACATGTCCAGTGGGAAACATGGCAGCAGTTTCTTAATACTGCTGAGAAATGGTCATTATGGAACTGAGGCAGATGGGGATGGGGAACAGAGTTTAGACTCGAGGCAGAAGGTGCATTGCCGTTTCCCTGAACTTAAAGGAAGAGTTAAGCTCGCTTCCCTGTAGAGCTTGGGGTGACGGCACAGCCAGTGCACAGGACGGAGGAGGAGAGGTGCAGAAGAAGGGAGGTGGAGATTTATTTATTTATTTATTTTTCTAACTACTCTTTTTTTTTTTTAATTTTTATTTATTTATTTTTATTTATTCATTTTAGAGAGGAGAGGGAGAGACAGACAGAGAGAGAGAGAGAGACAGAGAGAGAGACAGAGAGAGAGAAGGGGGGAGGAGCTGGAAGCATCAACTCCCATATGTGCCTTGACCAGGCAAGCCCAGGGTTTCGAACCGGCGACCTCAGCATTTCCAGGTCGACGCTTTATCCACTGCGCCACCACAGGTCAGGCCAAAACAACGCTGGGATCTTTTTTTTTTTTAAACACTATATATATATTTTTTTTATTCATTTTTTAGAGAGGAGAGAGACAGAGAGGGAGAGAGAGGAGAGAGAGACAGAGAGAGAGAAGGGGGGAGGAGCTGGAAGCATCAACTCCCATATGTGCCTTGACCAGTCAAGCCCAGGGTTTTGAACCGGGGACCTCAGCATTTCCAGGTCGATGCTTTATCCACTGCGCCACCACAGGTCAGGCCGGGAGTTGGAGATTTGACGGCTGCGTGTGAGCTAAGACAGAACAGGGTGAGAGAGAGCCCCAGGTAAAGCCAGCTCGGGTGACCTTAAAAAACAAATAAAAACAGACACAAAAAATTATCACAAATTGTATATATACATAAAGGCACAGAGACTAGTTTAATGAACTCTAGTGTACTTTATAAGAAGCTCCAGCAATTACCATATTTCCCCATGGATAAGAAAATCCCATGTATAAGAAACACCTTAATTTTGGGGGCTTGAAATTTGAAAGAAAAAATGCATTACATAAAAAGTTATTGAACTCAAGTTTTATCCATCATAAAATTCATACAACTCCTCAACAAGCGTAAAAAAGCGGGAAATGCAAGTAAAAAAATCTATAACCATTATATAAGACGCATCCAGTTTTTAGACCCCAAATTTTTAGAAAACAAAAGATGCACCTTATACATGAGGAAATACAGTATCAAAGTAAGACCACTAGTGTTTCATGGACGCACCAAGCCCTGACAATTCTAATGAAGAGCCAGAACACCTTCTCCATGCCTCTCTAAGCTCTTCAGTATGGACAGCTAGGAAATCACACCCAATCCCGTGGTAAGACTTCCATCTCTCCGAATTCTGATCCAAACTGATTAGCGGGACTCTTCTCTTTGACAAGGGTGGGCCCTGGGGGTAATGTGTTCCTTCTCTCATCTATTGAGACACAGGACATCTTGTAGCACATTCTAGACGAGTCTTGGTCTTTCCAACTTCACCTGCAAGAACGTTAAGTCAGTGTCCGAGTCTCCCAATCCAACTGTAACACTGACAAAGAAAAAAAAGAACATGGGAATTTGTGTGGACTTTTTTTTTTTTCAGAATTGTTATTAGGGTTTTCCAGTGCAATATTTTTTCAGAAGTGAAAAGTTAACCACAGTATGTTGCCTTAAGATTCAAAACAAAACAAACCACATTATCAGTTCTCAAGCCTGTTAGATTTCCTTCTGTCCGGTATCACAAGCAGGATAGTGGCTTTCTCATAGCTACAGAGTGAAGGGGGTGGGGAGAGGGGCCGGCGGAGGCTGGCAGCAAAGAAATAAATGCAGAATGATTGGCTTTCGGGCGCTTAGCTCTGCTGTTATTGAGGACGGAGCGGAGGTAGACAGAGGGCGACCCCAATACTCACAGAGCAATGTCATTTTTCTGCATACTATGCCTATGTATGAACAACTGAGACGGTTCTGAGAAATCACAGACATTATGTTGGCAATTCTCATATTCATTATTATAAGGAAAACATTAATGCTATCTCCAGATTCGTAGAACTCTATAGTGTTTTTTTCATATTGTAAAATACAGCACTCATGACAAGTTTAATAACGACCAAGGGAATAACTACTGCCCTATTACAAAGCTGAAAATTTCAACATTCTATACAGGGGCTGGTTGTACTTCAGGAATACACTGGCTCTCTTCAGAACTTGAATGACAAAGTGACACAAACCCATCCTTCCGGATATCAGCCAGAGGCAATGAACCTTTCTAAGTAGAACCACTACTGAGAACGTCGTCCATGTATCATCTCACTCGACTCCCACTCGCGCCCATGGGAGGGATTTCCCTATCTACTTGCAGAGGCAGAAACACAGCCAAGGTGAACAACCCTCAGTGAGTCCTGGTGTCCCATCTCCGCTGACCTGACTCTCCTGTTCTACGCCTGGTGTTTCCTTTTGCATGGTACCATCTTCACTCATTCTTTCTAGGGGAACAGTCTTCCCTCTCTGCCCTAATAACTCCTACTCCTCCTTCAGGTGTGGATTACATTTCACATTGTTTCTTTTGGAAACGCTTCCTGGCTTCCCTTCCCCAGGCTGTGAGGTACACACTTTCACGCCTTCGTGTTCTTAGTGATTTTATTTATAAGCATTCATATGAAACAGTAAAATCCTTATAATCCTCTTCTAATTAACCAAAACATTGGTTTAATCAACAACGTACATTTCCGGGATAAAAGCACAGATGCACAACCAGTGGGCGTCTCTGTGAGGACTTGATGCTTGGACTCGGCTTCCGTTTGTGTTGTTAATGCAAATGCATTTGTCCCCGACCCTGTTTATTCCGCTGGTACTTTCCATTGCAATTATTTATTGCACTGTGTTTAATATTTATTTAGAGCATGGGAGGAAAGAATGGCTGCATTTATGAAAACAAAATAGTATAGTTTATAAAGAGTAGTGCCAAAAAATTTATATATAGAGAGAGATATATATTCTATATATATTTCTATATATATATATATATTAAAAAGTGGGAGAAATTTCAAATGGAAGCTGTACTTATTTCACAAGTATAAGTTCTCTCCATGTGGTGACATTGACATGGGACATCAGACAGGATGCATTAGATGTGAGAATCATGCAATAAAGGCCAGTTGGGCTTCTAATCACTAAGTATATATTTCCAGAAATATATTCCCCTTCAATTAAAAAATGGACAAGTGTATATTTAGATGTTTAAATCAAAATTTTTATTTACGTTTGACTAATTTTGATTCCCCGTTGAACCACGTCAGTTTCGCTGACCGTGATGCAAGGGTTCAGCAGATGGCGCGCTGAGATGGGTGAATTCGTGAGAGTCTGAAGAGGGGACGTTGGCAGAGTCAGAGGTAGGGGCCAGGGTATGGAAACGCCCAGGGGTGGTAGAAGAGCTCCCTGATGGCAGCTGCCTGGCTTTCCCACTCTCAGACCTATAGAGGAAAAGGCGGAGGTGATGTCAGCAGAGCCAGACTCAATCTGGAACCCTGAAAGAGAATTTGCTTCATAGGAGTAGTGGCAGCAAGTACAAGATCCAGCCCTTGCCAGCAGCACAGCTATGCAAGGAAAGTGATGAGAAAGAAACACTCTGACTTCTCTGCCGCTCCAGTCTCTGGCTGGGGCCTGCCTTTGCTCCAAAGTCAGCTGGTACCCAAAGGAGCCTGGATCCTGCAGTCAACAGCTTCCACCCTTCCCCCCATCCCAGGGCCCACGGCAAGGCAGAGAAAGGACAAGAATGGTTGTGGGTGGTAGAGTAACTCACCCACTCACTGAGTCCTGGTTCCTACCATGATGAGCAAGTAATTTTCCCTGTAATTCATTCCCCGTTACCTTCCCTGTCAGACTGTACGTTCTGTAAAAGGAACAACATGCCCATTTTGTTCTGTGCTTCGGCAATGAGTAAAATACCTGCCTAGTGTAGACAACCCATCCACGTTAGTTACCATAGTGCTGACTGAGACGAAAGAGGTCACGGTCACCTTGAAGGCTGAATTGACTTTTTCTCTTGATGATGATTATTTTAATGCAAGAGCAGTGTATGAGCTGGTGACCACCATGGGCTTGTAGAGGTTGAAGTTTGCCCGTGAATTAGTTTCTGCAAACATGGAAAGAAGGATCTGCAGGATTTGAATCCGGTACCGTGGCCACGGAGATGAGCTCTATGGTCCCTGTAGGAGCAAAGTTAACTTAATTAGTTCTCAGGAAAATACTAGATATTATTTTATTATTATTCATCCTTTTCCCCTTTCCTTTCCTCTTCTACAACCTTATGCTAATTTGTTTTCTCCAAACTCACAAAATAGCTTCAAAAAGTAAATTACATACTCTCACTATCCGGTTGACTTCTAATGCTTTGCTGGAAGAAAGCAACTCATGTAAAACTTTGAGAATTAGATATTTCTGCTGTCTCTCTCAGTTTACTGGATTTTTCTCCCCTTTGCAATAGCGCTTTGCCCATTCACATACATCTCTCTGTAAGCATCCGAGCCTAGAAGGAGTATCTGTATGCTGTAAATTAGGCAGAAAGTTAACATACCTGACAAACATGTTGAAAATAAATGGAAGTTTGGGAGAGAGATTTTAGTAGACATAGTCTGTTAGACCTTAAAGATATCTTAGCTATTTCTTGCCCAAATCCATTGTTTTTAAGGGAAGTTTCTGAGGCCTGAAATGGAGGTCTTTCCTACTGGTTCGATGGTCTGTGAGGACACAGAACCCTATGTAGAACCCCCCCCCCCCCCCCCGCATACCCAGGGGTAGGATTTCAAAGCGTCTTCTTTCCTGTGGCTTCCTCCACGTCCGGCTCTGACTCGCAGAACGCTGAGCAGGCACTGGCTGGGCAGCCACTGGGCCACTACCGTAACGGGGAACTCTGTAAGCAGTGTGTTCCCCCCGGCAGATGATGTGAGCATCTCTTTCTATAGCATCTTTCTCTTCATATTTCCCATGTTATTTGTGGACCATTTATCGCCTCCCCAGGGGACTGTGTTTTAACAATCTATCCCCTCGTTAGCAAGCAAAGGACTTTGTACAAGGTGCCAAACACAGAGCAGTTTATGGAAAACCAAAACAAAACACTAAAATCATATATCCTGGTGCCTTGACTATACTTTTTCATCGACCTGAATTTCTTTTAGCACCTGTCTACAAATTAAATGATGTTTCACATTACATATTTTGAAGGGGAGGTACCCCCAACCCAATATGTTCCTATCATGTAGTCCGTCCAGGATTAAATGAGGAAAATGCTAAAACCGTGAACACATGGAAATGAGGACCTCAGGCCCATTCCACTGCAGTGTTATTCCCACCAAGTTAAACAAGTCAAAGTAGGCATGGCTTCTTTACGATTCCAAAGATGCGATACGGGAGTTCTGACGCCCCCCTCGTTCCTCCACATTGTATTCGGAGCTATAGCAACACGTGTTTACAAATGGTTCTTTTTGTTTTCTACTTATCTAAAGCCCCCAGCTGGGAGTTGGAGCAGAGGAAGCGCTGTAAACAACGCACTCCGCACTCCGACAGCTGAGCATACAGCCAGAGCGTCTGGGCGGCCCAGCCTGGAATGGCAGGCCTTTGAATGCAGCGAGGGAAGAGTTGCTGTCACTATTAGCAGCCCTGGCCAGGCAGGTCGCACAGCAGAGAACACTCAGGCAGACACCTTTACCCTAGTGGGGGGGGGGCTGGTCACGGGGGTGGGGAGTCAAGCAGTGGTGAACCAGTAGGAAAGACCTCAGTCCAGAGGGGCAATGTTTGTTACTGGGTGTAAAGCCAGAAGCCAGGGCCAGGGCCACCATCAGAGCGGCCTGGCCCATGCAGGTTCGCATTGGATTCGGACAGTTGGTAAAGAAACCATGGAGCCAAAAACTGGTGGGCCATAGCCTTTAATCCTAGCTTGCACCCGGCGGGCAAGTAAAAAATACACACTGGGCTCCAAAAACCCAGTCACATTCAGTGCTCACAAAGCCACTGACTTATCCGAGTTTCCTAGAATCAAAGGTCTCTAGCTCACCAGCCTTATTCTCCTCAGTTCCCCATCTCCTTCCTTATCCCAGATACAAACTCTGTACAAACTGGCATCTCACTCAGCTCTCCGCCATCTTGGCTGCTTTTCCTGGCCTCCTCCACGTGGCCTCCTTCCGCTGCTGGCTCTACTCTCTCTGCTCTCTCATGCTAACCTCAGGAACCAAGAGCCACAAACTCTCGCTCTGTTCCCATTTTATAGTGTAGAAATCCAAACCCTTAATCCAATATACATAATAGGGAAGTCTCTAATACAAAGTCACTTCTCTGAGGCATGATAGGATTGTACCACCTCACACCAAAAAGGGTGGGATAGGCTTAATCCCAAAACCAAGCCCCAGGTTACAACGATCCCCAACACACATTAATATCATCACCTGGGCGACGGCCTCACGTGGGCAGCACCATCTTTAACAAAGTGAGCATAATACATTTTATCTGCCCAACACTGGGGGACGGAGTAGGGCTTGGGAAAGAGGCTAGGAGGCCAGACTTCCCTCTTCCCAGAGCTGTAAGGGTCTTACCTGTGCCGCTAGGTCCTGGATAATAACCCCTCTGAAGAGTTCACAATCTTCTTCAGTTGTTGCCACTTGCGACAGCACCGATGGACCTAGAGGGCATTATGCTAAGTGGAGTGAGTCAGTCAGAGAGAGGCTAGTATTGTTTGATTTCAGTCCTCGGTGGAATCTGAAGGACAAGAGAAATGAACAAGCAAAAACAGAAACAGACTCCCAGACCCGGAGCAGGCTGAGGGTTGCCAGAGGCGAGGGGGTTGGGGCTGGATGCAAAGGGAGCAGGGACGGAGAAGTGCAGACTGGCAGTCAGGGTGGTGCGGGTGGTACTGGAACTATGGGGGGGGGGCACTTTGTAAAGTACGCGGCTGACTAACCAAGACTCCCGGAACTAACACAAAATAATAGTGAATGTAAACTGCAATTGAAAAAAAACAGTTTTAAATTTAAAAATAGAAAACAATCAAACTACTACTTTAAAAATTAATGAAACACACACACACACGTGCACATGTATGTAAGGAAAGATCTGCAGAAAAGGGATAGCAAAGACCTTCCATCTGAGGTGGTGGCACCAAACGGCTCAGTGGCAGCAAGCACAGCTGCGTTCAGAAATACTCTAAAACTAACCCCAGGGCTTATGGGACAAACCTCTCTCTCTCTCTCTCTCTCTCTCACACACACACACACACACACACATACACACACACACGTATGTGTGTGCATTTGACACCTATACAATACTTGCTATATGCTTGGCATGATCCTAAACACTCCACATATATAAACTCTACTGAATTCTCAAAATAACTTGTCAGGTAGATACTATTATTTCATTTTAAAAATGAGAATACTACGGCATGCAAGGCTACAGAGTTAGGAAGTAGCAGAACCAACCTCTGGATCAGGGGAGTCCAGCCCCTGTTCTGACACTGTTGATCACGGTGTTAGACGGCCTCCCATGGCATAATCCAGTCTTCCATCTTCCATGACATACATTTATTGAGCACATGCTTTGACCCAGGCTGACTTCTGGACACAAGAAGAACAACAACAAACCACTCAAATACTCAGGATACATGAGGGAACCAACACATGAAATAATTTTGAATAAAATATCAGACAAAATCCAAAGAAACAGTATGGGAATAGTAAGAAGAATGGCCTTGAGGATACAGTGTATGAACTGAGTCCTGGAGGTCAGCAGCCAGCCCTGTCTGGGGGAACATTCCCGCCAAAGGCAGCAGCGGTCCAAAGGCCTTGAGGCACGGACTAGCTCTGCCGGGTCCAGGAACCAGGAGAAGGGCTGTCTGGTTGGAAAGTTCAAGTGCAGGGTAGAAGAGGTTAGTGTGGAAAAGATGTTTGGAGAACGGTCCAGGCGTGACCTAGTGATGCAGTGGGTCGTGTTAGGGAACTGAATAATGTCATCCATGAACACAGTAGAGGGCACACCCAAGACAAATCCTACTTGCCATCCTTGGCTTGTCTGTGAATGCTCGGCCCTTGATCCTAGCCCGTTCTTTCCCATGATGGCGCTTTCACATGCTTGAAGTGTTTGTTTATGCAGAGCTCCCCCCTTCTCCGCGGTGTTGCCTGTGCATTGTTTCAGTGGCCTGCAGTTAACTGTGTCCAACTCCAGAAGCAAACAATTCCTAACTTTTAAATTGAACGCCTTTCTCAGGAACAGCATAAAATCTCGCACAACTCTGCTCCCTCCTACACAGGGAATAGATCATCCTTTTGTCCAGGGTACCCACTGTTATATCCTCTACCTGTTTGTTAGTTACTTTGTAACTCTCTAGATTACAAGATGACTGTTGTGCTGTCACAGTGCGTGAATTCAAGTGACTCTTATTCCTTGATAAATTAAACTTTATCATAGGTTCTATCCACAGTTCCAGAAATCCACCAGGGGTCTTCAAATGCATTCCCCACAGATAAAGGGCGTGGGGGCTACTGCCTAGTTGTTTATTTTTAGGGTGCCTTAGGCATTGTCTGATTGAAAGTTCTGATAGATCACGGGGGAAAACACTCATCTCATCTAAGTAACAATGTCCAGACCAACTTCTAAATGCAAAACTAAGACACAGACTCTGAAGCCCTGTTCCTATCTCCAGATTATTAATAAACCGAGGGCGGCGTCAGTAACGGAAGAAGTACCTTTTTGGAAAGTCCTAATGGCGCTTCCCTATACTGAGCTCCATTTAAAGATTTTTTTCTTCAAAAAAATAAAAATAAAAGGAATCTCTGCACAGATCGCAGGTACTTTCTACTTACAGTATTTAAATCAGATGGGATTATTCTAAACAAAATAGAAAGGGCATTACAATTATGAAAGGATGAACTTGGGCAGTTAAAAGGATTCATACTTTCAAGTTGCATTTATACGGTTACTTAAAACCTAAGGGGCTCCTATTGAATGATCTGCAGTATGTGGTTTGGCTTATTGAAGTCAGAATGTAAGGGATATTTTCTTAATTCATAATTTTTCTCCTAAAATGATACTCTGGGTTTCGTAAAAAACAATTATTTTATCCGTTTGATAAAAGGGAAGGCTGGATACCTGACCAGACAGTGGTGTAGTGAATCGAGTGTTGGCCTGGGATGCAGAGGGCCCAGGTTTGAAACCCAGAGGTTGCCAGCTTGAGCGCAGGGTTGCTGGCTTCCGTGTGGAATCATAGACATGGTCCCATGGTCCCATGGTCCCTGGTTTGAGCCCAAAGGTCACTGGCTTGAAGCCCAAGGTCACTGGCTTGAGCAAGGGGTAACTTACTCTGCTGGAGACTCCCAACCCCAGTCAAAGCATCCCAACACCCAGTCAAAGCACAAAGCAATCAATGAACAACTAAGGTGCCACAACGAAGACTTGATGCTTCTCATCTCTCTCCCTGTCTGTCTGTCTGTCTCTGTCTCTCTCTGTCCCTGTCTCAATAAAAAAATAAGAAAAGACAGGGAATGGGCAAGAACCATCCAGCATTTTTCGATGAGGATGATCAGTTCTTAATGGTAAATTCCATTTAAGAGTCAGTCACTGAATTTGGAAAAGCACTAGTTTTGAAGTCAGGGACTTTGAGCTTTAGATTCTGCTTTATAAATTACCAACCATATAATCATTTCATACTGAACAAAATGAAAAACATTGGAATGAAAGGATGTTTATTTAGAATTTAACAAGTCTAAATTTATTGCTTTAACAGATTTCAAAAATTTCCCAATAGGCCATGCTTCACTGACTCACACCTAATTGTGTCCCATTACATTGCAAACGGCAGGCACCATGTCCATTTTTACTGAGTCCTCGGGTTCTAACATATAGTAGCTATTCAATAAATGTGCTATGGGGGTTTTGTTAAAATAATGTAGGCATAAATTAATAGATAAATACAAGCAAAGAAGAAGAAAAAATACAAACTTATTCTACAATTTTATTTTTAGGAAACTCATTGGGATTGCAATTGGTCAGTCACTTTGTGGGCTTTGTTCTCCAAAACATAAACTATTAAGTTTATATATCTTTCCAAAGTTTCCAAATGCTACTTTTAAGATATGAAAATATTTTATAAGCTACAGAATATGCAGAAATGACTACTAGCCCATAGCAAAATGACCAATGTGCCAAACAGCTTTGCCGTGTTGCCCCAGATCTGCCTCCAGCATCTCAATGCCAGAGGGCCACCTGTGGGTACCAGTGAGTTCCTCTTGTGCTTGTCCATGTGGTTTTCTCTGTACTAGACTTGGGGACCCCGGCAAGAAAACAGAATAGGGAGTTGATTAAGGTCAGAATGTATATTTCTAGGTCTCCTTTTTGCATGGTCCTTTGCAGATAAACTTTCTTTAAAAATACCCTATTTTGAGATTACCTTTTATCTGGGTCCCTGAGTGATAAAGTTCCCAAAACCTCAACACCACTCGACCCCTCTCTGCAGGGACTCAGAGGAGCCTTCATCATAGCCTTGTTCTCTGAGGAAGAATTGGAAGCTATTAGATGTACAGGTATGAGGTGTGATGGGGCCATTCAAAGCGGAAGAAAATACCATATGCAGAACCACAGAGGCACGAGTAGGGGAGCCACGGAAACCGGAAGGAGCTGAATTGGGAGGAGCAGTTTGGAACACTGACTTGATGTACTGCATGGAAAACGGAATCATTTGGAGTCTCGTTTTATTGAAGATGAAGTGGTAAATCTCGCCACTGTCGTCCTGGACTTTATGTAAAACAGGGAGCCTTTGAAAATTACTTTTCTTGAGGAAACTTCCGCTTCACATCACTTCAGAAGAGTTTTTACATTACTTTGAAAACAGGTCACTTGACCTTTTGGCTGTTTCTCAGTCTACTTCTCCATCGTTTACAGACGGTGCAAAAGGCGAGGGGGGGAGGGACACAGCAGCTGGGAAGGTACCTGGTTAGTACAAGCAGAAATAAACTAAGTAAATAAAAAGAGGCAGGGGAGATAGAAACCTTCCACTCACAAGTGATAGCAATTTTAGCGCAATTATGTGACGCAGATATTTTTAGAGAATTGAGTGGGAGGTTCGGTTCCTTAAATTGCGCACTGACGCTCTTACTTCCCATATACAGACTTTCTGTAAATATCTGGGGAGCATAAACAACTTACAAATGTAAAAATTTTGAGGGTCATTATATGGCATTTGAAAATCATTTTATCTGTAATTGGTTGATTTTGTGCTGACAAGATTATTTTTAGGTAGGTTCCCAAGGAAGAACGATTCATGGGCTCACTAAACTTAAGCATGCCCAGAACCAGTATTTTCCAGAAGCGTCAACTGTACATAGTATCTAGCTGTATGCACGTGCACGCACGTGTGTGTGTGTGTGTGTGTGTGTGTGTGTGTGTGTGTGTGTGTCTGCGCTCAGGAGATGATTATTTTCCCTCTAAATTTTGTTTCCTAATCTGTAACTCTTAAGTACTAGACCAGCGGTTCTCAACCTGTGGGTCGCGACCCTGGCAGGGGTCGAATGACCAAAACACAGGGGTCGCCTAAAGCCATCGGAAATACATATTTTATTTAAAAATGTATTGTATAATAAATATGTATTTTCTGTACTAGACTATATTGTCTCAGACAAGTGTCTACACAATTGTAAAAGACCATAAGTCCTCTGCCACTTTGGGTGGGTATCAAGTCACTCTGAAAACACACACAGAGGAAGGCATACTCGGAATGGACTCCTGAAAACAAGATGAGAAGGGTTGACATTTTATAAAAAAACCCAAATAATATAGAGAAAGGGAAATGATACATGAATTTTCATGCCATGTTTGGAGATACCTACAAACCTATGGAGCTAAAATTTTTCATTGCAAAAATAGAAAATGTGTGTGTTATCTGTTGGGTCAGTGTCTGTGTGTGTGTGAAACTAAGTACAGGTTAGAGCCCATCTGCTAAATCCAAGAATTCTGGGTCCAAACTTTACTTTGTTTCCTATGACCTTTCTCATTCTGTTGAGCATTCTTATAGCCATTACTTTGGGCACTATATCTGATAAATTGCTTAACTCCATTTCATTTAGCTCTTTTTCCTGGAGATTTCTCCTGTTCTGTCATTTGGGGCCTGTTTCTTTGTCACCCTGTTCTGGCTATTTCTGTGTATGAGGTAGATCTGCTGTGACTCCCAGTCTTTGTGGGATGGCCTTATGTACGGGGTGTTCTGTGGGGTCCAGTGCTGCTATCTCTTTGATCATGTGAGCTGGGTGCTCCAGGAATGTTTCTTGTGTCGGTTATGTGGGTCCTCCTGTTGTAATTGAGTCTTGATTGCTGTTTGGCTGTGTGTGTGTGTGTGGGGGGGGGGTTGACCCTCAGGCTGGCTGACTGGGAGGCTCTCCCCTGACCAAGGCTTGTGAGCTGCAGTGTCGGTGCTGACCTCACGGAGCAGAATTCACCGCAGGAAAGCTTGGTGCCTCTCGAGATCTCCCTTTGGATATGTCACTGGTGAAGCTAACTGTATCCTGCTCTGATGTTGTCTAAATCTGGCCACTGAGTGTGCTGGTTCCGGGCTCTTTGCGAGGAACCCTGGTGCAGGCCAATGTAAGAAGCTGCCTGTGACTGACCCTCAGCAACCTGTTTGGAGCTACAAGCGATCCATAGTTTGTGTCAGCCTCTGCTGGGCCTGTGTGCATGTGGGGAGGACCACACTGCGCCTCGGGACTGGCATTTATCAGCACTGGACCCAGGGACAGGTCAGCAAAAGTCCCAAGACGCCCCAGGATCTGCCTCTGCCTGCTGGCTGCCTTTTAGGCTCAGACTCTGAAGGAGCCGCTGGCTCTACTCCTCAGGGTGGGCGAGAGGAAGGGAGAGAGTAGGGAATCCCTCTCCCCCCCCCCCAGGCTGATTATACAGGGAGGGGGTGCTCCACCCAAGCAAGATGGCACCTGCAGTGTGGGACAATGACTCAGCACAGGGATCCTGGTGGTTGTCCTTTCAGCTCTCTCCCCAAAGCCACAAACCCCAGACTCTTCTCACGGTGCTCAGGCGCTTGCCCCTCCCTCTGCAAGAACCAGGGTAAGCGGCTGCAAATAAAAGTTTGTGTGTTGGCCCTTTAAGAGGGTGTCTGCATCTCTGTCGACTCTTGTCTTTCCTTCCCTGGTGGACAGAATCCACGCTGCCTTTCACAGCAAAGGTTATGTAGGAGCCTTTCCCCGGTTCTGGTGCTCTGAGCTGGGGAGCCCTGCTTAGGGTTTCAATATCCGGAAGGAACCTCGCTGTTGCCCGCAGGAGCAGGGCCAGCCCTTCTCATATCCCCGCCCTTCCTACCCGTTGCCCTGTGGCTGCTTTTGTAAATTGATGGTTATAAACCTTTTCTTCAGCTAGTCTTCTGTTGGTTATTCCGGTTGATTCTTCTATAATTTAGTTGTAATTGCAGTTTGGTCCTGAGAGGAAATGAGTGTAACAGCCACCTAGTCTGCCACCATCTTGGATCCTCCCCAATTTGTCTTTTACAGCTGCTTTTAGAAAGTAAGAGTTTTGTGCATAAGTGAATTCAGAGAGGTTTAAAGAAAAATGACACACAGATAAAAATAAGATTAAGATTTAGTGAATACACATCTCAAGAACAGAACAAGGGGACGGGCACAAAGAAAACCAGACAGAAGGTAACGGAAGACAATTGGACTTTGGGTGATGGGTATGCAACATAATCAAATGTCAAAGTAACCTAGAGATGTTTCTCTGAATATATGTACCCTGAGTTATCAATGTCACCCCATTAAAATTAATAATAATAATAAAAAGAACAGAACATTTTTAATATATTCATTGTCCATTTTCTTCATAACACTGTAAGTGCCTGGAAAGAAGATGTTACATCTCTGTTGTTCAGTGATGCTACCCAATCGTGTAGAACAGTGCCTACCCCAGTTACTTCGATAATCACAAAGCCTCTATTTTATATTTTACTACAAGGGAAAGGAGATGGTCACGGACAAGCCTCTCCAAGCACACATTGAGATGGTCCGATGGGAATGCCATGGGAACTTGGCCCACTGACCTTTGACTTGGCCTGTCCCCGACTGGAGAGCAGGACACTCCCCCTTTCTGGTTATGGATATAAGCTTATTTTTCTGCAGCCAGGGAGGAGACTCAGCAAGACTGTGGCTTGTTTAACCCTTTGAGAAATGAGTTTTTTCCATGTCGCTGACCCCCGGGAGTGAGGTTTTTTGTTTTTTTTCAAAAAGTTAAATTGGTTCCAGTTATAATTTTATTAACTTACAATGATGTTTGTTTGAAAACCAATTTATGGAAACAAGAAGAACATACATTTGCCTTTTTTAAATGTTGCCTTAGATATTTTTTAAATAAAAAATTTTTGTTACGATTGTACTCTAGATGGTCAGGAGGCACGAGGATGTACATGGACATTTGTACTACTCAAAGGGCTAATGAATTCAAAGGCGTACTCCCTGGAATGGGCCCAGATTTTTTGTTAAGTCATGTCTCTAACAAACACGGTGCCACATGAGACCTAAATAAAAATCTCTCAAATCACTGCTGACTGGTCAATTCCTGGGGAGAAAGCCGGTCTGGATCCTCTGTAAGGGAAGGCATTGAAAGTGACGGAAGAGGTCAAGGGTCTTTATGCTGTGACATGTATGTCCATGGACCCACCTGGCAGAGATTTAATTAGGCTCCCTTTGAAGGAAATTAGGGCTAAGACTCTAAATAGGGCAGGATATTAGGACTGAGGTCTAATCTTAAGCCGAATTTAGAGAAGGTGAGCTTATATTCCTTGAGCCCACGTCTCCAAACATGAAGTACAGAATTTCCCATTCATAAAGGCAAAGACTTCAAGCAGGGGTCATTTAAGATCTCCAGGAAGAGGAAGGAGGGGTCCTTTTCTGGTGCCACCAGGAAGCTTTTGTTTGTCATACTGTTCCTAGGCCTGCTCGACAGCCATCTGCGGGAAACACTTACAGACCCTACAGCAGGAAACACGGGAGCGTCTAGAAAGCTCATGTGGAATGTGCTGCGCTTTATCAAGATCTGGAAAATATCCGCGTGTTTTCTTTCCTTCATAATGCTGAGATGTTCTTAATTGCGATAGACAAGAGAAAGACAAATTCACAGAGAGAACCGTGGCTTGAACACACTGATGGTGCAGGCATTGTGTCACCCTGTTCACAGTTATGATTAACTAGCTAAGGGCAGGAGAATGTGTTGTAGTAGAGTCCTAGGTGAATGCTTGTCAGATACAATGAAAGTGGGGACAGTCTTTGCTTCACCTACCAAGGTGATGTCAAGACTGGCTGATTGAACAAATGGAACTGAGATTGTTAAGATTCTAAGTACTTCCAAATGTATAAAAAGGTCTCTTCTCTTCCTACCATGGGAAGAAATATCTATGATATCTTGAATAATATAGTTAAGAGAGGGAAGGAGGAAGAAAAAGAAAGACAGAGATATTTAGGGAGTAAGACTTCCTGTAAACGTGTGAAAGTATTTTGCAAAACCTAAATTAGTAATAATTTCTATTAGATAATGATTTCCCTTTAACCGGCCCTGGGCACCTAGTAGAATTTTCGTATTTTGCTCTCCTATATTCCCCTAAGATGCGTATAAATTCATTTTGCCTTATTATGGGTCATATGCACGCCAGGAGGGAATTTATTTTCTTACTGCGGTTGGTCTACCATTCAAAATTATGAAGTCTTTCTGATTTTATGGGCCATGAAGTAGCATTTCCACAGCCACCGCCTGCCTCTCTCAGCCTCACACTTCTGGTCCATATTCTCTTGTGGGCATCAAAGAGTATAATTCTAAGCCATGAGTTTACCTCCTCTTAGTTCTTTTAAGGAAGATAAAAAAAAATGTATGTATTATATACATACCCACATATCCTAAGCCTCGATTGCATAAATCCTGCCTCCCTATTCTGCTCATTTGCAATGAACCATTTGTCAGGTACTTACAAGATATCAGACAGCATGCAGAAAATTTTACCGAATTACCTCTTTAAATCAGTTCATCTCAGGGCAGTAGGAATTACGAGCCCTAACTTATAAGTGAGAAGAACCAAGGGTGGGAGAACCGCACTTAGAGGAAGTGGCAGATGCTGGGTTCTATTTCAGGTCTGTCTGTCTTGACCTCCGTAACCTCTGTGCGAGGCTGCTTTCTCTTACAATAAACTCCCTTCGCTTTAGAGTGTCAAAGCCCAATTTCTCACCATATGTGTGTGTGTGTGTGTGTGTGAGTGTGTGAGTGTGTGTGTGTGTGTGTATATATGTGTGTGTATGTATATATATATTTACATATTTTCATTATTCATGATTACTGGAACTTAAGAAGTAAATTTATACATAAATTTATCTTTGTCTACATATGAGTAATTGGCACCCAAATTTTTCCTTGTGGCCTAAAAATCTATATAAGCCCCCATTAATTCTCAGTATAATTAATGTAAAAGTGCACTGTTACTGTTAATGAGTGTAATTATATACTGTAGATAACTGTAAACTCTATCATTATACTAATGAAATGTAAAACATTCCTGAAGGAACCAGAAACTTAGTAAGCGGCCGAAAAACATCAGGTTATAGCATCCCCCCCCCCCCCCCCGCCCCCGTTATCGGTGATGGGAATGATACTCGTCATAGATTAGAGGACAAGTTTGACAAAACATCCAGGTGATTTTCTGAAATAGTAAACAGTATAGAAACAGGGCATATCATTACAGGGATTCACTCAAAATGCGCAGAAAATAATGAACGGCATGAGAGGAAGCTATGCGTCAGTGCCTCTGGCCGGCTGTAGGGTCGGTCCTTGGACGTGGCCCTTCCCCCTTCCCCAGCCATGGGGAGCCACGGCCATGGGTCCTGACCTTGGGCCATGACATAGAGGGCAGTCAAACCGAGATAAGGTCTTCCTAGGCCGATGGAAGGGGCAAAGGAACAGGTGTGTACCCTCTCCCTACCCCTGCTCGTCTGCTGGCTTGACGTCTGTGCAGAGTTTTGTTTGAGTCCTCTCCGGTGCTTAGCTATTTAAACTGCGACCCACCTGGCAGGGCGCAGAGCCTTCACCGACCCCCCGCCATTGGGTGCTGCCTCGTACGTAAGGAATGGAGGCTGTGTCTGCTCCAGCCGGTCCTCCTGGTGGCTGCTTTGGGAGCCGCACCACCACCAGACCGATTTGACGGGTCTGGACCCCTGGTGTTACAGCCCATGTAGCCGGCAGGGTTGCGCAATCCCCAGGAACCCCCGAGTTGGGTTGACTCCGAGCGACATGCTGAGTCAGGGAACACCAGGAGGAACCCCAGGCTGGCCAGCTAGTTTCACGTGGCATGCCATCACCACGCTGGTGGAATCTCGGGGTCTGCTGAGAGAACAGGCGGACTCGCCTGAAAGTCCCGTTCGTGTCCTAGCCACCCTGAAGGCGGTGGGGGACCGTGAGGGGCTGAGTAAGAAGGAAGACTTAAGGAGAGCCCAGTGGAGCCTGCGTGGCCCCTCCTGGGTGTCTTGCGGCCATCACAGAAACGGCCGCCAAATCAAAAGTACAGCACTTGGAGGAGAAATTTAAAGCAGAAAGTGACATGTGGCTTCTGCAAGCAGGTAAGAAGGAGGCGGCTTTGGGTAAACAGCTGGGACAGAGCGGTGAGCAGTTATCAGAACTAGCCTGCGCTTTGCTCGCAGTCAGGACCGCCCCGAGGTCCCAGCCGAAGTCAGAACCGTGGTCTCGCAAAGCGGGAGGAACCCACAGAAGTGGGACCCGACCTCGGGGAGTGACTGATTCCGAAGGTGTCAGGGAAATAAAGGTCACTGATGAGGAGACAGAGACGCCTTCTGAGAAGATTAAGTCTCCGCGACAAGGCTGCCGGGAGGGGGCAGCCTGACCCCCCACCCTCCCAGCAGGTCATCCACCCCGTGGCTCTGCCTTATCCTCAGGCTGTGCTGGTTTAGCGGGCAGCTCAATTCTACCCGAAAGGCTCTGAGAGCGTCCATGCCTGGATTTTACACCTGTGGGACGGGTGTCCACGGTATTTCCCTAACGGGGGACGCGCCACACGTGTGTGAGCCGTTACTCTCACCCTTCGGTGGGGTGGCTCCCAACACCTGTCCTTCCCGACTCCCCGTCTCCCCCACTCCTGCGTGTATTCTTGGAACTGATGTACATGCACCTGCAAACTACCACTGGGGAATTTTACTTAAGAGCAAAGATAGTAAAGACTGTCCTGGGGGTCACGCTCAGCACGCCCCGGGCAGCTACCATGTCCTCAGCAGGTGGTGACATCTGCCAGAACCACTGCCAGGGGGCAGGCACAACAGCCACCACACAGGAACTGGCCAAGTTAAGTCTACCCTGTGCAGCACATCGTTCCTACGACACACCTGTGTGGCCCATCCACACCCGGATGGCACCTGGCACAAGACCACCATGGACGCGGCAGTTCCCAATATCACACACTTGCTAGGTGCTGTGTCATCAGCTCGGAAAGTAGCACTATGTTCTCCACCTAGCTAATGTCTCTTTTCTGTAGCTGGTACTGGAGATAGTCAAGACCAACTTGCTTTTACTTGTAGGGCTGACACTGGAACTTCACTCTGTTGCCTCTGGGGTATCTGCACAGAGACCTACCTGCCACGGGCTCGTCGCACCTGATCTGTCAGCCTGGTCCAGGCGGGCAGAAGCGCTGTTGTATCGTTGCGTTGCTGATGTCATGCTAACCTCTGACTGTTCCCGCCCCCGAGAAAGCAACTCCATCTTTGCTAACCCGCCTCTGACAGCGAGGACGGGAGGTCAGCAGACACACAATGCAAGGCCCTGGCTTATCTATCTAGTTCTTGGATGTCATCTCCTCAGGTAAGACAAAGGTGACATCGGCTGCGGTCATAGAGAATGTACAGCCTTATTCGTGACCACAGCGGGCCAAGCAATGGTAGTTTTTAGGTTCCAGTGGTCGGCAAACTCATTAGTCAACAGAGATAAATATCAACAGTACAATGACTGAAATTTCTTTTGAGAGCCAAATTTTTTAAAGTTAAACTATACAGGTAGGTGCATTCATTATTGAGGTAGCACCCACACATGGTATTTTGTGGAAGAGCCGCACTCAAGGGGCCAAAGAGCCACATGTGGCTCATGAGCTATGGTCTGCCGACCAGGGGTTGGGCTATTGGAGGGCCTTTGTTTCCCATTTGGCCCAACAGGTGTGGCACCTTTATTCATTGCTGTGGAAAGAGGTTCCCTGGAACCGGACGGAGTACCACAGGCAGCTTTCCAGGCCGCTAAGCAAGCTGTAGTCACTGTCCAGGCTCTGGGCTTAGGCAACCTGAGCCAACCATGGGAACTAGATGTCCGTTATTACCTGAGGGGTGTGGTTGGGGTTATGTGTAGTAGACTGCAAGTGGCAAAAAGCCTTTGTGGTTTCGAGGCTTAGCAAAAGGCTAAGTTCTCCCCCCTCCACCTCCATATCGGCTATGATGCTGAATATTTGCACCCATTTCACTTGCTTCCTTAAGTTGCTGGAAGCAATTTACATGCCCTTCCTCTCACTCTTTGTTTGTTCAGATGTTGGTTAATTTCACTTATGCATGGTGGGGAGATTCCTATTTATGCTTTGGGAGAGTTCCTGTTCTTGCCTCAGATGTGTAACTTTGTATCAAGGACTTCCTTGTTTTGCATATGGCTATATAATAAAGCAAACTGGGGCTATGGGGCACTCGGATATTGCCACCAGCATTGAAGAGGCCTCCCGATTCCATCCTTTTTTCTCAATGAGTCTGTTTTCTTAATTATGCACCGTTCTCCCTCAAGACTCAGAATCATGAGCCCACGCTGGTCTGCGGCAAGTGGCGCTCAAACAGGGACTTGAGTACAAGAAAACTAAACTGAAGGCAGGTGACGGAACACCCCAAGTGTGCACCATGAGTAAAGAAAGTTTTGGGGAGAGTATAGTCAGGAGTAAAAGATTATGGGACAATTAGGGTCAAACCTTTTTGTAAGAATAGTTATGCAGCTAGAATGCTTTTTGCAATATGTTCAAGATGTGTGCCCTGGTTCCCAGAGGAGGGAACGGTTATTTCTGCTACAGGGGAGCCAGTAGGTAGAGTTATGAGAAGGCAGTGGTGTGAGGAGAGTATGGCAGGAGGAATGAAAGTGGCAGTCTCTCTGACAGTTGGTGCTATACTTTGCGGCTTGGGGGTCGAGGAACGTAGGATAGTGTGGCTGCCTCTGGTTCTCTCCGGCTGCTTAGTCTGCTGCTCAGCTGAAGTTGAGGTAGGGGAGAAATCTCAGCATAGTCTACCTGAACTGCTGGTTACAGCAACTATAGAATTTGAGAATGGATAGGAGACTCAGGTATTAGGAAAGTTACAGCTTTTCCTGTTATGGTTTGATTTTCTTTAAATGTTTTAACTACAATCTTCTGAACTATCATTTTTGTTTCTTTCTTATTCTCTGCCTGGAATTTGAGGCAGGGGACCTGTGTTGGATCTGACTATAGAAAATATCCCAGCAGCTGCCAAGAAAATTTTCTTGGGGAAATTTTGTTTAGTCTCATCCTTCAGTCCCTCTGTCAGAAAATGCCCTGACTAAAATCAGGCAGGCATCTTTCTAATCTGGTAGTGCTCTGAAATCCTGGTTTCTCTCTGGTTTGTCTGGTTTGTCTAATTCTTGTTTCTGTTTAGTCTTTGTTAAATGTTGTCTAAAATGTGTCTGTTTTTACGGCCTGAATTATGTTCTTGCATGCAAAAATTGGAAATGCCAGATCTAATATTGAAAAAATAAAATGATTTTAGAACTTGTAAGGAGCACTCTTTTAAATTTAAATAGAATAGAATGTAGATCCTCGAGACTTACTAATTTGGTTAGTGCATTGTGAGGTATGTTCAGAGTTAGGAGCCAAATAGCAATTCAAATATTAGGATTAATCAAAGTTATATGTTATACTTGTGTTTTTGTGTGTAAATTGTCTTGTTTATGTGTAAGGCTATACTCAGGTAGGTAAAATAAAAAAAATTGAGCAAAATTAAGCAGGACCCTAATAAGTCATTTCAAGAATTTGTCTCAAGCTGCTTCAGGTTAGAAGAATAGTATAAGGATGCTAATTCTGCTTCTCAGGCCACATCCTGCAAAAGGGGCCCTGAGGAAATTGGGGATTTGGCTCCTCTGATTTTGCCTATTGGATTCAAAAATAGGTCAGGAATGCCCTGAAATGGAACTAACAATATAAGGGCATAAATTTAAAGGACTTTTAGATACTTGTGCTGATGTATCTGTTATTGCTAAGCTACATTGGCCTCCTTCCTGGCCCACTTATGCAGCAGCCATAGAATTACAAGGTAGAGGGCAGAGTAAATACTCTCAACAAAGCTCTAGTTTTTTACAATGGGAAGATAAAGAAGGTCATTCTGGACTTTTTCAGCCTTATGAGCTCCCTGATTGCCAGTTAATTTGTGGGGTAGAGATGTTTTGAAAAATATGGGAGCATTGCTTGTCAGTCCTAATAGTTTAGTCAGTACTCAAATGCTTGATCGGGGATTTTTGCCCAATAAGGGGTTAGGGAAAGAACAGTGGGGAATTCTCACTCCCATAGAAGTGGCACCCAATACCAGAGGGCATCGATAAGGATATCAAAATTTAGCATAGGGGCCTTGGTAGCTCCTGCTACCCCAATAATGCATTGTGCAGACCCAATTACTTTGAAATCAGATAATCCTGCATGGGTAGACCAATGGCCTCTTTCTCAGGAGAAACTTAAGGCAGCTGCTCAATTGGTACAAGAGCAGCTACAGCTTGGGCACATTGAACCTTCTAATTAATAGCCCGTGGAATATGCCTATATTTGTTATTAAAAAGAAATCAGGAAACTGGAGGTTACTACAAGATTTGAGAGCAATAAATAAGACTATGGAAATTATGGGTCCTCTTCAGCTAGGACTCCCTTCTCCTACTGCCATTCCATGGAATTTTCACCTTGTAATTATTGACTTGAAGGATTGCTTTTTTACTATTCCTTTAAGCCCTCATGATTGCAAGCGTTTTGCATTCAGTGTTCCTTCATTGAATTTCCAGGCTCCAATGGAGTGATACCAGTGGAGAGTTTTGCCTCAAGGTATGGCTAACAGTCCTACCTTGTGCCAAAAATATGTTGCTCAAGCTATCTCTCCAGTATGAAGGCAGCATCCTAAGGCATACATAATTCATTATATGAATGATATTCTTATCACTCATCCAGATAAAGACATTGTGTTGACCACTTTGCAACAACTAGAATATTCTTTGAAAGAATCAGAACTTTTTATAGCTCCTGAAAAGGTATAGCAATCTTTACCTTTTTCTTATTTAGGACAAATTATTGAGGGACAACAAATTTGTCCACAAAAATTAGAAATCAGGAGAGATCATTTGCAAACTTTAAATGATTTCCAGAAATTATTAGGAGGTATTAATTGGCTTAGACCTTCCTTGAAATTAACTACCAGGGAACTAAAGCCACTTTTTGATATTCTTAGAGGCTTGGGTGAACCAGCTTCTCCTCGGCTACTTACAGCTGCGGGACAACAAGCTTTAAAGCTTGTAGAAAAAGCCTTGCAACAAGGACAACTAAAACACTTAAATCCTGAAGAATCAATTGCCTTACTAATTTGTCCCTCAAGTTACACTCCAACGGGACTATTATTGCAAGCTTCGGGTCCTGTTGGGTGGATCCATTTGGCTGTTACTCCTAAGAAAGTTTTATCTCCATATTTTGATCTTGTTGCCTCCCTGATTATCAAGGGGCGTAGGCAACTCTTAACACTTATAGGTTTAACAATGGCTCTGGGAAACTTTCACTAAATGGCAAATTGCTTTTGCAAATTTTACAGGCCAAATTGATTCTCACTACTCAGCTGATAAAATAGTTCAATTTTTATTAATTACTACATTTGTCTTTCCTGAGACAACTGTTAATGAACCCATTCCTGAAGCACCTACAGTCTTTACTGATGGGTTCAGCTCAGGAATAGCAGGCTTAATAATTGATGGACAAGTTTATACTGAAACAGTCGCTTTAAAATCCACCCAAAGAGTAAAATTACATGCCATTATTATGGTTTTTCAGCATTTGCCATCTTCCTCCTTTAATCTGTATACAGACAGCAAATATTTACTTATGGTTGTTTCCACCATAGAGACTGCTGTCTTAGGGGAAACTACTGATGAGGAACTATTTCCTTCTTCCAAGACTTGTACATCAACATATAGCTCCATGTTTTATAGGACATATTTGAGCTCACTCCATGCTTCCTGGAGCTTTAGCACAAGGGAATGCCCTTGTTGATCAAACTACCCAAAAGAAAATTGTTGGAGCAACCATGACAGATCAAGCAATCCGGTCTCATACTATTCATCACCAGAACACTGCAGCCCTACGTAAACAGTTTCAACTTTCTTGGAAAGCAGCATGGAAGATTGTTAAATCCTGTCCAAGGTGTCCTGTGCTACAATCTGTTCCTTTGTTAAGAGTTAACCCTCAAGGACTCCTATCAGGACAATCTTGGCAAATGGATGTTACTCATATACCTTCATTTGGCAAACAGTCCTTTGTCCACATTACAGTGGATATTTATTCTGGATTTATAGTAGCCTCTGCCGAACAGGAGAGGCTGCTAAGCATGTTATAGTATGCACTTTCTATTACTGGACTTCCTAAACTGATTAAAACTGACAATGCTCCTACATATGTAGGAAAAGCATTTACTACATTTTGTCAAACCTTTCCAATTATGGGTATTTGTTACAATCTTTAAAGTCAAGGTATTATTAAAGTGTACCCAGCAAATATGTAAGGTCAATTTTAAAAAATATAAAAGGAGTTATATCCTGGAATCATGCTTTTTACTTTAAAAATTTTCTTTTAAATGCTGATTTCCAGGAGATGCCAAACTTCTTTCTCCTGCAAACTTCTACCCTCTTTTATTTGATCCAGCTAATAACGCTGTTTTGTCTTTTTGAAAATAGCTCCAGATATACGAAAAAAGTTTATATAGGCAGATGAGGACCCTCAAACCCCTTAGCAAGATCTTCTGAGCATGGGTTTTAAGGTCTATAATGACCAAGAGGCAGATGAAGTCCAAAAGAGATCAGGTAAAATACCAGCTCTTGGCATATGCCCTTAAAGGCTCCAATGCCCTGAAGGGGCCTCACAGAACTCCATCAGGGCCCTGCTTCAATAGGGGAAAGGAAGGTCATTGAGCTAAAGGCTACTAGGCTTCTTGGCCCCCGCCAGGGTCGTGCCTTTGCTGTGGGAAAAAGGGACACTGGAAGGTAAGCTGCCCCCTTGCTCCTCTAAGGGAGGGTTCAGTCTCTTCCAGCCCTGCTCCGGCCACCTGTGACCTAACCTTGCTCAGCCTGCTGGGAGTTGCCACTGAAGGCTAAAGGTGCCCAGGGCTGTCAGCCCCATCTTACATCACTGTGGGTGAGCCTAGGGTATTTCTTCCAAGTAGCAGGTAAACTGATCTCATTTCCTACGGACACAAGGGCCACTTACTATGTCTTGCCTGAATATTTGGGTTTTTATTCATCCCTCAAAGATCTCTGTTGTGGGTGTTGATAGTCCTATTTTATAGTGCTTTGTTTAATATATAGTATCTCCTTTATTCTTCCTGCCTCAATGCCCTATGAGGCTGGGACCTACTCCTAATTTAAAACTCTCTTTCTCCTTTTTTCCAACTTCTGTTACCAATTTACCTCTGCCACCCAGCATAGTGTATCTCAGGGTTCTCCTCACCACCCCACAGCTGTAAAGCTCCAGGGAAAGGCCCCCTGGGTTCATCTCTCCAGTTTAAAGAGAATAGAAGCTCCATCTCCACACATGCCTGCAGATGGCTTCTCTAGTCTACCTGAATCAATACCAGCTAGAAGCAGTGGTCACTGGGACTTGGACTCTAGCTGCAAAGTATAGAAATGTGACAACAATTCCAGTGCCATGCAGACTTTTTCCTGGATGTATTTCCTGGACTCCTGCTCCTTGTGACAACTCTCAATGGGACTGAAGTGGGGCTGGGTTGCATCTGCAGGGATGTAGAATGGTGACGGTGCCAACATGGACTTGGTGAAATTACATTAACATATTAAGGACATTTAAAACAGCAAAGACTCTTATAGATCCTGCTGTATTGGCTGAAAGTTTGCTTGATGATCTAAAAGGCTCTAATCCCTTTAATGTATTAGAGTACTTGTTTGGGTATCTGTTAGCATTGGCTATACTAATTTTGTGTTTATTCTATATTTTTTTAGTCTGCCTCCAAATTAGAATCTGGGAAACTAGGAAATCAGATGAGTGCAAATCTCAGCACACAAATTAAAAATAAAAAGAAAAGGAGGATATGTAGTAGATTGCATGTGGCAAAAAGCCATTGTGGATTCCAGGCTTAGCAAAATGCTAAATTCTTCCTCCATATTGGCTATGATGCTGAGTATTTGCACCCACTTCACTTGCTTGCTTAAGTTGCTAGAAGCAATTTACATGCCCTTCCTCTCACTCTTTGTTTGTTCAGATGTTGATTGATTTCACTTATGCATGGTGGGGGGATTCCTGTTTATGCCTTGGGAGAGTTCCTGTTCTTGCCTCAGATGTGTAACTTTGTATCAAGGACTTTCTTGATTTGCATATGGCTATATAATAAAGCAAACTGGGGCTATGGGGCACTCGGATATTGCCACCAGCATTGAAGAGGCCTCCTAATCCCATCCTTTTTTCTCAATGAGTCTGTTTTCTTAATTCCGCACCGTTCTCCCTCAAGATCCAGAATTATGAGCCGCGCTGGCCCACGGTAGTTATGGCAATGTCAAGGCAGGGTGAAGACACCATTAGGGTCTGGTACCAACTGTGATGTGGGGCTGGGGGTCATTATGGTCCCATTGAACAAGTGAGTGCCGTGTACTAAGCCCTGTTAGTCACAGAAGCCATAACAGGACCAGCCCCAGTTTAAGTCTTCACCACCAACCCACTGCCAGCTGTGTGCCCTCAGTCAACGGATGGTCCAAGAGGAAGGTGGCACAGACACCACCCTGACCAAGTAGAGGGCACATCTCCAACAGAGAAGCCACCGTCCCACTAGTCCATTAAGCAGATCACTGCAGGCTGCTCCAGGGCCAGTGACGTATTACCATGCAGGACAACCAAAGCTTGAGCCGGAGGTGTTGCGGCCATCACAGTCCACGAGGGGAAGCCACCCGTTCCTGAAGAGGCGTGGTACACAGTGACTCATACTGGGACATCCCACCCCGGTGGCACAACGTTGCGTATCAACCTGACACCGAGAACATCTGACTAGAGCACCGGGAAGGACAAAGCAGCCAACGGGCTGAGCTCCAGGCTGTGTGGATCGTCGTCATGGAGGAACAGACCCTGACCGTGTGTACTGACAGGCCGTATACCGGGGACTGTCACTTTGGCTACCTGCCTGGGAATGCCCAACATGGTCATACATCAATCAGAAAGCCCTCTGGGGGCAGGCCATGTGGGCTGACCTGTGTGGCTCACGTGCCATGTAAAGGCTGTGACTGTATTCCACGTCAGAGGTGATGGACCCTTGCATAGTCCTGGCACAACGAGACGGATGTCTTGGTGCAATTCCTTTGGCTGGAAGATGCTCCGGTGACAGACACTGCAAAGTGGCTACACCGGGAACTATGACATGCCGGTCCAAGGACCAGGTGAGAGACAGTTAAGGCCTGGGGTCTCCCGTAAGATACACTGAAGTAGTGACCGCCAGTCAGCAATGTCCCCACCCCTAGTGAGAGCGGGAGGATATGCTGGGTTGGGATACCGCTGACCCGATGGCAGGCGGACGACACTGGACCCGAGCTGAGCAGCAAGGGGACCCAGTTTGCCTTAACCTGCATGTATACCAACACAGGTGTTCCACAGGCCTGCCCAGGTGGAACGGTAACCACAGAGCAACCACTCGGGGCCCAAGCAATTGTGTGATGTGTATGGGGCCCCAGAAGTCACCGAGAGTGACCAGGGCTCTGACGTCAGGGGCACTGACCACAAGAACGGGCTAAAGCCTCCACATTGACTGGCATTTCCACCTCCCATACAACCCAGCAGGGGCTGGACTCACAGATGTTACAATGGCGCCTTGAAGGACGCCTTAGGGACCCACTCACTCTTCTAGGGTTGGACAACACGACTGGCAGACGCTATTCAGGGGCTAAATGCACAGCCGCGGGGAGGACAGGCAGCCCCAGGGACGCTGCTGCCCCAACTGTGGGTGGCACCCATCTGCCTTCAGATCCAAGCCAGCCCGGACCTCAAACTGGGCCAGAACCAACAGAACAGCATGCTCCCGCCAGCCCCTCAGGATGTTTGGGGGGGGATCCACCCTGACTCAGGATGGGGCGGCACAGATTAGCCCTAAGTGCTGCTCTCTCCTCTCCCCCTGGGGAAGGCTGTAGAGCAACACCTGCATCACAGCCCACTGGCTCAGGGACATGGCCCACCATGGCCCACAGTCATAATCCCTGGGGCACTAACACTGCCTCTGTATTGAAGATCAGAACCTTCTCTCTTTCTGTCTACCAGGGCTAGGAAAGGGTGGGGCAAACATGGGCCTGGTGTGGTAAGCCGGGCCCCTCCCTACAGAGCAGGACGGTGCACCAGTGTGCATCCTGCCAGAGGTAGAGCGCTCCCACCCACTGTTCCTTTATCCCGTCTTACTGCCCTCAGTCTAGGCCAGGGGTCAGGAACCTGTCTGGCTGAGAGAGCCATGAACGCCACATATTTTAAAATGTAATTCCATGACAGCCATACAACAACCCGTGTACATTAAGCATTATCCAATCAAAATTTGATGTTGTCCCAGAGGACAGCTGTGATTGGCTCCAGCCACCCGCAACCATGAACATGAGCGGTAGGAAATGAATGGATTGTAATATATGAGAATGTTTTATATTTTTAACGTTATTATTTTTATTAAAGATTTGTCTGCGAGCCAGATGCAGCCATCAAAAGAGCCACATCTAGCTCGTGAGCCATAGGTTCCCGACCTCTGGTCAAGGCACAACTGCTTTCTGAGCGGGCAGGTCATTCTTGGATGTCCAGAACTGAAGCCCTTGCAGGGTAAGCTCTGAATTCCCCACGTCCGCCGGTGACCGCCCGCACTGCCCGCATCCCACCGACTGGTCCCAGGTTAGTCAGCGCAGCGCCGCGGACCCACCTTCTCATTTTGCTTGCTGTGCCTGTGGCTTGTCCTTTGCTTGTGGCATCTGGGTGCCCGGTGCTACTAGTGCTCTGTGGGCACTCTTGGGAGAATTGGGTGTGGATCATGAGGGGAAAGAGCCATGTCAGGGTGGAATATGGGGTCGTGCTGGACAGGGCCCTGCCCCCTCAGGCCACGAGGTAAAGGGCAGTCAAACAGACACTAATATTTTACTAAGAACAGCGGAGGCCCTGGCCGGTTGGCTCAGTGGTAGAGCGTCGGCCTGGCATGCAGAAGTCCTGGGTTTGATTCCCGGCCAGGGCACACAGGAGAGGCGCACATCTGCCTCTCCATCCCTCCTCCTCTCCTTCCTCTCTGTCTCTCTCTTCCTCTCCCGCAGTGAGGCTTCATTGGAGCAAAGATGGCCCGGGTGCTGGGGATGGCTCCTTGGCCTCTGCCCCAGGCGCTAGAGTGGCTCTGGTCGCAACAGAGCATCGCCCCCTGGTGGCGTGCCGGGTGGATCCCCCTCGGGCGCATGCGGGAGTCTGTCTGACTGTCTCTCCTCGTTTCCAGCTTCAGAAAAATACAAAAAACAACAACAAAAAAAAAAAAACAGCAGAACTGAGTCACCGGATACGGATCAAGGAGGGGCGCTACAGAACAGCTGAGGGCCCTGTGCACTACCCACCTGCTTGCTTGCACACTGGCCGACTTCCCTTGAGGAACCGCCTGGTGCTTCGCTTTCAAACCTCGACCCACCCTGTGAGGCAGAGAGCTTTTGCTGACCCGCCGTCCCCGGCGCTGTCCCTGTATGTAAGTAATAAAGTCTACATCCACTCCATCTGGTCCTCCTGGTGGGTTCTTTGGGACCTGCAACCCCACCAGACTGATTCTCTGGGTCTGGACCACACCTGTTACAGTGACTGACGGGTAGACTTTTGTCCTTAAATAAACTACTGACATCAGAGTTTTCTTTACAATGCTGTGAAACCCTACGGGCCTTGCCCCTGCCGGGGTGCAGACATTGCCTGTAGCTGAGCAGCGTGGGTGGGCTGACCTCCCTCCCTGCCTTCGTCCACAGTCCTCCCTCAGACTCCATCCGCTGACACGGTCACTTGGGTCTCTGCACACACACCACTCCTCAGAGATGCCGCCCCTACCCGCTCTCCCTGAGCCCTCTGTCTCATGCCTCCGGCTCCGTTGAACCTGCCCTCTGTGTTTCTTTGTCATTTAATTTATTAACTTATTTAATGTGGTTTATATGTTGTCTCTGTAGGGGAGGAGACACAATTTTCCCTCTAGCTCTATCCACAGAAGAAACATCTAAACCTGTAGAGAATTTCTATGAGTGTTTTTGCACCAAACTGATGACATGTACCCGGGAGCCAGATCTCAAATGCTCCTGAGAATAACAGTTTTGCAGCTTCTTTTATGCATTTGAAATTGAGGAGGGAACATAAGAAAGATTGCTCGTAATAAAAATTCTCTGCAGGTTTGGACATTTCTTACGTCGACAGTTGAAAAACTTGTGTCCCTCCGGACACTTGGGAGAGACACAGGAAGACTGAGTAACTCTCCCAAATGACCCCGTCGTCACCTTCAGTACCATTCCCAGCTAAAGATGAAAGAAAGATGTTGGGGGTGGGGAACGATAAGAGAGGTTTCCAGGAAAAGCACCATGAACAAGGATGTGGTTTTCCTCCTCCACCGCTTCCAGTCACTGGAGATTTAGTCCAGGTCTCTCCTTTGTACTGAGAGGAAGGCACCCTGGAATATTCCCTCATCAATGCGAATGTCTCTTCTAAACGGTGACTTGTATTCAGGTGTTAAGAGTTTCTTTGGTTTCTACTATTTGTTAAAAATAATCAGCCTAAAATAATCCTTATTCCAAAGAGGCGTATTTGGGGTGGCAGACTGCACCTCTTCATCTGTCCCCTGCAGGTGAACGGGAGCTCCAGAGGGCGTGACCACGCCCGTGTCGCTAACCTGGACACGTTCCGATCTCACTCAGTGGCTGCGAGCATAGTGAGAGTTTAGCAAATCCTTTTTTTATTTTTTTTTCATTTTGTATTTTTCCGAAGTGAGAATTGGGGTGGAGGCAGACAGACAGACTCCCACATGTGCCCGAGAGGGAGCCACCCAGCCTGCCCACCAGGGGGTGATGCTCCGCTGTAATCTCAGCCATTCTAGTGCCTGAGGCGGAGGCCACAGAGCCATCCTCAGCTCCTAGGCCAACTTTGCTCCAATGGAGCCTTGGCTGCAGGAGGGGGAGAGAGAGATAGAAAGGAGAGGGGGAAGGGTGGAGAGGCAGATGGGAGCTTCTCCTGTGTGCCCTGGCCGGGAATCGAACCTAGGACTTCCACACGCCAGACCAATGCTCTACCGCTGAGTCAACCGGCCAGGGCCAATCCTCTTATTTTTTTTTAGAATGACTGAATGCATAGGCCACTTGTGTTCCCTCTTATTGCAAGTGAGAAATGGTACCACTCTTACAGAAGACCAATTCTTTTATATCTTTTCTGGATTAGAGACTTGTTGGGGAGGGAAATTTTTCTTCTTTCGGGTGGTCTAATAATTAAATTGGCATGGGAGAGGTGAACAGTACCTAAGCTATGTCATGAGCTTTGCTTGCTTACAGGAACTGAAAAGGATTCCCAACCACAGAGACCACGGTGCTGAGCTCAAACTCCAAGATGCGGAAGGGCCATCGCGTGCAACAGAAGAACAACCACACATTGCTAGAAGAACGGAACCACTCCACGCCACCCCTGGTGCAGCCAGAAGGCGCCTCCCCAGTGGGGCAGACGGTGCCATAGGCAGAGCATGCGCTCATATTTCTCCATGCTTTGATTAAAAAAATAAAGTTTCTGCTCCGCTTTACCTAACTCGGTCTCCTTCTATCGGCACTAAGGACACTGGGCAGAGGGACCGTGGTTTGGGCCCCTGACATGGAAGGGTCCAGTAAATGCTAGCAACAAAAATCTGCCCGGAACACTCCCATCCTCCCGCAGAATACTGGACGGTACAGGACTTAAGGGTGATAAGTTAGGTCACTAAAGACGTATACCCAGTGGTGGCCCTATGCCCTACTAGCCACCCACCACTGTAACCATCTGGGACCCCACACCAGGAGAGATGATTGTCACCTAGCTGCAACCCTGATACTTTACCAGCCACCCACCATCCAGTAGCAGTTGGTCCTCTCTGAGATCTGAAAGGTGCCACGTTCGGTTTTCCTTTGGATCCAGAAGCCCAGGGGAGCTTTGCCTTTGAACGGCAGGGCCCCACTGCCCAGCAAAATCGGCGGTTCTGCTGCAGGGTCTTGCCCCAAGAATTGAAGAACTCCCCCACCCTTTCTCTGGAGGCCCTGGCTGAAGATGTAAAGGACCTACATTGGAGGAGGGTACACTCCTTCCGTGTGTAGATGACACAGTAGGATTGCTAGGCCTCCTACGGTGTTATCAACCGGGAACACCACAGCCACCCTGGACCACGTGGCTGCTAAGGGACATGGGCCTCAGGGAAAAAGGCTCAGATATCCCCAACAAAAGTAACTTACCTGGGAGCTATCATAACTGAGGGAGAGAGAAGCCCATCTGCAACCTCGCTTCCCCCCCACTCGGAGAAGGCCACCTAGAGGGAGCTCGGGGAAGCTGGACCTCTCCAGAAGGCCTGAAAGGGAAGGATGGGGAGCGATGTGAATGGAACCCAGGATGGGAACAGGCTTGCTGGGAACTCAAGGGGCAGCTGCTTTAAGCCCTAGCCGTGGGTCTCCCAGATGAAACAAAGCCTTCTGATGAGCCTGGGGGTGGGGGCTGGGGGTGGAGTTTGGTTCTTAACTCCGAAGTTTGAACCTGTGACATAGCATGGATAATTGGTCATTTTTTTCTGAACAATTATGTCGGATCGCTCAAAAGATGCCCCCCCCCCCCCGCATTCGGGGCAGTTGCCACTGGCAGCCACTCTTAAAAGAAACAGAAAAATTGACTTTTGGACAACCATCTGGACCCCAAACCACGTTCAAACCCTGAAAAACTCCAGGGGGACAGAATGATTGTCACCTGGGCAGTCAATCCCAGTTCAGGCTATGCTTTTGGCACCATAGAAACAAGCCACACTATAAACGTGGCCACTCTAATGTGGAACATCACTGCATAGAAACAACAGCTACAAAATACTCCTGCCAGCCTGGCCTAGAAAGTAAAGCCCTCCTGGATGTGAGGGAAGGCCAGTTTACCGCTAGAATTATCTTCATAAAGGAAGGTGCAAGACCATAGGCTAGGCCAGGGGTCGGGAACCTATGGCTCGCGAGCCAGATGTGGCTCTTTTGATGGTTGCATCTGGCTCGCAGACAAATCTTTAATAAAAAAAATTACGTTAAAAATATAAAACATTCTCATGTATTATAATCCATTCATTTCCTACCGCTCATGTTTATGGTTGCAGGTGGCTGGAGCCAATCACAGCTGTCCTCCGGGACAACACCAAATTTTTATTGGATAATGCATAACATACACGGGTTGTTGTATGGCTCTCATGGAATTACATTTTAAAATATGTGGTGTTCATGGCTCTCTCAAACAAAAAGGTTCCTGACCCCTGGGCGAGGCGATTGTCCCCCTAAATAAAACTATACAAGTGGAGGCCCCACCTTCTTGGACCGTCACTCAAAATACGACGTCAATAGCCCTCATCCAGGCCCTAGAATGGGAAAAGGAAGACCCTGAACAACTATACTGACCCTTGTGCTCTCTCCATTCCCCACACCCCTGGGGCCATCTGGAAGGAGAGACACATGGTAACCTCAGAAACCAAATAGCTTGGGCATGGCCCGAACACATCCTAACTCTTACAAAACTGTTCAGCTTCTTAAAAAAGGTCTCTGCCATCTACTGTCAGGGACACGGAAAGGAAGGTGCTGAAATACTCAAGGGAATTAATAAGGAGGATGTGGTGGCCAAAAGAGCTGCCCCCAATCCAAGTTATCCAGCAACCTTACCTGGACAGCCTAATCTGTCAAATCACTCCCCAGTGTATCCAGAAGATGACCTCAGCCACACGGGGGCTTCCAATAGGACCCCGTCAATAGTGGGTGGGTGGGTGGCTAACCAACCAACACGGGCAACTCTTCTTCCCTAAAGCTGCGGTTGTATACGCAACAGGGGACCCACCAGGGAACCCACGGTGGGAGGGAAGCCTTATGTAATTACTAACAGACACCATGGCCACTCCAGGTTCTAACTGACCAGGTGATGGAAGCTGGCCCAACCCGCCATGGCAATTACTGAAGAGTCACCTTCCCCCGAGCCCCAGAATGAGGCCACAGGACAAGGGGAGTACACCGGGGGGGGGGACAGGCAGGTGGATATCACCGTAATTCAGACCCCTCTTAGTGCGTCCGCGGCCCGGGCGGAAGCCTTCCTCACCAGGGCTGCGAGGTCAACAGAAGTGGCAGAGTCCCTGGAGAAGGAAATAATTCCTAGGTTCGGGCTCCCAAAATCTTTACAGAGTGACAAAGGGCCAGCACTTCTCTCTCTGATTACAAAGGATGGTCCCAAAGCCTTGGGAGTTAGATGAATATTACCCTCTACTCGATGAGTCTTCAACCATCAGGAAAGGTGAAAAGGGCGAAGCAGACCCTTAAGAGAACTTGATCCAAATTGCACCAGGAAACACACGAGAATTGACAGGGCTCCCTTCAGTGACCTTACTGCACAAACACCCCGCTCCAACCAAAAAGTGAACATTAAGTACCTTCAAGGTAATGAATGGAAGGCCACTTCCTGGAGCAGGGACCATTCAGACCCCGTGAGCAGAGCAATTTAAATGTCCCCTCCAAGTAGTGAAATCCGCCATTAGGGTTCATGAAAAATCAAGCCATAAAAGTCTGCCTTTCACAGACTTACTTCTCCATCCCTTCCAACCTAGAGACTATTTCCCACAACACGAACACGGGGAGCCCTCTGGACCAGCTTACACCAAAATGGTAGCGACCCTACCTGGTAGCTTGACCTCTTCATTCTGCTCTAAAGTTACAGGGGGCATTCCACAGATACATCGACCTTGGATAAAACCAGCTCCAGGACCGGAATCAGCAGAGCCCCACAAGACCCTAAGGCCCCACGATATCCCGTGAGCCGGGATCTGACCTGAAGCTGCTGTTCCACAGGACCCTGTGCAAGACCAGTAGTGAACGTGAGTCTGCTGACCCTGGGCTTCTGCCTGCTGGGAGGGGCTTCCGTAATCTGTCTTATCCCTCACCTGCGCTCCTCTGGGAACGCCTACAGCTACTTCTTTAACTTCACCCATTTCTCCAGTGAATTTGGTGTCAGGTTATGGCTGGGTAGCCTCCTAGCAGTCCTCCCTCTCCTGGCAACTGCTTGCCATGGTCTCACCTGGCAAACCAATTTCCTTTATAATATCACCCAAAAGATGCAGAAAGAATGGCACACTACTGACTGTTGGATCTGGCACCAACAACCCAAACTAAACAGGGACATTCTTACATGCCTCCTCTTCACCAGAAGAGGAAATAACCAATAGTGCCCCCTACCGGGGAGATCAAAACATACTGTGCTCCCAGCCCTCTAAAGGGGAACCTGCCCAGTGGTGCTTCCCAGCAATAGATTTGTCCCGGCATTCCAATACGGACAGTAACTCTAACGACCTGGTCTGCGATTTCACGTCCCATCCCTGTTATGTAACAGGATGCACAGAAGGCACAAAATGCCAACCACTAGTAGCCAGGAAAGCACGACTCAGTGATTATTGCAAAATCACTGAGTGATTTTGTGATTTTTGAGAAACAGGAAAGACAGGCTAGATAGGAAGCCTAGCTCCCTGGGGAGCACTGGGTTTGGAGTTAATACTGGGGGGTGCCATGTTGTTTAATACTTGACCCAAACCAGTCTGAGAGTCGACCCGAGATAGTATGCTTACAAGAAGGCTGCACATCCCTAGGGAGTAGGGACAGGCCCAACAAGGAGGGACGGGCAGCCCAACGCCTAAATCATAAACAGGCTGTGGGCAGGGGCTGTCTGGACAATACCAGGAGAATGCCCAGACTGTCAATATGCACAGATTTATAGCCATATTATCCCAGCCCCCCAGCACATGAGGGAAAAGGACAGCAGGGCCATCACCTTAATTGGGTCATTAGTAGCATTAGCTGGAGACACCATTGATAATAGAGTAACAATTAAATAAATCACTGCCACAGTGGTCACAGTCACCAATTGAGGAAGATCTGGCTTTCAGAATATTACAAATTTCCATTGATGCCTTAGCCAGAATGGTTCCTGATAACAGGATAGCCCTAGGCAGGGAAGCGCTTTTCAACCGGTGTGCTGCAGGAATTTTTAAAATATGCATTACCTAACTATTTAGTCAGGGACAATAACCTCTCTTCCCCTAAAAAAAAGAAAAAAAAATGACAACAGCTAACACAACAATAGCTGTACAGTGTGAACGACTCAAAATTATTTTTTTTTGTCAGATCGGCAAAAAAATATGTTTTTTGGAGTGCTGCAGAATTTTAGTAATTGGTTTATGTGTGCCATGAGATGATAAAGGTTGGAAAATGGCTGTTCTAGAGGACTTCAGCTAACACATCTTGCTGCTTTTATGTTAACGCTAGTGGGACAATTGAGGAAAGGTCAACGGAGCTGTTAGATACAGCCACCAGGTGGACAGAAAAAGGTCAACTTGATCTCACCACACAGACCTGGAATGGAGTAAAACGGACTCTCCCTGAGCTCATGTGCTTGCTGCCCCTTCCGGGCCTCTTCATAGCAACTCTACTTCTACATTTTGGACCCTGCATTTATTTATTTTTTAGTTTTATTTTTCGATTACAGTTAACATTCAATATTATTCTGTGTTAGCGTCCAGTGTACAGCCTAGTGGTTAAACAATCCTATGCTTTACAGAGTGTTTCCCCCCAACACTTCCAGGACCCACCCGGCACCCACATAGTTATTACGATATTACTGACTCTATTCCCTGTGCTGTAGTTTACCTCCTGGACACTTATTTTGTAACGGCCAATCTGTACTTCTCAATCACTTCAGCTTTTTCACCCAGGACCCCTGCCAACTTCCCTGGCATCTGGCAACTGTCTGTTCAGTCTGTTCTCTGTCTCTATAAGTCTGTTTCTGTTGTTTGTTTATATTGTTCTTGAGATTCCACATATAAGTAAAATCATATAGTATTTGTCTTTCTCTGTCTGATTGATTTTACTCAGCATAATACAATCTAGATTGGACCCTGCCTTTTAAATTGCTTGCTAGCTTCTATTAGAGACTAGAACCCGTCAAACTATAGGTGATAGGCAACAGACATTTTGACTTAGACCTGGTGACAACCAAACTGATCTTAGACTAGCCAGAGAAAAGTTCTGCCCCTATGGGACCCCATGACGATGTCCAGGTTCAGCACAAAGTGGTTACGGAAGACTGACTGTCACCCCTCAGCCTTCAAAAACGAAGAATGGGAAGTAGAGGAGAGATTTGTCACTGGGGTATCATCCCAAAGACCCTAACATTTCTCAATACCTAAACTATGTCAAAAACTATGACTGTTTACAGGAAGTGAAAAGGATTCTTGACTTCAAAACCAAGATGTTCAGCACAGAAACCAAGATGGCGCTAGGGCACTGTGTGCTAAAAAGGCCAAGTGCAACAGAAGAGTACTCATTCCTAAGAGAAGGCAATCCCTCCACACTGCAGCCTCTGAGTACAGAAGTCATTCCTAAGAGAAGGAAATCCCTCCACCCTGCAGCCTCTGAGTACAGAAGTCATTCCTAAAAGAAGGGAATCCCTCCACACTGCAGCCTCTGAGTACAGAAGTCATTCCTAAGAGAAGGCAATCCCTCCACACTGCAGCCTCTGAGTACAGAAGTCATTCCTAAGAGAAGGCAATCCCTCCACACTGCAGCCTCTGAGTACAGAGGGTCCTTCCCAGTTGGGGAAGAAGTGCCATTAGAGCACGTGCCCTTATCCATGCCTTGATCAAAGCATAAAGTTTCTGCTCTGCTTTACCAAACTCAGTCTCATGCTGTTGGTGCCAACAGTACTGGGAAGGATCTGGGTTTGGGTCCCTGGCTTGGAAGGGTCAGTAACAGTGATACCACAGAAGACTAGGAACTGTCAAGGAGGACAACTGAATCTTACCGTTTTTGATCAACCCCCATGGCATGTATTCTAAGACCTATAGCAATAATAACTGCATAACAAGTTCATATAATAATGCCTTTACTTATTTTGTATAAGATGCTTGCGTCCAGACTGACATCACTTTTGTTCTTTGCATGCAGCATTTACTAAAGACCAAGTTTTTCAACTGCCAAGAAACCCGATGAATTACACGGCAGAAAGCTACTCACCAGTCCTGCTCCTTGGTGGGGCCCTGGGATGGTGTCCGGGTGCAGCAGGAAGCAGGGATGGAAGACTGACTGTCCCTCCACCCTTTTCTCTCAAGAATGAGTAATAGGACAGAGAGGAGGAATTTGTCACTGAGCTATCACCCAAAAGACCCTAACGTGTCTATAAACAAACAAATAAACAAAGATTTGTTTGTGTATTTTTATTCTCACTTTTCTTTTTTTTTTTGTATCATAGCTGAATCATAAAGACCAAAATGCTTCTTTCCCTGAAAATCAGCATTTAGTCCAAAGAGAAAGGACATACCTGAGGAATGCTTCCTGGATAACATATTATGTTTATATAAAACGCTACATACACCTTTCTTCTGTGATTTAAGATAATCATAGATAAGTATTTCAGAGTATCAGTCCTCATTTCTGTTAAGAAACCTTTTTTTTTTTTCTGAAGTGAAAAGCAAGGAGGCAGGCAGACAGACTCCCGCATGCAGCTGACTGGGATCCATCCGGCACGCCCACCAGGGGGCGATGCTCTGCCCAACTGGGGCGTTGCTCCAATGTGACCAAAGCCATTCTAGTACCTGAGGCAGAGGCCATGGAGCCATTCTCAGCACCTGGGCCAACTTTGCTCCAATGGAGCCTTAGCTGTGGGAGGGGAAGAGAGAGACAGAGAGGAAGGAGAGGGGGAGGGGTGGAGAAGCAGATGGGCACTTCTCCTGTGTGCCCTGGCCGGAGATCGAACCTGGGACTTCTGCATGCCAGGCCGATGCTCTACTGCTGAGCCAACTGGCCAGGGCCAAGAAACCTTTTCAATAAATGAATTCATCTTACTCCAATCATGAATAAACCCACTAATGTGGAACTTTTCCATTTCTAGAAAGCCAAAACAGGTAAATCTGATCAGTCTGGCTGGACATTTTCTGCATGAGACTAAGCATGTCATTTGTGACCTTTACTGATTCAGCTATTGATGTAACGAAGAATCAAAGTGTAGTGATGTTTTCTAGAGGGTTCTTCACATGCTGCATGCGGAAGTGTCTACAGGACTTAAATTTCTGGCCCCTTGTGTTGTGGATCATTAGAGGAGTCAAGATGTCTGGTTTTGGTCACTAGATCCTCTCTGTTACCCAATCCCTGTAAATGGCTCAAGCAATGACATAGTCATTCAAATCAAAAGCTCTGTGGGTCACCTTCCAATACCACACTTCCTTCATCTGGCTTCAGTGCAATGGCCAGTACTGCCAGATTTACTTCCAAAATCAATCTGGATCCTGTGTATGTTTTTCCGTTTCCCTTTCCACCTCAGTAGCCACAGCCAAGATACTCTCGCTTGGGCACTACCGCAACCATCTCCTCTCTGGGTGTCTTGCATTTACTCTTGTCTGCCATAATCCATTTGCATACCGGAACCAGAGCTATCTCTTTAAAAATGTGAGCCAGGTTATTCCTCAGCCTTCCGGTCCTTTCACTCTCCTCCTCTTCAACCTAAAGAGAATCTGAGCTTCCGATGCTGGTTGACAAGACTTGTATCAAGTTGTCTCTGCCCAGATCCCCACATTATATTGTGCTCCTTCCCACCCTCATTCGCTACGATCCAGATCATGTTTTCGCTTTTTTTTTTTCTTGTATCTGTCCATTTGTTCAGTGCAGAAGAACGACTAACACAAACTTTCCCAAGAACTTTGCATTGGCTCGCTAATATCATGGCAACTTCCCATGGCAATGCAAATAGTACGCTGTGCACTCTGGGTAAAGCAGTCTCCCATCCACCCATTTTATGTGCTACATATCATTGCTTGTTTTTCCTTCATCTTACTCACATTTCTTTTGCACCCCACCCGCAGGTCCTTAAAAAAAAACAGCTCCTCCTATCCTATTTACTGCTGTATTGCCAGCCCCCCAGTTCAGTGGGAAAATCCTCAGCACACATCTGTGAAATAGATAAGGGTATTGGAACTCTTGTCACATGCAGCATCTCCTATGGTAAGAAGCACTAGCCGTGAGGCCCACAGAGAGATCCCCGACCCCGGCAGCACAAGCCACTTCCCAGTGTCTGGATCCTCGCCTGTCCTTCCTCAGTCTCCCAGCCTACTGAGATGCTCCCGCCGAGACCGACCGTGATGCCGCCTCCAGCAGGATTCCGTGCCTGGGCAGGCTTCCATATCATTTCTCTGTACTTGCGTAAAACTGTCTTCTCATCGCTCCCATAACATAGACACAGCTCATGTCTTACCAGGAATTGGCTTCCCTAATTTATCCAGTAAGACTCTCTGTCTTGGAAAGGCAAGAAAACTACATCTCTAGCCTAGATCACATTTAGCACACAGTTTTTTAGGAAAGAAATATACAAAGCGTTTTTCTTTTTTTGTTTTTTTTTTTTTAAGTTTACTTACAACCTGGTTATTGCTAGCTCGGTCCTTCAGCCTAGATAAACCATTCACTTAGGCCACCATCGGACACCACACATACAGAACCGTTCTCCAACTTTGGAGGCTGAAGGAAAGAAGGCCTAGGAAAGCCGTACACAAAGCTGTCATCAGGCGGTGCGTCTATTAGGAAAGGGGATGGCCCGTGACTCCAAAGCATTGCCGTCAGTTGGGACAGAGCGTTCAAATCTCACTCATATTTATGAGGAGATGGAGGGCGGCCCTGAACGCCTTTGCATGTACGGAGACAATCTGAAAGAACTGAAAAAATTTTTTTTTTACCTTCAATGACTTCTTTCTTCCTTTTGCGGCCGGAGCCTGTCAGTTGAGCGAAGGCTTTGTTTTCCGCAGATTTTCTCCTCAGACAGCACTGTTGATGGGACAACCTCCAAACCTGCAGAGAATTTTATTTTTTGATAAATCTTTGAGCCAAAGACAGGATACACCTGGAAGCAGTTTCGTTCCTGCGTTTGACATTGAGGGAGGCAGGTAAGAAAAACTCCATGACGGCGGGGGAAGCAAGACAGTGAGGCGGTGACAGGAGAGTGAAGATGACGCGCTCTGTCGTCGCAGGCTTTAGAAGGAGGGTCTGAAAGGGGACACGTCAAAGGTGTGTTAACCTGGACGCAGAGAAACACGGCAAAGGTAAGCCTTTTACTGAAAGTGTTAGACGCCTGGGGCATGACTACCGATCACAACCTGTCCAGTTAGAAATTTATGAACAGATCACACTCTGAAGTTACTTTTCAAAGGATGCCCCCTTTCTTTTTTTAATGTCCATCACATCCTGCACTGTGTCTCCTAACAACCCTTCTTGTGTCATCTGTCGATGATAATAAAGATAACCTGCCATTAATAAAGATTCCCACGAGATTCAACACATCCATGCAAGATGTGAGTCAGTCATGGCAGGTTAACTCAAGTTCGGGGAACAGTGCCACAGACGACAATTCCTCCAGGTGACACTTTTATAAGTAAAGGAGTGGAAGCACACACACACAAGAATGCTGACAATGACCCTGGCTGTGAGCTAGAAGACCCAAGTCCAATATCTGTCTCTCTCACTTATAAGATGTGTAATTTAACTATGAAAAATCCCTTAAGACATCGCTGAACTTTTTTTTTTAATTTTACAAAACACGCACAATTTAGATAAACCTATGTGGGTCCTATGAGCACCCACTTTCTGGATCTTTCTGAATGTTCAGAAAGGTGTCATTAATCTATATAGATGGTGCTTTATATCGTTTTTCTCCTCTTCGTCTGGGTGTTGTAAAGCTCTAGTTTCTACTGCACTCAATTTTCAGTTCCCCTCCTTTAAAAACTCCAGGAAAGCTTCTGGGTCATCCCATTTAAACTCATGGACTTCCTCCTTGGTTCTTTTATATGACTGTGGACAAGTTAGCTTCTGCTTCTTACCATTCCCAGCCTTACATTATAATTACAGAGACTAACCCCTTAGTCACAGTGAAGAGGCTGTAATGTCAGCCCAACGTAAGTTGAAACCTAGATTGGAATGCTACATATTTTCAAGACCACTAACAAAGGATCTTTCAAGAGGTAGTTTTAGATGAGATTCCTTAGCTCCCTGTATGAATAAACATGGGTTTGGGCTGCTGGGATCCAAGATGGCCACAGAGTAGGCGGACGGAGGTTCCACTCGCATCCTCCCAGGACCAAACTGAAGTGATAACTAAATTTAAGAGTAAGCATCCTAAAAAACCGACTTAGGACTAAATGAAGAGAAGTCTATAACCAAGGAGTCACAGAAGAAGTCATGTCGAGACTAGTAGGGAGGGCAGAGACAAAAAAAGAGCTGCCCCTGCTCCCAGGAGCAAGCAGCCAGCTGACGGTTTGCCCTGAGAGTGGTGGGTCCTCAGCCCAGGGCAGGGCGCCCAGCCCACAGCACCGGAGCCTAGAAGAGGTGCCCACACAGCATTCGGTGGTGAGTAGAAATATACTGTTGCTGATATATTTCGGTGGGCAAGTGAGATAAGGAACAAAATAAACAAATGGGACTATATCAAACTAAAAAGCTTTTGCACAGCAAAAGACACCATGAACAAAATAAAGAGACAACCCCATGATATAGGAGGACATGTTTGCCAATATATCTGATAAGAGGTTAATAACCAAAATTTAGAAAGAATTTATAAAACTCAATGCCAGGAAGACAAACAATCTAATTAAAAAATGGGCCTGACCAGGCGGTGGCGCAGTGGATAGAGTGTCAGACTGGGATGCAGAGGACCCAGGTTTGAGACCCCGAGGTCGCCATCTTGAGCGCGGGCTCATCTGGTTTGAGCAAAAAGTCCACCAGCTTGAACCCAAGGTCGCTGGTTCCAGCAAAGGGTTATTCGGTCTGCTGAAGGCCCGCAGTCAAGGCACATATGAGAAAGCAATCAATGAACTAAGGTGTTGCAACGCGCAATGAAAAACTAATGATTGATGCTTCTCATCTCTCTCTGTTCCTGTCTGTCCCTGTCTATCCCTCTCTCTGACTCACTCTCTGTCTCTGTAAAAAAAAAAAAAAATTAAAAAATAAATAAATAAATAAAATGGGCAAAGGACCTGAGTAGACACTTCTCTAAAGAGGACATACAGATAGCCAGTAGGCATATGAAAAAATGCTCAACATCACTAATCACTAGAGAAATGCAAATTGGCGCTGATCAACAAAACAACACAGAATAAGTGCTGGCGAGGATGTGGAGAAAAGGGAACCCTCTTGCACTGCTGGTGGGAATGCAGACTGCTGCAGCCACTGTGGAAAACAGCATGATGTTCCCTCAAAAAATTAAAAATGGAACTGCCTTATGACCCAGTGGGTCTGGCTGCGTGCCACAACAACAATAACAAAAGCCCCACCAAAACAAACAAAAAAACTCATGAAACAGGTGCTGGTGCAAAAGTAAAGAGGTTTATTCAGGTGCCGGGATGTGGGAGAACGAACGGTGAAGCCCGATCCCAAAGACCATCTCCGTTTCTGCTTCCGTTTATGGTTCCCTTAAGGATAGGAAGGGGAGGTTTGGTTCCTCGTTATCTTGCTAGCTTTTTGCATGCTCAGGCTCTATCCATTCATCATTTTTGCCTTTGGCAGGCTTAGTATGAATCTCCTTCTGCACCATACTGGCCAATGGAGGAGACTCCCCGGCACTCCCTGTCTATGGTAACAAATCCCCCCTTCAAAATTCTGGAGCCTTGCACTCTTATAAGGGTAAAAAAAAAGGAAGTCTCATCTTCTGTAGATTCTTCCTGATACCAAGGGGCATAGTTCTTTCTATCCCCGGGAACAGAGATTCTTGCCAGCTACTAAAGGAAGAAGGATGTCAAGAATGGAGGACAAAAAGGGAACCCTCCTGCACTGCTGGTGGGAATGCAGACTGGTGCAGCCACTGTGGAAAACAGTATGGAGATTCCTCAAGAAATTAAAAATCGAACTGCCTTTTGACCCAGCTCTCCCACTTTTAGGCATATACCCCCAAAACACCACAGCACTGTTTAAAAAGAAGAAACCCCCATGTTTATGGCAGCATTGTTCACAATAGTGAAGATCTGGAAACAGCCTAAGTGTCCGTCAGTGGACGAGTGGATTAAAAAGCTTTGATACATATATACTATGGAATGCTACTCAGCCATAAGAAATAATGACATCGGATCATTTACAACAACATGAATGGACCTTGATAACATTATACTGAGTGTAATAAGTAAATCAGAAAAACTAAGAACTATATGATTCCATCCATAGGTGGGACATAAAAATGAGACTCAGAGACATGGACAAGAGTGTGGGGGTTACAGGGTGGGGGGAGGAGAAAGAGGGGATTGGGGGAGGGGAGGGGCACAAAGAAAACCAGTTAGAAGGTGACAGAAGACAATTGGACTTTGGGTGATGGGAATGCAGCATAATCAAATGTCAAAATAACCTGGAGATGTTTTCTCTGAACATATGTACCCTGATTTATCAAAGTCACCCCATTAAAATTAATTTAAAAAAATACAACACAAAAACAAATATAAAGTGCATGAAAAATACAAAAAAAATACAAAAAAAAAAAAGAATGGAGGACAACCTTCATGCCAGGGAGAACTGCCGTCTTTGGAAGGTGGCATACGTGATGTCTCGTGGATGGCATTGTTGAACAAGCGAAGCTGGTAAACTGCTTCATATTTTAAGAGGTAGTGTTGAAAACAGGCTTCCGAAGTGAACCCGATGGTGTAAACAAGCGATCAAGTACTTAGTGAGGGGTAAGCCTCGTCAGTGATTTCTACACAATCATGTTGCAGGTCTGAGCTTCCTTCAGAGTCTGAGTCCAGTGGCCAGGTTTAAGGTGGTGGTGGTTTGTAAGGTGATATTTGGGTTGTCTAATAAAATGGCCTTAGATTTCCCCATGCACCCTGCCATCAACCAATACCCTCCTTTCTGCCTTTTTAATTTTTCTTTTTGAGTTCCAGGAAGTCCTTTTTCCAACGGCCTTCCGCTCTGCAATAGGCACATTGCTTGGATCAAGTGGGCGTTTCCTCCTTTTTGGGTCCCGCCTCCCCTGGTTTTCCCACAGCGTTTCTAAGAAAATGGCGACCTGCCTGCCTGACCTGTGTTGGTGCAGTGGATGAAGGGTCAATCTGGAGCGCTGAGGTCGCCAGTTCAAAACGCCAGGTGTGCCCGGTCAGGGCACATACGAGAAACTACCATGAGGTGATGCTTCACACTCCTCCCCCACCTGCCTTTCTGTCACTCTAGCCTCTCTCTACAAGCAATAAATAGAATCTTTTAAAAAGAAAAAAAATGCTGGATTGCTTTAATTTCCTTGTTTCCCGGGCATGGTACACTTTAATGGCTATGCCCACCAGCTGCGGGTGGGTAGGGGGAAGATTATTCCCAATGGCCCGTCTTAATATTGGAGCTTCCTTCTGACATTGGGGCACGTGGCCCAATAAAGGTCACGTTGACCATCCGGACAGTTTCTGGTGCCTGTGGGTCAACATCAATGTGCTTTCAATAGGCTTCAGAGAGCCTTTCTAAACGTTCAGAAGGATCTTCGTTTGGTTTCTATTGAATGGCCCATATTCATATTCAGGCTCTTTTGTTTAGGCACCTCTTTTCTTTCTTTTTCATTTTATTATTTTTTTAATTTAATTTAATTAATTTATTTTTTGAGAGAGAGAGACAGGAACATGGAGCTGCTCCTGTAGGTGCTCTGACCGGGGAATTGAACCAGCAACAATTACACTCTGGAATGATGCTCCAACCAACCAAGCTATCTGGCCAGGGCTTATTTTTTAGAGGGAGAGAGAGGGAGAGAGAGGGAGAGAGAGGAAGAGGGAGGGAGAGGGAAGGCAAGGGAGGGAGAGAGAAGGGAAGCGTTTGTTGTTCTACTCAGTCGTGCATTCTTTGGTTGCTTTCTATGTGTGCCCTGACTGGGTATCAAACCCACAACCTTGTCATTTTGAGACGAGGCTCTTAAATGAGAGTTAACAGGCTGGGGCCAGCACGCCTTTCTTAAGTGCTTCAAAATGCACCTTTATTAATGCTCTAGGAAGGCTAGGTCTCTACGATTTGGTCCTCAGTTGGGCTGTGTAAGGGAATTGTCCTGGCTGGGATAGGGTACCGTTGGGATTCTCTTTCTTTTTTTTTTCCATTTTTCTGAAGCTGGAAGTGGGGAGAAACAGTCAGACAGACTCCCGCATGCGCCCGACCGGGATCCACCCGGCACGCCCACCAGAGGGCGACTCTCTGCCCACCAGGGGGTGATGCTCTGCCCATCTTGGGGTGTCGCTCTGTTGTGACCAGAGCCACTCTAGCACCTGGGGCAGAGGCCAAGGAGCCATCCCCAGCACCAGGGCCATCTTTGCTCCAATGGAGCTTCGGCTGCAGAAGGGAAGAGAGCGACAGAGAAGAAGGAGAGGGGGAGGGGTGGAGAAGCAGATGGGCGCCTCTCCTGTGTGCCCTGGCCGGGAATCGAACCCGGGACTTCTACACGCCAGGCCGATGCTCTACCACTGAGCCAACCGGCCAGGGCTGGGATTCTCTTGATGGAGGTGATGAGCCTCTTCATTAGCCTGATCTATAACTAGCCACCTTCCATCACCGTGAGCAAGATGTCAAGGTGAGAACCTATGTGTCTGCCCAGTTTGGGTGGTGAGTGGCAAAAATGAACGTGATGAGGGCTGTGATTTTTCTGAGGATCCCCCCTGTACGAGGGGTTGGAATTCTTCCAATTCAGTAAGTCTGAACTGGAAAATCGAGTATGGGCCCAGTAGTAGCCAGTGGTCTGACCCTCTGGTTTATCCCACCTACAGGGTATTGCCTCCAAAGAGACTGTCCTGCCCCAGATAGCGATGCTACCTGGCCAAATTGGGGGCCCCGCTGGGTTTTCGAGGGGGTCAGGCTGTCACCCCTCTGGGCCATTTCAGGGCTATCTAGCAGTGGGGGTGGTGACAGGGGAAATCTTCGTGCTGCTAATCCAGGGTCCCCCAAGTTCAGGGCATTAAAAGAGACTCATCTCACTTTTCTTCCTGTGTCTTACTGTCAGGGAGGGGTTTTAAAGTCAAGTCCCTTCTCTGTGTCTTCAGTTTGTTCCTTTTCTTTGCCAAGTTCTAATTGAGTAAAGACATAAACAACTGGATATAGGCAGTGGCTGTCAACTGCTGGTCCACAAATGATTTAACCACTCTGATGTTGCATCAAGACTAGAGCAGTGGTTGAAAAAACACGGATAGAAGAGATTTTGTCCCGTTTCCCTGACGTTGGCAAAACAATTCCAACTGTACGATGGTGTAGTGATTTAGGGAAACATTTGGGGCCATTTTCCCATAGTCTAAAATATACACAGGCCAAGCAGTGTTACAATAGAAAACCGAGTCCTTCTTAGCCATTAAATTATAGTTGTGCACAGACCAATCTGCTAAATTACAGCCCAGTGGACCCTCGTCAAGCGTCAAAACAGAACCCCGGATGGCACAGAAATACAAACCCAAAACCATATCGTAGAGAGACCCCGGACAAAGTGGGAACATAGAAACAAAACTTGGTCCCATCATACCATTATTCCAAACACGGTGTGTTCACAAGCAAGTCCTCTGTCTTACCTCCTGTCAACCTTTACGGCAAGCGGTCCTAACCTGACCCGCGTGGCACGAAGCCCAAGTGGCAAGGGCAGCCTGCCAACCGGACCAAGTGCCACAAACCCCAAATGGCGCAAAGCCCAAGCGGCAGGGAGAGATGGCCGGCTAAGTAACAAGCACATTGCCCGCAACTGTCTATGATCTCTCAGCTGCCGCACCTTCCAGCAGTTAGCAGAGTCCTCATTGCCTCCACGTGGCAGATCGTTAAGACTTGCGGGCAGCTGTCAGTGGCATGAACCCCACGCCACAGGGATAGAGGATGCTCAGGTACCCGCTGGTTCGACCCTCCCAGGCTTGGGGTCCGTCTACTGCCCCCACACCCACTTCCTTTCCGCAGCCCAGCGTTTCAGGCAGCCGACACCTTGAGGAGGACTGCAGGAAAAGTCCCTGAAGAAAGCTCCCGCAGCGGCTGGGAAGGCCCCCCTGTCCTGCTCCGGGGTGTGCTTGCCACAGGTAGTGGAGTCCCCAGCGGGGTCCTCCAGGACTTACCGAGGTCCGAGCCGTCTGAGATGGCTCTCCAAAACCTGGCACCCAACAAGTGGGTTCGGGTGTAGCAACCCCGGAGAACAGCAGGCTCCCGTTTCAAACAGCAAATCTCCTCCTGCGCAAGCCCGGTTCTTAAAGGAATAGGGAGGAGCAGACTTTTCTTTCTACCCAATTATCTTTCTACCTTTTGACGTGCTTCGGCCCTGTCCATTCATCTTTCTAGCCTTTCGTGGGCTTGGTGTAAGAACCGCCCCCTGTGCATCCCCTATCTACCCTAACCAAAGTCGGGGATTTTTAAATTGCATGAGTCCATAATTCTAGAATTGAGTTAAAATTACTCGAACTAAAGTATCTTTAATTTCAAGAGTATATTCACAAATTAAAAAAAAGAGAAAGGTATACCATGCAATATATAAATGTGTGTTGGCTAAGAAGAAAATTATAAAAATGAATGTCTAGACCCGATAGACTCCCTGTCCTCTACAATCCTTGACAACAGCGACTGCAGTTACAATACATGCAACTTCATCCGGCCAACCGAGTCACCTTGCAAAGAAACTTTGGGCAGCAAATAAAACAGAACTCTCCTTGAGGAAAATAAAAATACATTGGAAACGACACCCTGCCAAATACAGTCCACAATTATTTTCTCCACAAAAACACAAGAACATAAAAACATCTAAGTCCAGTTTCGCAATTTCCCAATGTGATACATTTCATTCTAATCCCGGGTATCATGAGCCATTATTTTGTCCTCAAAGAGAAACCTGTACTTAAAACCTCTTACCCTCCATCCAATTTCTTTTAAATTCAAGGTTAGAGTCAGAAAAACAGAAAAGCCACCATGCTAGGTTTTGGATAGTATGTGAGATTGTGAGACAAAAAAAAAAAAAAATACAAATATAAATTAATCCCTGGTAATTTAATTGGGTATATATGTGTGTACATAAAGAGATATGCATGTGTGCATATATTTATTTTTCAATGTTGATATTCCTGTTTAAATTGTGCATTTATATAGCTTTTATAGTGATGCCCACTGTTACCTTATCTTTTTGACTGACAATAAGGGGATTTCAGTCATGCTCTGCCTTTCCTACAGTGCCAGTGATGGGATTTTTTGAAATCTTATTACTGGTTGCACTGCCTTGATTTCAGATGAAACTTTCAATCAAAAAGGCAATCAGAGGGTTATACATTCGTGAGATTCCCTGCAAAGCCAGTGATCGCATAATACAACTTGTTGGAAGGGCCTACTTGCCTCCAGTCCTTATGTGGCTATAAAGAGTAATTGGCTACTTAGCTCTCAGCACCTGCATTTCCTTCTCCAAAATACAGCAGAGCTCAGAACTCTATGGAGACTCAGTGTGAAACCTGGCTGCTCCTAGGAGATTTCCAAGTCTCATGCAGAGACTTGTCTTACTTAAGCATCTGATTAAACAAACTCTCCCAAAGACACATTTGGTTCCTTCTAAGCATTCTTGTTTCACTGGTGATGCCGGGGAATCTAAGTTTTCTTTTAGTTCGTATACACAAACACCCATACATTTATTTTTTCCCCACAAGGTTTTCGTCAAGTTCATATTCTAGAAATCACAATTCTGTAGGGTGAGGTTAACACATACATTTAATTTCTAGCATAATTTAACCACCCTATTATGAATTATTTTTAATCTTAAAATAGCTGTATTCATCAAGGCTAATTGTAAGGAATGGGCTCTTAATACTATAGAATTTACATATCTGGGTGTTTAAGAGACATTTTTGTAATTTGATTTGATCAATTAGTGGACAGGATGAAGGCTGAATGGATCCCACACTATGTCCAGTCTCCCAGAATGCATCATTTACCCAGTCAGGAGCCCTGAAAAGTGAGGCAGGCAGAAGAAAATAATTTTCATTTTGTCTCATCTGGCTCCAACTCAAGTCTGGTTCTTTTCCATTTGGCAGAGAACCCTCGGGCATGGATGAGTTTCAAGAATGGAAAAGAACTAATTGTGAGGACATAGTAAAAACCTAAAGATATTAAAATGACCTATGGGTTGAATAGCATTTTATTTGAAAAATAACCACATACATATATGTAAGACATGTCAGTATATTGCTGCAACAGAAAGGAATGCACAGAAACAGTCCCTTGGATAAAGTTTAAAATGCTCAGTGTTTAAAAAGTTGAATGTGGGGTGCTTATATTTATAAAATTTGGGAACCCCAGGGACCTCTTTTGGGAAAAGAAATCCTGGAAAGTCTATTGCTAATGTAAAAACTAGTTAAGGGGTGTGTATGTGTGTGTGTTTTTCTTGGACCTTTACTGAAATTCAGAGTACTCTGAAAGTATAGCTCAGCCCTAGTTTAAGCATAATGTCATTACTTGATTCCTTATTATAACACCTTAAATGGGTTTTTAAGTACAAAGTGCTAGCATGAGGGTGGTGCAATTATTCAGAAAGAAATCCATCCTTTCATGCTCCCTTTATGGGCAACTGGTATACCAGACATTACATCCTGCCCATGAAAACTACCACATGGCAATTATCCTATTGATTTCCCTGATTAGAGGATATAGATTTCATACTCCTGAAGTTTGCGTAACCTTTTTTTTTTTTTTCCCAGAGAGAGAGAGTCAGAGAGAGGGATAGATACAGACAGGAACGGAGAGAGATGAGAAGTATTAATCATTAGTTTTTCGTTGCAACACCTTAGCACCTTAGTTGTTCATTGATTGCTTTCTCATATGCGTCTTTACTGTGGGGCTACAGCAGACCGAGTGACCCCTTGTTCGAGCCAGTGACCTTGGGTCCAAGCTGGTGAGCTTCGCTCAAACCAGATGAGCCCGCGCTCAAGCTGGTGACCTCGGGGTCTTGAACCTGGGTCCTCCGCATCCCAGTCCGACACTTCATCCACTGCTCCACCGCCTGGTCAGGCATCATGTAACTTTTGTTAAACATGTTTATATATCTGCAATCTAAGGCACTTCACTGAGAAATATACTAGAAATGAGTCTGGTATGTAAGTCATAAGTAAAACAATAATCTCACCTTGGGTTAAAATAATCTCACTTGGAAGGCAGTCCTAATGTTACTAGTGATTACCACTATTACTGCTACTACTCATAATCTACATACACCAAGTATTTGCTTCTGAAACACTGTTTCAAGTCCTGGTGTATTTTGAAGTCATTTTGGCCAATGACTTTTACCTCCAAAAAAAAAAACAACACCCCCCCAAAAAAAAAACCCCATTCAATAGCCATAGTGATAAGCAGAAGGGACCAACTGTGAGTGATTATCAGGCAACCAAAACTCAGTAAGGCCTCACTTAAGTCACTGGATAGTTGCACATTCTAAGAATAATATTTAAATATTTTTGTTTCTATCATGGCAGAAGCAGCCTTCAGAAGTTGGTACCTTCCTTTTTCTACTCAAAGTCATGTTCTCCTCAGGTAGTCCATGCCAATGCCTGAGATGGGAGGGGAATTACCTAGAGCTATTTCTCACCAACGCATGATCTCTGACAGGCAGCATCTCACTCGGAAACCCCTGGCTGGCCGGCAGCGATTTGCAGGGTCCATATTGCAGTCTAAGGCTGGTGTGCCAAAGTCCGCTTTCTAATCTCTTTATTGTTACATTTTAGTTCCCCGAGACTTTCCCTGCTCCATCTTGCTTCTTCTCTCTTTTATCTTTTACTCCTAACTCTGCTTCAGTGTCTGCTTCCAGGGGAACCCCTGGAAGTCACAGCTGGACTAGCCTTTACACACAGCATGTTCCTTTCAGATCCCTATTGGTTTCTTGCTGTGTGATCATTGCCAAGCCATTTCACTTCCCTGGTTCTTTCTATAAAGGCTTAGAAATAAAGGCGATTCTCGCAATAATTGAGTTGAACGTTTTAGAATTCTAGTTAGACTCAGAGACTCTGTTAGTCGGGCTTTCTCTGATTGGGGAAAAGAAACGTGAAGACAACAAAGGTATTTATAAAAATATATTTCACAAAGTAGGAAACAATACAGGAGTTTCTCTGAATACAATACATGGAGTAAATAAACAATATTGCATTAAAGCAAAGTAGAAAATTAAAATGATCTGCATGTAGTAGTTCGTTTTTTTATCATACAATTTCTACTCCTAAATGTCAGGTTTGCGTTAGAAATTGAATATGCTCACATCTCCTAAGGGCTGTTCTCTTTTGGAGTCTAAGATCTTCTGTGTGCCGCCATGAGGATCAGGGAGGGAGAAGTGCTAAAAACAGAAGCAGCAAAAATTATGTACAAATCAGTTCCTGCTCTGAAATGGTGGGGGCAACATGAAGCATGTTGATTGGACGGGGCATGAAGGTAGGTATATCTAAAAGTCTAGAGTTTCAATATTCACATGAAATCAATATACTTTCGGATGTTTGTGCTTGTAGTAAAAACACCAAATACTAGGATTATGAACAAAATAGAAAACATTCCAAAGCTTCTCTGGGAAAATGCTGTTCTTGCCACCACCGGTCACAGTTACACTTTCTACGCTAAAGAGACTATTAGCTTCCCTTTTGATAATATTGCCTGCCATACTCAGCTCACCAAATGTACATGTATTAAACATTCATTGTGTATATATATATATATATATTTATATAAAACAATCTAAAGGATTATTAATGGATATAATTTAGCTTTTATTTTCCCCCATATAGTCCCTTACTCTATAGATTACCCATCTTAATAAATAAAAGCATTAATGGACATCAATAAAATATTTATTTCGAGGATTAAACAAATAAAACCATCTGTCTCTCATGTCGTCCACTGTGTGGCGCAGCTTATCTCTGTGTCCTTGTGGAAGAAGAGGGAGTGGAGGGAAGGAGCAATCCTGCTTCCAAAAACCAAGCCCGTCCAATGGGATTCCTCTCCTCCCACCCCTGCGCTGGCAGTCCCCACCCGGAATGGATTGCGAACATGTGAATATTTTAAGGCTCGACACAATATTTAAAGATGCTATTCAGTCTCTGATGAGTGGGGCCAACAGTTATGTACAATGGGTGGTCACCGTACCGTGTGATCCAGGAGGCCTTCCCAAACTCCCCAAAGTCAGAATGTACAGCCGACCAAGTATTGCTTTAGCATGTGTGGCGGGATCCTTATTGGAGAAGGGGCAAAATCCACTTGCGTTTATAAAAATCCTTGCAGAAGACATATCAGCAGCAAATTCCTCGCAGGTCCGTTTTTTTTCTAAGAAAGCACCTTTTAATTTTGATTTTTTTCCCCTCTTTTTAAACCATTTTTTTTTCCCCTAAAGCTTGAGATAGGATCCCAATCTTTGTCTGTGGTGATCAGGTATATATCAAATATCCAAAGACTTCTAGACACTCCACATAGTTTAATTCACACTCCACAAAGATTTATAACCTCCTAACATATACTTCTTATTTTTAGTATCGATTTTTTTTGGTTCAACATTAAAATGTGAGTTGAGTTTATTAGGTGAACTGGTGCTAAACTTGCCTCTAAAACAAATAGCCACGTTGGTTGTATCTAAGGGGAGTGACCCCAGAATGTTACAGAATGCTCAGTTTCATTTGCTTACTTATAATCCACTGTCAAGTTTCTTTGTCACTTTCACCGACGGAGTAAAGTTCACCCAGTCTCTTAAAGCGGGGACCCCAGTCACTGAGGTAGTCAAAATTCTGGTCTGAGTCTGAGGTGGTGGACTCCAGCGAGCTGAGGGAGCCTGCCACAGACCCCCGGCCTTCATAGCCGTAAATCTGGATGGAGTCATACGGCGGGGCCGTCGGGTCATTATCCGCCTCGTGCAGCCGGACGTTTATGAATTCATCCACATCAACACCATTCGGAACCGGAGCAAGCCCTTGCCTGGGCATAAACTGCAAATCAGGTTTAATATCCTTACGTGGCAAGAACCCATTAATTCCGTCTGGGTTTTGTAAAGTTGCGATGTCAAAAGCCTCTGTGTCTTCCTCCCCTCCTCCTTCGTCATCGTAGCGAATGATGTTTTCCCGGACGTCCTCATCATCTTTGATAATTAATGGTTCATTTTTGTGTCGCCGCAGAGTTACAAACAACACCACGATGACTGTAGAAAACACATGAAATAACAATTAGCCAAACTCGCATATAATTTTACGAGCAACACACCATCTAGATTCAGAGAGAGCATCGTTATTTTAAACTTTGAGCGTATAGAGCTTTAATAACGTTGACTTGGGTATTAAGCAAAACACCTTTCTAAAAGATGTGCATTGACTTTTTAGCGAATACTATTGGATTTTAACATCACAAAAAATTGGAATTTGGAAGAAAATATATTTTTGTTTGCTTTCTTTTTATCTTACCCGACTTTGCGATTAGATGGACTCAACAACCCAATCTACTAACTATTTAGATGGAAGGCTATTTTGGACACATCTAAGCCCCTTACTGAGGCAAACTGGTGTACCCTGGAAGCTCTGGAGGCTTTTTTCATAGTAGATGCTGTTGTAACCCATGAAGGCACATCCCACTTTCGCCACCATTGTGCTTAGTCTATTTTTTCACTGGTGATGGGACTGAAAAAGGTACTAGATAATCTTCTCCAATTAGATGTCTACTGTCCCATCCCTCTTTCTCTTTACCTCCTCTGAGTGCCCTCAAAGCCTGGAGAAGTACCAGAAAGTTCCTATTTCCAAAAGAATGCCGATGCCTGGCTTGGTCAGGGTATGCTATGCTTATTTATAGTCATTTATGAACCAGAAAAAATGGCGACCATTAGGCTTTGAAGGAAATACGTACCCAGCAGCAAAATGATGCAGGCTAATATGGCAATTAAGGCGCCCATACTGAGTCCGATCGGAAGGACATATGCTTCCACATTACAGGATTGGACAACACCATCACTGCTGCAGCCACAGACCCGGATGGTCAGGGTGCCGGTGCTGCTCAGAGGAGGGTTCCCACTATCACTGATTATGATTGGTAAAAGATAGACTTCTTGCTTCTGACGGTTGAATCCATTATGCTTTGCCAAAATGCTGAGGGAATTATCTGGAAAAAGTGAAAATTACAATAGTTTGCATCATTTCAAAAATGGTGGCCCAAACAACACTTGTTTTTGTAGTTCATAAATCCCCCGCAAGCCTCAAGACCATCCCGACTCCACTGGACCACTCTGGGTTTCTGCCCCTCCCTCCCCTCTTCCCGTTTTCCCATCTGGCATGGACCACAACATCCACACCAGGGCAGGTCCAATGAACCATAACCATAACCATAACCATCGCCATAACCTAATGGAGTTTTACCATCATTTTGCAAATACAAAATATTTCTTTTATAAATAAAAATGTCCTTGCAGAAGGCAAAAATTACCCCATGTCCCGTGAATAAGTTTACTTTTCTTTCACTTGTCCTGATCATGCATAATTGGCTGCACAGAATTTCACCACATTTGAAAGCCAAGTTTGAGAAGCTCTGTATTAAAAGATAAACTAAATACCCGACTTCAAACTATATTATAAGGCCACGACAATCAAAACAGCATGGTATTGGCAGAAAAATAGACACTCAGACCAATGGAACAGAATAGAAAACCCAGAAATAAAACCACATATATATAGTCAAATAATTTTTGATAAAGGGGCCAACAACATACAATGGAGAAAAGAAAGCCTCTTCAATAAATGGTGCTGGGAAAACTGGAAAGCCACATGCAAAAGAATGAACCTGGACTACAGTTTGTCCCCCTGTACTAAAATTAACTCAAAATGGATCAAAGATCTAAACATAAGACCTGAAACAATAAAGTACATAGAAGAAGACATAGGTACTAAACTCATGGACCTTGGTTTTAAAGAGCATTTTATGAATTTGACTCCAAAGGCAAGAGAAGTGAAGGCAAAAATTAATGAAGGGGACTACATCAGACTAAGAAGTTTTTGCTCAGTAAGAGAAACTGATAACAAAATAAACAGACAGCCAACTAAATGGGAAATGATATTTTCAAACAACAGCTCAGATAAGGGCCTAATATCCAAAATATACAAAGAACTTATAAAACTCAACAACAAATAAACAATCCAATAAAAAAATGGGAAGAGGACATGAACAGACACTTCTCCCAGGAAGAAATACAAGTGGCCAACAGATATATGAAAAGGTGCTCATCTTCTTTTGTTATTAGAGAAATGCAAATCAAAACTGCAATGAGATACCACCTCACACCTATTAGATTAGCTATTATCAACAAGACAGGTAATAGCAAATGTTGGAGAGGCTGTGGAGAAAAAGGAACCCTCATACACTGTTGGTGGGAATGTAAAGTAGTACAACCATTATGGAAGAAAGTATGGTGGTTCCTCAAAAAACTGAAAATAGAACTACCTTATGACCCAGCAATCCCTCTACTGGGTATATACCCCAAAAACTCAGAAACATTGATATGTAAAGACACATGCAGCCCCATGTTTATTGCAGCATTGTTTACAGTGGCCAGGACATAGAAACAACCAAAAAGCCCATCAATAGATGACTGGATAAAGAAGATGTGGCACATATACACTATGGAATACTACTGAGCCATAAGAAATGATGACATCGAATCATTTAAAGCAAAATAGTGGGATCTTGATAACATTATACGAAGTGAAATAAGTAAATCAGAAAAAAACAGGAACTGCATTATTCCATACGTAGGTGGGACATAAAAGTGAGACTAAGAGACATTGATAAGAGTGTGGTGGTTAGGGGGGGAGGGGGGAGAGGGAGAGGGAAAGGGGGAGGGGGAGGGACACAAAGAAAACTAGATAGAAGGTGACAGAGGACAATCTGACTTTGGGTGATGGGTATGCAACATAATTGAATGACAAGATAACCTGGACATGTTATCTTTGAATATATGTATCTTGATTTATTGATGTCACCCCATTAATAAAATAAAATTATTAAAAAAAAAAGATAAACTACACGACAATGTGGCATACACAACAATGTACTTCGCTGACTCCCACAGGTTCCTAAAAAGTCATTCATGCCCTAGAGCAGGGGGCGGGAACCTATGGCTTGCGAGCCAGATGTGGCTCTTTTGATGGCTGCATCTGGCTCGCAGACAAACCTTTAATAAAAAAAAATTAATAATATTAAAAATATAAAACATTCTCATGTATTACAATTCATTCATTTCCTACCGCTCATGTTCATGGTTGCAGGTGGCTGGAGCCAATCACAGCTGTCCTCCGGGACAACACCAAATTTTTAATGGATAATGCATAATGTACACAGGTCGTTGTATGGTTCTCATGGAATTACATTTTTAAATATGTGGTGTTCATGGCTCTCTCAGCCAAAAAGCTTCCCAACCCCTACCCTAGAGCATTTATACTAAGATAACAAAGTCCTATTTACTGCCAATTGGAGGAAATATGCCACATATATTGAAGTTTTGTAGAGAAGGCCTGTAGTGGTTTCACAGGAAAGGGTAAAATGAGAAGTCATAGGAGAAAGTGTTCTATTTGGCAGATGTCAATTAATTATATGGAGACACATATTGGTTTCCTGAAGCAAGACAAGAATATTGAAGTGATATTTAAAGGCATACTTCAGTTGAAAGTAAAATTGATCTGTGAGAAGTGATTTGTTCCATATTAGCTCTATAGTTCTCAACATTTCACACCAAATGGTATTTTTTACTGTCTTCATCCCTAGCTCAAAAACTATAATCACATTACATATATATTAATTCTTAATTAATTTCCTTTTTTTTTTTTTTACAGAGACAGAGAGAGAGTCAGAGAGAGGGATAGATAGGGACTAACAGACAGGAACGGAGAGAGATGAGAAGCACCAATCATCAGTTTTTTGTTGCAACACCTTAGTTATTCATTGATTGCCTTCTCATATGTGCCTTGACTGCGGGCCTTCAGCAGACTGAGTAACCCCTTGCTTGAGCCAGCGACCTTGGGTCCAAGCTGGTGAGCTTTTCTCAAACCAGATGAGCCCGCGCTCAAGCTGGCGACCTTGGGGTCTTGAACCTGGGTCTTCGGCATCCCAGTTCAACACTCTATCCACTGCACCACCACCTGGTCAGGCCAATTTCCTCATTTTGATTAATGAAATACATATCTATCCAAAATAAGAATATTAACTGTCTCACACTGGTTTTCCAGCCAAAAGTAAATAAACATAATTTTGGCAGATACATGCAATGTTTTTTGGGGGCAAAATGATTATTTCAGTTGTAATTTCTTTTCAAATATTGGCAAGTTTGCAGACCCCCTAAACATCTTGCTACCTCATTATTGCATATTAAGGCAGGGATTCCAAAGCATTCCTGTCTAATTCTTGATCATCAGCATTTAATTGTTTCCAGAATATTCAAGTACAAGAACTGATCATCTACTACTCAAAGGACTTCAAGTAAATGTGCTATGTCTTCTGTATCATATAGTCCTATACCAAGATTTCTAAAAAATGATGGCCATGTCTGAAAACAGATGCATAAATTATATTTATTTTTTCTTTAAGGGATAAGTGGCTCTCTAATGCCTTACTATTATTAAGCAGTCAGACAGGAAAAGACACTTTTAGTTAACATTTTTTTCTTTCTAAATTTCTTCCGGTTGTACTTCAGTATTTAGTAGTTTGAGGAGTGAAAATGAGTCTCTAAAGGAGTTAAACAGTGGTATATCAAGTGAGCCAGCAACCTTCAGATCCGTGACCTAGAAGAAAACATCACTAAGCTAAAAGCAGGAGAACATTAGCTCAAAACTGACATAGAATATATATAGGTGTTAATTTTCAGAAAGCGAGTGACAAATTTGAGTACAGTTAATTAGTGCAAGGAACACTTGTGAATGGTTTCATATACCATAGTTCAAAACAGAAGAAGATGGGAGATGTTCTTCAAGATGCAATTAATAACATTACAGTGAAACATTTTTTTCTTTCTTTTTTTTTTGCAGTTGACATTATTTTGTGAGAAACTATATATTCTCTGTTTGAAACAGTTTATAATGATAATTTAGAGAGTGTAGAGGGACGTTACTCTTGCAGAACAAAGCTACCTCCTTTTTAAAAATAAAATTTTTTTTTTGAATTTTTCTGAAGCTGGAAATGGGGAGGCAGTCAGACAGACTCCTGCATGCACCCAACCGGGATCCACCCGGCATGGCCACCAGGGGCGATGCTCTGTCCATCTGGGGCATCACTCTGTTGCAAGCAGAGCCATTCTAGTACCTGAGGCAGAGGCTACAGAGCCATCCCCAGCGCCCGGGGAAACTTTGCTCCAATGGAGCCTTGGCTGCAGGAAGGGAAGAGAGAGACAGAGAGGAAGGAGAGGGGGAAGGGTGGAGATGCAGATGGGTGCTTCTCCTGTGTGCCCTGGCCGGGAATCGAATCTGGTATTAATAATCTGATATTGTATTTGTTAGAGGTTAGCAAAGGAGCAAGAATAACAAAGAAACTCTTGAAGAAAATGATAGGGGAAAACATCAAGATTTATTATGAAGTTTTATTCATAAAAAGCATGATATTGCTGCACAATTAGAGAAACAGCATTGGAACATAATGGAGAGCCCCTAAGAGGATTTTTATTTTAGCACCCACACACGAGAGAAAGTGGGGGACAGATAGGGACAGACAGACAGGAAGGGAGAAAGATGAGAAGCATCAGGTCTTCATTGCAGCTCCTTAGTTGTTCACTGACTGCACCTCAGGCCAACACTCTACCATTGAGCCAACCAGCCAGGGCCAAAGCTACCTCCTTTTTTAAATATACTGCTCACAAAACTTAGGGGATATTTTGAAATAAATATGAAGCGATAAAAAAAGAAGTATTTGATTATTTTTTATTAAACAAGAACATCAGAAAAGCAAAACAAGTCAAAGAAAGTTGTTCGATTATACAAATGAGATAGATGCAAAACAACTTTTATTTCATTGGTGAAAATGCACTGTACAAAAGGTTGAGAGCACTGGAGTATCTTCACGCTCCCTGATCCCCTAATTTTTGTGAGCAGTAGAAAAGCATTGGTAGGTTTAACACTAAACTCAGGCCCATCTATACATGTCTCTTACTACTCCTGGCATCTGCCTATGTGGTTCTCTTATATACAGAAAATTACTGACTGTGTAAAGGTCATCTATGAAACATTTTTTTGTTAAATTTTATCTGCTACCTCCAGGAAAAATCAATTCTCTATTTGCAAACTCACTTTTCTTTTTTTTTTAAATCATTTTGATTGGTGTTTGTGTGTATTAATTATCAAGTTATTTTATCAGACCAAATAAAATTATCATTATTGTACACATAAAAAAATCATCACATTTCAAATTGATGTAGTTAAAAAACCTGTTTTTAAAATCTACATGTGACAAATATCTTCTATGAAGTTCTGGTTTATTTGTTTAAAACATCCTCCTGGGCTTGACCAGGTGGTGGTGCAGTGGATAAAGTGTTGGCCTGGGAGACTGAAGACCCAGGTTTGAAACTCCAAGGTTGCTGGCTTGAGTGCGGGATCATAGACATGACCCCATGATCACTGGCTTGAGCCCAAGATTTCTGGCTTGAGCAAGGGGTCACTGGCTCAATTGCAGCCCCTGGGTTAAAGTACATATGAGAAAGCAGTCAGTGAACAACTAAGGAGCTGCAACGAAGACCTGATGCTTCTCATCTTTCTCCCTTCCTGTCTGTCTGTCCCTATCTGTCCCCCACTTTCTCTCGTGTGTGGGTGCTAAAATAAAAATCCTCTTAGGGGCTCTCCATTATGTTCCAATGCTGTTTCTCTAGTTGTGCAGCAATATCATGCTTTTATGAATAAAACTTCATAATAAATCTTGATGTTTTCCCCTATCATTTTCTTCAAGAGTTTCTTTGTTATTCTTGCTCCTTTGCTAACCTCTAACAAATACAATATCAGATTATTAAATCCCATGATAATTCCTGTAAGAACATAAGTAGATATTACATTAAAATATAAACAAAGTTTGAGAGAACTGATACCATTATGGTTTTCAATCTTCTGTATCAAGATTGTTGTTTTATTATTTTCTTTAATATATGTCAGCACAATGTCTTATTTTAGCTACAGGCATTTTTACATCTTTTGTTAGATTTATTATTGGTGCTGTATTTATTTTATTGCTCTAGTCCAGCAATTTTTCCACCACTGTGTTGCAAGAATTTTTAAAACATATAATACCTGACTATTCAGTCAGGGGCACTGACCTCTTTTCCTTTAGATTGTCTAATTTAAAAAAAATGACAACACTTCATTCCTGTCTGTCTGTCCCTATCTATCTCTCTCTCTCTCTCTCTCTCTCTCTCTCTCTCTCTGACTCTCTCTTTGTCTCTGGAAAAAAAATGACAATAGCCAACACAACAATAACTATCCAGAGTAAATGAATCAAAATTATACATATTTTTTGTCAGGTTGACAAGAAATATATTTTTTGGTGGGCTGTAAAATTTTAGTAATTAGTTTATATGTGCCATGAGATGAAAAATGTTGAATATTGTTGCTGTAGTAAATATAATGGTTTTAGATGCTAATTTTAATTCTAGTAATCTTATAAACCTTTATTTTTATTTATATACCTATATCACACCAGAGTTCCACTTCAGCATGATGGTCTGAGAGGCATCACAGAATTGTTCCCTAATGAAACGGGTGAGAATTATCAAAGGAAAACCATTTAACATCCCTGGAAGTTGTCCTGGAGGCAAGCAGCAAATGAAGAAACACTTACTCAGGAAAAACTACTAATATTTGGTAAGAATGGTGAGACTGTGGTGTGTGGATCAGAGCCCACTCCTTCTATCCCTTCTCCAGCTCTGTTAGCTGGTAACTCCACTCCAAACTGGTTCGGCCAAGAACCCAGGGCTTCCTATCCCCCCAGCTAGCAGCTGGGGAACTTTCTTAACAGAGAGGAGGGATGTCAGCAGGTGCCACCCGACTCCTAGCTACCTGCTGCTGAAACTAAACTGTGGGTCAGTGTGGACAAGAGGTGGGGCTCCTTATTTCTTCACAGCCTCTACCTGGGCACCAGGGGCTCCACCTGGGCACAGCTCTGCTGGGACTGTAAAGGAAGAACATAGGTCCACAACCACCCTTGCCCTGGTCTGTAAGGCACTTGTTCTGCACTGGGAGGAGGAAGCTAAAAGACTGGACACTACTATCTCCTAGGTCCTAGTGTTTAGCTCTTAAAGTAGAGGTGTCCCCCCAAGAAACACGCCGTAGTCTTTAATTCAGCTCCAGAGCCGATGGCTTAGAGTTCTGCAGAGAACCTGGAAAGGAGACGGGGAGTCAGCCTGCATCAGAGCACATCTAAAACACTGATAGAGGAAAACACCTTTTTGAATGAGCCCAAGTTTGACTGCATTCATACGTAGGATAATGTAGGCCCCCAAATTAAAAATAATTCAGAAATAATCTGGCAATTAGTGAAGTTGAACCACTGGGGCATGGTCAGGGAATGAGACATAGAGAATCCTGCCTAAACCACCTTCATTCCGGGATGACTGCGGGAGTGCCCAAGGCTGGGGATCCCCAGAGGTGAGATATCAGATACTGAGTGCTCCAGCGGGGAAACCGACCTCTCTAAAACTATCCAACCAGTCAGTAAACAAATAATCAAAGAACAATAAGAAGCTCTGGGTTGGGGGATGTTTAATACCCAGATTTGCTATAATATATTATCTCTAATACCCAACAAAAGGTTACAAGACACATAAAGAATCAGGAAAACATGACCCATAAACCAGAAAAAAGGGAAAAATCGAACAGAATGAAACTGTCCATGAGGGCAACCAAATGCCAGATTAAACACAAACTTCTCAGGAGCCATTATAAACGTGCTCAACGAACTAAAGCAAACTATGATTAATTATGGGAGGTATGATGACTATGTCACATCCAATAGAGGATATCAATAACTAGATAAAAAAAATTTTAAAAAAGATCATGATGTAAGTTCTGGAGTTGAGAAATACAATAAATGAAATAAAAAATTAATTGAGCGCTAAACAGCAAATTTGAATTGGCAAAAGAAAGCATTAATGAATGTGAAGATAGATCAAAAGAAAATATGGAAGGTACAGAATAGAGAGAAAAAAAGGATGAAGAGAAATAAATAAAACCTCTGAAAAATATGGGACCCTATTAAGTATACCAACCCGTGTGCAATGAGAGTACTGAGCAGGAGAGAGGAAAAAATATGGCAGAAAACTTCAAAACAGTTTGAAATTTTGGTCTAAAAGTCAGAATGTTTGATGAACTCCCAGATGGAAAACACAAAGAGATTCACAAACAGATATAGTATACAGTACAATATCTGAAAGTCAAAGACAAGAAAAAAATCTTAAAAGCAAGAGGTAATTGACTGATCACATCCAAGGAAACCCCAATAAGATTGACACATGAGCCTGACCAGGCGGTGGTGCAGTGGATAGAGCATCGAACTGGGATGCCAAGGACCCACTTTTGAGACCCTGAGGTCGCCAACTTGAGCGCGGGCTCATCTGGTTTGAGCAATAGCTCACCAGCTTGGACCCAAGGTCGCTGGCTCGAGCAAGGGGTTACTTGGTCTGCTGAAGGCCCACAGTCAAGGCACATATGAGAAAGCAGTCAATGAACAACTAAGGTGTCGCAATGTGCAATGAAAAACTAATGATTGATGCTTCTCATCTCTCCGTTCCTGTCTGTCTGTCCCTCTCTCTGACTCTCTCTCTGTCTCTGTAAAAAAAAAAAAAAAAAAAAAGATTGATACATGAGCTTTTATAAAAGCAATAAAGGCCAGAAGGAAGTGGGATAACATATTCAAAATGTGTTGAAAGCCAAAACTTTTAACCAAGAACCATATATTCAACAAGCTATCTTTAAAAAAAAAATACATTCAAAAAAAAAGAAAAAAAAAAGAGAAAATTTGTCCCTAGCAGAAATGCAATGCCTTATGAGAAACACTAAAAGACATTCTTCAGACTGAAAGCAAATAACCCCAGATGGTAATTTAAAATCACATTAAAAACAAAGAGCTTCCAGAAAAGTAATTATGTAGTTATAAAAGATAGTATAAATACATGGTTTTTATCCTGTTCTTAACTCATTTAAAAAACAATTGTAAAAACAATATCAACATAATATATTGTTGAGCATAAAATGTCTAAAAATTCCATAGTAATAGTCGAATAGTCCTATACCCCACTTTCAATAATGGATAAAACAATGAGACAGGAAAAAACAAGAAAATAGAAGACATGAACACTTGAACAATGGTATAAATCAACTATACATAACAGATGTCTATAGAACATTGCACCCAATAAAATTTTCTTCTCAAGTATACATGGAAAATTCTGCAGTGTAGACCATATGTTATGGCATAAAATAACTTCATTAAATTTAAAAGAACAAAAATAATATAAAGCATATTCTCTGACCATGTGAAATAAAAAAATATATTGATATTAAAACATGTGGAAACTCATGAAAATTGAACACTAAATTTCTCAAAAACCAATGCATCAAAGCTGAGATCAAAAGGGAAATTAGAAAATATTATGAGAAAAAATAAATGAAAATACAGCAAATCAAAATATCAGAGGTGCTCCTAAAGCAGTACTTAGAGGGAAATTTATAGCTTTAAGTGCCTATATTAATTATTCTTTTTTCATCTTACTAGAACAACTAATACAATTTTGAGTATAATAAGTTATGGTAGACACCTGTACTTTGTTCTTGATATTAAAAAAGAGAAAACAAACTTTGAACATTAAGATGATTGATGGTGTTTGTAAAAAGGCACTTGTTAAATAGTTTACATGCACTCTCATCTTTTTTCTCTTTAATTTTTCTGTTTTTTTTTTATTTGCTTTCCAATGATTCAAAGGGAAAAAGCAGTTATATAAAGGACAGTAAGTTAGCTCTTCACTATCTCTAACCCTGGCTTCAATTGTATTATTGCATTATTTTAAAAGCTGTTTTTCATTCATTCATGCTTTCATACATTTCCATTTATATCATCTTATTATCTCTGTATCTTAACCTGCTTAACTTTACGGCATCTGCTCTAGCTTATTATATTTATTGCACCTTTTTTATTTTAGCATAGGGAACAGAAGAACAGATTCTGATAATAATCTGCTAGAGAAAACACAGCAATTTTCTTTTTTTATTACTCAAATTAAAAATATATATATTGATTTTTTAGAGAAGAAAGAGAGAGAAATATAGATCTGTTGTTCCACTTATCTATTCATTCATTGGTTGATTTCTGTATGTGTCCAAACTGGGTATCAAACCTGCAACCCTGGCACATCAGAACAATGTTCCAACCAACTTAGCTACCTGGCCCGTGTCACAGTTATTTTCTAAAATTGTGAAATATATGAGAAAATACAAAGATAAAATAATCATAGAAAGCTCATAGACATATATATACACATGACGATTTTTAAAAATTAAATATCTTGAAGTAAACAACACTATTTGACAAAAGATAGAGGAATGTGTGCCAAGACCTAGTTTAGAAGAGGGTAGACCAGAAGCCTTGGCATTCTCTAGGGTGGGCTCATGCCCAGATGAATAGACAAATGTCCTGTTGGTGCCCATCTAATGTATTTGTGTTGCACTGAGATGGAAACATGTCTTAACCTCATTGTCTGGCTTTATGATACTCTTAATAGGTGAAATATTCAAATACCTGCATCCCTTATTATGTCCCTCTAGAGATTTTCCTCTTTTCTCATTCTTCTGGAATGTTTATGAATGAGTGCTATGCCAAGGAGGATGAATGACTCTGTTTTTAGAACCTTGCTCCATACTCCTCACCCATGTGTTTCTGTTTATGACCGAGGATGGAAGGGAAGATCTTGATGGGCAACTTAAGTGGACTAATAGAACCAGGCATACTTCAAATGACAATGGTTCTAAAATAATGGTGCACTTGGATTCCTTACTCCTTGGCTGAGTAATACGGAGTACATACCAAATCAATAATGGACGAGAGACCAGATACACAATAGGTTCACAGGCTTGCTTCGTCTCAAGGGCATAATCTTGTTTCATTTCAGAGAGTGCATTACAGTTATGCCTTTATCGGTAGAGTTTCTTTCACAGTCTGACAACAGATTATGAAAAAAAAACAACATTCATGTTTTTAGTGTTTGTAATTTTGTGTTTCAAGAGCACTTGTTAGAATTTTAATGGAGGTTGTTAGAATTTTAAAAGAGTCAGTATCAAAGGTATAGCCACCTTAAAATGAAACTCTTAGAGACGGGTAACAAGATAAGAGTGGAGATGGTTGGGCTCCATAGGCTGAAAAGCACTTCTTAACCTTTTGGAAGTCAGAGATATCTTTGAGACTCTGATGACCCAGAGGGGTCATGGAGATGCTGAGAAGACCACCGAAGGGGCCAGAGACCTGGGGTTAGGAACTGGAAGTTAAGATTTCAGTGGCCAAAGGCAATGCTTGCTGAATGTCTTGCTTGTGGTTTGGAGACCAAGGGGATAAAATAAGATCTCATCAACAGGCCCCAGGTCTGTCTTGAAGAGCATGCTGAAGAAGAAGCAAATGAAGATGTTCTGGCAGATGAAACAGAGGAAGAAGCATCAAAGCCCACAGAACAAACTGCCAAAGAGGAAGAGTCCCCTGAGAAAACTGCTGGCCTTGGCTGGTAGCTCAGTTGGTTAGAGCGTCATCCCGAAGGTTGTGAGTTTGATCCCTGGTCAGGGTCTAGTCATACATGATCTGGCCTCTGCCTACCTGACCAGCTTCAAGGCCTGCAATTCTCTCTCTCTGTTCTAGTCAATCTGGCCTCTTCTGAGCCAAGGATCCTCTCTCTTTAGGGCTTTCATATTTGCTTTTTCTTCTTCTTGATAATCCCTCTACTCCTCTTTAGCCTTAATTTACATTGTTAATATTTATGCATTCTTTATATCTTTACTTAATGGCTCTTCTTTACAGATGATTTCCTTCACTAGTTGTCCCCAACTTCCCCAGATAAATTAGCTATATAATCTTATAAAAACCTTTATTTTTCATCACAGCTCTTCTTACAAAGAAATGACATAGCAACGGGGATACAATAGACACTAGGGATATGGAAATAAACTAAGAAACGTCTAAGTAACAAATAGCCAATTTGAAATGCATAACAAGCACTTAGCCAATATTTGCTGAAAAAATAAATGACTATGATCAGTTGCCATATTTTGTGGGACTCATTTATACTCATGTTATTCTGTCATAGAGAATTATCTGTGGTTCAAAACAAGTTATCAAGGAAGTTCAATTTCAGGTTATTAAAAACAATATATATAGCCAGGGTTCTACATGGAAATTTAAAAGAAATATTGATAGTTCCCAAGTCTTTCTCTAGATATGCCTCATATTATGTAACATGAGCAAGAAAATTAAGATGATTAGATTCAAAAAGAGAAAGCTCAGGGAGGAAAAACTTGTTCTAATATAACTGAAATACCATCATATTAAAGAGGTGCACACCAGAATTCTCCTTACTGAGCTGAAACAGAATGACTTACATTCAGGGGGGGATACATAGTCTGAATGAGTATCTCCTATGGTTAGTCCAGGAAGAATGTCTTCTTTGATTATTAATATTCAGCTCTGGAATCATTTAAAGTTGGGAATCAAAGGACCTTCTTTCATACAACATTAATATCCTTATAAGGAAAGTTTCCTTTAGTAAATATGCCAGTAAGTATTTGTTATAGATTGAATGTTGTCTGTGTGCCATCATCCTCAAGTTCACATGGAAGCCATAACTCAGGGTGCTTAATTTGAAGACAGAGCCTCTAAAGAAGTAAATAAGATTAAATGAATTCCTGAGAGTGGCGTCTGACCCTAAACAATTAGTGTCCTTAGAAAAAGATAGACCAGAGAGCTCTCTCTCTTTACCCATGGATTCCCAAAGAAGAGGTCGTGGAGGCACGGAGCAACCTGATAGCCACCTACAGGCAGCCAAGAGAAGAGGCTTCAGAGTGAAAAATACCTCGCCTGCACCTTGATCTTGGACTTCCTCACCTCCAGAACTCTGAGAAATAATTATTTGTTGTTAAAACCACCTGTCTTCAGCGTTTTGTAATAGCGGCCTGTGCCAACAAAAATAGTCCTGTTGTATTCACTAGGTGATTCGATATGCAATTAAAAGTCTGTTGAAAGAGACAGACTGTGCCTACCTGGATAACTTCAACTTTATTTGCATATTTCTACCACCTCCACCCCCTATAGACTGTCCCCTCTCCTTCACTCCCTTCCTCATTCCCTCCCTATTCCCTCCCTTCTCTTCGTCCTTCCTCCCCTTTCTTCCCTCCTTCCTTCTTCCCACCCTTCCTTCTAATTATTTACTTTGTATCTTAATAAAACAAGAATTATCATTAGTATTATTTAAATAGTCCATGTTCTTTCCACATTGTTCATTTTCTCTTTTCAGATAAAGGAAAGTGAGAATATCAGCATTCTCTGTTTGTTTCTGTGCAGCTCGTCTGCTGCTCTTGCCCTGATGCCGATCTTTTCCTTCGGTCTAGGTCCCACTGATTTGAAATCATGGAGCTATGGCTTTTGTTTATCCTTCGAGATGTAAGTGGGAGCAACCAGGAGCCGGAGTTAATGAAGGTACTTGCCAGACACATATTTATGACAAAAAAGAATAGATGAAGAGAAGATCAGTGGATAGTCTGCCTTTTTTAAGAAATGCCTTCTGGTATTTGACTTGCAAATTTAATTCAAATTTTCCTGGTCAAGTCAAATGGAATGAAAATGGCAAGAAGGTCAAAACAAAGAGAAAATGGCACTCTGTTCAGTGGACAGAGATTTAATTAAGTTCTTATCATTGTTGTGTCTGCTGTTTATTTATAAAAACCTGGCAAAGCACTACAGATACTAAAATCCATGTGCTTTTAGCATATCAGATACATGTATACACAGAATCCAGTATCTAGAAATGTGAAACAAAGATCATAACACCTACACTTCCTTTATATATGCTTATTACTCTAGACACTAAGTCTTATTGGAAATAGTCAGGCTGCAATGAATTAATAAAAACTAAGAGTCTGGGCCTGGCCAGTTAGCTCAGGTGATTAGAGTGTCATTCTGAAACGCCAAGGTTTTAGGTTCGATTACCAGTCAGGACACATGAAAATCAACCAGTGAATGCATAAATAAGTGGAACAACAAGCCTCGATTTATTTCTCTCTCTCTCTAATCAATTAAAAACACCTACGAGTCTTGAAGCCAGATTCCTCCAGCACCATTAGAGCTTCCTACATCGTCCGTTGAGAGCATACCAGCATGCTAACCCTGTGACAAGCGCCTAGCTCTGTGGAGCCACCCAATTAGAGCATTCGTCACTCTTCTCCCTCTCTTCCTAATTGGATTGTCCACCATGCCCCCTGAAGTCAATAATCTCCATATTTTTCTGACTGTTGACTCATTACCAAACCTCCTCATATTTAATAAGAAAAGTATATCTGGCCATAAAATATTGACCAAGCTTTACTCTGGCCTTAGCTAGAAAAAGAAACATTATTGCAAATTCCTACGGAAGTTCTTACATGGAAGTTTGACTTAGGTTTAGTCGTCAATTGATAAGTACACAGAATGAATTAGCACGTTTGCAACAGAAAATGTTATTCCACAGTAGCCCTGCAACACAACAGTTCCATAAATACCCGAGTGACTGCCATTTTGCAGAAGAAATGCGCAGAGGCTGGTCTGTGCTTTGTGCCTGATGAAGCTTAGGACTCTTCAAGGCACCCATGGAACTTGAGCATCTTCTAAAATTCTCAAAGCAGCTACATAGCCTGGTTCTAAATTTTAATATAAAATAAAATAAAAAAATTAAGATTATATAAAAATGGTGCTTAGTGTAGTGGTCTGAATGCTGACCTCCAAAAGAGTGTGTCTACATCCTATGCCCCAAACTGTGAATGCTGCCTTATTTGGAAAAGGGTCTTTGTCAGTGTAGTTAAAAACCTCAAGAAGAAGAGTTCATCTGAGAGTACCTGGTGGACCCTAAGCTCCATGACATGTGTCCTTGTCCGAGCGCAGCAGGGGGAGGTGAGACACAGAGTAAAGGATGAGGAAATAGAACCGCAGAGGCAGACACTGGCCTGGTGCGCCATCCGTGATTGGCGTGGGAGGTCTACAGCCAGCCAGAGAGGGAAGAGACAAAGATGAGTCCTCCTCTGGGAGCCCCTGGAGGGGGTGTGGCTCTGCCAGCACCTAGATTTCAGATTCTGGCCTCCAGCGCTATGAGAGAATAAACTCCTGGTGCTTAAAGCCTCTGGGTGTGTGATCATTTGTTAGGGCAGCTCTAGGAAATGAATACAATCAGTAAATCTAATTAAACAGACTTACAGAGGCGGGGAAGGGCCTCTTCCCTCTCATTTTACATATGAGGAACAGTGTTTTTGGAAGATCCAGTGACTGGCTCAATGATCCTCAGCTGGTGGCTGAGAATGACAACCACCTCTAATCTATTTTCTACATTCTCTCTGTCTTCTAGTCAAGTCACCTCAGAGAACCAGGGCACATGGGATCTTGAGAGCCAACATAACAGTGTAGCATAACATATCATAGCCGGATGGCCCAGGGTTCCACCTGACTCGGAACCCTCCCGTACCAGCGCATGCCATAACCTTAAATTAATTGTCAAAATGCGGTCATTTTGGATGCAAGAGAACAACTCAAGCATCACGGCAGACAAGTTCTGTGGGAGATACAGTCACCACGCCCCAGGTCTGCCGCATTCGATTCTTTACCCCTGGCACTTGATTTGCATGCATGCTCTTACTCAAAGCGTTCCAAGCACTAAGGAGACAATAGGTTCCGGGTACCTATTGTCTCCTCAGTGCTCAGAGAAAGGCCGATTCACCACCAACAGGCACTGGGGAGTGAAAGATGACACTTAACATTACTTTCATTTTATCTGAAGAACACCTGCAATGAACTAACCCAAGAAAGTGACAACCATACCAAGAACCTATTTCTATTTTGTTTGAAAGGAAAATTTAAAGCTTTTATAAGTAGCAACCAAGCTGAAAAAGACTATTTCTTTCTACTGGGATTTATCCAGATGTAAAAAGAATGCATTAATTTTTTTTTAAAGTGTACAAGTGACTAAGGAATAAAACAAAACAGACACAAAGACTCTTAGTAAAATTTCTTGTGAAAACTTCAGAAATCCTAAGCGCAGTTAGACACCCCCCAGACCCTGGAAAGTTAGCACTGTTCGGAGAAGGACTCTTCCACAGCAGTTCTATTGATTGAATAGACACTTCTAAATATTTAAGAGACTGGGAGGCAGAGATGAATTCATTTTGCAGTGGAGCTGATAAATCTGTGTATTAACACACTTGATACATAGTGTAGCTGGAACAGAGGGGAACACTGTTTTAAAATAGCAGTTTAATTGAAGTATACATTATGTAGAAGATGGTGAAGTCATTAAATGTAGTGAACGGAGAGCTAAGAGCAGGGGTCCCCAAACTTTTTACACAGGGGGCCAGTTCACTGTCCCTCAGATCACTGGAGGGCCGGACTATAAAAAGAACTATGAACAAATCCCTATGCACACTGCACATATCTTATCTTAAAGTAAAAAAAACAAAACGGGAACAAATACAATATTTAAAATAAAGAACAAGTAAATTTAAATCAACAAACTGACCAGTATTTCAATGGGAACTATGCTCCTCTCACTGACCACCAATGAAAGAGGTGCCCCTTCTGGAAGTGCAGCGGGGGCCGGATAAATGGCCTCAGGGGGCCACATGCTGCCTGCAGGCTGTAGTTTGGGGACCCCTGGCTAAGAGTATGAAAGTTTAAGGTACCAAAAAGAGTTTGTTATCTCAATAACCTATTGTGCCTCGAAGGAAGTCAAGTATCCCTGGAAATCATCAGTTTGTTAGATAACATCATCTCCCTGGTGATTTTTTAATTTGCACATGTGAAAATAAGCCATAAAGTAAGAACCGTGAAAAAGGCATGCACCCATTCCCCCTCGCCATCACGCACGCCCTCATCTTCTTTCAAACCCACGCCGACACCCTCAGTTCATTCTGCCCTCGGTGGCTCGGTACCTATTGTCTACCAGATGTCACTGTCGAGGGTAGTCCTCCTTGGCAAACATCACGCCCGGCACACTGCCACAGAGTCAGATTGGAGGTTTTCTGTCTCACCAACAGAAAGATCCTGGGATGCTGAGATTTTGTCTTCTTCAGTGAATACATCTCATTGTCGTTTGTGTCATGCTACACAGAAGCCTCCCCAGGTAGATTTCAATGAGCCTTTAGGGGATGAACAAATGGAGGGCTAGGGAAGTGAAGATATAATTACTGATCTTCTTCTGAACCAGACGAAGAATGAAGACAGCCTGTAGCTTACTGATCCATCCTCAAATTGTGGCCTGTGTGGTTTGGTCCCAGGTTTGTACTCGTGGCCCACGATGCCACCTTGTACCCTGATGTAGAGATCTATCCTCACAGACACGACAGGAGCAGGCCTTCAGGAAGGAGTGGCATGTGAACTGGGTGTAGAGGAGGAGGTTGGTTTGTTGAAGGAGGGGGAATGACATCCCCCTTTTCTCCTCCCCCCGAACCCCTGTTTCTGTTCTATAACATCTGTTTAGCCTTTTCTCTACTCTCGTCATGAACTGTTAGAATCTGACTCACTATTTTGATTTCCAATGCTGCACAAGATATATTTTTTTGCCCCTAAAATTTTAGCCCCGTGTCTCTTCCACTTACCTATTGGACGTAGCCACCTGGATGGTCAATGCCACAAACTCAATCTTTCCATAAGGGAATTAATAATATTTAATTCCTGCTCTTCCCCATCTCCCCAAATCTTTCTTGGCTCGATGTCATGCATCCTCTTGGTGGCTGTTCAGGTCTGTACAGCTCTCCCCTGGGTCCGCCAACCAAACATCTGCCTTTCCAGCGTGGCGAGGTTTCATCGTCCTTTACCAATAGGCTAAAAATTAACTACTTCCTTTACGGAGGTGGTCATGGGGACACACAGCCTTAGGACTTTGCAGTATCCAATTCAGAGATGAAGTGGAGATTTAATTATGAAGTAAATGTGAAGCAGATATAATATAATGATTTTAATTAGTTTGTTAAATAAACGCACAATAGACACCAGCGCGTATGAGTTAACGTGCATCCAGAGACTCAAAACGGGAATCGATCCCGCAGGAAGTCCAAAATGTATCTAACCCTCAACAGACGGGATGCAACGAGAGAACACATGCTGCCAAGTCCACACTTATTATTCCGTTCTCTTTAAAAATAAAGTGCACATTATATACTCGGCTCTGATATGTCTGGTCCACCTTGACATTCTGAATTTCAGGCCTATTCAATTATCATCATGTCTGAGCAAATATTCCCACCACCAGAAGCCAACAGGAAAATTCAGGCAGTAATCCAGATATGAATTTCTGAGCATGTTTAAAAATGCATATTCTTGGCTATTACTCTAAACCCACTGAATAAGACTTTCTGGGGGATAAGGCCCTGGACATCTGCATTTAAAACGGATTTTGTTTGCATAAAAATCTTCTGGGATGCTCGCGAGCCATCCAGTCTATTCCATTTCTTCCCTTAGGTGTTAGCAGTGGTTAATAGCTTGGCCCAAGTGCTCAGAACCACCACTGGGGCAGCTATTACGCCGTGGGTTCTGTAATCCAGCAGTGGTAGCAGCTGATAGCAATTTCCCTGCATAATTCCCTCTTTTCTAGTTTAGTGGTAAAAAAGCTGCTAAAAACGGGAGGGAAATGATGCAAGAAAATGTGGCATCCTACAGCGAGCTGAAGTCCAGTGTTTGTCCTTGAATCATTTTAAAGTTTAATATGTTATATTAAAACAGCTTGGCTAAACATATATCTTTGGGCAGGAGGAGGCCTCATAGACAGGGACGGCAGGAGCATGGAAGGGGGTTATGTAGATAAAATTATCATTCGAGCAGTGTCCACGTTATCATTCTTCCCAGGCCGCTGAGAACGGGGCGCACTTCTGAATCTTAAACTCCGCATTCTTTATCGTGTTGGAAAGGGTACTGTGTTGATCGTACAAAAATGACTTTACATGAAAGGTCAAACCGATTTGCTTTTCCTCAAATGTACCCACATATTAACAGGTTAAAATACAGATGGAGAGAGCAGAAAGAAGAACGATCGAAGAAGGAGATACCTGCGTCGGTCACCAGAACGACTACAACAGAAATCACATCAAACTCATTCAAACCCGTTTTTTTTTTTTATTGAAAATGTAATCTGATAAAATTCCCCATTGTTATACGCTACAGAGAAATCTGAATAAATTTGGAAGTCATGCATGATTTCATTTTAATACTTTCTTCGAAAACAAAAAGGATTTTTTTTTATGAGCCTTTTAAAAATATTCTCAAGATAATATTTGATCTTCCAAGCCTGCCTTATTCCCTGTGGACAAAGAATGTGCTGTGTGTTGCCCAGGGCTGGGCGCTGATAGAAAGATTCGGCCCCCAGATCCTGCACATTCTGGAATTATTAGAGGTATGCCTAGCAAAGACAAGGGACTTTAGGAAAATGTGTGCCCTTTTCCACATTCGAATTTCTGAATAGCTCCTGTTAGGTGTAATTGCTTTAGAATGTGTAGTTCAGAATGCTTCTGAATGTTACTGTATATTATTAGATCATGTTCAGTGTCTGGAATCACTCCTAATGGTATTTGCATTGCAATTTTCTTACTTACCTGGTTGCAGTTTTAACTAATGTCCCCAAGGTCAAAGCAGGTCCTCTTATACTCTCACTGTGCCCAAATTACTAATTAAGGAACTGAGAGTCGGAAGGCCTTTGAGGAGTGAATATGTTATTCCACATAAAGTGTCTTTTCAGGGACTGTGATGTACACACTGTTTAAAAAAAAACTTAAAATAACAGTGGTTATTGTTAATATATGTAAGGTTATCAGTTCTACCTTAGCTTTGAAATAAAGCAAAGAACTGCAGTCTTTTAAGAATATCTGGGTTTCATCCTTTCATACTTTACAATGAATTTCTATTTGAAAGACTCAAAGTTGTAATAAAATGTAAATTATGCAGTAAAATATAAAGAACTAAGAAAATATATGTTAAGTAGTATAGTAAGACTCCTCAAGATGAACGCTGAAGAAGTTTCCAGAACGGAATATGCGGTTCTTAGAGTACCCGGATGCAATATAAGCTGGTTTCCAAGGAAACAGTCTACCTAAGTCAGTGTAAATCCATAAGTCAATGGTTTTGGTAATCCAGATCTTGATTTAAAACTTTATCTTAATCACAGGCAAGCCTATGTGAATTTATACCTTCCAACATCATCTAAGGAAAAAACCAAGAACCACTAGGAAAATACTACAGCTTTAAATCAGGTTCTGAAACTCTCCACAAATACACCGAGGAATATTCAGAACTGAGGAAACAGCATTTTCACGTGTTTGTGTCTCTACTAACAAGAAACACAAATATCCCAACAATTAAGGGGAAAATTTAAGAGCTCTCTAGGAAACGTTATCCATGTCACATCAGGATGCATTTCAGCTCTAACTGCTGACCATTCAGAGTAGAGAGACCTTACTGAACACATAGGTCACTCAGTAGAAAAATCAGCAAGAATATACCAAAAGAGTAGCATAAACTAATCCTATGATAGTAACTAATCAAGAAGTACCCTAGATTTATCTTAAAAAGAAGAAAAACAAAACAAAACAACTAAGCCTCAAACAGATTAAGCTTGTCTGAAAATCAATAAATTACTGCCAAACAAACCTCAAGATATATATAATTAAAACTATCAGAATCTGGATACTGACAATGAGCAGCCATGATATCAACTTCCTAAACAAAATAACAAGACATGTTAAGAAACAAATATGTGGCTGATAATCAAGAGGAAAAAAAAAATCAAGTGGAAGAGCATCAGCCCGGTGTGTGGAAGTCCTAGGTTCAATTCCCGGCCAGGGCACACAAGAGAAGTGCCCATCTGCTTCGTCACCCCTTTCCTTCTCCTTCCTCTCAGTCTCTCTCTTCCCTTCCTGCAGTCAAGGCTCTATTGGAGCAAAGTTGGCCCGAGCGCTGAGGATGGTTCCATGGCCTCTGCCTCAGGTGCTAGAATGGGTCCAATTGCAGCAGAGCAATGCCTCAGAGGGCCAAGCATCACCCCCACCCCCCTAGTGGGCATGCCAGGTGGATCTGGTCGGGCGCATGCAGGAGTCTGTCTGTCTGCTTCCCCTCTGCTTCTCATTTCAAAAAAATACAAAAAAAAAAAAAATCAGTTCATAGAACCCAACACAGAAATGACAGGGTTGAGGATGAACCCTCCCCAAAATTTTAAGTTAGCATAAGTATAGTCAAGTGTTCAAAATACACATAAAAGATAAGTGGAAGAATAGATATATTTTTAAATACACACATGGGTTTTTTTATGACTAAAAGATATAAAATCTAAAGCCTAATGTTTGTTGATAGGCTCATCAGCAAATTAAGTACTGTAGGAATAAACAGATTTGTAAAAAAGCCATCTTGATGACAAAGCAATCTATCAAAAGATGTAATCTATTTATAATCAAAGACCCAGAAGGAGAAGAGCAGCAGAAAAAAATGTCAAAAATGAGAACTTTATTCATCAGCAGGTTGGCATTGCGTATGTTAGAGAAACTTATTCAGGCCAAAGGAAAATTATTCCAGTTAGAAATATAAATCTAAACAAGGAAACTAAAAGTGCCAGAAATAATAAAATGTGAATAAACAAAACTAGTAAAATGTGGAAACTAAAAATTGTTATTTTAAAGTTTATTTAACTAAAAAGTGACTAAATTTAAAATAACTACAAACTGTGGCATATAACATACATAGAGATAAAATGTAAGATACAGCACAAAGTGTTTAAGTGTTTGTGTCATAGTGTGTTATTCAACCAAGCTATGAGCATTAATGAAAGCGTAACTATACAAACCATTAACGAAATCAAATATTGTTTGTTGGGAAAGATCCATCAATGTTATCAAACCTTAACTAATCAGAAAGGTAAAGAAAAAAACACAAATAAGCGATTTCAGGTAAGAAGTAAGGCAGTGATACAAATAGTTTCATAACAATAGATTCTGCAACTCAGATGAATTGTACACATCCCCGAACATTCCCCAAATGCAGAAACTGCCTCAGGAAGGAAGAGCAATGCTGATACGCCTGATTCGTGATCCTGCCTCAGAGAACGCATAGATCAAAGAAAAGGGTAGATTCTTGCCTGTCTGACACAGCTCTAACCCGTGGCTGGTGTCCCTCAGTGGGACACAGAAAGTGCTGATGCTTCTTATTGGGATTCTTCATGTGGTTCTCAGACACTCTCCCATAGCCACCTCCAGTTGTAACTCATTTCATGTAAATGGCGCCTTTTCCTAAAAGAAAAATCCACAACTGAGCCCCTAGGCTCATGCTAGTTGGGTCCCTCTGCCCTTCTAGAACTAGGAGCTCTTTTATGATGACCCCCTGTTCAGCTGCAAGTGTATACAAATTAGAAGGTGGCACTAAGAAAACAACCCCGAATCCCAGGAAATTAAAAATGTGATTGGCTTCTGAAACAGAGCTGGGAGAGAATTTTAGCCTAGACTGACACATCTAGCGTTACTTTGAAATGACAGAACTGCTTTAAAAATAGATTGTAAGCCCTGGCTGGTTGGCTCAGTGGTAGAGCGTCGGCCTGGCATGCAGAAGTCCCGGGTTTGATTCCCGGCCAGGGCACACAGGGGAAGCGCCCATCTGCTTCTCCATCCCTCCCCCTCTCCTTCCTCTCTGTCTCTCTCTTCCCCTCCCGCAGCCGAGGCTCCATTGGAGCAAAGATGGCCCGGGCACTGGGGATGGCTCCTTGGCCTCTGCCCCAGGCACTAGAGTGGCTCTGGTCGCAACAGAGTGACGCCCCAGAGGGGCAGAGCATAGCCCCCTGGTGGGCAGAGCGTCGCCCCCTGGTGGGCGTGCCGGGTGGATCCTGGTCGGGCGCATGTGGGAGTCTGTCTGACTGTCTCTTCCCGTTTCCAGCTTCAGAAAAATACAAAAACAAACAAACAAACAAAACAAATAAAAATAGATTGTGAGGATGGTTGCATTACTCTGAAAATTTACTAAAAATTAATAAAATGATTGAGTTCTGTGAAATGAAAATATTATCTCAAAAAAGAAAACGATCTAAATTTTTGAAAAAGAAAAAAAAAGAATAGCGTACTGGCATGTTCGTATTAACGTTCGCGTACATAGCGGATCCGCATATGCTAACCCTTGGAAGTCGGCATGAGTCACTGCGAAGTCCGTGTCGTGACCCTGAAGCCTGTTCAGAGATTGTTCCTTTGAGCAATACTGTGTATATCGACAGCTGACAGTATGCGGCTCATTCAATGAGGAGAGTCCCATAATGGTAACCGGGATCATCGTACCAGTGTGTGTAACGCTTTGCAAAAACTGTAGAAACCTTCACTGCATTTCTGGGAAAATAATCTCTTTAAGTAAAGAAGGATAAGCTCTTGAAGATATTCCACATTTACAAAAACAGATATTCACAAACTTAGTAAGTAGATCCTGTGGTTTAACTCACCATTCTAGAACAGAAAAGATCCTGATTGTGATTTTCCCTGTGAAAAGTGAAATCCAAACCAATTTTCAGCTTTTTTTAATTTATTTTTTATAAGAGACCATTGGAAACTAAAAACTATTTTTGTGGACATTCAACAGCTCATTAATTTTTAGTGATCAGAAGCAATGACTACAATAGGAATATATATATATAATTTTTTTTTTGAGATAGAAATATTTATAAAACTAAGGGTAAATGGAACCAGTTCCAAAAGGACCGAAGGTGACATAAGTGGATTTTCTGCTCATTACTCTGTGTTCTTACTTTTAAACACTCATCTGCAAGATCTCAGTACCCAGAGCAATATGTAGAAGTAATAAATTCTTTTTTTTTAGTTTTCCAATGATTAAAAGAGAGAGAGAGAGAGAGAGAGGAAGGAAAAGAGAGAGAAGCATCAACTCTATGGTCCATTTAGTTGTGCATTCATTGGTTGTTTCTCATATGTGCCCCAACTGGGGATCAAACCTGCGACCTAGTGACAGGACAAGGATTTATCCTCTGAGCCACCCAGCCAAGGCCAATACTTAAATTCATGTATTGCTTTTGTTACCATGCACTTTCAGTTGAAAATTTTTGCTTTCATTTTTCTTGAGAGAGACAGACAGACAGACAGGGAGGGAGGGACAGATACACAGGAAGGGAGAGAGATGAGAAGCATCAATTCTTTGTTGTGGCACCTTAGTTGTTCATTGATTGCTTTCTCCTATGTGCCTTGACCAGAGGGCTCCGGCTAAGCCAATGAACCTTTGCTCAAGCTAGCAACCTTGGGTTCAAGCCAGTGACCATGGGGTCATCTCTATGACCCCATGCTCAAGCCAGTGACCCTGTGCTCAAGGTTGTGAGCCTATACTCAAACCAGTGAACTTCTAGTTTTAAACCTGGATCCTCAGTGTCCCAGGCCAACACTCTATCCATTGTACCACCACCTGGTCAGGCAAATAGTTACCAATTTTTAAACATCTCCTCTTACAATACCTCCAATTAAACCCTCCCATTTCTTGCAATCATGGCATTCTTCCTTGATTGTTCTTCTCTCCCAAGGGTCATATATTAAAGACAAACACATTAAAAGAAAAACACTACACATATTTTTCACATGCGTTTGTTTTACTGTCAATTCTTGTTCCTGGTCAATAAGCCAGTGAAACATCTGTAATGATCTTGTTTGACTTCTGGACAAAAAAAATATCCATCCATGTACAGCCTGAAATGGGTAAATCTCCAGTGACAATTGTGGATTAAAATAGGTGTTAGGTAGTTTTAGTATTTCCCAGTAATAATTAGTTCTTCATTTAGCTATTCTATTTATATATACAAAAAGTGGCTACATTAAAAAAAAAGAATCTAGATGGAAATACTAAAATATTTATGGACGAATACTGTCATATCAGGGACTTGCTCCAAGAAACACAAGTAGGGAAAGTGTTGAAGAAATACATAAAATAAGCTTGGGTATGAGCTAACAATTGTTGAAATTTAAGATACTGGTGTGTGGCATTCAATAAGATGTTTTGTCTACTTTTATATACCGTTTTATATACTTTTTATATTTTCCATAATGAAATGTTTTAAAAAAATACATAAGTTGGGTAACATTCCTAGTTATATTTTTGGTCTTCATTAGCTTTGTGGACTTGGGCAAGATGTTCTACTTCCTTGAATCTCCATTCCCTTAATTAATAATGGAATAATGACATACAATCCATAGGAATCTTAGAAAGATTAGAGACAGTACTGTACATGTTAAAGAAAATAAAGCACAATATATAACCTAATGTCAGTAAGTGGTACCCATGATTTATGTAATTCATGGGTCTATGGAAGGAGGCATTTATACTTTTAAGTGAGAATCAGATGACATAACATATGTATACCCCCAAACACAGTGTCATGCTCATTGTCATCACTGAAGTATAAATTTGAATTTCCATCTCTCTTTGGCATTTTCCAACCATTCAAAATCAAGGATTGTTTGACAAGCACATTGAAAGAGGTACAGTCATTAAAATAGACACTATGTGGGTTCTTTAAAAGTAAACAAACTTTAAATATCATTAAGTATTTTTTCAAGAGGTCTAACCCTAGGCATTATTTCAATCAGCCTCATCAGCTATAAGGAAGGGTAGGATCTATAAGAAGTAATTCTAGAAAAGCCAATGGCACACAGAGCAAAGATATCTTCGAGTCTACTTTCCCCTCCAGGAGTAGCTTGCCACTACTCACTTGGTCTTTGGCAGAAATGGTTTCTGTTACTATGGAATTGTCTTTCGTATTGTTACTTTCTCTTACTTTCTTAAAAATACTTGAGATTCTGTATATCTAAGACTAGGCAATAACACCTTCTTCAAAACTTGTGATCAACTCTATGTTCTTGCCTTTATTGCATTAGAAGACTAGGTTAGGAAATAGAAAAATAATTATTGCAATGTGATGACAAAGTGTGTATAAGTCACTGTTGCTAAATCTCAGATTATTCACTCATAGTGCAGACACATAGTAATGATGTAATTTTATTATTGTTATTATTATCGTTGCCTTTTCTGGGCTTTCTTTTCCCTTGGTGCTGCAAGATAATGAATTCATCTTATTCAACGTACACTTGGAAGATGATTGTTGGCTTGCAGGGCAGACTCAGTGGCTCTAAATCAAAGCCCAACTTGCTCTCTCAGCTGAACATGCAACTAAGTTAAATAATTACTCCTGTGTTCATCAGCGTTAAATGGTAAATGCCTTTGAGGGCAGGGGTCGTGTCTTTAATGACTCTACTGTTTCCAGAATGAAAGATGAGTGTTGTAGTCCACCCAGGCTGTCTAATCTGGGGAAATTAAATAAATGTGAAGTTGCCAGCCCTCGTTTATACATGACTGAAGCAAAAGGTTCTCTTCACGTTAGGATATTTCCGTGTCACTGAATCTGAATTCTCTAAACCAAAGTAAAATCACATCAGTCAACACAAAGATAATCTGGATGTTTAGGCAATTATTCAAATAATGATCACCACTCACGCGAGAATGCTTCCATTTTTCTTACTCTATTTTTATGACAGCGGGATTTCTTTTTTGCCTGAATACTCCTCTTTGAAATGTATGTTGCCTGCTCTGTGAAGGCACCGTTCCCAGTACCCACTACCTCAACTATCTGTGTGACTGTTGCCAGTGAAGATAAAGCCAAGGTGAGACTGCACATCCACCTTCTCATCCCAGTGATCCTATTTGAATAATCAGAGCAGTGGGAGCCCCAGCTGGGTAGCTCAGTTGGCTAGAGCGTCGTCTGGAAATGCCAAGGTTGCGGGTTGGATCCCCGGTCAGGGTCCATACGGGAAGCAACCAATGAATGCACAACTAAGTGGAACAACAAATGAATGCTCCCACACCTTTCCTTTCTCCCTAAAATCAATCAATTAAAAAAATCAGCAGTCAGTTAAGTGTGTTAAGTGCCCCTCCTCTGGTTCCTGTCATTCTGGCCCAGTCCCTTTAATATGTTGGGATCACTGGTATGCCTGCTCTGTAACCTTCCAGCTACCTCCTTCCAGGCTGTCTCTGTCTTCAGCAGGCTTTGAAGCTCTCTGCAGAAAGATCAAATTCATAACAGTATTAAAGATGTCGCTGGACAATTGTTACCTATGTTACTTGAGTGAAGAAAAGGAGCGATTTCTCAGTGGAAGTACTGAAGCTGAAAACCTGGACGGGGCTGGGGGTTTGTCCTTCTTTACATTTATGGGAGTTAATACACTGCAGGTTAGGCAGTGTGCATTTGGAAATGACAAGGACATTTCTGCAACTTGGGTGTGTCCTCTTAAGGTTCGAAGGCAAAATTTACATTGAAGCAAATGACTGCTGAAACAAGAGGAAATAAAAAGTTTCTTAGTGACTAGGAATGTCCTTTCTTTTTCTTTTTCTTCAGTGAGAGGAGGGGAGGCAAAGACATGCGCCTCGACTGGGATCCAGCCTGCAAGCCCACTAAGGGGCAATGCTCTGTCCATCTGAAGCGTTGTTCTGTTGCTCAACAACTGAGCTCTTCTTAGTGCCTGAGCCAGAGGCCATGGTGTCATCCTCAGTGCCCAGAGCCAACTTGCTCAAATGAGCCATGGCGCAGGAGGGAGTGATATAGAGTGAGGGGGAGAGAGAAACAAGAGGGGAAGGAATGGAGAAGCAGATGGATGCTTCTCCTGTGTGCCCTGATCAGGAATCAAACTCACACACACGGGCTGACACTCTACCACTGAACCAACTACCAGGGCCAAGAATGTCTTAAAGAAAGCAGGTACAGGCCTGGCCAGTTGGCTCAGTGGTAGAGCGTCGGCCTGGTGTGCAGGAGTCCTGGGTTCGATTCCCGGCCAGAGCACACAGAAGAAGCGCCCATCTGCTTCTCCACCCCTCCCCCTCTCCTTCCTCTATGTCTCTCTCTTCCCTTCCCACAGCCAAGGCTCCACTGGAGCAAAGTTGGTCCGGGTGCTGAGTATGGCTCTGTGGCTTCTGCCTCAGGTGCTAGAATGGCTCTGGTTGCAACAGAGCGACGCCCCAGATGGGTGGAGCATCGCCCCCTGGTGGGCATGCTGGGTGGATCCGGTTGGGCGCATGCGGGAGTCTGTCTGACTGCCTTCCTATTTCCAACTTCAGAAAAATAAAAAAAAATAAAAAAGAAAGAAAGAAAGCAAGCAAGCAGTTACAGTGGCTTTTATAAAGGGTCCCAAAGACAAACTTTATAACTTCCTAACCATGGAAGTATATGCAAGTTACATACTTTCTTCTCTCTCAGTTTCATAAACTCTAAAGTGATAGTGACATTTTTTCCTTAAATGCTGTGATGGATTAAATGAACCATTGAACAGTATGCCTGGCTTATAATGAACTAATTTCAGTCTGATTTATCTTCCTTCTTTCTTTCACACCACAATAAAAAAAAGAGATAAAATGTGACTGTAAATCAAATTTGGCAATACTCAGTCCTTACCCCATTTTAAAGCCAAAAAATTATCAGTCATAAATTTCACAGAGCTCACAAAGATGATCTCCTTAATTAATCTGCACTGTCCATAGACAGATTTTATCCAACCATCTTCAGTAGAAATGAAGCTATGATAATCATGTATCCATTTTATCCAGATCAGGATTCGGAGGCTCAGATAGCCTGAGAAACTTCCCCAAAGTCTTTCTGTTCTTTGGCAACAGCAGTGAGCATCTGAAATCCTTGATGCTCAAGCCCACTGTCATCCATTTAGGGGACATTATGAAGGTCTTGCTGATTGTCACAGAAAGGATACGATCAATTTAAACATCCTACAAGATGATGTTACACTTACAACTCCGTTAGTTCTCACACAGACCTTCCCACCAGGAGTCCTTGTCCTCAGCAACATTCACACAGTGTTTTGACTTGCACATTCTACAGTCAGACTGCTTGGGTCTGACTTAGGCTTTGCCTTTATGAACTAAGTGCCTGGGGCAAACTCACACTGACATGCTTTGGTTTCTATCATCTGTAAAATGGAGGAAATAACGGTACTTAGCCTGAGCCAATTCTATTGATTTTTATTGAACATGTGTAATAGACAAGCTAGGAATTGTCGTGGGTCCTTTCCAGGCCTCGTCTCACTTAGCTATTATCACGCTTGTTTGTACCGTGCGATGTCCCGCTCCACTCCCATCTGCTTTGGTGAGGACTGTCACCAGCCTCCTTCGGCAAAGGAGACTAGTGAGAGGGAAGATGGTGAGATGAACTCATCTCAGGAAACTCGCTAAGAGGCCTTCACACGCCCACCTCTCTCTGTCCTCAGGACTTGTATTCTAAACACTTGAAAATCTCTTCCCACAAGGAACTTCCAAACCACACTGCAGGAAGCAGTGGAAGAAGCAAGGAGGAGCACACCTGTTCCTCTTCACATGTTCCTTTCATAACGTCCCCTGCCAGTGTCACCTCCATCGGTCCAACCTCTTAGCCAGAGCAGCTCATTTATATCTTGCTCATTCAGGTCAGCTGCAGTCAAGGATGCAATGACTGCGTCCGTGCCCTTGGGAATGCTAATGAAAGATCCCAGCTTCCTTTACCTAGGAATCTAAGACTCAAGGCATGTAGGGCAGACACTCCTTCTGTGCCCCCTCACCTCCTGCAGGGCCGGTCCAGACTTCTCTGCAGAGCCGTTTGTTTTCAAAGGAGTTTCAAAAGGATGAGTTCTGCTCCTTTGACAAGTGCTGCCTTTTTCATACTGTTAGTGGGTCACTGAGCCGGGGGGTGGAGAGAAATGTACTTACTATCAGGGATGACCCCCAATGCAGCGATCTTGAAGTCTGAAGGTCACTGCTAGTACCCCCTTGTGCTTTGGGCTGCCGCAGAATTACCCCACTGAGAGGACAGTGGGGATGTAAAGACTCAAGCAGCGGGAGGTCCCTTCCACTCTCTCCCCAGCCAGGGAATACTCGGTGCTGAGGGACCTCCGGTTGGTTGACAGAAAAATATAGCACCCATTTAAAAAAAAAAAAAAGTGATTTTTTCTCTTTCTGCCTTTAGTGGATGAGCCACACTTAATATCAATTCGAATGATCCTTATCATCTTCCAAGTGAAGTTTTCAAAGGCATAAGAAGTCCCAAACCCATTCTGTGCCGAAATATGTTTCAGCCAAATCCCTGTAGTGGGTCTGCAGGGGTTAAGTGGGCAGGAGGACTGCTTTCTGAGAGCTTATGTTTACTTCTCATTCAAAGTGTTGCCTGCAAGCCACACGCTTGGAATGTCTGCAGTGTGTAACAGCAGAAAGCGCAGAACCCAGAGTGTGAGAAACATGAGGAGGGAGGCAATGGGGACGGAGGGAGTTTCACTGGAACACAGACTGGCAGGTTGTCCAAAACACACAGAGGTGGTCCTCTGCTTCATTTGAGAGTTTTAGAAACTGGCGCCCTCTCTGTCACCTCCAACAAGATTTCACAATGAAATACCATGTGACGGCTTTTGAATCAAAGAAAGGGGGGTTTAGCTGACCAGGTAGTGGTGCAGTGGATAAAACGTCAGACAGGGATGTGGAGGACCCAGGTTTGAAACTCTGAGGTCAACGGCTTGAGCATGGTTTCATCCAGCTTGAGCATGGGGTCGCTGGCTTGAGCACAAGATCATAGACATGACCCCATGGCTGCTGAGTTGAACCCAAAGATTGCTGGCTTGAAGCCTAAGGTCGCTGGCTTCAAGCCCAAGGCCGCTGGCTTGAGCCCAAGGTCGTTGGCCAGAGCAAGGGGTCACTCGCTCTGCTGTAGCCCCTCGGTCAAGGCAAATGTGAGAAAGCAATCAGTGAACAACTAAGAAGACTAAGGAGCCACAAGAAAGAATTGATGCTTCTCATCTTCTCCCTTCCTGCCTGTCTGTCCCTATCTGTCCCTCTCTCTGTGACTCTCTCTGTCTCTGTCACACACACACACACACGCACACACACACGCATACACACACAAAAAAGTGGGGTTTCAATCTTAGTTCTTCTGTGACCTTGAAAGAGCCCCTTCACATCACTCAACTTCAATTTCTATATATGCAAAATGGCGCAAGTCATACTTCCCTTTTAGGATTGTCATTAGGTTAAAGGAGATAAATATACAAATGTACCTGTTCTGTAAGAGGCACGCAGTTCATGCTAGCCAACCTCTACCCAAACCTCATTTTCCCCTTCAAACTCCCACCAACCCCCAGCACACACAACTGGACTTTCCACTTATGAGCTTTGTGATTTAGAGCAATCACTTAATGGCAAGCATTAGATTGTACAATTCTGAAATAAGTATCACATGTGCAGGCTGGGTGGCTCAGTGGATAAAGCACCATTCCGATGCACCAAGGTCACAGGTTCGATCCTCAATCAGGGCACATAGAAGAAGCAATCAGTGAATACATGACTAAATGGAACTAAGTAAAACAATGAGTTGATGCATCTTTATCTCTCTCTCTGCCTCTCTCTCTCTCTCTCTCTCTCTCTCCCATTCCCTCTCTATCTCTCTCCTTTTCCCCTCTCTTTCACTCAATGGAAAAAATTAAAAAAATAAAGACCAAAGTAATATACCCTCATGGATCTTGGTGGGAAACACATGAGGCAGCGGAACTGAAGCTACCACTTTTTAAGTCAGGAAGCAATGCTTACTATGTGTTTGTTTACTACGACTGCAGTTATTTTTGCTTCGGTGATTATAATAATAGCCAGGAATTGCTACAAAGAAAACATTTACCAAGTCCTTCTGAAGATGTTTATAAACATAAATCACAATTTTATGAAGACAGTTTCATTAATATGCTTTTCCTTATCCAGACATTTTTTGACCACTTAACTCTCACAAGGTCACACCACCAATATACATTACAGTCTGACCGTGCCCTGAAAGCCACCGATCCAGACTGCCTTCCACTTGCTAGGAAGTCTAATTTCATGTTAGTTGTCCAGTGAAACCACTGCTGTCTAGCATTAGCGCCATTCCACTAATGTTGACATTCTTCAGGATATATAGGAGCAAGGAAGGGCGTTGAACATATGTTGAATAAATAATGCATCACAGGGGATTTATATTGGCATTTTGGCAATACAACATCCATATTTTAAAGATGATCAAATTGCCTGGGTCAAGAGGGACTCTGATGTAACTATCTAACTCTTGGGGGCATTGTTGAGAAAGGTAGAAAGATAGATTGAAAAGGTTAATAATGCTTCTCCCTCTTGTCTTGAACGTTCGATTCTTTATTGATCCTTGTTGCAATCCTGTCACTGATGGCTTTCTGAAACCCTAGAATAACTTGGCGCAGTGGTGGCAAGTTATAAACCACCTTGCTAAATGAGGGGCTTTTTGCACCGAGATGATCCTGAAGTGGTCTCTCTCATCCATATAAGCTCTCCCATTTCACAGGGGCAAAATAAGGTTTGAAAGCATGCCATTGCCATCAATACCCGTGATGTGATCTTCAGCGTCAGCAGCGACGGGAACTGTGAAATATTTATGCCCTTTCAACGAGCGCATACACACCTTCACAGTTGCTATCGATTAAACGTTTGAATAAATCTCTCAGCTTTCTGATCTTTTTATTTGTTTTTTTTTTCCCTATGCCAAGTAACATGTTCATTAACAGGACCATACCTTAACACTGTTCAATCTAAGAAAATGCAGAGACCGATTGGGTATATCTATATAACTCATACTTGGAATCCCAGAGATTATTTTTTTTCCTAACATGGACAGTTTATTATATGTGGTTGGCTTCTCCTCCTAGGCTGACTGTAGTATACAAAAATCATTGTAGAATTGCTTCCTTTTATTTATTTGAGTGCCTCCACCCTGTAATTCCTCAAATTTCCCTGGGTCTCTTGCCAGCCTCATCTTTGGTCATTAAATGCCTCCTTAATGTATAGTCTAGTGGTGCCAACGAGATGGTGGCTCTCCTTATATGCATGGCAGTCCCAGCCTAGCTGTTCTCCTTGTCTTGGACGAGCCCCACTTCTACCCACCTGAGTGAGTCCTACACCTCTGATAAGCATCCTTGAAGAAGTAGCCCAGATTCCTCTCTTTCAGAGTTGGAGATCAGCGCTCCTTTTCCAGGCTCCAGTCACACCTCGTGTCGCTTTTGTCATCTTGGTTATTGGTTTTCTATTCTCAAGGCAAAGGTCCTCATTCACTCTGGGGATGTCTGGGCCATGGCTGAGCTGAAGTTCTCTGTTTGCAGGATCCGGTGCTGCGGTTGGCACATATGTTCCTTATCTTCTATGTCATCTTTTCTTTCCAGTTTTCATCTCTTGGATTGAGGCACTATCAAGTCTCTCCTTTCTCCATCTAGTGATCCTTAGAACAGTCATCACGGGTGTCCCCTTCCTCCAGAAATCCTCACCTGTCCCCCCTTCTCACCCCATCCTCATTGAGATCTCTTTGTCTGGGATCTAAGAACCCTAGACCCAGGCAGGCGAACCAGTAAGCAGGGTAGAGACTAAGGGCGCCAGCAGCATTGTTGAAGATATGGATCGTGAGGGGGATCTTGTATCCCTTATATTTGTCACAGTATCTATTTCTGATAAGCCACAAGAGCTCAGTTAACTTTTGTTAGATGTATAGGAATGCATCAATAAAAGGAAAAATGAATAAAAAAGAGCTTCTGTGTTACTTAGTCATAATCCTCTTTGAAAACATACTGAAAAAGAGTAAAAAATGCACAATTTATATGCATTTAACCGTTCAATCAACATTTCTTGACCACCTTGACTGTCTTCCTGATAACCTTGCCACTGACAGTCACAGAATATTTTTGCTTTTTTAGATGATAATAAAGTGGTGTTCAGGGAAGCACATTGTTATCTACTTTGAAATTATTAATATGTAGCAAAACCAGTGATTTTTTTTATCATAGGAATGCAGATGTAGCCTAGAGGTTTGGTGACCACATACTTTAGAAACAAAATACTTTAGAAACAAAAGAGGTGATTATTTACAACTAGAATGCTGGAACAACCGGTGTCCTCCTGGAATGAACCTGGCAAACTGTGATGAAAGCTGACCCTATCTAGAGGGAAAAGGCAACGGATTTATGACTGTTACTCAATTTCCAAAGTCAAATGATCGCCAGCTCTATGAAGATCTTCCCCATCAGAGAGTTCAACCGACTTGTCTGAGATTGCCCATGAACCATGATTTTATCTATTTCTCTCACTCACTCCCTCCTGCTTTGTGTCATTACTCCCGTTCGATGGATTCCTTCCTACAGATCTCTACCGCTGTCTTGTGACTCTGCTGCATTTCCCCCTCAGAGAGGATGGAGAGAGTGTGCATTGAGCTTGTTGGGGGGTGCTGAAATAACTTCCCCCCCAAGCATGTCTGGCATGTGTACGAGCAAATGTTGAGCTGTACCCTGATGTTGCCAGTTAGGAAGAAAAACTACCATTTTCCCTTGACTGAAAGAGAGTAGGTGCTGATTGTCCTGGTATTTTGACCATATCTAAACCAGTCAGGGGTTAAACGATAATAACCAAAGGTCATTGGAAGCCAACCTCCCCAAGCAAAAATAATAGAACAAGCAATAAACCTCTATTGTCCTATAGAATGTGATTATCTGGAGGAAGATGGTACTGAATGATAAGTAGTCTGGTTATCCTTTTTTTTTTTTTTTGCAAAAATGTTTACAATGATTTTGTCTGTAATAATATCCCTGGAGAATCCCCTTCTCCACTGGATCTGGAATTAACCACATGTCTTATTTTGGCCAATGGGATAATAGAAAATGTGGCCAAGTATTCGATGCTTGCCTCTTTTTCTTGCACCTGGGTATCTTGTAATCAACCCCAGGTGAACAAGTGTGGACTCGCTTTCTGGTAGATGAGACATACATTGTTAAATTATCTCTATGTCTTGGCTACCATGAATAATTGTTATGTTAGGAAGCCATGTTAAACCATCCAGTACCAGCTCAATCAGCCCAGACCAGAAAAATTACCCAGATGATACATAAAATCATAAGAAATGGTGAAGGTGTATTGTTTTAAGCTGCTAAGCATTGGGTTACTTTGTGACACAGAAAAGCCAACTGTTAAAGAACTAAGGATCTTAAAAAAAGGGTTATTGTAAAAATAAAATCTAAGACATGTAGCATGAGCTTTGGGAGCCAGGACAGAGGTTGAAATAGAAGTCAGAGAACTTTTAGCAAATGACAGAAGAGCAGCAAGGAAACTATTAGCTTTTTTTTTTTTTTTCATTTTTCTGAAGCTGGAAACAGGGAGAGACAGACAGACTCCCGCATGCGCCCGACCGGGATCCACCCGGCACGCCCACCAGGGGTGATGCTCTGCCCCCCAGGGGGCGATGCTCTGCCCATCCTGGGCGTCGCCATGTTGCGACCAGAGCCACTCTAGCGCCTGGGGCAGAGACCACAGAGCCATCCCCAGCGCCCGGGCCATCTTTGCTCCAATGGAGCCTTGGCTGCGGGAGGGGACGAGAGAGACAGAAAGGAAAGCGCGGCGGAGGGGTGGAGAAGCAAATGGGCGCTTCTCCTGTGTGCCCTGGCCGGGAATCGAACCTGGAAACTATTAGCTTTTTAGCGGAGGCTACCCAAGGGCTGAGGAAACTGCTACAGCAAACCGGTAGTTGTCAGTTATACCGTGGTCAACTGTGTTACATAGTAGCGAAAAATATTTATTGCAACATAACAGATTTTTTTTTAAGCCCCTTGGCCGACTTTGGTGGGATATTTTCCCGGCAAAATGTTGGAAGTGTCAGTTGGCTACTTTTAGTGACATGTGATAAGGCAGAGGAAAAAAAGAGATAAACTAAAACAAAATAATAACAAAAATAAATATTTATTTTGTAAGCACTATTTAATGGAATTTTGGAGCTGGGGCTTACTGGGATGGAAATATAAAATTGTTTTTCAATTCCTGTCTCTCAAACAGTAAAAAAGTCTCAGAGTATAAAGTGATCTAGAGTAGAAGTCAGCAAACCATGACTTTTGGACCAAATCCAACCTACCACCTGTTTTTGTAAACAGTTTTACTGGAAGTAGTCATGCCCATTGGTTTGTGTGTTATTTGCTGATTTCTCACTAGAAAGGCAGCAACAAACAGATGTAACAAAGAGCATATAGCCCACAAAGCATTTTCTGTTCCTTTATGAAAAAAGTTTGCCAACACCTCTCATGGGGTAAAGTTCAAACAAAGGGTGTGACTACCCTTTGTTAACATCTGAAAGATTTAAGATGGGACTTCATAGAGAATCTTGACTAGAAGACGTCTTTAGGGCCTTGTTTTCAAGCAGGCTGATATACTGAAAGCACAAAGAGATATTTCTCAAAGAGAATAATAGATACGGTGTCTGAAGCCATGGGCTGGATCTGCTTTAGACTCATAGGAAACCTACAGAGGTAGTAAAAGAATCACCAGCATAATTAAAATTATCTAAAACAGTTTCAATTTAAAACGAAGACTCACACACCTACCAGATGAGACTACTCAACTAACAACACGAGATATTTCTTGTAGAAAACAAAGGATTCCTCAAGAGATGATCCAAGAACATAGAGGGCAGAGTCCAGGGCAGTGGTAATCAATGAAGTTGGAGCTGTGCTCGAAGAGTAGACCTGGTTCATCCCCTACCCTTGAAATAAGAACATCTGACAACAGGTGCCCAGGTGCATTTTGGAATTGCTATGGACTAGTGACATCTACAGATATCTCACATTCCTCCCCTACTATAATGGGAATCTCTAGTCCAATTATCTTTTTTTACTTTCACCGTTTTGCTTACTTTGGTACAGTTATCATTTTTTTTTCAGAGACAGAGAGTCAGAGAGAGGGATAGATAGGGACAGGCAGACAGGAATGGAGAGAGATGAGAAGCATCAATCATTAGTTTTTCATTGTGACACCTTAGTTATTCATTGATTGCTTTCTCATATGTGCCTTGACCATGAGCCTTCAGCAGACTGAGTAACCCCTTGCTTGAACCAGCAACTTTGGGTCCAAGCTGGTGAGCTTTGCTCAAACCAGATGAGCCCACACTCAAGCTGGCGACCTCGGGGTCTCGAACCTGGGTCCTCCACTTCCCAAGTCCAATGCTCTATCCACTGTGCCACCGCGTGGTCAGGCCAGTCATCAATTTCAATACAGACTGCAGCCAAGAAGTTAAGAGAAGGTTGAGTCTTGAAAGGCCTTACCTGAAGGAATAGGAAGAGATCACTAAGAGCAAAGATGTGTCATTAGAGACCAAAGGTAAGACTGCTCACGCTGTCCTCTGGTCAATTACTATGTACAGATGTGAAAGTTAGACAGTGAAGAAAGCTGATAGGGGGGGAAAATGGAAATATTTGAAACATGGTATTGGAGGAGAGCTCTACAGATTCCCTGGACCACCAGGAAGAGGAACAAGTGAGTCTTAGAGCAAATTAAGCCTGAAACATCTTTGGAGGCAAAAATGATGACATTGAAGCTCTCCTACTTCGGGCACATCATCAGAAGGCAAGGGTGTTTGGAAAAGACAATGATTTCTGGGGAAAATATAAAACAACAGGAAAAGAAAGCCCAAAATGAGACAGATTTACTCCAGAAAAGAAGCCATAGGTACGAGTCTACAGGAGCCAAGCAGGGCTATTGAGGTCAGGGCACTGTGGACATCACTCACGCACAGGGTCACCAGGAGCTGGTGCCACGTTAACAGCATATAACACAGGGGCACAGACAATGTGTCTTTACAGCTCATAGTCCCCTGACTGAGAGAAGCTGACACTGAGAAATCTCATCTGCATTCAGACCTGTCCCAGGGCACCATAAGCTAACACTAACTGCAGGAGTTCTTAGGGGAAGCCTGGGACAAGGCTGAGCATATATCCAATGTGAGAAGACTCTTGGGGACTGTGGACAGAAGGTAGACAGTGGTGGGTGACAGAAAATGGTCAAGAATACACATTGCTCTTTCTATCAAAGAGTGAAGTCTCTTTTCCCATCCCTACTGTGGGCTGGCCTCAGGACTGACCGACTTTGGTTAAAAGAATGTGCTGAAAGTGACCATGTGCAAGTTCGAGGCCTAGGAATAAGGGCAACTTGAAGGATCTTCTCTCCATCTGGGAAACCGGCCACCACTTGAGTCCGGATTAAGCTTCCAGAGGAGGAGAAAGCAGTTGGAATGAGGTCCCTGCTGTCCCAGGTAAAACCCCACATGGGGAGTGACCCATGGTAAGAGAGAGCAGCTGATCCTGGCCCAGACCAGAACTCCAAAGCCAAGCACAGCAGCACAACTTGCAGAGGTTGCTGTATTATTACGTTACCTGTAAGTTAAACTTTATTGAGTGTCAAAGTCAGACCCTGAGATCCCGGGGGTAGCCTAGAGACTCCAGGTCATAAAGACGGGACAGAGGAAATGAGATACGGAGCAAGGAAGTGAAATGAAACCAGCTCCCTTGTTCAAATGTTCCCAGGACCCTTCCGGTTACTAGTTCAGGCTGAAAAATAACAGTCGCTACTTTATATGCAGCATCATCTATGTGGCAGGCACTCCACACACAAATGATAGCCATTATTAGACATCACACTCCGTGGTAAATGCTTTATATCATTACCACACTGAATCCTTAAAATCACTGATATGAGGCATTATTAACCCAGCCTCACAAATAAAGTAACAGCAGCACCCAGACCTTCAATCATGGACCCACAGAGTTGGTAAGTGGCAGAGCAAGGCGTTCCATTTGACTCTATCGTAATCAAAAACCTGTGTTCTTCTTCCCGGGGCTGCTCTGGCTTTTGGCAGATGGAAATCCTAGACAGTGAGAGTTCTTTGTCACATACAAACTGTGACAATCGATTACTTACTGTGTGCTTTGTTTTCAGAAGAGCCTTTCTGCAAGTGAAGGGGAAGGTTGGACAAGCTGTCCATACCACATAGTGGGTTCTACATTGAGCAAGACTGACTCTCCAGTATATTTTAACATCCAGTGACTTTACTCTGGAGAAAGCCTCTGGTATCATTGGTTTCCAAGTTATATCTTGGGCTCTATTCTATTGGGAGTGATGGGGCCATGGGAAATGGATTGGGTCTCCCACTGGGTCCCTTAGCTGTGTTTCAATCATAGAAATGTCACATCTATGTATTCTATATAATTAGAGAGCACTGAAAAATATAGCTCAATAAAAGAATTCCTTTAAGAAAAAAGAAAAGAACAAATTGAATACTTTTACTGTATACAAATTCCTATAGTGTGGATGGGTCTTATAGACCACTGGGCAATGAGCAAGAAAGCCATTGTCCAAAGGCCCTCACAGATAAATGTTTGCTGGAGATACAATTAGACCTCAGAAATCAGAAACCCTGCTTCCTTCTCCCTGTTAGACCTGCAAAGAGGCTGTTAGTACATGAAGCTGCCCATTGATCGTGATGCGCAGAGAGTCTGTTAAATGCCGTAAGTCCAAAGGATTTAGCTGAATATTTAAATAATATACTACCATAGCGTGTCTTCAGCTGGGATGAATGGGAAGTAACTAGCTCTAAATTTATTAAAATTTTACCTGGGCCACCTTTAGACCAGGTCATGGCCAATTCACTTACACAGTGACCTCTGCAATCAGCGGCAAAGCGGGGGTATTAGACAGAATGACCTTGTGGGCGCTGTCCTGTACATCATAGAGTGTTTAGCAACTTTTTCATTCTTTACCTACTTGAGGCCTGTAGTGCCCTCCCCCTCCCCCACTGTGACATCTGCAGACATTGCTAAATGTCTCCTGGACTGAAAAACCACCTGCCGTTGTGAACCACTGCTCTGACCTAGGAACTAATATTATGTACTTGATCATTAATGCTTAAGGATACAAAAGCAAACTAAACTCACAATCTAAAAAAAAATAAAAACACACTTTGCTTTCATCTTAGAAAGCAAAGACAGAAAGTGATTTAAGACGAAGGCAGCTTTTTAGAGTATTTGGTTTTGTTGTTTTTTCTTAACTGATTTATGGTAACTGAGTTGTGCAGGCACTGAAGTGTTTGTGGATGTTTCAAAATGGCCTGCTTTTCATGAACATCAAATTTTTGATCTATTTGCAGAAAAAAAGAAATGGATTGATAGCTGCTATCAAATTTGATAGCAGATCCTGGATATATATATAAAAAAAGTTTTCTCGCTGTAAAATTTTAGCCGCCTGTCACTTACATTATATTATGTCACATCTCACAATGACATATTGCAGTGTAATGCAATGTAAGTCACATAATAGACAACCGCAATTCATAACTTTCTGAGAAGGGAGAGTCATTCTTTACTGAGCGGCTTCCCAAGGGAAGTAAAGGGATCCCTCTGCTGGGATTGTTCACAGCACTGATGTTCCTGGCTTGTTCGTGACTCATCTTCTCATTCTATCCAGACTCTCTCTTTTTCCAAACCTGCCTTCCTTTTAAAACTGGCCTTCTTCCATTTCTTTGGATTGTGATAATACTGTCAATCAAGTGGCTTACCTCCAGTGGGAGGTAGGGACTGACCCACGAGGACCCATCAGGGGTCTCAGGGGCTGCTGCTAGCCCAAGGTTGCATTTGTGTGGATGAAAAAAAACCAAAACCGATTCACCTACATAGTCAATAATATTGTAATAACTATGTGCGGTGTCGGGTGGGCCCTGGAAATATCAGAGGGAACGCTTTGTAAAGGATATGATTGTCTATCCACTATGCTGTACACCTGACACTAACACAATATAATACTGAATGTCATCTGTAATTGGAAAATAAAGTAGAAAGAAACGCAGGTTCACCTTGGGGAAGCTACAGCCTGGATGGATTCAAGGACGCGGGTGAGAAACGATGGCTTTCTGACAAGGGGACAAAGGAAGACTCATGGGGATCATAAGCCCTCAAGGGGATGTGGGCTGGTTTTCTTCTGCTGGGGGCCTTGAACACGGGCCAACTCACACAGCTGCGCACAGCAGCCCTGAGAACACCGCATCCCCATAAACACAGAGAGGAGGCGCCACTGGCTACCTGCTCATTGCGGAGACCAAACCTGAACCTGTCAACCAGTGAAACCAGTGATTGATGTGGATCCCAGGGGGAAGATGTCGCATCTAAAACCCGGGTCTGAGAGATATGCGTGGATCGCCTGCTCTGTGAGCTCCCTTTCTCACTCATTGGAGAGAAGACACTGGGAAGGCAAGACGGACAGAAAGGAGAGAAATAGCACAAGGGGAGAAACAGGGGCCAACGACATCCTTGGTCACCTGGGTCTGCTCAGGACAGCCACTGGTTAAACTCTGGTTTCTGTTATTTGAGCCTATTCACCTTTATAGTTCAGGTAGTTCAAATGGGGTTTTCTATCGCTTTTAAGCAAATAAGTTTTAATAAACATATGTATTCTCTCCGTCTAACTTCTTTTTTCTAAGAGAAGGATGAGTTCTTCTGCATGAAATTGGATGAAAGTCATTCATTCATTCATCCATTCATTCATTCAAGAGTCTCTCACGCTCTTTAAACGTAGCCACCATTTATTCATCTTCCTTTTGGGGCCATGTATTCCTCTCTGAGCTGACATTTTTTTTTAGAATCCTTGCGACGCTGTAAGTTATTTGTGGATGTGTCCATTTTAAGAAAAGACTAAGGCAGAGAGATGCTCATCCAGTGCCGGCTAGCAAGTTGCAGAGCCCACGGACAGAGCCTGGCCGGTGGGAGACGGCCCCTCTGCCTCGCACGGCTGTCTCCGCCATGGCTCACTTTCACTGCTCTGGTCGCCAAGAATATCTTATGTATCGGAAGCCTGAGGAAGATAAGGATTGTGTGGGATCCAGGATAACAGAATCACAGCTGCGACCTCCCATGTCCCATCCCGTCCCTCCAGTTTTCTCTGCATCAGAACATTCTTCCCTCTCGGCCCTTTCAGAGAACAAACAAACGCATGCCATACATCCCGAGGTTCAGACCCACTGTAAGGTGACAGATTTTGCTCCTGTAAACCCAACATCGAATGGGCCTAAAGGGTGGAGCTTATAGGAATACAGGAATTGGCTGGCAAACCATAGATGCTACCTGCTTAACCCTCAGAGGGGAGGTTTTATATAGATAACTAAATCCCTTAAGTCCCAGCACCTGAAGCCAGATTCATTTTTTCCTTGCCAACTTTGTTATTCAGTCCACCTGAATAATATTCCTAAAAAGCTTTGCTATTTTCTCCCCTGTTCTCTACCATTTCCACATTGCCAGCACCCTTCTAAGGTGGAGGGGCCTTGTAAGAGAAGTTCTGTGGTGCTAAACGTCCATGTTCTATACGTGAAAACCAGACCCAGCACGCACCCTGTTAACGTAGTTCCTGGAGAATCTTGTTCAACTCAGATTTGGATTTTAAATTCTCACTTTGCAATTCCAACATTGGAAATTTCGTCTTTGAGAGAAATGAGTAAGTAATTCCCTGTTGATGGTACTTTGCTTATTTGAAAGACATTTGTACTAAAGGATTAAGCAAGTGAGTCTATAATAAAAACGATGACTGCCTTTGGGGATGTGCTTCTTGACAGCTTTTATACTTTGGCCATATTCTAACTGCAGTGGAGCGTGGCTTACATCAACGTCACACCTAGCATTAATTTTGTACTTAGGCTCCTGATCATTTTCTCTAGTTCTGTTCGTAAGCCAACAGGCTCTCCATCAGGTTTATTCATCAGACTACTGTGTTTCACTGATTCTGAGGTGTCTTTTTTTCTTTATTTATGGTTTTGTTTTTGTTTTTTTTTGTATTTTTCTGAAGCTGGAAACAGGGAGAGACAGTCAGACAGACACCCGCATGCGCCCAACCGGGATCCACCTGGCATGCCCACCAGGGGCGACACTCTGCTCACCAGGGGGCAATGCTCTGCCCCTCCGGGGCATCACTCTGCCGCGACAAGAGCCACTCTAGCGCCTGGGGCAGAGGCCGAGGAGCCATCCCCAGCACCCGGGCCATCTTTGCTCCAATGGAGCCTTGGCTGCAGGAGGGGAAGAGAGAGACAGAGAGGAGGAAGGGGGGGGGGTGGAGAAGCAAATGGGCGTTTCTCCTATGAGCCCTGGCCGGGAATCAAACCCGGGTCCCCCGCACGCCAGGCCGACGCTCTACCGCTGAACCAACCGGCCAGGGCCTGTTTATGTTTTTATATCTGTGAACTTAGGCTGGGTCTCATAGTTGAGGGCACATTGTATTTAATTGTCAGCTCTTTAATGAAACATTTTTTTTTAAGTTGGATGTAAGTTAATGACCAAACTCATTACCTGTATCTTACATTTGACGAAATTAAAGATTTAAGGTGTGAGATTAGAGTTTGGGGTTTGGAAAAGTAAAGGGTATATATAGGTAATGTGTGGCCTGCCGTGGTCTCAGGCCACCATGAATGATCTGTCATGGTCAAAATGACTCACTGGACTCCACTGACGTATGGGTCCAATGTCCCAGCTTGACTTCCTATTTTGTTCCATAAAAGCATAACCCCAGAAATATCCGAGGAAAGAATACAGATCTATATCAGGAGTTAGGTGTTTACATGACTCTAATTGTAGCTCATTTAAATGTCATATCATCTTACTAAAAAGAATGTAAAAACTGTTTATGTGAATCATAGTGCTGCAAAAGTCCCATTTCCAGAAAATGGTAAATATTTCTGAAGGCTTTCTCTTTTCATTTAATGCATTTTAGACAGTTGGTATTTTAAAAGGTTAAATAATTTAGCTGTGTTCTCTTTGTCCTAATTAGTTGTGTATATGCTTGAGTTACTAAACATGATCATTAAATAAGATAATGAAGAGTAAATAAAATATAAATAATTAGGAATAATTGGTGATTTTTCTCTTGAAGTTTTCTAGTATTATCTAAATACCTTCTGTTCAATGGATTTCTATGAGTTTTAGTGATTTAGAGATGTGAAAAAAAGCAAAAGGAACACCTATGTAGGAATGGCAACTCACATTTTATGAGTAATGTACACATTTTTTCTTTACCAAAGGAACACTACCGCCTTCCAACCAATGGAATGGAAAGCAGACTTTCTCCATTTCTGATAGATTATTTTGGGTTCACCATGATTGGTGTTGCTATTGCTGGTATTATTTTACTCTAGACATTTCAGCTTTTCAATTGATGTAGCTTCAGATTTTGGCAAGAGTTACTTTGTCAGTTGTGTTATTTTGGCATTCACTTTTCTGTATCTTTTCCAAACTTTTTACACAGGGGGCCAGTTCACTGTCCCCCAGACTGTTGGAGGGCCGAACTATAAAAAAAAAACCAACTATGAACAAATCCCTATGCACACTGCACATATCTTATTTTAAAGTAAAAAAACAAAATGGGAACAAACACAATATTTAAAATAAAGAACAAGTAAATTTAAATCAACAAACTGACCAGTATTGCAATGGTAACTATGGGCCTGCCTTTGGCTAATGAGATGGTCAATGTGCTCCTCTCACTGACCACCAATGAAAGAGGTGCCCCTTCTGGAAGTGCGGCGGGGGCAGATAAATGGCCTCAAGGGGCCGCATGCGGTCCATGGGCCGTAGTTTGGGGACCCCTGTTCTATACCATTATCCATATCTTTCTATGGTCTTATTAAATCCAGAGTGAGAAGTTGTGCAAGGCTGACTCAGGGCTGTTCACCCAATTCAGGGGTTCCTGTTGCCTCCCGAAGCCTAGGACACGGATGCTGCATGTTTCTCAGTAACTCGGTATCGCTGAGTGACTTGCAAAGACCACCGTGTGGGTCACACACATACAGTCTGAATCATGCTTTACATGTACTAGACGTTAAACAGTAGGCATAATAATTATTTTGTGTCCTAGGACTGCAATACCCACAATAGATCATTTGACTCTACTTATTTATTTATTTATCTATCTATTTATTTATTTATTTTTGATCTGTTCTGTTTTTACCCAACACAAACTGTGTGGGTCCTCTCTAATGCTTAGCGGGTGGTTTCTACCATCCATAGTTGGAAAAAAGGAAGCACGCTTATTTGATGCCTTCACTTGATCTGAGCCAAAAGGCTGAGAAATGATGGAAGTGCAACTATTTGAAAAGTATAAATAAGATGTCAACAGTTGTACTGAGTACATATTCTAGGAGAGAAGTGCAAAAGCTGTGTTCTTGGTGAGAGGGCAGCGTTAGCGGGCTGGTGTCCACATTCCACGCCTGGCACACCGATGGCCAGATCTCACCTTCAATTTCCTCCTCTCTCTAAGGGCGATAGTAACACTTAGCCCAAACTTTTATATGTACTGATAGATGGATAGATCTGAAATAATAGGTAGTCAATACATTTTCACTATTTTTTTTTATTCTTGCACTTTGACATATAGCTCATTTAGGTATGTAGGTTGTGTTAAAATAACCATAGGACTTCTAATTAAAACCCTAAAAAGAAATGTACTCATGCTTTCTAATCTCTGTAATCACTTTTATGTTTCTCAATAAAAGTTCTTTTATAAGCAATTATATTTCTATGGTATGTGATATTAGATAGGTTATTCTTAAAAAAAATCCTTGCAAATTTAAACATCCATTTTTGAATACATACTTATTTTTGAAACAAGATAAGTTATAATAGCAGTAACATGGGGCATAAGTTTTCTTATTATTTCTCCCTTACTCAATCAAATTAGAAGTTTATATAATTACCTGCATATATTTTAGTGGGTTATTTTTTTGTTTTGTTTTGTTTTTAATTTGGGGGGGAAAAGATAAATTAAGTTTAGGTAATTGCCTCTTAACCATACTAAAACTTTTTTGGTTGAACTCTAGCCTACAAATATTTATAAAAAAGGCAAGTTTTATGTCAACTGAAAATGTATGTTTTAGAATATGACCAAAGTATTTATTTTTAATATTTAAAAATATGCACTGCAAAATTTCTTCATGTATATATTACTAATGTACATAATGTGTGTTTATGTCAATTTACTTCCTAGCTCATTAGCAATGTGTGTGTGTGTGTGTGTGTGTGTAAATCTCCTGAATGTGTAGGACCCATCTATTATCCTATGAAAAACATCAAGAATGGATGTAAATATATTCAAAATACTAAGAACTACCTCACTAATTTATTTTAGTAAATCAAGAAAAGGTTTATGATCATAGAGTTTAAGGATCTTCACAAATCATTTTTTTTTGTGTGTGTATTTTTCTGAAGTTGGAAACAGGGAGGCAATCAGACAGACTCCCGCATGCGCCCAACCGGGATCCACCTGGCATGCCCACCAGGGGGCGATGCTCTGCCCATCTGGGGCGTTGCTCTGTTGCAACCAGAGCCATTCTAGCACCTGAGGCAGAGGCCACAGAGCCATCCTCAGCACCCAGGCCAACTTTGCTCCAATGGAGCCTTGGCTGCGGAAGGGAAAGAGAGAGACAGAGAGAAAGGAGATGGGGAGGGGTGGAGAAGCAGATGGGCACCTCTCCTGTGTGCCCTGGCCGGGAATTGAACCTAGGACTCCTGCATACCAGGCCGATGCTCTACCACTGAGCCAACCGGCCAGGGCCCACAAATCATTTTATTTTACTTGTCTTTTAAAAACATTTTTGTCAAAAAAAAAAAAAAACTTTTGGTTATTTCCTATTTTGCCTTTAATGACTTGTATATCTGACTACTCTATATTAACTGTGACAGAAACTGCTACACATAACGTGTGTCTTATTTCTACAAAACTTTATTCAGACTCTACTTTGAGAGATCTTTCTGATAAATGAAAATTTAATCCAATAATTAAATATCTTTCTAAAACTCTCCTATATCCTGTCTCCAGCCTGAGAATTTAAGCAAGGCTTACCAATTCTGAACCATTGAAACTGTGTGCAGTATCATATTGAGTTCTTTTGGTGTATGAGAATCATTTGTTTCTTTAATATGTCCAGAGTTCTGCCCGAATATTCTAAGCGAACCTATAATTCTGTAGAACTCTATCTTTCAATAATCATATTCAATATTTTAATATGGATGAGGTTCGGTACAGTAACTTCTGGTGTAATGGTCACTTCCATAAGCACTATTTCTTTAGAAGGTTGATCTCGCAGCACATCACGGGAGAGCCAGGTAGTACCTTTGGCATCTCTCCTTCGTTCTTTCCTTCCTCCCTCACTGCAATTTTGCTTTAACATCATCAAACACGGTCTGTTTTGGGAAGTCGAAAGCCTTGCCCGAAGTCCCATCTTTATTAATCAGCGGATGTGGGACTTGTCTGATTTTTAAAGTGTGTGATTTTCTTTCTCCTAAGACCATGCGCTTGCACACTGGGTATGATAGAATAGATGAATCCCCTTACACCCCCAGCACGAACCCATTTGTTTCGTCCAAGGAGAAGCTGAAGTCCGGGTGGAAGTAAATCACAGGTGACCTTGATGAGATTAGCAGTGACTGTCTGGCCACGTGAAGGCAAGAAACTCAGGGAAGGATGGTTCTGCTCAGCATACCAGGTACAGTATCACCTTTTTTCTCTCCGACTGCCCTAAGATAAACAGCCTTCCAAAGGCTGAGGGTAATATACTCAAGCAATAAAGGGAGAAAATCCCAGTAGGCAATCTACTAGGATGAAAACAGGGCAATGAGTAACCCAGAGAGGTCCAAGGACAGCAATTACTATCTCCATCTATAAAGGGCGCCAGCACATTCATTCTGGTGACACCGTAGAGGACAGACAGAATAGGAAACAGAGAGAAAATGAATTCAATGTCATGTCCGGAAACCAGCATTCTCTAGTTGCCAAGGACCCTCGGTAAACATTACACATCGAAAATGAGCTAAAACCTGTTCACTGACGGGTGTGGGAACCAACTTCTCATGGAAAATGGAAAAGGAATGGAATGCATATAATGAGATTTGAATCAGAAGTATACTGGATTTTAATAACACTATAAATAAAGAGGATCACCGGCCCCAGCCCACAGGCAATGCTAAAGCGCACATGATAGTAATGTCTATAGATCTCTGTGAATTTGGAGAGCGCTCACCAACATGATCTGCCTCTGCACCCAGAAATACTATGGATTGTATTGTGTGGTTCAACATAGTTTGTCTACACTCAGGCAGATAAGGACAACAATCTGAAACTCACATGGAGAATTAGTTGTCCATGACCACAGACGTGTATATATCGCTACCCTGATCAGCCAAATGCTCTGTGAAACGGGAGATAGGAAATCTATGCAAGCCTAATTCTTCTTTATGTAGGACCAGTTTCACAAGTTGGTCAACGTCTAAGAAGAAACTTTGTTTATGACACTGTAGAAGTTAGACTATGTAATCAGAGCGCTTTGCAGGCTAGCCTGTGAATTTCTCCACTGTCTAACACAGTGGTAGTCAACCTGGACCCTACCACCCACTAGTGGGTGTTCCAGCTTTCATGGTAGGTGGTAACGGAGCAACCAAAGTATAATTAAAAAGATAGATTTAACTATAGTAAGTTGTTTTATAAAGATTTATTCTGCCAAACTTAGTGAAAATCTGACATAAAGCACTTGGTAAGTAATTATTATTATATGCTTTAACTTGCTGTAACTCTGCTTTATAAATTTTATAAAATAAAGTTACTTCCCTACTTTATAAATCACCATTACTGTGGAACTGGTGGGCGGTTAGAAAATTTTACTACTAACAGAGATACAAAAGTGGGCGGTAGGCATAAAAAGATTTACTACCCCTGGTCTAACAGAAATCCATGTTAAATTACAGCACTCTTCTTTGAGAATTCAACCTGGCGTAAGACTGAGTCCTCAGAGGAGAACAAAAATACACCACACATGAGGATAAAATTGTGGCTATTTTATTCACTGCTTTATTCCCAATTTCCAGGGTAGTGCCTGGCACATGGTAGATGCTAAGAAAAAATAGGTGTGGAATGAGTGAATAAAGATATGACCTGTTATTAATAACCTCAGAGGACAGTGGAGAAGATGTTCCCTGACTCACGTGTATGCCTTAGCCATTAGCACACAGTCCTGCAGAGCAGAACAGCCAAATTGCACAGAAACTGGGAACCACGCTCCCACTCTGCTCACAGGAGAAGGGAACCTGGCTTATTCTGAATGATTGGCAGTTAGCTAGATAGGAAAAGGAGGTAGCAGAGGATGCATATTCCTGCCGAAAGGAAAGGAATGGGGATTTAAAACAGCATCATTGGGTTTGCACGATCAAGCTGAAGGTTGTGTAAGATGACAATGAGGTGTAAGGGAGAGAGTAAAGGAAAATACAGTTGGAGAAATAGACATGCACCCTCATTACTCTTTTTAAAAGTAAACCATCATTGCCTGACCAGGTGGTGGCACAGTGGATAGAGCGTAGGACCGGAACACAGAGGACCCAGGTTTGAAACCCCAAAGTCACCGTTGTGAGTATAGGCTCATCCCGCTTGAGCGTGGGGTCGCTGGCTTGAGCATGGGATCATAGACATGACCCCATGGTCGCTGGCCTGAAGCCTAAGGTCGCTGGCTTGAGCTCAAGGTCATTGGCTTGTGCAAGGGGTCACTCACTTTGCTTGAGCCCCCCGATCAAGGCACATATGAGAAAGCAATCAATGAACAACTAAGGTGCCACATGAAAAATGGATGCTTCTCATCTCTCTCCACTCCTGTCTGTCCCTATCTGTCCTTCTATCTGTCTCTCTGTTTGTCACACACACACACAAAAACTGTCACTATCTTTTAAAAAATATCTTTGAAATGATGTATTTAGCATCAGTGATCTTCATAATCTGGTCACTTACTAGGCACTCCTAGCTCTTACCATCCTTATCAACTCTCTAATATCCCCCTTGCTAATATACAGAGAGCTATATGCACTAGGATCGAGATACAGGAAACTTAGTCCTACGGAAACCTACCCATTTTGATACTATTTTTATTCTTTGATCACATTACAATATGAGGGTTATATTCAAAGAACAGCTTCAGTGACACAAATACCCTCTATCACATTTCTCCTTTCCCTCTGTCTTACTCATGGCCAATATTTCGAGCCATGTTCTATCATTAGCCCCTCCGATAAGGGACTTGAATAGCATATTGTTAGTTATCATACAAATGCCTTATTTCAGGTTCCTTATTATTATTTTTGTTTGTTCAGTTGGGTAGGTGAGAGAGATTAAGAACATTCACCAAGTGTAAAAACAGAAAAAGAGAGAAAAGAAGTTAATATTTATTGAGTACCTTCAATTTACTAGAAACTGAAGTTAGCACATTTTTTTTACTTAAATTATTAAAATATTTTTCTATTCAAAACAACATAGGGGTAAATATTATTTCCATTTTATAGATAAAGATTTAAGACTATTTAGTTTTTGTTGTTGTTGTTTTGTACAAGTTCTCACATGTTATAATCAGAGGAACTGGGATTCAGACCTAAATATTCCTACCTATGAAGTCTGTGCTGTCCTGTAGTCCACAGGGTCTCTCTTTCATCATTTATTCTAATTCATTCTGAGTCACTCTTTTTTTTATTTTTTTTTTAGGCGAGAGGAGGGAAGATAGTGAGGTACACTCTCACATGAGCCCTAACTAGGATTCACCCGGCAACGCCATCTAGGACCAATATTCAAATACAGAGTTATTTTTAGAGCCTGAAGCTGACACACTCCAATGGAGCTATCCTCAGTGCCGGGGGCCATGCTTGAACCAATCAAGCCACTGGCTAAGGAAGGGAAAGAGGAAAAGAAGGGGGAGAGGAAGGAGGAGAGAAGAAGCAAATGGTCATTTCTCTTGTGTGCCCTGATCAGGAATTGAACCTGAGACATCCATACACTGAACTGATGCTCTATCCATCTAGCAACCAGCCAGGGCCCCAAGTCAACGCTAAATGTGTATCTACGTGAGAGTCCTCTTTCTGTTTTTTAAGTTATTTCTCTGCCTTCCATATCAACTTTTATATAATAAGGGATTCAAAGCACATGGTGTGTGTTATTCAGGTCACATCTCTAAACAGAATGCGACGTGAGCCTAATGTCGTGTCTATCCAGCACTCAAGCTCATTCCCAATGCAAACTTCTGTGCTGAAAGGAGACACAATGATTGTCAGCTACACAGAATACTTTTTTAGAAAAGAAGGATTTGCATAGACTGACAGCACATTTTGTTTCCTCATTCAATTTTAATGTTTGCTTGTGCTTACCGAGGACAGTCATGTTTATTCGGCACCCACAAAATCCCCAGGTCTATTAGTATGCTTGTAAATAGATGGTAAATCAGTAAACAGCATTATTCTTTAATGGCACAAGCAAAAAAAAAAAGGCCCAAACAAGATTTGATAAATTAAAAAAAATATTATCTGAATAAGTCTTTATACTCTTCCTGATATTCAATTGATTATTTTAAAATTTTTCTTTTGAAGCAAAAGTCACAGACAGCAGAGTCTCATAGGGAAGGCTCGATGCCCTAGGGCATCTTTAAGATAGCTGAGGTACCTTGAAGATTACTAGGCATGTGACAATTTCTTTCTTAGTTTTTCCCTTTCCAAATTCTTCAGAATCAGAATGCTCTGGAAGGACCAGAAATGACTGCTAGCCAATGGACAGAGAAGTCTCAATTAATCCATAACTTTGAATAGCAGATTGGACAACTAGACATATAAGTAAGTCTATGTGCCATGTATCTAAATTATATCCCCAGTAGTCAATTATTTCAAATCTGCCTGAACAGTTGGTGGCGCAGTAGATAGAGCATGCTGAGGACCCAAGTTAGAACACCTAAGATTGCCAGCTTGAGTGCGGGCTCACCAACTTGAGCGCAGAGTCGCTGGCTTGAGCGTGCAATCATAGACATGACCTCATGGTTGCTGGCTCGAGCCCAAAGTCGGTGGCTTGAGCAAGAGGTCACTGGCTCAGCTGGACACCTCCCCCCCCTATCAAGGCACATATGAGAAAGCAATCAATGAACAGCTAAGGCGCCGCAACAAAGAATTGATGCTTCTCATCTCTCTCCCTTCCTGTCTCTCTGCCCTTCTCTGTCCCTCTCTCTGTCTAAAAAAAGAAAATCTCAAAACAAAACTGTCTCCCATAACATATACTGAAAAATAGACACTCTGTCTGACCAGACCAATAACTTTAGGATTTTCAATGTTTGCATATAAAATTCTTAACTTCTGAAAGCAAAGTGCTCTTGTATTTTCACTTTAAAAAGAATAGGAAATATACGGAAACTATACAAAATAAGAAGACTTTTACAAAAAGTACTCAAAACAAAGAAAATCTTGTTTTCTGGACCAAACTGTACAGTCATAGGCAACTTGGGAAGTGGAAGTAAAGATCTGTTATCTGTTTTTCTTAGCTTGCACATCGTCCTTAATTACAGTTTAGATGACAAAATGAAACATAAATGGTTTTTTATCAACAGAACACTGCTGGAAGCATAAACAATAAATTATGAATTACTGAAGCAGAAACTTTTTCGGATCATGTATGCATAATGCTCTTCTGCATATTTGGGATCCCAGGTGGACCTCCTGTCTCATGCAAATTGAGCACTACCTTTTCTGAGTCAACCTTGAGAACAAAAGTGCCCTGCTTCAGATGAGTAAGAGATGACTGACGCCTGAGATAAAAAAGATCTCTAGTCAATGTTGGGTGCTGTGTGTGGTGTTGGGGAAAGCCCATTACACAAGCTGAGTAGACAGGGTCAGCATCCTGGAAACGTCCATACGTAGGTATTCATTATCACACTCATACAAACACAGTTTTCACTTGTTGTTTAGGTATGGTTGCCTGGGAAGCCCCCAAATAATGGATCTGCTTAGCTGAGGGTTGGAGTCTTTCATAAAGGCCACCTGAGGAAAGAGATGCTATTTCAGAAAGATCTCTGTTAGCCTCAAAGCAGCCCGGAGTACTGGAAGAAATTAAGGAGGTCTGAGGTGGCCAGAGAGAGGACAACTAGCTTACCAAGGTGGGCCTTTCAGTTGTTGGGTCATCAGGAAGGCCTTTCAGATCCGGTTCAGCCCAGATTGGGTACAGCTGGCTTAAGACAACTGCGAGAGGGATGCTCTCAGCCTCAACCCCTACTCCTGACAGGAGAGACGGAGGATGGAGGGTCCACTCTGGCTGGCTTGAAAACCAGAAACCCACTTCCATTTCAGGCAGCAAATTTTAGTTTTTCGACAAGAGAACTCTGAGATAAGATGACGTTACTCAAAAGAGCAAAGAAAAAACTATTTCCACAGAGACGCATGTTGGAAGGTTGTGGGTGATTTAAAACAATTCGATACACTAGAATGGAAAGTCATCTTACTAAGTTGGAAGTCGGGGTTAGCCATTGGGTGAAGAAAGCTGAGCTTCATTTTGGCAAAGGAGAAAGAGAAAATATAAAAATCCTTCATATTCAAAATCAATTCTAGAAACCCTGCAGTGATTCCTGTGGCTGGCAAACATTTTCATTATTTCCCCACCTTCTCCTCCTCCTTCTTTTTCATCCTCTTTTATCTTTCTATTATAAAACCCTTTAGACTGCAACACATTGCTAAGAAGATTTCTTGCAATGCAACCTAGTGAGGATCAGGTTATGCACAATTACCCATGAGACCACTTTTAGAATTACTGTACCACATTCAAAACTCCATAGAGTTTCCTGACCAGGCAGTGGCACAGTGGGTAAAGCATTGGCCTGGGACACAGAGGACCCAGGTTTGATAACCTCAGGTAGCTGGCTTGAGTGAGAGCTCATGCTTGAGCACGGGGATGCTGGCTTTAGTGTGGGATCATAGACATGACCCCATGGTCGCTGGCTTGAAGCCCAAGGTTGCTGGCTTGAGCAAGGGGTCACTGGCTCAGCTGGAGTCCCCTGGTCAAGGCACATATAGAAGCAATCAGTGAACTAAGGTGCCACAATGAAGAATTGGTGCTTCTCATCTCCCTCTCTTCCTGTCTCTCTGACCCTGTCTTCCCCCAGACCCACTAAAATAAAGAAAGAAAGAAAGAAACAAACAAATAAATGGAGTTAAAGCCTCAAAGGGACCTGGCTGAGAATGACAAGCCAGAGGAGAGAAAACTAGATCCAATGGGAATCTATGAATTCCTAGGTCCAATGGGAATCTAGAAATGAACAGATTCAAACTGTGAGGATCTTGTCCCATTTACTGATGAGGGTTTTCCTATGAGCCTTCCATTGTGCTCAAGGCTATCTAGGCACTGGGTTGTGCATATCCATCACAGCACTTCTGTAGGGCAAATAGGTATTGTTATTCTGGTATTACAAATGATGACACTGCAGCTGAAAGTCACTTGCCTGTAGTCAGAGTTCTTACAAGAAAGGATTCTAGAGGACATAAAGACACATCAAACCAACTGCTTGAAGTTGGCCAAATCAGGTGAAATGGAAAACCCACAAAACAAAGCATGACTTATATTCTAAACGTGTAACCATGTCATGGACACTGACATAACCCAAGGCTCATTTATTCCCTAGGGCTAGTCACTATCTATAGTGTCCTAATCAATGACCATGATTATGCCATTAGAGTAAGAGTCTTATCAATAGAATTTTGATCAAAAGGAAGACACTAAGAAGAGAAAAAATACAGTCACCTGGTACTCTGGTTCCCCAGTTGTCTTTTCTTAAGCCTCACCAAGCTGCGATGAACTCAAGTTCACAATCTATTTCTTCTCTTCCCACAGGCCCTCCTTAGGGAGCAGAGCTTTATACTTTTCCTCACGTCTCTCTACACCTGGTTCAAATATGTACTTCAGTATGACATATGAAGGGTCCCATTGCCCCAGACTGCTTTCTGGCTTTTCTAGTCAAATCTTGTACCTACATTGTGCGGGTTAGATGAGATCAGCTTTCTGAAGTCCTCAAATTTTCAGCAAGATATTTCTGTACCTGAAAAAGGTCCACTTATCTTTCCTGTCTTATTAAATTTGGTATCTTCCACTTTCACTGTTGGAATGGAAACCAATACTGAAATGGGGTTGGAAAAGCTCCTTTTCTTTTTAAATTCACCCAACTGGAAGACGGAGAAACCAACGTCTGGGCATACACTTTAGACAATTCGAGGTGCTATGAATGTTCGGTATGTACATGTGACACAAATGGCTCATCGTATTTTTGACCTTTGCTTTCACCTTTATTCATATTAAAGGTTGCCTTCCTATTCTGGCAGAAATATGATTCTCATACATTCCGAAAGAGAATTATATGTGAAATCACTCAACTGTGTAGGAGACAAGAGACAGCTAATTTCTATCTCATTTTGTCTATGATTTTGAGTCAGTCGGCTGAAAATTACACTAGGACCAAGCTATATGAGAGAAGGAGAAGATCACAGTAACTTCATGTTGAAAGACACAGCTGCTAGTTTCTTAGAAAACACCAAACACTGGAACCACTTCCTTTAAAGACCCGACTTAAAAGGGGGATCATCCACCCATCAATTATGAATTTGAATACTGTGGCTATCTCAGAATCGTAACCTTCATCCAGTGGGAGGAGTCTTGTAAATTATAATGCTCTCAGGAGAGAAACATCAGGGATGGATCGTTTTAAAGTTCACTGTAAAAAGAAATAAAAAAAACCCAATTCAAATCATATATATCCTTGATTCCTTCCATGTCTTAAGCATAAAGTATATCCTAGTTTTAAAATAAATAATGTCTAATATTTAGACTTTTGGTTGTGCGCGTATGTGTTCTCTCATCATTAATGACAGGAATGAGGAATAGGCTTACAAGATATCTATGTATCCACCTATTTATTTATATATCTCCAACATTTTAAATCTGACAATTTCTTTCCATTACTTTGACTTCACATGTTAAGAGTGAAATTGCTTTTTTATTTCACAGTGACTATCCAGATACCAAAAAGTAGTGGTCCATAAAGCAAAACTCATGAAGTTCTAGTACAGAAAAAGGGAGATATTCTAAACACCTGAATACCTGTGGATTCATAGCATATTCCATGGAGATATTAAATATTTGGATGCTAAATTCATAATCATACTGAACATATGTGTTAGTTTCTATAATCTAGTCTTGCTTTATGGTTTTTACAGGCTTAAATATAAATAGTAACCCCTTCCACTTTAAAAAAAAAATGCCCTAATTGAAATGATAGGTGATATGGTCATTCTTTACAAAATAAAATAAATACATAATTTAAACTAAGCAATCGTGAAACAAAGAGTGCTCTTTCTGTCCTCAGTAATTTTTCAGTAGCTGGCTTCTGTGTTTCTCAACTATTTCTCTCTCTCTCTCTCTCTCTCTCTCACACACACACACACACACACACACCCCTGAGAAGTAAGTCAAAACTGTAGCCTCCATTTTCTAGTTTCAAAACAAAACAGATAACCCACATGCCTTTAAATGTTCTAGTGCAGGATTTCCTGAAACATGACGGAGCTAAAATTTGGTTCTTTAAGTGTAGAAGCTTTCACGTTCTAATAGTTACAAATATTAGAGGAAACATATGACATTCTTTCACTGTAGAACTGAAATGCCCTCTCTAAAAGGTTTAAGGAATAATAAATATACTGTAGTACAAAACTAGACTTCCACTGACACCCAATAACAACCTCTCATCCATTCAAATATGTCCATGTAATACCTTCCATGGGCCACATGAATAACGGCATATCTTGAAACTGCAGAAACCACAGAAAATTTCAAAACCTCAGAACCTTTGGGATGGAAATACATTTCTTCACAGAGAATATTTCAATGTATTTTATACATAGGGCATTTCATACACAAAATGAACAGCTGAGACCGATTAGTTAAAATCACAGTAAGCAGTGAGCACACAGGCGTGGACTTTCAGCTCAGTCTGGACTTCCTGAGAGGACTCTCGTCTGAGCCATATTTATGTGACTTCCAAAAAGAAAGAAAGAAAGAAAACTCAATGGTGTGAACTGAAAAACAAAGGCAGTATCATTGGATGAGAGTTCCTAATTAGCGGAGTCTAAACAATGGGCACTCCATTCCTGAGGAGAAAGACGGTATTTTGTCTCCACTGTGCTCATCATAGAGGAAGCTAGATGAATGAGTAATATTGCTTGAGCGACTTTCTCATTTCCTCTTCTGCGAGGCATCCACATCTATCAAAGCATTCCCACAGAACCAAGCAGCATTATGTTAAAAGGTAAGGCCATAATATATTTAACAAGAGCCATAAAATGTTATTCTATTTCATAAAGGAAGTTGTTTCCAAATCCACTGGCTCCCTGAAACAGAACACGGCCAACAATCCAAACAAATGCTATGGACTGCATTCTCCTCTGCTAATTGAACAACGCTTTTATATAGCCCATGTATAAATCTAGACAAATGTCTACAGTAAAGCCAGAAGAGAGCCTGAGACAATACATTTATTTTGCTAATCATTCTAAAACAGCTGAAACTAAGACTTACACACATCCGAGCCAAAATAAACAGTCAAAAATCCTTGTTAAACAGACACCAGCTTGGAGGAAAAAAAAAATGTACGCATGAGATAGACTTTTTATTCTTTCCCAGTACCTGCCTGGGCCCATAGAAACTTATTACAATATTACTGATTAGATCCCCTATGCTGAACTTTACATCCCATGACTGTTCCGTAACTGCTAATCTGTACTTCTCTATCCCTTCGCCCTTTTCACCCGGCCCCCAACCCCCATCCCCGATGAAAGACATTTTTTTTATAATGATCTATGACCTGTATATGTACTAGACCAGGGGTCCCCAAACTTTTTACACAGGGGGCCAGTTCACTGTCCCTCAGACCATTGGAGGGCTGGACTATAAAAAAAATATGAATAAATCCCTATGCACACTGCACATATCTTATTTTAAAGTAAAAAAAACCAAAATGGGAACAAATACAATATTTAAATAAAGAACAAGTAAATTTAAATCAACAAACTGACCAGTATTTCAATGGGAACTATGCTCCTCTCACTGACCACCAATGAAAGAGGTGCCCCTTCGAGAAGTGCGGCGGGGGCCGGATAAATGGCCTCAGAGAGCCGCATGTGGCCAGCGGGCCGTAGTTTGGGGACCCCTGTACTAGACAATAGTTAAGAGAAACAATTAACCCAAGCTTGGTTCTCAAGAACTAATGATATACATTAAATGTTCTCTATGAGTGAAAGGCTTTAATAAAATCAATTCATACTAGCTCCACAATAATGCTGGCGAGGAGTGTCCTTCAAGAAGCATTGTCCGATCTAATTGCTATTGTCAACACTGGTACAGGTTAAAAATAAATACCTCTAATGTGTACCCACAAATCGGGCACCATCAGCATAGGCTTTCCCTAAAGACTTGGTAAACATTCAATTAAATCCTAACAACTGCAGAGTGTAAGCCAGATCTTCCCCTCACAGATATCTCAGTATTTCAAAATATCTGCAACTTTCATTAAGGGTTAAACCTTACAGTCCATTTTTAAACATAAAATGACTGAAGTTCGCCCTGGGATAAAATTAACACCCACATTAACAGTCTTTGTATCGACCGCTTCAATATTGGAAAGAGGATGGGATGCCATTACCATTCTATTAGGCTGAGCAGCTGGATTTCAACTGCTCCTGAATGAAAAAAATTAGCTTCTTATATTTGCAATCATATTATGAACGCACACACCTTATTTTCCAGTGTATATGTTACTCTGCTTCTCAATGTTAATATATTTACCTTCATTTTTCTTGATGGTAAAATTCGGATTGTTGACCATTTCGGGAAGAAGACTGTATAAGAAATAATGTCCATTTTTGGGATCATCTTTGTCCATGGCACTCACTGTTTGAATGACCTGCAACATAAAATTTGACGTCAGCATTTCTGATGACATCCATGGGTGGAACTTGCCTATAAAAACTGAGTGACATCCTTTTTGGCCCAAGGACTCCTTTTCAATGTTCTAAATTATCATGGATGGTTTGTGCCAAGAAGAAGGAGGAACATGCATCACTTTCAAACCTTTGCTTTGATTAGCTGATGAAAATTAAAGTCATTACCATTGTGTCCATTTAGTGCCCAGGGCTTGAAATAGCATATTTAAAGGGCATCTGAAAATTTCCACTGGGCAATTAGATGTTTCTTTACAATTGAGTATATTCAGGCGTCTAGAATAAGATTTGGAATTATTACAGTGATTGCAGTGTGGCTTTGGGGATGACCTTGGAGGTAAAGGACTTAAAATTTTGAATCCTCACAACTCCTCTTTAATTCTCCTGCTCAGGTTGCAAGTATGTGCCAAAGAGAATGTTACTGGGCACAGATATCATTGCAACAAATCTTCCTGAAGACTCGCATCTGTTCCCACCCAATATTGAACACTGTTGTTAAAGCTAGTGGATAACACATGCAAACAATGCTTTGGAGTGTATCCTGTGCTGAATAAGTTATAGGGATTAGAAGAATTACCACTGTGCAGAGAACTGTTTGGATAACTATGCGTACTTGGAATTGGCATCGGTTGAATGTGCTTATTTCATTTGCAAAGCTGCATTAACTTAGGGCTAAGTTATTTCTTGGGATGTCAGAGAATTAGCTTAATAATTCATATTTATGATCCTGTGATATTAATCACTTCCATATGAAACCTTGGGCAACAGCTAATGTAGAAAAAATTATAGCTTATACTTCATTATGAGTAACTACAACACAATTTCTACAAGGAATGCCCATGAAGCATGACAGTCAAGGTGATATCAAATTTACTCTACAAAATTAACAGGGAAATTCTCTCACGTTTATGAAATTTAGAGACTGTAATGATGATACCTAATATGTTATGTCTGTTTGAATAATTAAACCCCATTCAACTTTGTCAATTTCATTAAAGTAAAAAAAAAATGGATCACTTCTTTTTAAGAAAGGGACATCATTGCCTTGTAACATATCACCTAAACAGTCGTGAGTGCCACGATTTCAGAACACTATTAGCAGCAGTGGAGATAAGCATTTTGTCAAGCACATGCTATATAAGAAGTGCATTAAGTTTTATAAGGTATAAATGAAATAACCTCTCTATTCTATTTCTCCATTTTGAAAAGGGAACAGACCTTACTTTGTAGGTGGTTTACTTTTGGTAAGGACTTAATGAAATGTCTTTTTTTCATTGTACTTAGCTTGAGTAATGACACAACAAAAAAATAGCACACAATATAACTCATGGTTAAGACAGAAGCCATCTCGATAGAAGTCATAATTTCATCCTTTGCTCATTGTAGAGCATTGACAGAGTTACTAAACTCTGAAATTACAAACAAGAGTCCCTTTCTGATAGAGTTGCTTTGATTACTGATGAATATTCATGTCAGTTTCTGAATAGAGTGTCCGGGTCACAGTAAATGCGCAATGAGTGTTAGAATGTTAGTCATTATCATTACTATTTGTTTTGTCTTTTGGGTTACTATCGTTTATTTAATGACATAGGACCTTGAGAAGTGTAACAACTTTGATGTTACCCAATGAGGTCTCCGACCTCATCAGATTCGATAGAAATGCCACCATATCTGCTATATATAAACATCTGGCACACTCGCTTTGACATTTAAGTGCAGAGCGATTCCCTGGGATTCCAGTTTTATAGAAATGAAAGAATGAATACCAGGGGAGAAGCTGAGAAACACAGATAACTCTTTTGTGGACCGCCTACACGGACAAATACTTAACCGAAGCATGTGATAAGAGCCTTCTTTTAGGCAGTGATAAGGGAGAGAGGGGGAAGAAGTTCCTTGTGAGCATCCCCTTTGCCATTTTCCCAACTCTGCTTCAAAATGACTTCCATTCCCAGGTGCACCCGTTGAAGAAGTAACCCCAAAGGTGTGCGAGCCCATTTGAAGAATTAAGGCAGATAAAAAATGTCCTGATATTCTACGGTGGAAATTATTCATAACTAAATGCATTCTTATGGTATATTTAGTGGTAAGAGCGCCTAGATGGAATAACTTTCTTAATATTTCTAAGTCATCGGCATGTGAAAGACTAGACATGCTGGTCGGTCCATCTATACAAGTTATTTGATTAATTAAGCCACCACTACCAGAACAACAACAACAAAACACACACAATACTTTAGCTTACCTGAAGTAAAGAAGTATAATGGTCTTTTATATCACCTCTCAGAAGTTTGGTGTAAATATTACACCTTCAATGAAACATGAGTTTTTTCCCCCACCATTTAAGCAAGCCAGTAACTCTGCTAGACATGCCACGTTTTAAGCCTACTCAACCATAACGTTTCTGGGTGGGTCTTAGAAATCTGCATTTTATATGGTCTTCTAGGTGATTGTGCTGCGTGCTTGGGTCTGAGAACAGTTTTGAGCCCAGGGAGGATATTGGTGTTCAGTGCTCCCACATTATTATTCATTAGAGCATTTGTATTGTCAGCCTCACTCACATCATGCTCAGTGCAGAATGTGTGGAGGAAAAAGTGATGAAATGGTAGATCTTTTAAATCAACTTCCAAATATCCTGTGAACTGGTAACAGGGAAGACTTTGGTTTAAACCACTTCTGACACTTCATTTTATTTTAATGCCGATGGCCACTGTCTGGTCATTTTATCTCAAAAAATAGATGCCTGGTAGATCACTTGAAGGACTTTATGCTATTAAAATGCATTAAGGTACCCATATTAAAAAGGCTGAAATTTTCATTGATGTAATAGCATCTGAATATACTTCGCTTCATCAATAGAAGAAAAAGAAGAGCAGATTCACTGAAGGAAGTACCCCTCCACCCAAGATTTCACAGGCACACTCACTAGACAGCAAGTGGAAGCCACGCACATTTCCCACCGTGAACTGCGGTGACGGCACTTAATTTTTAAGTAATTGGACAAGTATTTCATGAAAATGGCAAAAGAAAAAAAAAGGGTCTTGAGTGTTCACAGGATATCAGGAGAACTTATAAAGCATGAAGTTAAAATACTTTCCTTTGTACTGATAAAGTTAGAATACAATAGATAAATTAAATGTTTAATAATTTATCATGGAATCATTTAAGGAGAAGCTGAAAGCTAATCTATATCTCTATCAAAAAAACAAAGCATAAGTGGATGTTGGAATACGAAAATGAATTTTAGGGCCATGCTTGGATTTCTATGGAAGCAGACTGTTCTGTTTCTTTTTCTGAGACTACTGATTTCCAAGGCATGGAACAAAGAGCAATGACAATTATTGGGCCAGAGCATACATCTGACTCTGTTTTTAAAAGAACTATTCATTGTTTATCAACAACACCAACACTAAGTTAGTTACTTATTAGCATAAGTTATTAAACTTTATTTTAAACTATTTGATAATTCAAAATATTTAATAGCAGTAGGCCATCACTGTCACGAGTAACTTTTTAAAAGGCTAGTAGCCAGCAAACAAATACATTTCTGATGATCTGATCTGTTAACAAGCATTAAACTATCATGGGATCTATTAAAATATGCCCTGTGTGTTCCTGTCTATGTTATTGATTGATTTGTTCCTAGGCGATGAGTTGGGGGTCTGGTTTGTTTTTTCCTCTCTCACTGCTATTACAACAGTGTCTGGCACATGGGTGGATGGCTAAATATATTATATTAGGCATATGTTAGCACTATCACTAATTTTGAGATTGGTATGAAGAGACTTAGAACCCTAGTGCATCAAAGACATTACATATAACATCCGACCTTAGATATGTCTGATAACAAACGCCCTGCATCTTCCTGGCCCGATATGGGAGGCTGCCTTAAAATCTAGTTGCCATCCATACCTTCTGTCCGTGTATGTAGGTTAAATCGGGGCTCAGACAGTCAAGGTTTTGGAGAGTGCTTAAAGATGAACTTGATCATTTTGGTTGCTCAAGTAATTTGCTTTATGGGTATAAAGGTTCCCTTCTGATTCTAATGGCGCAGCAAATGGAAACTTAAAGATCATAGTTCTTCGTGACTGTGGGAAAGATGAGAGAGGACCGTTCTGTTGTGACTATCAAAATGTCTCCCAAGGTTTCTGGAATATACGTCTGTTCTCCGGGAACTCTCGGCAACAAGAACAAGATGATATCGGCCACCACAGCACTCTGTCACCTGCTTGGGTAAAACCTAATTTACTCTCTTAGAAAACCCTTCCATAGTGATGCAAGCTGGAAGGTGGTGGAAGGGGGTGGACAAGAGGAGAGGAAGTCAAGGTGGTGCAGGAAGGACAGTGGTGAGTTGGGGTTTTCTATTCTTTCCTCTGCCTATCGGTGCCGGCTCATTTCTGATTGTGAAAAGCAGCTCTCCTGACACACTCACTTCTGTTTCTTAGAGTGCTGGTTTCCAACCCAGGAAAGGAAAGCATGGTCCATGGATGAGCATCGTATGGTTCAAACATTCAACTTGAAAGTAAGATCAAAACAGAGACTGAAAGGATGGTCACGGGCAGGGAGGGCGTGGGGCCGGGTGAAGAGGGGAAGGGGAATAGAGTCAACAACACCGTGATGAGTTTACACAGTGACAGATGATGACTAGAATCAGTGGGGTGATCACATTGTGAGGTATATAAAAATGTCCAATCACTATATTTTACACCTGAAATGAATATAACCAAGATTGTATACCAATTACAGGTAAATTTTAAAAACAATGTAAAATTGTATGAAATTATTTATCTATGCACATATATGAGGGGAAAATCATAGTTTTCAACAATGGTGTCCAAAACTGAAGGAAATAAACAAAAAATCGGTTATGAACCATCCTCTAAAAGAGGGATCTGGAAAATGAAAAGTATGCATACAAGAGAAACCAGGCTATAACATGGATGAAAATCTGAAAAAGAAAATCTGAGAATGGGAGAAATTATGCTAAAATCCATACAATAACCCAATTATTCTCAATGATTTCAAAACTGTATTATAGTTCAAATATAAGCACCCTTCATATCCATTTACTAGATAGTTTCTGAATATTTTTTTTTTATAATTTGCATGGGGATCTAGTCTCTACCAAAGTTTTAATTTTTCTATTCAAAGTGTTTTCTCATGTCATTTCTTTATTTGTGTGTGTGTGTCAACATATCCTCATCTCTAAGAAGGATTCCATGGCTATCTAGAGCAGGGGTCCCCAAACTTTTTACACAGGGGGCCAGTTCACTGTCCCTCAGACCGTTGGGGCACCGGACTATAAAAAAAAACTATGAACAAATCCCTATGCACACTGCACATATCTTATTTTAAAGTAAAAAAACAAAACGGGAACAAATACAATATTTAAAATAAAGAACAAGTAAATTTAAATCAACAAACTGACCAATATTTCAATGGGAACTATGCTCCTCTCACTGACCACCAATGAAAGAGGTACCATTCCAGAAGTGCTGCGGGGGCCGGATAAATGGCCTCAGGGGGCCGCATGTGGCCCGCGGGCCGTAGTTTGGGGACCCCTGATCTAGAGCATGCTCCTCAGAGGTCTGAACTAGAGGAAATACAACAGGAGAATAAATGGAGAGTAGGTTATATGGGTCTCTTTTTAAGCAGCGAAGTCCTCGGTCCTCTGGGACTGACATCTGGGGCCTGTACATCGTAGTGCTTCCAATATTTTCCTTAACATCAGTCTCTTCCACTTCCCTTTCCTTCACCAAAACGACTGTATTTCCCCATGTATAAGATGCACCTTTTTCAGAAAAATTTGGGGTCAAAGAACGGTGGTGCGTCTTAAACAGTGGTTGTAGATTTTTTTTTTTTTTTACTTCTCTTTCCCACTTTTTCATGTGAATGAGGAGTTGTGTGAATTTTATAATGAATAAAACTTGAGTTCAATAACTTTATGTAAAACTTTTTTTTTCAAATTTTGGGCCCCAAAATGAAGGTGCGTCTTATACATGGGAGCGTCTTATACCTGGGGAAATACAGTAAGTTGAAGTGAAATGATACACAGAAAGGGCTCCTGAAAAATGATTTTTTTTTTTTCATTTTTCTGAAGCTGGAAACAGGGAGAGACAGTCAGACAGACTCCCGCATGCGCCCGACCATGATCCACCTGGCACGCCCACCAGGGGCGAAACTCTGCCCACCAGGGGGCGATGCTCTGCCCATCCTGGGCGTCGCCATGTTGCGACCAGAGCCACTCTAGCACTTGAGGCAGAGGCCACAGAGCCATCCCCAGCGCCCGGGCCATCTTTGCTCCAATGGAGCCTTGGCTGCGGGAGGGGAAGAGAGAGACAGAGAGGAAAGCATGGCGGAGGGGTGGAGAAGCAAATGGGCGCTTCTCCTGTGTGCCCTGGCTGGGAATCGAACCCGGGTCCTCCGCAAGCTAGGCCGATGCTCTACTGCTGAGCCAACCGGCCAGGGCATGATTTATTTTTTAAACAAAGTTTACATTTTCCAGTTCCGCCTGACTCTTACTTTACTGGATTCAGTATTTTAAAGTATATTTTGTACTCCTCTGAAATAGTCAATATTTTTTTCTAAATCACTGTCACTTGCTTTGCAAACCTCATTTTTTAATAAAATACACAGTTTTTAACACCAGTTTGACATCTCAGCTCTCTTTGCACTCTTGTTTCTTCTCCCTACTCTACTGTGTTACTTCACAGGACTATTTCCTGACCCTCCTTAACATCATAAACGTGACGTCCTAGACAGAAAGTATATCCTATTGTTTATTCTCCTGGAGCAAGATTTTTCCAACTGAGTTCCATTCGCCACTAGTTCTAGAGTTTTCTCTGAAGGAACTTTGAAAGATTTTTATAATCAACTCTGTTTAGAAAATGCCAAATACCATACAGTCCTTTGGTGTTTCATATGTATTTAAAAACACAAGGGAATCTCATCACAGTTAAACAAAATGACAGAATTATTTCACTTTAATATAGTGTTTCCCAAAATTATTAGATCAAACACACACACACACACACACACACACACACCACCACCACCACCACCACCACCACCACCACCACACACCACCACACCATATATTGGCATGCTGTACCTTTCAAGTGTTTCTCAGGCACTTGGTTTAAGCAACATTATTCCCTAAAACTCCACCTGAGTCCTGAAGACCTGGAAGACTTCGCAAAGATTTGGCAAAGACCTTGGTAATGTGTTGTGTCTAGACAACTTAGTGGTTACAGCACTGTTTCTTTTTGCTTCTCCGTCCTTCCAATAACATGTCAGCTCCTCATGGTACCAGATCTTACCCAATTGATATCACTAGCACCATGCTATCAATAGATAGATGATAAGTATAGGTAGGTAGGTAGGTAGGTAGGTAGATAGATAGATATAATACTCACAAAGGAATATGGGGAGAAATAAAGTAAAATCTCTTCCTTTACCCTTGACAAATAAAACACTTGTATATATTTTAAAAGAAATTCTTTGGAAAAAAATATTTTACAGAAGAAGTGTTATTTATTCCAAGATAAGGGACTAGATTGTCCCGTTATGTTAACCCATTTAGGAATTATTCATAACATTTTACTTCAAATCAAAGCTCCTAAAGATATAACAGTAACAATAAAAACAACAGATATAGGCCCTGGCCAGTTGGCTCTGTGGTAGAGCATCAGCCTGGCATTTGGAAGTCCTTGGTTCAATTCTCAGCCAGGGCACACACAAGAAGCACCCATCTGCTTCTCCACCCCTCCCCCTCTCCTTCCTCTGTCTCTCTCTTCCCCTCCTGCAGTCAAGACTCCACTGGAGCAAAGTTGGCCTGGGCGCTGAGGATGGCCTCCATGGCTTCCACCTCAGGCGCTAGAAGGGCTCCAGTTGCAACGGAGCAACAGCCCAGATGGGCCGAGCATCGCCCCCTGGTTGGCATGCTGGGTGGATCCCAGTCAGGCGCTTGCAGGAGTTTGTCTGCCTCCCCACTTCTCACTTCAGAAAAATACAAAACAAACACACAACACAGAAACAACAGATACAATACTAATAAAGTATATTTTCCTTTTAGACTATGAAACTAGTTAAAATAGATACCACTACTACTAATTATTTATTGTGCACCTAAAATGTGAGCTATCCATAAAATATGAGAGTTTAAACTAACAGAGATTGAGGCCCCATGTCAAGAAACCAGTAAATGGTACAGCTCACACTTGAATAGTTCTAGCGTCAAACTGTTCACGATATTTTTTAAACTTCGGCTTTTCCTTCCGTCCAGGTTGTGCTCTAAAAGTCATACTTCTACTAATGGCCCCCCTGAAATATGTTTTGTTACACATGATTTCCCCAAATATTGTTTTATGTATTCCACTAATTTACCATCTCCTTACTCCTGCCAAAATGGAATGAAAATAGTACTTTATGCATTTTGTGGAGGCCATCAATTTCATCCGCGTTAGAACCAATCCTGTCTCCCTTTGGCGTATGCAGAGAGATCCTGAAAGATGTCTGCTGGCAGGAAAGTTAAAATTAATGCTCCTATAGTTACAATTTCATGAAGGCTATAAAATGCCATAATTGCATTTCATTGTTTTGCATTTATTAAAGATCGACAAAAACTGAAGAATAAATAAGTGATGGAGCCAACATTCACGGCTGGTGTTTAGCAAGAGATAATCATCTTAACTTTTCTTATTAAGCTCTATTTCTTTTCCCTTTAAGATTTTGTGGAATGCTTTTGAATGAATGGCGTTATTGGTCACAGGAACTGATTTCTGTTTTCTTTTGAAAACGCTCACTCTTGATCAGAATGTCGTTCTCATTACTATTTTTTCTAAGACGTGTGTCACATGGGCAAGTAGAATGTCAGAGTCCACCTTCCTTGGGAAAAAAGGGGAGATTCTACCAAGTGCAGGGAGACTCAGGAGCTGTCAAGAACAGACTTTGAAACCCATCTTTGCCTCTTTTCATGGCCTTCGGTAAGAGCCTTGCTGTTCTGCAGCCTCAGTTCTCATATCTACTATATGGAATTGCCACACCAAACCTTCAGATCAGTGATGACGACCCATTAGATATTTGTATATATTCTTTCATTCATGCAGCTTTTGCAATCACTCTCCTCCATCCCCACCGCCACAACCTCAGACCAGACTAACATTTACCTTTTGTACATACAGCCTGCTTAGGGCGCTTTCTGCTTAATTGCACAAGGATGCGTGGGTGGGTGTACATTTTTTTCACACATACAAGTCTTCTTGTCAAAGTCTGGCTTATGACTCTTATGCTCAGCTGCAGATGGTCTTCAAGTCTTCAAACAAACCAAGGCCTTTGTCCCTTCAGGATCTTTACACAAGTTTGTCGTGTGGGCTCAAGGGTCCGGCTCGACTCCTGGCACAGGCCTAGCCCCTTTTTATTATTTTCTGGTTTCAGCTTAACTGATACTCCCTTACAAAGGAACTCCCTCTCACAACACTATATAAACTAGATCTTTGCTTTTTCTTCGTTTCCTCTAGACAACGTTGCATTTTTCAACTCAGTTTTCAACATTTAAACATATTATTTGTTTTATTTTTCTTCTCATCTCTCCTCCATATTAAATTCCATTAGAGCAGCGGTTCTCAACCTGTGGGTCGCGACCCCAGCAGGGGTCAAACGACCAAAACACAGGTTGAGAACCGCTGCATTAGAGAGAACGCTCTTTTGTCCTTCTCATAATGTTTCCCCAGGTTCACATTACAATATTTAGCATCTTGGGAATGCACAGTAAATATCACTCAATAAATAAATAAATGATAAATATATATATATTTTTTTCTCTTTCTTTTTTTACTTGAAGAGGTTAGCTTGTGCACTGCATGCATAGGAGTAGAATGGGTGTTTACATGGTAATATCTGTGAAACTAATTATTAAAATATTTGCCACTGTTGAATGAAATGAATTACAATGGTGATTTTAAAACTCTGTGAGTATTCATTACATGTCAAGCATTGGCTAGGTACATCTCTAGAAATACAGGCTATTATCTTCTTTGGGGGCGGGTACCTGTGATATTCCTTTGATAAACTATATATACTGCAGTATTGATCAGAGAAAGAGATTCAAAGAGGCAAACCAAAGCATTTTTAACCCAGACATAATTAATTTGATTCCAAATAGTACATCTCAACTTTTATAGATGGTCATGAAGCTTAAATTATCTGCCATTAAACTTATTTATAGTAATAGAGGAAGCTCCCTCTGACAAGAAAAATAAAAAGAGCTGAAGCAGTCTCTTGTCTAACTGATTCTCAAACAATGAATATTCTCTGAGACTAAAACAAGAGCTTGACTCACTCCTACAAATACACCATTTCTAGTTCAGTCCCTGTGTCAATGCACCATCTGGAACAAGCTACCCAATTCCCTATGTATGGTAAGCAAGAGGCTAGTGTCTAAATAAGATCCTAGAAAGACCACATTAAGGAGCGAAGATGTCAAACAGAATTATGGGAGGCTCTGGCCCACACTGCTCACAAAAGTTTGCAGTTTCTTTTCCATGGTTGGTTCCAGGTGTGGTGTTATCAGGCATAATATAGAAAAATGATGATTTCTCCACATCTGTTGCTGGTTCCTCCACCAGTTCAGCTGGATTATCATTTTCTTTAGACAGAATTAGGATTATTCCAAGCTGATTCCATTTCAATACTTGATAGATGTTTTCTGTCCTTTGAGGTACTATCTTAAGAGGTCTTTTCATTGAGATAGCTTCATTTCTTTTATCCCTTCAGTATCCTTTCTGCCAAGAGGATTCAAGATATTTTCTTGCAATTCTATCACTTCCAATTTTATTATGTGTTTGCTGGAGAGAAAACTCGGGGAGGGGAAAAGACTGATATGGATGGCATCGTTTGCCTCTAAACACCCAGGACCACGCCAAGTCCTGGTATATAGTTAGTGTTCAATTACTCTTTACTGACTGACAAAAGCCTGTCCCTCTATTAGACACAGGAACTATCACTCATATATTTTGCTTTCTACCTTTGAAGTTCTCAGTCCATACTCTCATTCCTGCCTTGGCCATTAGAGATTTCAAATTAAGTGGAGAGCATTTTTTTTTATACTTCCTGTTAGCTGAGGACCAAGTAATCTGTAGACAACTCTATCATACTATCATTGAATCAGAGACTAAAGATATACAGCATCTTCTATCTTCTGACTTTCGTAAATTCCTATAACCATTGGAATTTTTTGAAAATAGATGTCACTGATAATCAGAAAATGCCATATTGCCATTTAAGTTAAGTAATGGAAGGAATACTTAAAGAGGATTCTAACCAGAAGGAATTCACGTTGATGCTGTACAATATGGAATGTGAACTGTTTCTCTGTATCATGAGTGTTCTTAAAGGAACAAATTCAAGAGAAAGTCATCTTTCCATTCAGAATCATGAGAGGGTGGTAGGGGCTGATACGATTTGCAATTCTATTTTCAATGTGAACACCTGCCAATTTTAGCAGAGATATAACATGAACTGGAAATCTATACTTAGAGAAGAAGAAACTGGTTTCCTTCCTTCCTCCTTCCTTCCTTCCTTCCTTCCTTCCTTCCTTCCTTCCTTCCTTCCTTCCTTCCTTCCTTCCTTCCATCCATCCATCGTAGGAAAGAGTCAAGCACAATAAAATTATCTAATGTACACACTGACATAGGTTTCAATTTTGTGAGATGTACTTTTTGAGGCTCTTGGTCCAGAAGTTTTTAGTCTGGGGATCTTAATGGCTTGCCCTTGATTATTGCTAATAACCTCCAGTGGTGCTATCTCCCAGGAAGCTGACCGCTTCTGAATTTAGCCTCAAATCCACACCTTCCAGGCAAACCAGATTCCAAAGTCCCCTGTACCCCTCACTCTGAGGCTATGGTAAAGCAGACATCAATTGTTGAAAAATACTGAGTGACTATGAACCTGGTGCTGACTCAGTTTTTGACATTTTTCATGAGCGTGTGAGCATTTGAGAATGAACATTCTAATTTCAAAGCATCTCAGTGGTTTGTCTGTAGGGTTTCAGGTGATTAAAATGTTTTCTATGTTGACTGACGTAAGTGAACACTAGCGTAAGTAACAAAGATAACAAAGTAACAAAAGTAATTTTTGGATAACATTAAATATAAAAATGAGATACTCAAGCCATTAAAAGTGACCTGGGGGTGACATAATGAATCCAATATGAGTGGTGACTAACAAAAAGAAGTCAGGGAATTCAGAAGTTGAATAAATAACTGCATGTGTATGAACCAGGCAGTCATATGTCTAAAAATTATGCTGAACAGCCAAAGAGCTCATCTCTTCACATCAGAATGAACCCTTAGCAAACCTGCACACACAAATTCATTTGAGGAAAAACTAGTGCAGTACACACACAAACAGCAGAAACTTTTCTCACAAGAGTCACTTTGATTTGCAAAAATCAGAGAACAAAGAATCAACTTGTCTTTTTTATTTTGATCTTGCATAGGAAAGGTGATGGAACAATGTGATTTTTTTTTTCTCCTGAAGATGAGAACTGCTGAGGAATCATTAAAATCTTGGAAACAGTTAAAATCCATCAGGTAAAACTCCAGGTTCCTGGACTTCCAAAGGCATGCATGTCAATATCACAAGTGAAGCCAATGTTGAATTTTTGAAATGTCAATGTCATTGACTCTAAACTTACAAGATGAGTTGTGCATGAACAATGGAGTTTTACTTAAATGCTAATGAACTTGACAGATTCTGCGTGATTGAAAGCGGCTGGTTTACAGGCCTGTGATTGGCTACCTTACCCCAGCAACAATCTGGATCACACCAACACATCCTTGAAACTGACCTGCATCCAGTTTGTATATTTTGATCAAACTTTTGCCAATTCAATCCACCGCTGTAGCTAAATGATATGTACTACTCTATATATACTCATAGGGCATGCATTGCATATGTAGGGTAGGGCAAAAGTAGGCTGGCTGTTGTGAGTACACGAAACAGTTTATTCTTGTAGAATTATTCATTACTTATTGAATTATTTTCTGTATGAACAACGAGAAACCTACATTGGCGTCACCCTGTATAAATAAACACACTCCATTTTTGAAGGATCACAGATAAAAATGCTCACACATGTGCAAGACGGTAATTTCTCATGATGAAATTAAGAAACATTTGAACTAATGTTAGAATATTACTAAGAAAAGAGTCTCTCGCTGGGAAAGGTCCAGGTTTTGATGATAACAACATTTATGATGTCTAGGTAAAATGAATCAGCATATTATTACAATTTTAGCTCTGCTCTGTGTGTGTGTGTTACATTGGTAGGTGGAAACCATGTCAATGCCTCAGATATTCCTATCTGAGTATCCAGGGGGGGAACGTCCACTGTTTTACAAGATGGTGGCACATCGATCTTTCGCAATGAAGCATAGAGCCACAGTGCTATTCCTCTCTTTTGATGGAAGAAAATCTGACTCTTGTCAGGTAAACTGCTTGGCAAATAGTACGTTTAATTTCTAACACCCACGTGAGGCACAAGAATAGTTGGATTAACAACTCCAGTGTCATGCTGTCAGCTGCTGTTTATTTAAATTAAAATGTCACCATCCAGAAATAAATTAGGAAGTTGAAAAATGATAAATTTCTTAAACATACAGTACTTTGGCACCTTGTTCAAATAAAGCTATTACATTTGTGTTTTTTAGAACTTTACATTGACTATTTCCATTTTGACATTCAGAGAATAGCAGGTTTCATTTTTGTCTCATTCTTGCTTATAACTAACTCTCTTCTTCCAGCCCTTTCTTCCTCCCTCCCTCCCTCCCTCCCTCCCTCCCTCCCTCCCTCCCTCCCTCCCTTCTTTCTTTCCTTTCTTTCCTCCATCCCTCTCTCTCTCCCTTCATTGCTTCTATTTATGCTATATGAAACAGGTAAAAAAAATTCCATCAATACACAATAACCAAATGCTATATAGTTGCACATCTAACACATGTTCATCTTACATTTAGCTAAATTATCTAGTTTTTTACAGGTTTCAGAATTCACTTCCTACAACTGATGGTCCTGGGTTCAACTAATATGTGTTATTCCTATGTGTGGTGTGAAACGAGCATGCCCTCCCCAGAGCTCTTCCCCTGCTTCCTGTCGTGGAAGGGTATGTTCTTGGCCCCGACACTCTGCCACCTCCCCTGCTAGCATCCACATCCCGAGATATTTTAAGGTAGTTCTTTGGCTCTGGGTTCACAGCACAGCAGGTTGTTCCACTTCCAGAGCCAATCTGGTCATAAGGAGAGAGAATTAACATCTCAGAAAGAAAACTACTCCCTCTCTGTTTCCATCGGGATGTTTCCTGCCTGGGACGTTGCAGAATGTAAATAAGGCAAGTGCACACTCTAACGCAGGTTAATCAAAATATGAGACAGTGGTATACAAACATATCAGCATTAACAACATGGAGATATTTACTTGGCCGGGTTTTCCATTTTCACATAAAAATGCCTCATATTCGGATGCGAATTCAGGGGCGTTGTCATTGACATCCAGGACTTTAATAGCAACAGGTACTCGTGATATCTGACTGTGGTTCCCTATGGGAAGGAAAAAATAACATCAGCATTGAGGGTATTTCATTGTCACGTGCAACTCAACTTTCTTCTTGAAAGCATGTGTGTCTGTTTCAACTTCCCCTAATTAGGGTGTTTTCAACATGGTGGTTATAAAATCTGACCACTCAGTGAGGAAAAAAAAATATAGCAAGTGCTTTAAAAAGGAAGAAATTATTATTCCAAACACCATTGGCTAGAGTTCAGCCTGATAAAGACCATCTCTGAATAATTTAAAGTTTTCCCTGATGAAGAAAGCTTTATTTTATTGATAAAGCCCATTATACAAAAGAAAAAAAAATGCTGCATGCAACAAAGATTTCTCTCTGTGTTTATCTTGGGTAGACTTGTGCTGCCACTTGTTTGACCATCTGTCTATTAGAGAGGAGTGTCAAAAGCCCAGCATAAGGACAGGACCAAGTCAGTTGTTAAGAGGGTGTCCTTACCGACAATAAAATAAATAATCATAAAGATAGGGCACTCACGTATTTCAGGAATTTTATTTTTTATTAAAAACTGGCTTAGGGATTTTGGGGGATAAAATAAGCCCAAGTCATTTTAATATTGTCATTTTCATAAAGATTTTCATCAGTGTAAACAGATAATCTTCTAATCTCTCCAGGTCAATTCCAATAGCAGAAAATTTAATACATAATCCTTAATCCTCAAGTCCTTAAATTTAAAAAGTTGTTACACACACACATACAACACACACACACACACAAATCTGGTCCATTAATACATTGCTGACTTGGGCCATATGATGATTTTTCATTTGTAATAAATACAATAGTTTGACTCTGACTCTACGCTCTTTTGATCTCTTGTAAATGACACAGAAGACAATGGAGGTGACCAATTATTTACTTGTGTTTCTGTGGTACCAAATATTTTCAAGCAAGCCAAGATGGGGTGAGCATTTGATTTTTGAATGTGAAGAAATAGATTTGCATTTGATATGTCAAATCTTTTTGATAGCTGATTAAATTCAGATCTCTAAAACCTTCAAATACTCTCTCTCTCTCTTTTTTTTTTTGTTAAATACATAGGTATTTCAGAAACACACACCAAATGATCAGAGCCCTGTTACAAATTTATACTTGGTTAACCCACTGGCAATGCTACAAGATTTAAATTTGGTTAACTACTATGGCAGCTCTCCAGTGTTCTAGTTTGATTAACTGAGGAAAATGAGTATTATCCTGTGGAATTCCAACCATCTCAGTAATGGAACAGAACCTCACTTCCCTAAGACAGTGGTTCTCAAACTTTTTGAAGTCGGGGCACATTTTAAATCCTACAAATAATTGTAGGCACACTATATACAAATTTCTGAGAAATATGTTATTAGAATTAAGTCAAATATTAAAGAAAAAATATAAAGTCCATGTGTGCTTTTATGGTAATTAAATAAAATAAATACAACAAAATTAAATTTATTCTGACATTACAAAACATTTTTATGTTACGTTTCTTGAGTTATGCTTTTTAGAATTCATAAAGAAGAGGGGTTAAAAATTAAAAAAAACAAAAAAGTTATCTTTTCATATATATAGATACATTCTTAGTAAGATTTAGTAAATTCAGCAGGTCCCAGCGTGAGTGTGTTAAGGTTTTTCATTCTTGTGTTTATGAGAAACATGAGCCTGATGTGTCCTAGCGATTTCTTCAATGTTTGGGCATATATTTGAAAGGCCAACTCTCATTTTCTCATCAATACATTGAAGAATTCCTCTCTTTTTACTCTTAATTGTGTTGAGGGCAGAAAATCCTAATTCCATAAATAAGATGTTGAAAATTGTAGTAAAATGTTCAAAGCTTTTTAAGATATTGCCACATATTCTTCTTTTATAGAAATCCAAAAGACTCCAAGAGACAATTCCTTATGTTTAATCATCAATCCAAGATCAGTGGGTATAGCTGCCAGTTCTTCTTCTTCTGTTAATGTTAAACCAAAATCACTTGAAGCTTCCATGAATGGGTTTCTAATCCAATCGTATTGTTCAGTGTTAAATGATGGAAAATGCTATAAATTAAATTCTGCCTATCAGCCTTCAAGTCCTATTTTATTTACACTTAACTTTTGCTCACTTCCAGAATCGGATTCTTCAAAATCACGCTTCTTTTTGAGAAATCTATCCATTTTATTTGGGTGTATTTATCTAAAAATAATATAATGATGTGTTAATAATAAATATAATAATGATGTGTTAACAAAAAGAGTGGTATTTCTGTAATGAAATGGTATAATAGAGTAACTATATTTAATTTTATATCTGGGTACATGCTGCAAACCAGCACAGCTAGTAATTCCAGATCCCAAGTGGGAATGGAAGAAAATACATGGAATTAAGGAAATACGGGGTCAGGAAGGCCCTGTAATTGCTGCTGGCAAGAACAAAGTGCACCCAAAAACTGCATCTTACTTTATTTATAGAGCAAAGTGGGCCATTAGCAAATCAATTAGATCTTTTATCATGTTTCCAAGGCAATCCAAGATTTTTACCAAGTGCAGAAAACCCCCACCATACATATCATCTTAACTTTACACCAAACAAAGGATAGAAGAAACTTGCCTCCAGTCTTTCTGGGGAACATGGGGGGTAGTATAAACAATCCAGCATCACAGTTTAACAACCTTTTGCAACCTAATCAGGCAAGTGAGGTGGGGGATTGGGTAGACTGTCAGCTTACAGCCAATTCCCCACACTTCTATCCCCAAAAACCTAAACTCCAAAAACCCTGTTGGTTTTTTGGTCCCCAACAGGCACATATTTCTCTGGAATACCATAGGGCACACCAGTGCAACCTGGCACACACTTTGAGAATCACTGCCCTAAAAATCAAGCCAATGGCCTTAAATGTGTCACCTGAGATATCCTTTCTCTTTTACTACCTTATGTCTAATGAATTAGTTCATTCTTCATTCAAAAAGGAAGCATGAAGCTCACAACTTTTAATGGAAGAGAAAAAAATATTTTAATTATAGTATATGACCCTCAGATAAGAAACTTATATTTCATGCTTTATCTCATTGATTAATATAGATAAATAAGACATAATATATTTAAAATAAGGTATGATGATATACTTAAAGATTTATATCTCCTTTCTAGTCTGACCAGGAGCTGAAGAGTAAAAGTTAAATACAAGTGTCTGCAGTAAAAAATGTTTAGAGCTCCATCCTTGCCTCTTACTGCCCACATGACCCTGAACAATGTCTCTGAGCTCATTTGTTTCCCGAGGAAATTAAAACTCAAGAATGTGTCATGTTATTTACAGAATGTTGATAAATATTGTATGAGAAAAAATGAAAAGTGCTCTGGCAGTATTGGGCATACAGTCAAGGGCATTTTAGCCTTTGCTTTCCGTAATCATCAACATCACCAGCCCCATGCATAATGAGAGTTTACTACACGCAGCACGAGATATTTCACATAGTCATACCTCATTCAGTTCTCACTAAGGAGCGAGGGCGGAGATGATGTGAATCCCAAATCTAGGATGGAGACTGACATGCAAAGGATTGCATGCCTTTACCAAGATTACTCAGTTAAAAATCAACTCCAGGCCTGATCTGTGGTGGCGCAGTGGATAAAGTGTCAACCTGGAAATGCTGAGGTCGCTGGTTCGAAACCCTGGGCTTGCCTGAACCCAAGGCACATATGGGAGTTGATGCTTCCAGCTTCCCCCCCCCTTCTCTCTCTCTCTCTCTCTCTCTCTCTCTGTCTGTCTCTCCCTCTCCTCTCTAAAATGAATAAATAAAAAATAAAAATAAAATAAAAATCAACTCCAGGATGAAGTTTTGGCCTTCCACACATGACCATTTTTCAGAGTAGAATATTGAGGAAGTCTAAACTAAAATTTGTATTGTTTGTTTGTTTGTAAGGCAACTAATCACAGCCATTTCCTCAAGAATGTCTATTCACTTATTAAAAATATTTATCTTAAGTTTGATAGCTATTTGACATTTGTGTCTAAATGTCAAAACCAAGGTGGATATATCAACAGTGTTGTACCACCACCAAAATTCTCAGCATCACACTAATGATGTGCCAGTCTCCCTGAGTGACTGCACAATTTAACATCGATATTTTTGCTCACAGTACTATTTTACTCAAGTACAGTCCTTCCCATGAAATAATTTATTTTGTAATAATATGTATATCAACTCTAAGAACTATTAGTTATTTATTTATAAAATAGCCACTCTTTCCACTCCCCATCCTAGACCATCTCTTGTGTGTATAAATAATAGCAAAGGCCTTCTGTCACTATGTATCTTTGTCTTCGATTTCTCTAACCATTCAATTAATAAACAGCCAATGGCCAATACAGACTTAATCAATTATATATACATAATAGACAGGGAATAATAGGCACATAGTCTTAGAAAACTGCAAATATAAGGAAAAGCTCTCATATTCCTTAGAATGATTTACCTCCTCGAGAAGTGAAGAAAATGCTAATTTTACCGAGTCAGACTCGCTGACAATGGTTGACTGGTCAAGTCTGCCAGATATGATATTCTTATCCCTTTCTCTCATGCCACATGTCAGTGTGCGTGTGCACGCATACATACATACACACACACACACAGAAACATACATGCATAGATTTTATTTTCATTACTTTGGCAAAAAGATAATTAATTATGCCAAGGCCCATGTTCTTAATTTCTTCTCTTCTTTTTTCTTAACCTCATCATTGCAATAAATTGCATTTGTCTCTTAGATTTCAGTGACCAGCGGGTAGTAAGATTCAAGCATAGAAGGTGAACAAGCTTTGTAAAATTTTTTATTGGAATAACTTTCAACACTAAAGTAGTAAACGTTCTCTCATATGTAGTATCTGGGACAAGATGGTATGTAACTGTCCAGGGGCCCAGATTCCTATAATAATACCATCTGACTTTTTGGTTAGATGTAATGTGGGATTGGGAGCTATCACTTAATACTGTGAGAAGATCATGAATGACAGAGGGTGCTCTTCCAATTCTGATATTTCATCTGTCTCAACAACTCTACAAGTTAATGATTTGTTTAAATATATATAATGCATAATGGGCTTTCTTTAAATGACTCTATTTTCTTCTTTGGTTTGGTCTTAAAATCTCAGAACCAAACTTAAAATCCACTTCTGACAGCCATAAATTCTCTCATAACATACATTGTGTATCTTATGTTTACCCTTAATTCACTGTATTTATTTGCATGTATTTAATATCCTAAATTGACTAAATTAACATCTTCTTATGTAGTTGTATTGAATAGATTTCTAAGTGATCCCTTTTAATTCAGTAGTCTATGTTCTTCTGCAGTAGTAAGAAATAATCACAAGGAAGAGAACAACACTGCCCACCGTAATGCTAAAAAGTCGCAGGCTGGTGGAGTATGTTGAGATGATCAGAATTTCTGTAGCCTCAGTGGTTATACTGGGCAGTTTCCCAGGCTAACCATAATATAACCCCTCCTCTTTCTGATTGTGGGATTCTTTGGTACCATTTAAGATTCAGCCCAAGCAACATCTAAGCTTTTTACCATATAATTTCTTTCTATATCTTTTTTTTTTTTTTAAGAATTGTGGCATAATAGCATGAGGAGCTCCACAGATCCCAGAAAAAACGGTACAAATTATTATTTTTTTTAAATTAAAGTCCATGGGAAAGGTCCTAAGGGCATACAGAAGAAGAAAAACAAAGAACATTAGAAGAGAGTCTGTAGTATTGAAACCAAGACCCACTCACTCCATCCACCCTCACAGCTCAGCAAGACGGGAAAGAGACTCCAGAAACAGGGCTCCCACTCTCCCAAGCTGTTAATCGAGGGCTATCTACCCAGGAGAGACGGGATGATACCATTTCTTTCCTGCCTAGAGACCCATTGCTGAAGCTAAGTTTTGAACAACTGCAGGTGGGGGCTGCCTTCCTCCACCAAGTTCCTACTCATTAATGGGGCAAGGTGTCGCTGAGAATCCCAGGGCCCTGGTCATCCTTGCCATGGCTCATCCGGGAGGATTCCTGCTGAGAGAGGAGCCAGGAGCCAGGAGGCTTGAGGATCCCCCTCCCCCTCCACAGAACACCCAGCTTCTAACGCAGAAGAGTCACTTAGAAAGACGTTCCAGAGCCTTGGCTCAGGTTTGGTGTGGAAATGGGCTGGAGAAGCAAAGAACAGAGAGCTCTGAGCTTCTAGTAAAGAAACTAACTTCATTTGCGAAGGAATGTGGAAAAGTTCAAGCCCACTGATGATTACAAGATAAGGGAGGTTGTAGTGAAAGGCAAATGGGAGAAGACTGCTCGATCTGCTAGATGCCCTGGAGATTTAGGCTCAGACTGTCTCTCCAGCTGGTGACCACAGAGAACCAGAAAGACACAGCGAGGAGATGCCAAGATATTCCTCAGCTGGAGCCGCTAACTCCAGTCTCTTCCATGATGGTCTCAAGGTTTTCTCTTCCTCTTCCTGGGTCGACTTTTCTAAAACCACTTGTTACTAGACACAGGGCCTGCCAGGCACTCTAGAATGATCTCGATTTAAGAATCTTAATTTAGTTACATCTGCAAGTACTCTTTTCCAACATTTTTCCAAAGGTTCCTGGGGTTAGGACCTGAACATGTGTTTTAAGACCACCCTCTTCAACCTACTATATCACTTCTTCCCAAAAGTTATTTGTGACTGAACAGAATAATACTATCACTAACCTGCTCTCGTCCTAGAAAACAAAGGTATGGACAGTTAATTTAATTATTTAATTTAAGGAATAAATTCCTTCCTTGAATTCTTTTTTTTTTTTTTTTTTGTATTTTTCTGAAGCTGGAAACGGGGAGAGACAGTCAGACAGACTCCTGCATGCGCCCGACCGGGATCCACCCAGCACGCCCACCAGGGGCGACACTCTGCCCACCACGGGGTGATGCTCTGCCCCTCCGGGGCGTCGCTCAATTGCGACCAGAGCCACTCTAGCGCCTGGGGCAGAGGCCAAGGAGCCATCCCCAGCGCCCGGGCCATCTTTGCTCCAATGGAGCCTTGGCTGCAGGAGGGGAAGAGAGACACAGAGAGGAAGGAGGGGGTGGGGATGGAGAAGCAAATGGGCGCTTCTCCTATGTGCCCTGGCCGGGAATCAAACCCGGGTCCCCTGCACGCCAGGCCGACGCTCTACCACTGAGCCAACCGGCCAGGGCGAATTCTTTTTTTTTTTTCAAATTTTATGAGATATAAGCTCAAGGAGGTTAAATACCTCGTGATTTCCTCTGAGGGTTTTGTCATTCATTCATTTGTTCTTTAATCATTCCTCTATTTTTTTCAATACACTGTATTCCCAGTTATTATGGTGAAGCTCCTGTAATTAAGGAATCTACAGCACTCAAGAAAATACCACATCATAATGGTTTGTTTGCACTGTCACCTGCCCTATGTCTTCCTCCTCTCAAAATGCTGTGGAGGAACGGACGACGGACAGGCATTTTCCTGTAATCACAAGAGGAGACGGCCTCTGAATTCGCTTTAAGTAATGGGTACAGATACCATGGGTAAAGAAAGGTAGATACAGCTTTCAGATAAGGTCAGCTGCATGTTAAAAGGCCCAGGAGCCCAGAGACCACGTTATTACCAAAATAACCAGTAGCCCCAATGGTAGGAGCATCCAGAGAAGTGGGTGTTCGTGACCGCAGGAGGAGAGTTGAGGACAAATCAAGAAGAGTTTTCTGTTATACGCTAATAGTATGAGCTATCTCAAGTGCTCATTGGTGAGCCAGTGAAGTAGTGCTTGAAATGTACAATTTAAAACCTGTAGCAATCATGCCGATTGGCCAGAAAAGTTATGGTTTGGTTTATTTGTCTTTCCTAAGTATATGAGTGTCCTGGAAATCCACTATGTGTATTTATTGAAAGTGTTAAAAAAAAAAAAAAGAAGAAGAAACTAGTGCCCCACATCCACCAAATCTCTCCAAAATGTGTTATTGTTCTATTAAATGAACAAGCATGATTAAAATTATTGCAACTTATCATGATTTTCAACACGTGTCATATTTAAATGCTGAAAATTCTCTTTTATCAAAATTAATGAAATGATGGCAGCTCAAATTTTAAAGATATTATAGAGCAATAAAGCTAATTAATTAAGTTTCTAAGAAAATTATTCATGTCCTTTGTGACTAGCCCCAAAATGTTTGCCTTTCATCTGATACACAAACATTAAATATAAAGATATTATAATTAGAAACTTGATTAGCATTCATTAAAGATTCATTTTCTAAGCAGCAGAGATGAGACACAGTGGTCTGGAAGGAACAGCCCGTTTCAGTGGGCCACACAAGTCAGACAATGGAAACGAAGGCTGCCTCGCCACCTCACAGAAACAACTCCTTGACTTCTGCCATTTGAATCATCGTGACTTCCTGTCACCTCTCTGTCACAGAGCCTCATGAACTGCCCATTAATTTTGCCCTTTTATAATCAAAGGTAATGGAACACCGCCAAATCTAAGTTACTCGGGGATTTGCTTCTAACCGGTTTCCATGAGCTACTGTTTTCAAAGGCATTGATCAGAATAAACATTCTCTCTTTCTCAGACTACAACAGATAGAAAAAAAAAATGATTTCACAAATTTAGATATACTGGTGAGGCTCAATAAATAATTCCCGGGGCCTTCTCTAAGCAAAAGGGTGGAAGCCATGGGCAGTCAATTACAGTTAACGGGGGAATGCGGCCTGGAGGTCCAGCGGACATTTATAAAGTAGGAAGGTGTGAACTGAATAAATGATAGAAAAGATAGCAATTTCAGACATTTAAAATAAAGCGGGTGGGAGTGTGAAACATCATGGAAAAATCGTTTTAGCGGTGGACTTATTTAGGCTCTCTGCTGACTGAAGAGAAAACTTTTTGAGGTACGTTTCCCCTACATGGTTTGGTAATTTTGAAATCTCTCGTGATCGGTTAGCAATTCTTAGGTCATCAGCACTCAGACCACTCAGAACAGAGTCACTCTTGGGCACCTGCTGGGGCAGAATGCCCCCGGGAGTATTTTTCACCGGATTTTCTCTTTACAGTATTGTGTATGCTTGGCCCTTTCACTCTTGTGACACCCGTATTGGCCCGGGTCCTTCAACACCCTCAAAAACCACCAAGAAACTTCTGCTTTCTAGGGTGCATAGATGGAACCACAGAATTTTAATAATTTTTGGCTACCATAGGATTGTGAAAATTCCAGTGAGCCAGACGATGAACTATACTGTGAGTTATTTTACTCCCTAAAATCTCAGTCATATTGACACAGTGGCTGAGAACAAAATGACGACTTCAATCCCATTATGGCTTTGGGTGTCCCATGAGCAAAGCTTATTACCCGTCTTCACTTTTCTATGGACCACGGAGCAGTTCTCTCAGGAAAGGGGGAACCATGCTTCGTCTCACTGAATATATTGGAAACTTGCACCTATTTGAAAATTCCTTAAACTCGGTGGAAGAAAGGACTCTTAAATGGTGACTTTGGTTAAGTCCTCACAGACCTGTTGTTTTTTTATCATACTGACAGCGAAAAAGCAGGCTATCCGACCACACCACTTTCAAATACTTCCAAACTTGTTACATTCATCTTAAGAGAACCAGGAAATAGCGGAACCCCGCCGAAGTGCTCCACAAGGTGTCTACTGCACCTCTTTCTTATGTGTCTACAGTGAACCCTCAGTATCCTCTCTCAACTCACAAGAGTTCAGGGCCTAGAAAACACATTTATGTTGTGTAATTTTGATCCCAAAGGAAAAAACTTTGGTCCCATTAAGGTGAGAACTGACTTGATGAACCTCTTAGATACTCTTTCTATTAAATGTAAAAAGTGTAACAGTTATGTTCTAAATAAAATCAACATATCACTACATATATACATATAAAGACAACTTATATATGAAAAGTGAGCATTAATGAGAATGGAAAGACTACATTTTCTATTAACATGCTATGCAATACTGTCTACTTTTAATTCTTTAATTCTGCTTACAATGTTTTTGTGTTCTCGGTTCTTCCTTTGTGTTGCTGTGCTGTCGTGTGTATGTGTACACGCACACAGGGACTTCTGTTTGTTTTCTAGAAGTGTGTCTCACCATTCCACTGTGCGCTGCTTCTGCTGAATTTGTGACTCAAAAATACCGGTGCCCTCCTTTTAGAGCCCTGAAGGCATGTTTATAATTTGCTTATACATCTCTTTGTCCACACTGAGAGCTAAGAAAATAAAACTCTATAGTGAGTTTATTATTCCCTATGTCCCTATTGGTAATCCACGTCTTCTTTGCAAAATCTCTAATTCTGCCAACAAATAGCATTATGTTTCTATTACGAAGTCCTCAGGTTTCTTCCCCTTAATTATTTCTAATAGGATTCATGATTACTGGAAATAAATTTCTGGAGATTATTTGTATAATGCAATTCAACTTAAACCCCTTACATAACAGAATCCTAATTATGGGGACTCATACTTTCAAGAGGAATTGGTGCATAGGTTTATTTAATATTCAGTTTAAATGCTCATTCAATATCAGCTCACAATAACAATTGCACCCTCAATGCATATGCATGTTACTGCAGAAGAAAATTAATATTGTAAACTACCCAGCATGTACTGAATGATCTGTTATAGACTATCTCTTTGAAGTTTACTGGATTACTATGAAGACTTTTGTTCTCAAATGGGAATATGATTTCAGAGTATGCAAGGACTGAACTCAATTTAGATGTGATACACACCATAATAGATAGTAAAAAAGTATCATTTTGTAAATATCCAATAAGCCTAAAAAATACCAATTATATGGACTCTAGTCAGCCTGCCCATATTCACGCAAAGCCCAGAAGTGGTAAATCTGATGTAGGAACCCAGCATAAGTCTGACTAAGACGTAAAAAATATTTAAAAAAACAAACTTGTTTATTTCTCACAGACTCTCTTTAGCATACCACTGGTAAATTATAATTTTGAAATACCATAATTTAAATACATATCACTTCCCAAACAATGCAATACAATACTAAATGTCAAAAGAAAGGGTTGATGATTTTATTACCGTGGAATTTTTCTGTTAGTGAATTTATATTTAGAAATATAATCATCATTTTTTTTTTAACAACTCTTGGAGTGACTCCCTTAAAATTTTTTGTATGAGGTCAACTTCTGTAGGGGAAGTAAGCCATGCAAACAATAAATTGCATTCAATCTTAAGGTTTTATTTTAGTGTATCTTTATAAAGTTATCACCTCTGTGTAACCACCACCCAGATCATGATATCTGGCATAACCAGAATCATCATGTCCTTCAAGTTTATCTCTCTACTCTTTTTCTTAACACTATACTAGTGTGTCTTCTGCAGAACATTATAATGATTGAATTAATGTGCACATTTTTTTTTTTTTTTGTATTCTTCTGAAGTGAGAAGCAGGGAGGCAGAGAAAAAGACTCCTGCATGTTCCTTACCCAGGATCCACCAGGCATGCTCACTAAGGGGCGATGCCTATCTGGGCCATTGCTCTGTTGCAACCAGAGCCATCTTAGTGCCTGAGACAGAGGCCATTGGAGCCGTCATCAGTGCCCAGGCCAACTTTGTTCCAATGGAGCCTTAGCTGTGGGAGGGGAAGAGAGAGACAGAGAAGAAGGAGAGGGGGAGGGGTGAAGAAGCAGATGAGCGCTTCTCCTGTGTGTTCTGGTCAACGATTGCACCTGGGACTTCCACATGCTGGGCCGACGCTCTACCACTCAGCCAACCCGCCAGGACCTAATGTGCACATTTTAATATTATTTGCCAAATTGTGTGTACGAGCACATACACCAACACACACACACAGTTGTTGGAATTCTGATGGATATTGCAAAGAATCTACAGATAAATCTAATTCTCCAAATAGTAAATTTTATATATACTTCAATTACTCATATAGATCTTCTTTTATTTCAACAATGTTTTGTAGTTTTCTGTTTAGAGCCTTTGTACATCATTCTTTAGATTTTGTTACTGCTAATTGAAGTCACTTTAGTAGTATAAAGTGTATTTATCTTCTGGGACTTGCTAGAAACTAAAAATCTGATTCTTTTATGGTAATGATAACAATCATACAAGCTTCACTTATTATTTATAAGTTTAAAGCTAGTTTTCTTTCATATTTAGGTATTGAATCATTTCAGTGAATAGTGACAGCTTTATTTCTCCCTTTCCAATATTTATACTTTTATTTCTTACTTGTATCTGATAGTGTTGGCTGAAACCGTCAGTATAATTGAATAAAAGTAGCAATAGTAGACAACCTTATCTCATTTCCAATCTCCGTGAGAAAGCTTTCAATATTTTACTATTAGGTCTGATATCTGCTATGGTTTTTTACAGCTACCTTTTATCAGATTAAGTTCTTGTCTATTTCTAGCATGCAAAGAGCTTTTTCCCTCTTTTATCAACAAGAGATGAGAACATAACATTTGGCGCACCTGTTGAGCTTGGTCTTATGTGTTTTTCTCTTAATATTTTAATTTCTACTAATAGATTTTCAAGGGTTATAATCTGTCTTCATATTCCCTGGGTACAATATTATACCCAATATATAATGTTTCTGTATTAGTGGTTTTGATTTGCTAATATTCTACCTAAGAGAGTGTGAAACAGGCTGTTAATTCTCCTTTCTTGTGATGTTCTTGTCAGGTTTTAGCATGAAGATGACGCAGGCTCCCTGATATAAGATAGAAATGCTCCCTCTTCTACTTCTCTGATGAAGTTGTGTCAGGTTCATTTGGGTGTGGCAATTTATGTGTTAAGAGTTAGTAATTATGGATTTAATTCATTTGATACAGAAAGTGATGGAGATATTTTTCTTTTTTTTCTTTATGTCAGTTTAAAGAGATTGCACCTTTCAACTTAGCCTAGTTCACATCTATTTTAAACCTTATGGGCAGTATGTCAGTAATATCCAATTATTATCTTTTTAACCTCTATCAAATCTGTAATGATGTTTCCTTCACCATTGCTGATTTGATAGCGTGTACCTCTTCTGTTTTTTCTTGCAAGAATTTATCAATTTGAGTCATCTTTGTAAATAAATAGCCTTTAGCTTTTTGTGTGTGACAGAAACAGAAAGAGTGAGACAGAGAGAGGAACAGATAGGGACAGACAGACAGGAAGGGAGAGAGATGAGAAGCATCAATTCTTCATTGTGGGGTCTTAGTTGTTCATTGATTGCTTTCTCGTATGTGCCTTGACCAGCGGGCTACAGCAGAGCGAGTGACCACTTGCTCAAACCAGCAACGTTGGGCTCAAGTTAGAGACCTTAGGCTTCAGGCCAGCGACCTTTGGGCTCAACCCAGCAGCCATGGGGTCGTGTCTATCCATACTCAAGCCAGAGATCCCGCACTCAAGCTGATATGCCCACACTCACACCAGATGAGCCCGTGCTCAAGCCGGCAATCTCGGGGTTTTGAACCTGGGTCCTCTGCATTCCAGTCCGATGCTCTACTTACTGTTCCAGTGCCTGGTCAGGAAATAGTTTTTAGCTTTGCTGAATTTCACTACTGTATGTGTTTTTAAATTTTAGCATATACTATCATATATTTATCTTCACCTCTCTACTAGTTTTTAGTTTTCTGTTTGTTTTCAGTCTTTTCGAAATGGATGATTAGGTTAGTGATTTTTTGCATTGTTTTTTTCTTTTCTATGATAGACATTTATGCCTAATTTCCCTCTAGCCACTGTGTCAGCTCTGCCCCACAAGTGGTATCGTGTCATTATTTTATCATTCACTTTAAAATGTGTTAATTCCCTGGGTGATTTTTATTCTGCATTTCATGAGCCATTTAGAAGTAAGCTTATGATTTAACTTCCAATACTCAGGAATAATTTCTTTTTCTTTTTTTTTGCTATTTATTTCTAATTTCACTCAACTATGTAAAGAAAGTGTAATCTGCACGTGTAGAAAATTGCTTATGGCCCTGTTTTGACCATTTTGGGTAAATGTTTGTATTGTGTGTGATAAGATTGATTTTTAAAAATTTTTTGAGTGCTGCAGTTTTTATATTTCAATTACATAAGATTACTAATCATGATATTTAAACACTTAATATCCTTACTAGTTTTGTTTGTCTAGTGTTGGGTAGTAGAAAATTATCAGTTAAAATCTTTATCCACAAATATTGACTCGTCTGTTTCTCCCTTTGCTTCTGTCCACTGTTTATGAACTTGGCATATTCTTAGGGAAATGCACATTTAGGAATTTTATATCTTCTTGCTTAATCATTTACCATTATAAAATTTTTCCTTTTTGTAATATTTTTTTTCTCCTTCATCTACAGCTGAAATGCTTTCCCTTGGCTTAAATTTTCATAGATCTTTTTCAATTTTTTCAGTCCTTATCTGTTCTTATATTTCAGATTTATCTTTGATAAGAAACATGATTTGAAAATGGGTGGGCTATTCCCAGTCTGACAATTATTGTGTATTAACTGTAGTATGTAGTTTACATACATTTAAGAGTGCATGGTTATATGTCAGGGATTTAATTTCTCATTGTATCTTTAAAATTTCTTCATCAGTAATTTCTTATTTTTACCTCTATCTTTTTGTTTGGATTAATATGTTTTAATTATTCTATTTTCCCCATTGACCTATTAGTTATATCATCTTACATTAACAGTATTTTAGTAGCAACCTTAAATATCGTATGTATATATATGTCCTTGCCATACTAGAATATACCTTAAGATATGTTGCAACATTTTATGTGCAATGTGAGAACCCTTACAATGCACTGATTCTTTATGCCCATTTTTATACCCTTCCTTTATCTGGACTTCAATTTCGGAAATTAGATATGAAAATATATTGTTCCCTTCACGTGGGGTTTGAGCATCTCCTCATAGAAAGATAATCGTAGATGGATCACCTTGATACTCTCAAGACCGAATTCTAGAATTCATAAGGGCTGATGTAATTTCTGGTTTTCCTTTACTTCTCGAGCCTATCCTAGCTGTTAAATTTCTAAAATATTTGTTTCACTTTTTTAGCCTCTTAGCACATGTTGTCTCAGAGGTTTCAAATCCTCTTACTCCTGCACATTTTAAGAATTGGTAAGTGCGTCATGGGGAAAAGCCACCGGAACGTGCTGCTAGAGTCTCTGCAGTCAGCTCCGGACGGTAGGCGTGGTCTCTCACTACCGGGACTCCTTGGTAGCCCTGAAGTACTGCTTGGTGTCCACAGTCTCATGAAACCAGCATCCAGCCCGGGTCATTGATTCCTGCTTGCTTTCTGCAAGTTCCATCAGGTAAAAGCTCCGACGGGGAGAAACAGTGCTATAGTTAGGAGGCGCCTCGATTTGTTTTCTTTCTCTGGTATCTTGTCTTCTTAAGTCCGGCTGCCTGCAAACCCTGTTTTATTTTCCTCCTAATTTTCTAGTTATTCCCAGTGGGAGAGTTAGTGAGACATGAGCTACCATCATAGACATAAGAAAAATATCTAATTGTTCCCCCATCACACGGTGGTGTAACTTGTTATTTCCCCAAGAAAATTAAACTGTAAATCACCCCATATTTGTTGAACCACTGGACAAAATATTACTTTAAAATGACCCTGACCCTCCATGAGTCAGAGCCCAGAATAATTCATGTATGGTAATTAAGATTGTGTTATCTTTAGTCAGTGCTCTGACCGCAGAGCCAGACAGATCTCCCGAGACAGCTTTTTCTCCATCTATGCTGCTTTGGCCACAATAAATTCTGCATGTATTATGACAATGCACCACAATATTAAATTAAAAAACAAATACATGATTCCAGATATATGGTTAGCAGAGGTGGTTGGAGTGACGGCACCACAATCCGCCACCTCAAGGTCAAGGACTGGATAAGAAAATGGATGAGGTGGACTTACTCCCAGAAGTTAATATTAGATGTCTTGAATGTATGAGAATGTAAACATAGCTATACATAGTTACATGTATATGTCACTACTTCTGCCAACTGTATCTGTGTCCACACAACCCTCTATCAATGTATATTAGAAAGGTAAACTGAGAAAATCATGTATTCTTTCACTAAATCATAAAGAAGATATATAAGATACACTGGGTGAAATATACAAACCTATAACAGGAAGCACTATGTACTTTTTAATAATTGTGTCTGAAGAGGCAAAGCAGAGCGCCTGTTAATAATGGCACAGTGGGCCCTGGCCGGTTGGCTCAGTGGTAGAGCGTCGGCCTGGCGTGCAAGGGGTCTCAGGTTCGATTCCCAGCCAGGGCACACAGGAGAAGCGCCCATCTGCTTCTCCACCCCTCCCCCTCTCCTTCCTCTCTGTCTCTCTCTTCCCCTCCCGCAGCGAGGCTCCATTGGAGCAAAGATGGCCCTGGGCACTGGGGATGGCTCCTTAGCCTCTGCCCCAGGCGCTAGAGTGGCTCTGGTCGCAACAGAGCGACACCCCTGAAGGGCAGAGCATCGCCCCGTGGTGGGCAGAGTGTCGCCCCCTGGTGGGCGTGCTGGGTGGATCCCGGTCGGGCGCATGCGGGAGTCTGTCTGACTGTCTCTCCTTGTTTCCAGCTTCGGAAAAATATAAATAATAATAATAATAATAATAATAATGGCACGGTGGCCTGACCTGGGATGGTGTAGTGGGTAGAGTGTCAACCTGGAATGCTGAGGTCGCTGGTTCGAAACCCCCGGCTTGCTGGGTCAAGGCCCATGCAACAAGTAACTATGAGTTGATATTTCCCGCTCCCCCCACCTCTGCTCTTTCTAAAATCAAAAAGTAAAATCTTTAAAAAATTAACAGTGGCACTATGCAGTTCAGAATGTCTAAGTTTGTCTCTTTATATAGGTAAAAATTAGTTGCTAGCTGCATAAAACCCAAAATACCTCGCCGTATTGAATGAAGGTTAATAAACTCTTTCTGGACCTAGTAAGTCTATCAGGCAAATCTGCAATGTAGAACAACAGAGATTCTCATAAAGACACAAAGTGCCAAGATTATTTCCAAACCTCAGGAGGAAGTGAGAGAATGTGGGCCAATCCTGGAATCCTCAATGTTGCTAGGAAACAATTGCAAAAAAAATGGTGAAAAAGAAAAACTGCTGAAGGTTTCTTGTTTGTTTGTTTACTAAACTTATTGAGATGGAAAAAAGCCCTGTATGCTACCAGAAAGACGTTACTTTCATTAAAAAAAAAGTCAAAGATGAAAGTGAAAAGTGATTTTCCTTTAACACATCATAACAGAAAAAGCTGAGATGCTGAGATCTGAGGTTGGCACCTGTATTTGAGCTTTTGCATATAATCCATTTGTTAGTGGTGATTCCCTTCCTGACATGGTCTGGCACGACTGGGATACATCTTTGAACAAAGTAAGAATTAACCTAGTTTATCCCCACATACTGGCACATCGCCCTTAAAACATCCATCATTTTGATGTCGATTTTTCTCCATCACAGTACTGGGATCAGTCAGTGGGGGATAAACCCCATTAGTTGGCTTTTTTCTGTGCTCCACTGCGTGATATCAAAAAATTGTAGGATTGGGGTCCAAGCTCTGAGGATTTTTTTTATATGAGTCTTACTCAGTACAATTAAGTAGATAGTGAGAAGCTACTTGGAAACCAAACTCTTAACCAGCAAAAGTTCATGCTGGCCACATCAGAATTCATCATCATCATAGTTATCTAAAACAAATATTTGCTGTTTACTCAACACTTACTTCAGGCCCGTCCTCTCACTTTTATACAACCATATGGATCAAGTACTATGAGCATTCTCTCCCATAAACCTTAACACCCGATCATTACAACTTTAAAAGTCACTGTTCCAACTTCCATTCAATCAACAAATATTAGCCTTGTTCTTCCTGGGTGCCAGACCTTCCCCTCAGACAGGAGATACCAAAGAGCAAAGCCCACCAAACAAACTACATTCTGTCCTATTCACACATACAGAGGGTTAGGGCTGCGGACTCTTGGTTGTAGATGAAACTAATGGACACCAATAAAACCAGAACACGTGGAAGAGAGGTGTTGGAAGGTGAGTGTCATGTCACCACCCAACTTCCTCTCTCTCATGCACACAGATGACAGGTACAGGATGGCAGAGGCAAGTCACAGGTGTGTGGAACTCCTTCCCCTATTTTTCTTTTATTTCAACTTTCAATTCTCTTTTTTAAAATCTTAGCCTTTGTCCCCAATATGGAAATGGAATAAGACCAACTCCATGTTCTTGGTGATCTCTAGACAGCGTCCTAACTCTCAAATGAGGTCTGTTGGCAATGAGGGCAGGTCACAGTGATGGCTTTCAAAGGTCAAACACGTTCTGCACACCTGTAAACTGATGTGATGAGGAGGCATACTCTATCTGAGGGGGAAGCATATCATTTTCTAATTCCCTTTTACAAAGGGAACAAGTGAGTTTATTGAGTTCCAGTTATTCAACCTACAATATTGACTGAGGGCAGAATAATAAATTAATTTCCTCTGAAATTGCTACCATAAAAACTTAGACAGTTTTCTTGAATTTTTGTGAATAGCAGAGTGTAAGTAAAATTTGACTCAATGGGTCTGGTTTTGAGCCCAGAAATTGTTATTAGAAAACAAACAAACAAACAACACAACACAACACAACTCCAGAGCTTTGAGCAGGCTCAGTATAAGAACCATAGTGAGAAAATCCCTTCTTCCTTTAAGGATCTACCCCAGGGGTCTTGTGAGGATTTGGACGATGGCATTAATGCTTGCTGTATTTTTATACATTCTCCATAAAGCTTTGACTCTGGAAAGGAAGAGCCTGCCCTTGCATCTGCTCCAGCAGTAGAAATGTAGACCTCAAGCCAGCTGGCAAGGGGGTATTACGGTTTGGCCAACCCCAGTTGTCATTCGTAGAATGCAAAATCCACCTACATAAGAATTGGAGATCATTTTTGGTTCACCGTTGTATTCAGCACATGGATCAGTACCTGGCACAGAGTAGGACTCCCTAAAGTCAAGCTCATATCTATCTGAAGGAGTTACTAAGAGGACTGAACAGAATCATACATGAAAATGCCAGCACATTGCAGGATTTAAAAAGAACTCACAAGAGGTTGCTTTTGCCCCGTGTTGTAGCTTGTTGCAGACTTTCAGGTGACCTCCTTTCCGACCCAATGCCCCCCGAGGTCCCGCTGCCTCCTGCCCAGGGCTACGAACCCCGTTTTCTCCTCAGCCGCCACTCCAGGGCACTGAAACCGTGCCGTAGAAACACTTCTTGTTTTTTCAAGGAACTTTGTATTTTCTTACAAAAGGTAAGAAAGAGAGGCAGACTTGCTTAAACATTTTTGCTCACTATAAGAAAGTGCTCTCTATGAACTTTTTATTTTTGGTTTTTTTCTTTTCTTTTTTTTTTTCTTTTTTTTTGTATTTTTCTGAAGCTGGAAATGGGGAGAGACAGTCAGACAGACTCCCGCATGTGCCCGACTGGGATCCACCCAGCATGCCCTCCTGCTCTGCCCCTCCGGGGCGTCGCTCTGCCACGACCAGAGCCACTCTAGCGCCTGGGGCAGAGGCCAAGGAGCCATCCCCAGCGCCCGGGCCATCTTTGCTCCAATGGAGCCTTGGCTGCGGGAGGGGAAGAGAGAGACAGAGAGGAAGGAGGGGGGGGTGGAGAAGCAAATGGGCGCTTCTCCTATGTGCCCTGGCCGGGAATTGAACCCGGGTCCCCCGCACTCCAGGCCGACGCTCTACCGCTGAGTCAACCGGCCAGGGCTGGTTTTTTTTCTTAATCGCTTTCTAACTCAGCCGCTCAAGAGAAAACCCAGTCAGTCTCCCAAGGTCATGAGTCTTCCAGCAAGGTGGGGGTAGGGCAAGTGAATTCACAGATGGTGGACTTGGGGTAGGCTTTCATATATACTGTAATCATTAAGTTAAAACAGGCATTGCTTCTTATTTTGACTAATGTTTAATTACCAAATTTCAATGGGCTAAGTCAGAGTTGAGTCAGTGAAACAAAATTAGGAGTTGTTATAATACTTCTCCTCCTCATCTGGTTCCTACATTGAAATTATAGGTCATGCATTCACAGCACCATGAATTACTATTTTCCCTGTAATCAGGTGAGTCTGATTAAGTATATAACTCTTCAGAATTTCTCCTCCACTGAAGTCTTTTTTCTTTTTTTGAGAAAGAGAGGAAGAGAGAGAGATGAGAAGCATAAACTTATAGTTGTGTCACTTTAGTTGTTCATTGATTGCTTTCTCATATATGCCTTGACTGAGTGGCTACAGCTGAGCCAGTGACCCCTTGCTCAAGCCAGGGACCCTGGGCTTCAAGCCAGAGGCCACTGGGCTCAAACCAGTAACCACAGGGCCATGTCAATGATCCCACGCTCAAGCAGGTGACCCTGTGGCTCAAGCTGGTGACCTGAACTCAAGCTGGATATGACTATGCTCAAGCCAACGATTTCAGGGTTCCAAACCTAGGACCTTAGCACACCAAGTCATGCTCTATCCACTGCGCCACCACCAGTCAGGCAGTCCCACTAAAATCTTAACATTTAGTGATGATATAGCTCCCAGAATCCTCTGCGGGAAACCCTTTAGCTCCCATCCTCCCAAAAATACCCTCTGCTAGTGAGTTTCACTGTGTAGTTTCTTATCCCAACATCCATACTTATTTCTAATGAAACGCACTAGAGTAATTTAGAATTTTGTAATTTCAAATATCATCTATCCAGATCATTTTCCAGAACTACATGAGAATAAAATAAATATTGTAACTTAATTTCTTGCCCACAAACCTTCATTATAATTTCTTCTCAGGAAATTGTTGGAAATTTGCTTGACATTAAAAATAATTAATTGCCTAATGTATTAAGGCAATTCAACAAATCATTTCATCACATGAATAACAATGAGAACAATAGGGAAAACAAAGGCAAAGGAAGGGAAGAGGAAAAGGAAGTTAAAAATGATACATGCTACTGTTTATTACTGTTAGTCTTAATACCCATTATACAGATGGCAAAACAAAGGTATAGACAGAAACTATCTCACTTCCCTGGAGTCAAAAACTTTAAAAATACGGATGCCACGCAGGTTTGAAATTCATGTATGACTCATTCCCAAGCACATCGCAATCCCTTGCAGTTATAGCATATTTGCCTTAAATTTTAACTTGGTACAGACACCACAGATGTGGGGTTACAAAGCCATACATGAGCAGAAAGTGTTTTCCTCCAGAAGCATATCCATGGTGAAATAATTTGCCATAGATACCCATTCACCTTCTCTCCATTAGAAAACAAACACACGCAAAACAAATAAACAAAAAAAGCCATCTGCCAGATTAAAAAAATAAATAAGTAAAACATTGGCATCAAGGAGACATATACTTCTGTTTCTAAGGTAAAAAAGACTGTCCAATCATGTTCTAAGCCATTTTGATAGACTAAAGGTCCAAGTGGGCAGAATGCATTAACGTAGTGAATAAGAGAAAAAGTTGTTTTATATGGGAACTGCGTAAAAACAGGGTAGTGTTAAGAACTCTGGACTAGAATGTAAGTAAGGCTAAGATTAATATATTTTTTCAACTGTTTGAGTGCAGTGAGCGACAATTCAAAGGGAATTGAGCGACATCTTTTTCTCAACCAAACTGAGATAATGTAAGATAAAATGACTCTAGGTTTTAACAAAGAATTAGGCTTGGGTTATTAACTTTAAAGTACACAACCAACTGCTGTTCCTGGGGGGTATTTTATTTCCTTAGGAAACCTCTCTTCTGATACATTCCCACCTCAGAATGCTTTTAAGAACTCTGAGCCCTTTTCTTTTCCCTATATCTTAATGGGCTGATATATTTTATCTCTTTCTGAATAGTTTATTCATGTCCTCTCTGCTTCAAGCTATACTTTATGAAAACAGAATGGTAATTAAATTACATTGAGTTGTGGTGAACTTTCTAGTTCAAATATTTGAAGATGTCTATGAAAACTAAGCATGTTGTTTTACTACCAGTTCATTATACAATGAAATTAGGTATTAGCCAATGTTCTTTAAGCCAGATGGTAAATGTTACTACTAGTCTAGTCCTGGATTTTGTGTTCTCCTCCCTTCATTTGTTTATTCAATAATTTCTTCATTCAGTAAATAGTTATTAAATTTTAAATAAATATATATTCAATGTTATTGAATATTTATTACCAAATATGCATAGCTGTTGGGGAGATATCAATCTATAGCAGGGGTTGGGAACCTATGGCTCGTGAGCCAGATGTGGCTCTTTCGATGGCTGCATCTGGCTCGCAGACAAATCTTTAATAAAAAAAATAATAACATTAGAAATATAAAACATTCTCATGTATTACAATCCATTCATTTCCTACCGCTCATGTTCATGGTTGCGGGTAGCTGGAGCCAATCACAGCTGTCCTCTGGGACAACACCAAATTTTTATTGGATAATGCCTAACATACACGGGTTGTTGTATGGCTCTCACAGAATTATATTTTAAAATATGAAGCGTTCATGGGTCTCTCAGCCAAAAAGTTTCCCGACCCCTGATTTATAGCATAAAACATTCTACTTATGGGGAAGAATTCATGAATAATATACATAACAATAAGTCCATTATATGATATGTCAGAAAGGATTAAATGCTAATAAAAAGCAAATAAAGCAGAGGAGGGAAGATCTAGCACTGGTGGGGGTAAGGGTGAAGTTTATTTGAGCAAAGGTTTTAAGATGGAGTCCACCATAACCACAGCAAAAGGATATATATTCCAGGCACAGGGAACAGTCATTGAAAAGATGCTAAAGGGAGAACATGACTAACATTTGAAATTGTCATTTACAGATTTCTGGGTGCTTGGCAAAGAAAGTTATTTTCTTAGGGGTAGTAATAGCCTTGCACATAACAGTGACAGCCTGCAAAGGGAATTGAGCGACATCTTTTTCTCAACCAAACTGAGATAATGTAAGATAAAATGACTCTAGGTTTTAACAAAGAATTAGGCTTGGGTTATTAACTTTAAAGTACACAACCAACTGCTGTTCCTGGGGGGTATTTTATTTCCTTAGGAAACCTCTCTTCTGATACATTCCCACCTCAGAATGCTTTTAAGAACTCTGAGCCCTTTTCTTTTCCCTATATCTTAATGGGCTGATATATTTTATCTCTTTCTGAATAGTATTTAGCAAATTCTAAGCAGGTGGTTAAAAACCCTGTAATATATACAAAAAGCATCCATTAAAATAGTTTATTCATTGAGTGAATCCATGCCTATCATTTAAAATGCGGTGCTTTGTATGCTATGAGAGATGAGGATTGTAGAACAGTATAAGATGTTGTCTCTGCCCTCGGTGACATTAGTCTGGAGGGAACAGAAGGCACATAAACAAATAACTATAATTATAAATTAGATCATCACAACCATCTCTGAATTCCCTCAGAGGCACCGCGATGTATATTGCTTCCAAATGAAGGTAACATCAGATCTAAACCTTGAAGGGAAACTAGTGTTTGGAAATGCAGAGACATGACGGGATATTCAAGGCAGGAAAAAATAATGTCATGAATAAAAGGTCCAGAGGGACACGTGATAAACAAGAAGGGTTTTGATGCAATAGTATAAATATAAGAACACCCATATCTATGTTGTTTAGAGGTGGAAACTTTTCTTACAGTATTTTATCCCACAACATTTTCCTCAAGTTTAAAACCATAGCCACACATTATTATTTGTAATTGACGCCTTTAAGAGATGTTAAGTACTCTAAGGTAATGATTCATCATTTAAACGGTTTCATTTGGAAAGAGGACTTTAGAGGATATGTTCATGGACATTATAAAAGTGATGATTAAGAAATTCCAAGTTCATATTACATAACATAAATCTATTTTGAATCTTCAGATTATCGGTATTTTCTAGACTTTATGACTCAAATCTAGCTAGTCGAGCCAAAAATGAGCAAAAGGATGAGCATGAATAATGTCAGGAAGTTTGCAAGAAACTTCTTAGGTGAGTTGGGGGCGGAGATGTAATAATAATGATGATGGAAACCACAATAGCACTAGCTCTCACGTCTTGATCACCTACAAAGCGACATGTTGTATATTATTATAAACTACCTCTTTCTTTATATTTATTTACTGAACATTAAAATCAGTAAGACTCTATTCAAGATGAAGAAACTACAAGTACTACCTTTAAAAAAAATAAACAGAACTGTAAGTACCTAATGAATTTGATGATCCAATCAAGAAATTACAGGCAGAGGCAGAAATTTCTAAATGGCACACGGCTTCTTCTTGCCTCAATTAGATGTGAATGGAGAGAAATTCAGTAAAGCAAGAACTTTTTCACCAAGACTAGTTGGGTTTGAAAATAAAATTTCCATTTGCAGCTTCTCCAGAGAAAAACAATTCTCAAATTAAGAAATGTCTCAGTCCACTGATCAAACACAGCACGGGGCAATGGGATCCTTTGTTGTTAATATCTCAGAAAGACCTCAGGTTCTTCATGGGGACTTTCAGAGAAATACAAGTCCCTGTGAGGATTCCAGGGTCAGAGCATGTCTCACCGATCATCACTGTTAAAAATCTTCTCTGTTGAAAATCTTCAGAGCGCAGTGATTTCAATAGGTTTCCAAGGTCAAAAGGGCTATCTTGAAGAGATGTGTGTGCGTAACTTTGGTCTAATGAAGTGGATTATAAATTGATTGGTAAGAAACTCAAAAAATCTTTAAAGACAATGTATTGGGCTTGACTAAAAGAGACAGTAAATAATGAAAAGAGGCCACTAGGCTCTCTAAATTATGAAGGCAGAAAGCAGATTGAGAAGACATCTCAGCTGCAAACATAGATAGTCTACAAAAGAAAATGACAATGATTCCGAGTGCAGAACTAAGCTGTAGGGCAGAGCCAGAATCTAGGTAGGAAGATCAGTCCCTGAGAGAAGTACTCACTTCAAGGAACCCGTGATATGCACCCAACTGAATTCAAGAATTGCCATTTACAAGTGACTGTTATGTGACTTCCATCTTCTCTCTTTATTTTTTATTGATTGATTTTAAAGAGAGGAAAGGGAGAGGGAGAGGAGAGAGAGAGAGAAGCATTCATTTGTTGTTCCACTTAGTTATACATTCATTGGTTGCTTCCCATATTTGCTCTGATCAGGGATCAAACCTGTAACCTTGTCATTTTGGGACAATGCTAAACAGCCAGGACCTATATTCTTTCTTTTCAAACAATGATGTCTATGGACGTTACTCTTATGGTGCCCCACAACTGTATCCTGAGCATGTGGAATGCAGGCAACTTGCCCCGTTTTCTCATAGATGTTCCAATGGAGAAGAACTATACTCTAGAAATTAGACTCAAAGAGAAACACCTATATTTAATTTAGATGATGAGATCCTAGACTTCAAGCCTGAGTTGATACTGTAATGAGTTAAAACATGGAATATTTGTTAATCGGAATGAAATAATTCAAGATCAATACAGCATAAGAGTATTTTACTCATATTTAATGTTCCTCTCATTCAGGGTCCTTCCCCTGACCGGGCTCTGTTTCTCTTTAGATAATGACAGAAGGAACGCTGTGTCAATATTGGAGCTGCTCAGACCATCAGAAACCAGTACGTTTCACTTTCCACCTCTGGTTACTTTTGGAATCTAGACGGCATGGAACCCAGATACCAAGTCACCCCCTGAAGAAACCATGAGCAACGGACAAAAACAGACATCCGCTTCCCAGCTGTTTGGGTGAGCCCCGAGCAGCCTCCTGTCTCGGCTAAGCCACCCCAGTTGACACCGTGTAGCTCAAAAATGAGCTGTCCTTATTTTGCCTCGCCCAGATTACAGATCTGTGAGCAAATTAATTGGTTGCTATGGTTTTAAGCCACTAAGTTTGGGCATAATTTGTTATGCAGTAACAGATATTTGGAAGAGAATTTTTAACAGTTGCAAACCCTTCTGAATTTAAAACTTTGAAAATATATGTCAGATATCTATTTTTGTTTCCATAGGTGATGTTGACTCTTTGTCACATTAGTCACAAGAAGTGGAAATAAAATCACCTGAGGGAGTATAATTATGGAACACCTAGCAAAGCACCTGGTGTATTAATATTAAAAAACAAAATCCACTTAAAATTTGGGTTAAATTTCTGATGAATATGAAAAAATAAAAATGCCATTATTTTATTCAGGTGATTTCCTTTTAAGAAGAGAAAGATTTCAGAAAAAAAAGAACACTCGAAGAAAAAAAATTTGAAGTTACTCTGTTTTCAAGAGGAACAAAAGTGCCAATTTGAAAATCCACAATTTACCCACAATTCTTTTTGTAAATAAAATCAATATTATGTGACACAAAAACACATATATCTTGACATTTTTGAAATCAAATAATATGCACGCATGTATGTATGTATTTGTGTGTCTATAATTTAAAATTAAGTATATTACTGTTAAAATAAAGATAAGTGCCACATTTTCTGATCTAGTTTAGATAATATTTGATCAACAAAAGAAACACATGAGTGTCCACAGGGCACATAATTGCCAGTATCAGTGTTCCCAATACCAATGCTTCATGGGTATTACAACAAACAAACAAATAAAAACCAACTCCACCTTTGGTCTAAGTTATAAGCGGAGCCCATGCTTACAAAGTAAAAGATCCTGCTGTCTGATTTAGCTAAAACACACGGATGAATGAGAGGTGTCTTCAAAATACATTTCCAAGAGGATTTCTGATTTTCAAAGTCTTCCGTGTTAAGAAGCAACGCTGGCTCACGTCTGAGTGAGTCTCCGGTGGCTGAGACGGGGGACAGATCTGTGTGAACCCCTCAGTTGTAAACAACCCTGGAATTAAGGACCTCCGTTATTGGGAGAGAGAAATTACAAACCCTGTCTGAACCCCAGAATCACTTGGGAAGCTTTGAAAGATACAAAGATATGGGTCCCACGGTAATAAAGCAGCATCCAGTGGTGAGGAAGAGGCACTCACCAGCTTTAACAAATTCCTGTTTAATGGTGGGTATTGAAACCCCTATGTCTTGACTGCGGGGTGTACGTGAACTGACTGATGTGATAGTGTTGCACAGAACTAGTTGCACACACACCGACAGTACAAGGAAAACTGAAAATACTGGAATAAATTGGGTTCATTATGTCAATGTGGACATCCTGGTGCTGGTACTGCACTACAGAAACTCTCCACAGCTTTTGTTATAACTACACACAAGTAAGTAGCTCCCCCCTTATCTGTGGGTTCAGTTTTCACAGAGTCTGTTACAGTCAATGATGGTCCGAAAATATCAAATAGAAAATTCCAAAACTAAACAATTCCTAAGTTTCACATTGTGTGCCATCCCAGTAGCGTACTGAAGTCTTGTACATTCTGCTCAGTCCCTCCCAGGACACGAAGGTCCCTTTGTCCAGTGTGTCCTCACTGTAGTCATTTTGGTACTTAGACACCGTCTTGGCACATTCGTCATAATGCTCATGTTCAGGTAACCCTTATCTCACATAACAAGGGCTCCACAGACATTCACATAACATTTATTAAAGTCTGTTAAGTGTTTATTAGTAGTTATTATTGATAATCTTTTCCTGTGCCTAATTTATAGATTAAGCGTCATCATACAGTATAGATGTATAGGAAAATCATAGTATTTATAAGGTTTTGTACTATCCACAGTTCGAGGTTCCAATGGGGGGGGGGTTGAGGAACATATCCCCACTGGAGAAGGGGGTAGGAGCTACTATATACAATTAGTTAAAACAAAATTATATATTTAAAAAAATAATAAACTTCCTGCTGATCACCATCCACCTAATATTGAAAAACCAAGTGTGTTTTTCACAACTGTTAACAGAAAGCTTCAGATAGGGGAGGAACTGACCTAGGTCAATAGTTTGCAATTTTCTACACTAGAAGGATGCATATCACTAGGAAACGTGAAATATGCAAATTCTCTGGATCCCATTCACACCCAGTAAATCAGGAACTCCACTCCAAGAGTGGGGCCAAGTCACCTCTGCTTCAGTGAGCGCTCCAGGTGAGCACAGGGCAGGCTGAGCTTTGAGAAACTCTGGCCTACCGGTGTGTTCTGTGATAACTATGAAATGTATTCTGAACAGGGCCTTTTTACTCAAAGCGAGTCCGCTGACCAGCAAGGTCAGCATCACCGGGAAACTTATGAAAAATTCAGAATCGATACTATAGACTTAGAGAATCCAAATCTGCATTTTTACAAGACCGCCAGGTCATTGCTTCAACAGCACATTCAGGCTTAAGAAGCAGCGCCTTTGTGTATTTGCTGAACAACTACATTGTGAACTCCATCAAAATGCAGTTCTGCTTCAGGTGAGCGCGAGAACAGCCAGGCACCAGCTTCCTGCTGGGACAGGGATATTGAAGAGCTGCCTCTGGCACACATCTCCTAAGTAGCTTACAGAGCAGCAGGCGCACACAGGACAGAGAGGAACGGCAAGAAAGGCCCTTCCAATTGGGTCCCTCAGAGCCTGTGTTCATAAACACCCTGCTACACTGGCCACTTTTTCGTCATCTCTTTTTTTTTTTTAACTGAATTTACTAAAGTGACATTGATTAATACAATTATAGAGGTTTCAGGTGTACAATTCTATAACACATCATCTGTATATTGTACTGTGTGGTCACCACCCCAAGTCAAGTCCCCTTCCATCACCATCTATCCCCCTTTACCCTCCTCTACCTCCCCCACCTATTTCCCTCTGGTCATCACCACACTGTTGTCTGTGTCCATAAGGTTTTTTCTTTTTCCTTTGCTTCATCCCTTCAACTTTTTTACCCAGCCCTCCAATACCCCTCCCCTCTGACAGCTGTCAGTCTGTTCTCTGTATCTAAGAGTCTATTTTGTTTATTAGTTCATTTTGTTCATGAGATTCCACATATAGGTGAAATCATATAGTACTCGTCTTTCTCTGACCGGCTTATTTCCCTCAGCATAATGCTCGCCAGGTCCATCCATGCTGTCACAAAAGGTAAAATGTCCTTCTTTTTTATGGCTGAGTAGTATTCCATTGTGTAAGTGTACTGCATCTCTTAAGGCTAACTCTCATGGTTTCCAATCTTTTCCAACAGGAATTCCAGGAACTGCAGGCACACACATCAGGGTCAGAACAGACAGCATTCTTCACTCCAGCAGCTCTGATTATATTATTATCCGAACACTACGCTCATAACAAGAACCTCAGGTATGCCACCCAAGATTTTCCGGCTTCAGGACTGCCGAGTGTCAGCACGGTCCCCTCCTCCTTCCCCAGGCCCCCCATCGGTCCCCCCACGTGCACGACAGGACACAGACTCCATGTTGGCAGAGCGCTCACTAGCTATAGAATCATACTGCTGGGAGCTAGAGTTGAAAGGGAAATCTCTGATTGTCCCTGACTTGGTTTTCTTCTAAACTTCAGTTCTGTGGCAGCGCGCAGGCAGGACTGAGTGTTATCTGAATGCACAACTGACAGCGTGAAAAATCAGTTACCATTTTTATGCCTAGGGTTTAACTTCAAGAAAACAGGAAAATCTGCATTGAGTAGGTGGTTTGGGGACTTCTGGGGGGAGGGGCACTTTTTTTTTTTTTTTAATCCTTCTGCCGAATACGTAGGGAGGCAGGGCTAGAAAACCCTTCAAAGCTGTTAGATTAGGATTCTGGATAGTTCACTGAATTCTCAGAAGTGAAAGAATAAATAAATGAACGGGGTTCTCTCTCCAACAGCAATATAAATGGCTAATGGAGCAAGGGAGACCATCATTAATAATACTTAATAATAGAGACTAATGTTATTGAGCATCGGGTTCTAGTTTCTGCTAACCCCTGGAGATTCAAAGATGAATCATTTAGGGTGTGCAATATGTAGCAATCAAATGAATTAATATACCTAATATAATTAATCCATTTCAGTGTGCCAGGCATGGTACTAAATGCTCAGGAGGGGGCTTCTGTACTTTAGATCACGTGACATTCTTACGATACTGATGTCATCATGCATGTTTTAAGAAGAAGGAAACTGAAGCACAGAAACACGAGGTGACTTTGCCACAGTCCCATCACAAACATATGGCCCAGACGGAAGTCAAACAAAAGGCTATCTGCCTCAAACTCCTTTCTTCAATGACAGAAGTGAGAACAGGCATTGAGCGCAGGTAAGGAGGAGATGCTTTTAAAAAAAATTGGGTTTTAGACTCAAATCAATGAGTACTACCCAACTCCACCACTTTTCCTGGATTTCTCCCACAGACAATTCCAAATGTGCTCTTGCTAATTCCTACCGTTTACATGAATCGCTAACCATTCACATCCAATTACTGACGCAGCGTAATAACAATTATACATGATCATAGACATGTCAGACAAATGTCATCTGTCTCAACACCAATGTACACTGATTCTCTGTCTTCATTGTCTGTTGTCACATAAGCTACTGGGAGGGAAAGTAGAGGAAACTGACATGTTTAGGGTTAACCGTGATGGGTGGCATGAGGTAGACCAGGGGTAGTCAACTTTTTTATACCTACCACCCACTTTCGTAACTCTGTTAGTAGTAACATTTTCTAACCGCCCACCGGTTCCACGGTAATGGTGATTTATCAAGTAGGGAAGTTACTTTACTTTATGAAATTTATAAAGCAGAATTAGAGCAAGTTAAAGCATATAATAATAATTACTTACCAAGTACTTTATGTCAGATTTTCACTAGGTTTGGCAGAATAAATCTTTATAAAACAACTTACTATAGTTAAATCTATCTTTTTATTTATACAATACTTTGGTTGCCCTTCTACCGCCCACCATGAGAGCTGGAACGCCCACTAGTGGGCGGTAGGGACCAGGTTGACCACCACTGAGGTAAACAAAGAGATTAATGAAGTAATTCTTAGTTCTCCGATGCTCATTTTAATTCCCTTCCTTCTTCACCTCAGAGCATATATATAGGTACAGATCTATAGATTTTTATATACAGGTATTGATCAACTTATGTCCTATGCCACTTACGACCATTTGACTTTACGACCACAATCGCTAACCACTACTGCTCTGCATCTGGCAGCGCACGTGTTGCCCAGCTGGGTGTAAAACAGTGCGGACCAGCTTCTGGCAGTACTACCATCTCCATGTGCACCATTTCAACTGTTATCCCAGACTCGATACAATAATGAAAGAAAATTATGATAAAATATGACTTAAAGATTTTTTTTTTGTATTTTTCTGAAGTTGGAAATGGGGAGGCAGTCAGACTCCCGCATGCGCCCAACCAGGATTCACCCGGCACACCCACTAGGGGGCGATGCTCTGCCCATCTGGGGCGTCGCTCTGTTGCAACCAAAACCATTCTAGCACCAGAGGCAGAGGCCATAGAGCCAACCTCAGTGCCTGGGCCAACTGTGCTCCAATGGAGGCTTGGCTGCAGGAGGGGAAGAGAAAGACAGAGAGGAAGGCAAGGGGGGGAGGGGTGGAGAAGCAGATGGGCGCCTCTTCTGTGTGCCCTGGCCGGGAATCGAACCTGGGACTCTTGCACACCAGGCTGATGCTCTACCACTGAGCCAACCGGCCAGGGCCTTAAAGATTTTTATAACATCATTTCACAGTTCTGTACATATAGCCTACTCAACTTATGACCAAATCGTGTTATGACCGGTCTGTTGGAACCAATCATGGTTGTAAATCGAGCACTAGCTGTATACACACATACAAGTACCACCTTATGGGGCCCCAGTCAGGTAACTCAGTTGGTTAGAGTGTCGTCCCAATAAGCTAAGGTTGTGGGTTTGATCCCTAGTCAGTGCACATACAAGAATCAACCAATGAACGCATAAATAAATGAAACAACAAATTGATGTTCCTCTCTCTCCCTTCCTCTCTTTCTCTAAAATCAATTTGAAAAAGTAAATACCTAATCAAGACAAATTATTTTCATATAAATTAATCAGTTAATATTTGTAATATTTTTAATGCAACTACTAAAATGGAGAGGTTTGGTCAAGGCTCTCATGGCCATCCTAGGAAAATGACTTTCTCTCTCATTTTATCTTCTTTTCTACGTTTGAAAAATGGGCCCAATAATACTTGCCCCTTATGGACCTCAGAGCAAGGCTACAAGGATTAATGAAATGTGTTAGAGCTGCAAGCTGGCTGAGTTAAGAGATCAGCACCTCTAGTCTACTGGACTCTCAATAAAATTGCCAGTAGAACTGTAACACTATGACCTTTCCAACCAGATATAATAATATAGTATTAACGTAAATTTTAAGGAGGTCTTTGTTGTTTAAATCAAGTGCTTAAATCAAATTTTCGGTTAATTATTTTTTAATTTGTATTATTTTTTTAAGAGGCAGGGAGAGAGAAACAGGACCATCGAGTTGTTCCTCTCTATGTGCTCCGACCAGGAATCAAACTGGCAAACTCTCTGCTTTGAGATGATGATGCTCCAACCAATCAAGTTATCCAGCCAGGGCTTAATTTTTTTTTTTTAATTTATTGATTGATTTTTAGAGAGACAGAGAGAGGGAGGGAGAAAGAGGGGCGGGGGAAGGGAAAAATTCATTTGTGGTTCCACTTAGTCCTGCATTCATTGGTTACTTCCTGTGTGTGCCCTGACTGGGGATTGAACCCGCAACTTTGTTGCTTTGAGAGGATGCTCTTAGCCAGTTGAGCTATTCGACCAGGGTTTGAAACAAATTTCTAAAGCTCAAATAAGTCTGAGAAATTAATTTTTTTTTCTGGAAATAAAAGAATAAACACATTTTAGAATTGAAAAACCAAAGAAGAGATGATCTTCAAATGCTGTGGATTGACACTTTGGGTAGTCACCTAATCCTCAGATGAGATTACTGTCATTAGGCCCGTGACACCAAAAACTTCATAAATGGACAGCTAGTGCTTCTTTCTCTAATTCATCAGAATTAGCTGAGATACTCATCTAGCCTTCCTGCACGTCTGCTGCTTTGGCTATGTGTAGGTAAAATGGCAGCTCATTTAATTTTTCATTTCTGCTTCCAGATGTTTGGGCATCACATAGTTACAGCCGTATAATTATTGTAAAATGCTCTCAGATTAGTTCAAGAGAGTTCTCCTGTTTCCTGCCTTCTAGGCTTTAACTGTAATAAGAAGAGAAGTACCTCTATTGTTTTAAAATATGAAACAGGATCTGAAATTCACATCTGCCCTGACCCAGTACGTCAACAATGGACCTGTAGACATTTTTAAATTAGGTGTAGTTCTTTTTTTTTTCAGAGACAGAGAGAGGGATAGACAGGGACAGACAGACAGACAGGAACAGAGAGGTGAGAAGCATCAATCATTGTTTTTTTTTGTTGTGCGTTGCAACACCTTAGTTGTTCATTGATTGCCGTCTCATATGTGCCTTGACCGTGGGCCTTCAGCAGACCGAGTAACCCCTTGCTCGAGCCAGTGACCTTGGGCTCAAGCTGGTGAGCTTTTGCTCAAACCAGATGAGCCTGCACTCAAGCTGGCAACCTCAGGGTCTCGAACCTGGGTCTTCTGCATCCCAGTCCGACGCTCTATCCACTGCACCACCGCCTAGTCAGGTATAAATTAGTTGTATTTCTTTGAGAAACCTAAGGATGATTCCATGGGAGGAAAGAAACAAGGCAGAGTGAGAGGAGAGAGGCTCTACATCCAGATTCTATCAGGAATGAAGGGGGTGGGGGAGGTAAAGGAAGGCCAAAGGGGAATAAAGAGTGACTGAAGGAGATTTAACTTGGGGTGGCGAACTCACAATACAACGTACAGATGATGGGTTATAGAATTGTATGCTTGAACCTATATAATTTTATGAACCAATGTCACCCCTATAAATTCAATACCAATTTTAGAGAAGAGAAATGAGGGACTGATTTGTTGGTGGTGCTATTATTGTCATTACTATTATTCTCTGGGTCAGTATATAATATTGCAGCTATTTCTCCTTTTTAATTTTTTTTACATATATATTTTTTTTAAATTACAACTTATATCTAACATTATTTTATGTTATTTTCAGGAGTACAGCATAGTGGTTACTCAATCACATACTTTACAACTGTTCCCCTGATGTTTCCAGTCCCCACCCGGCAGCACACATAGTTACTATAGTATTATTGACTATATTTCCTGTGCTGTCCTTTACATGCCCACAACTGTTTTGTAACTTTCAATCTGTACTTCTCCATCTCTGCACCTTCTTCACCCAGCCCCCCAGCCCCAGTCCTGTCTGGCACCCATCAGTCTGTAAAGAACTCATACAACTCTCAACATGAAAAAAACCCCAAACAATCCAATTAAAAAAAAACGGGCAAAGGACCTGAATAGACACTTCTCCAATGAGGACATACAGATGGCAAATAGACATATGAAAAGATGTTCAACTTTCTCACTAATATCGGGGAAATAAGATGAAAACCACAATGAGATGGTGCTCACCCCTGTCAGAATAGCTACCATCAATAAAACAACCAACAACAAGGGTTGGAGAGAATGTGGAGAAAAGGGGACACTTTTGCTCTGCTGGTGGGAATGCAAATTATTATAGCTATTTCTAAAATTGAAGAAAATAATCCCCCAAAGGTGGCCCGAAAAACACGGCAGAGAGCAATGGGAGACAGCTGTAGAGAAATCTCTGTGGCCTTTATACTCTGCCAAGCGGCCTCTTCCGAGAGGCAGGGCTGGTCCCGGGATGAGTGGATGAGTGCTTCTGGCTTGGTCCTGACAGCACGGCCTCTCTCCCTGGCCGGAACTGGCTGGCCCTCTCAGCCTCTCCCTCCGTGAGGCTCGTAATTCCCTCGGCCTGTTCATGTCTCTCTGGAAGAGTAATACCAGGGCTGTACAGTAGGCAGGTCCCAGTCTGGCCTGAAACAGTTTTGTCTCTTGAGAAGGCCACCAACCTTATGTGATGAGATCCTGCAAATGTCAATTCTACTGTCAAGATAGTTCCATTGGGGCTAACTTGGTTTTTATTCTGCCCTTAATGATCGGTAGTATTTATTGAGTTCTTACTATACACAACATCCCGGGGATCCTACTAAAGATGTTATATGCATTGTTTCTTTCAATATCCAACCTATTTTACAAGTGAGAAATTATTTTATGGGTGTAATATCCAAGATGTAACAAAAAAATGGTTTTTATTAAAACCAATTTATATTGTTACTATGTCTCAATTAATTACCTTCAACTAATTGAGAAAATAAATGCCTTCCTAAGACAACAGTTTTAAATGAATTAGGTCTCAGGGCTTCCTCACACACTTAAAAAGTTATTAAAAAACACTGAAAATACTTATTTCCTGAAACTTTTGTAACTGGGTTCTATCCTTCAATATTCACAACTAATTTTTTTTAAAACATAACACATAAGCACACATTTAATGAGCCATTGAGCAATGATATCAACACATGTCACATAGCCTCTGGAAAACTCCACTCTCACTGTGTGAGCATAAAAAAGAAAAAGAAAAACATAGCATCTTAGTATGATTAGAAACACATTCGGACCCCGTGGAAACCCTGAAAGCGTCTCAAAGACTTTACATCTCTCTGGACCAAACTTGGAATGTGCTGTCTTAAAGGATGAAAGAGTTGAACTGCCCTAATCCTTCCCATATATTTCAACCACTGTATTATTTTTTAAGACAAGGTACTATATGAGGTGCAATATACAACAATATAGAAAGATATTATCCATGCTTTATACGTGATAACATTGAGGCTCAGAAGGAATGATGACTTTGCCTAAGACCTCATGATGTATAGATGTTTTTGTAATCAGTTCACAATCCCATTTCTTTCTGTTCCTATACCTGTGCTCTTCATTACCATGCTTGGGGCAGCCCTGAAGGTCCTTCAACCACAGACGAGCGAGGACTGAGTAACTGCCTCATCTCACCCCAATTCTGCAGTGAACTCAGAAGTCCAGGTTGCAGTGACAGACCCAAGAACTGAACTCAAATCTCCCAAAGGGACTGATATCATTTCCAACTCCTTGCCTCTTAAAAGCAGATGTTCCTATTGCACTGAATACAATAAACATGCTACCTTATTGTACTATTAGTTATTTTAAGATCTTTACCTCGAGTAGACTATAAGCAATTTGATCCCCTAATTTTTTGTTCTTATATATACAGTATCTAGTACAAGGGCTGGCAACTACTGGCACAAAGGAAAGCCTGTACAAAAATTAATATTTTTCAAAGAATATTTTCCACCTGACCAGGCGATGGTGTAGCAGATAGAGTGTTGGACTGGGATATGGAGGACCCAGGTTCAAAACTCCGAGGTCACCAGCTCAAGTGAGGGCTCATCTGGTTTGAGAAAAGCTCATCAGCTTGGGCCCAAGGTCACTGGCTTGAAGCCCAAGGTTGCTGGCTCAAGCAAGGGGTCACTCAGTCTACTGTAGCTCCCCTAGTCAAGGCACATATGAGAAAGCAATCAATGAACAACTAAGGTGCTGCAATGAAGAATTGATGTTTCTCGTCTCTCTCCGTTCCTGTTTGTCTGACCCTATCTGTCCCTCTCTCTGACTCTCTCTCTGTCTTTGTCATGAAAAAAAAAAAAGAATATTTTTCCTATTTGCCCATCTGTCACACTTAGCAGCAGCAAAGAGTAGAAAGAGTTAAGGTTTTGGTGGAATGAGACGTCACTTTACTAAGTCTCTGACCTTTTATACCTGTGTGTTCCCTGACTTCCCTGACTCTTGCTTCACACAGTCCTGAAGCAGTGCTCAGGATTCGTCCAGCACAAAGCTGTCCTGAGGACTGGATGAGTCAAGCGTTTTGGAGATAGTGACTAGCCCTCGCCTGGAGCTCAGTAGGCTCTCGAACTTCAGTTTATCTCCTTGACTGTCACACCCAACGTGCTTCTGTGTGGCAGACAACAGCGATCCTCAGGGAGCTAGCCAAGAACCCACTGCTCTTTTCGCATTCATGCAAGGTTCCCAAATCAGGATTCCTATGATATCTGAAGAACGGGGAGCTTCTTCAGCCTTTCTAAAACCAGAAGATAGACCTCAGGGTCCATTTATACTTTCCTGTTGGTCTACTGCACATTCCCAAAGCACAACAGGAAGGTCCACGTGGAAGTAAGAGACACATTCAACGAAGGCCACCATAACCACAACTGAAACAGGCTCAGGCCTGACCTGCGGTGGCGCAGTGGATAAGGCATCAACCTAAAACACTGAAGTCACAGGTTTGAAACCCTGTGCTTGCCTGGTCGAGGCACATATGGAATTTGATGCTTCTTGCTCCTTCTCTCTCTCTCTCTCTCTCTCTATCTCTCTCTCTCTCTAAAATAAATAAATAAAGTCTTAAAAACAAATAAGAAAAGAAACAGGCTCAGCTCAAGTCCCTTCTTTTCATCAAAATTCACAAAGCATCCTGGGAGGGTTCATCCTGTCACGAGACAGCATCGAGCCCGACTGCGAAGGGTGCTAGAGGAGGCACTCACGGGGCTCTTGTCTTCCTGTGTGTGTGGTTCGGATGCTCTCTGTCTCCAGTAAGCAACTTGACCGCGGTCCGGCAGGTGTCTCCTGCACTGCAGAAGCCAGACCTCCAGTCCAGCGGCTCGGTCTTTAGCAACCTGGGACCCTGGTACCCAGTCGAGATGTACGGACATGTTCGACTCACTAATGTTTTCGATATTCAGTCAACAATGACTCTGACCCTCTAGTGACCGCTTCATTACATCTTAGATTTCTTTGAGAGGGACACCCCTCAGAGGGAGAAATTCAACCGCGCAGAAAACAAAGACAAAATAAAGATAACTAATTCAGCACTTTCCATTTCACCAAGGTCTCCCATGTCCACGACAAAGCCGCCTGTAGCATATCTGACCGGTTTTAAAGTCCACATCTAACCGACCTCTTCTGATAAATATTCAGATACTTTCAGATTTATTTTTGGTATCAGTTTTCCTGAGAAGTCACCAGTTTCTGTCTTAGATGCTTTATATATATGTTCTTGAATAAACAAGTGTGGGTTTCTACGGCATTCTGCGGAGTTCAGTCTTTCTTTGTAACTGCGACATAATTATATTGGAAATGTGAAAAACAGTTCAGCAGGAAATCAAATGCTGGCTCAGTATGGGTATTTTTATATCCAGAGATTCTCAAATATGAATGAGCAAGGAGATTTGGATACCGTGCCTAATGCACAATCTAATGCCAAGACTTATTTAAGAGCTTTATAAAGAAATTCACTTAGAGAATTTCTTTACAGTGTGTTAGAGTTGTTTGTTTTTGCTACACAAAACAGTTAAATAAAGCTTGAGACAGAAGAGGTTTTAAAATGTCAGGGGCTCTTAAAATAGCAAGCGCACAACTTAAAAAACAGGTGATGAGGCTTTTGTCTTTCTTAGCATTGTTGAAAAGAGATATAGAGAACATATTTATATTATATGGTATAAATAATGAAATAATGTATAATATAATTATGTAATAATTCCAATATATTCATATAATCTATTATACATTAAAATATATACATATAGGTATATTTACACATTCTCTATATTAACTAACTTTTAGTTCTCTATTGAATTTCATAGTTTCCTTTTAACGAATAAGTAAATTCATTAGATTGGCTAAAAAAAAAAAAACCTACTGATGTTCCAGTTGATGGTTGTCAGTGAAACCTAGGTTGGAATTCATATGTGTTTGACTCCGAAGTTGCAGCCTTCTCCTCCACACTTGTCATCCACGCTGTGACTCCAGGTCTTCCTTCTCCAGGCGACGATTCGGCATTCATGGTCAAGTTACAGCAGCAGGTGTGCGGAGCAGACTTCAGCACCGTTCCAGGATTATCCCAGTGGGTAGCAGGAGCGTTCAAACTTCCCTAACCGCCCCTCCTTTAGACTTTAATTTATCTTCAATTTAGGAACTGGAGGTGCTCACAAATCCAAATCCCTCTCGAACAGATAGTTCAGCCATGCAAATTTTAAACAAATGACCCCATCTGGACTTCTCCCCCATTCGCCTCCTGCAGTTACTTCAGTGGATTGAAAGCCGACCAATCAGAGTGCACTGTGTTTGAACTTCTTTTATAAAGAATTCGTGGAAGGACAGCTGCAGACCCTTCAACTCTGGAAGGGATGGGTCCTCTTTTGTGAACCGTGGCAGGTCCCAGCAGGAAGGAGGCTATCGCTGGGAGGAGAACAGAGCCTGCACGTTCACGGAGGGGGCCTAAGATCGAAGCCAAACTTCAGCCGCCTAAATCTGATGGGCTTGAACTTCCGTCTCTTTTGATTTATTAGATGAAAGAGCTGGTGATATCAATTTTGGGGATTGTCATGAGACTCAAACATGAGAAAGGGCGTAGAAAGGTCTCGAATGCTGGCTAGCACATGGTAGGCAACACCGCTTTTTAATTGTATCATTATTTTCATCCTCGTTGCCAACGCTTGCACTCGCTAGCAGTATTTGCTTCTCCTCTCTGCTCATTAGTTTTAAACAGATGCCAATTTCTGTCCATTCAAACTCCATCTCTAATGCAGCTTCAGTTTTATGCAGAATTAGGACTATAGGGATTACCGTAACGGTTCTCAAAGTCACGTCCCTGGCCCAGCAACATCAGTGCCACATGGGGACTCATTAGAAATATGAATTCGTTGTCTCAGAAATCTACGTGTGAACAAACCCTCCAGGTAGTTCTCATATATCTTAAAGTTTAGAAAACACCAGATCATAGCCACATTCTCCTTCCCATGTCCCACGGCTTAGCTTCTCCATTCCGCTCCTCACCTCACCTGCTGCCTACTGTGAATGCTAATATTCTGAGCCCTCTATTGCCCTTATGTTGATATTTCTATGTATTTTATGGGCCACTCCAGCAGAGAGAAGAAGATAATCTCCCGATCTGGCATCCAAAGGCAACTGAAATTTGCTTCACTTAACTTTCCAACCAAATCCTCTTCTCTCTCCTGAATTCTCTCATCTTCAGAAGATGGTTCTCAACGCTTCTCCTCTTAATTGAAACATTTCTTCATTTGTAAATGCGTCTCTGACCAAAGCCCACTGCTAGTCATGATCCTGATGAAAACACACCTTCCACAAAGGAGCTTCCCTGAGATCGTCTCTCCCGCCCCGTGGAGAATGCTCGTTCTACTCCAAATCGCCTGCTCACCTGCCTTTGTAGTGCAGGACACGGGAAAGTTTTAGATGTGTGTCTTAGAGACAGCTCTTTCTATTCTATTTTTCTGCTCCATTATTAAGGCCCAAAGAAGAAGGAGTCAGGTCTTACTATGTTCAACTCTGAACATACAGTAGTTGCCCGGGAAAAACTGAAATGAGCTGAACCCTGTCTACTCTGGTATTTGTTTATCTAGGCAACTTTAGAGAAAAATACTGATGCAAGAAGACGGGAGGATGACGTTTTGGGGAAACTTGCTCTGTCTACATGGGCCCAGGGAGGCCATTTCACATCTCACAGGGATTCCTCCTCATTCTCCCGTGGACTTCCGTGAGTCTGAAGTAAAATAGCGCTTGTCGAGGGCTCAGTGCAATGCTTGGCCCAGAGCTGGTGTTAAAAGAACGTCAGTTTCTTTGTTCCAGGTTGATATGAATTCCTGGCTAACTAGGATTTTTAGTCACAAAAGGAGCAGGCACAGCATCTGTCATGACAAACATCATAAGCCTTGACCTTGAGCAACGCAGGGTAGATCCTGGTCCTGTGGATTCTCCAGGAACAAGAAGCATCAGTACCATTGGTGAGGGCGCGGAGTAACTAACAAGATGGAAGCAAGTTTTCATAGTCTAAGTTTCTGCCATCTGGCTAGAGGGCCACCTGACCTGGCACCAACATGCTAGGTGGGTCGGGGGGGGGGGACGAAGATGGAATCGGTACCTATTTTTAGCCGCGGTTTCTAAGCTTTGACTTAGGGATCCTGTAATCAGAAAACATGCTGCGTTTTCATTCTTTTGGCTTTGCTGCTTTGTAGCCTGCTTCCACTTGTTCAATACGGATTAGATTAAATGATACACGGGCTCGCTGGGTAATGAAGTGTGTGCTGGCATCGTTCAGGGCTAGCCTCGAGGCTCCCGGGAGCGAAGAGAAATCAAGATGCTTAAGAGCAGAAGCCTGGCTCCTCGGGGAACGAGAGAGGGGACCTGGGCTCCTCTCTACCAGCACCTTTCCCATGGTCTCTGACTCCCGAGATTGGTTAATATTCTACGGGAATCCTTCCCTGGAAGCACAGTCAGTGCCCCGCAATTTTCACACAAGAGGAGGGCAGCCGCTGCCGCCCTTTGTGTCTCTTATTCAGTCACTCAGGAGAGAACGGCAGAACACCAGGCAGCTGCAGTCAGCGCCCGCCTGCCTGCCTGTCGGCCGGAGACTTTCAGCAAAGAGCCGGGCGGGACATGTGAAAGCGAGAGCCCTTTCCACCCATCAATGAACACGGTCCGTTTGGAGTCAGAAGTCATCAGGGCCCTATCGAGTGGTACCCACACATCATTTCCTTTATTCATTCATTAATTTAGCAAATATTTATTCGGAGCCCTAAGCACTGTGCTAGTCTCCCAGGATAAAACAGGGATCAAGGGTAAAGCAGTAATAAAATGTTTCACAAGAGCAAAGGACATTACCTGGCCCTTCCTTCAGAAATGTATTCTCAAAACCACAAGCAAATAAATGGTTATTATGCGTCTCAACCAGTCATTTGAGAGAAAAGAGCATAGATTTGGGAGAACCTATGGCAAAGGAACCTGACCCAGCATGGGCATCGGGAAAGAGTAATAATCAGTTAATGGCTACATTAGCGCCTATGTAGCAGAAGTTGTTACAGCATTATAAATGCATTAGTCGATTTAATATGGGTAACACAAATTACTAGCTTATCTGAAGTTTTACAGAATCCATAGTTAACCAGTTGATGGCTCTCAGATTGTGTCTAATCCTTTCTTCCAAGTACGTAAGGTGTGGAAGAACAGAATTCTGACGCACGTGTCAGGCACTGAAAGGAGCGATTTGAAGGAAAGGCCGGGATGAATCTGTATGTAAGTGACTCACTTGGTGACCACACACACGCAGATTCAGCATCCCAGTATGAAATGAAAAAAAAAAAAAAAAGAATGGACATAATATTTCCAATTCCTCCCACTGAGAGGTGACATTTACTTCTCCGCCCCTTCAGCTTGGTCTTGTTAATGTCATCTGTTTCAGCCAATGTGATATTAGCCACCTTTCTACAAACAGAGACTTAGAAAGTGCTTCTCGCCAGTATTCCGCTATTTGTTGGAACCCTGAGAACACCACTAAAGGTGACCTAGGCTATCAGAGCATGAGAGACCACATGGAGCAGAGAAGACCTGGGACAACTATGGCCGGCACCCTGGTCTGTCCAGCTTGTTGTACAGATATAGACCTATGAGGTCAATACAGGTCATCTAGCCCCAGACAAGCCACCAGCTGACCAGTAAGACTGGCAAAAGTAGTCCAGACCAAAGAACTCCCCACCTGCCTCACAGAAGCAAGAGCAATACATGTTTCTTATTTTTAAGCCACCAGATTTTGACATGGTCTGTTATGCTACAGAAGGGAACTGCTATAAATTAGGGTGTCTGTGTGACTAATTTGGTCCCCTTTGTCCCTAAGCCCAAGTGGCCAGGAAATAAAGGGGGGGGAATGAGTGACAAATAGAAAGTGTAGCTCTAGGACTAGGAGGATGACAGGCAATGTGAGAGAGAAGGGACACAGGTTTGGCCTGGAGGAGTTATCGAGGAGGATGGGGACAGGCCTAAGAGAGGGGACAGAAGGAACATGACTGAGCCCTTACTGTATTCCAGGCTCTGTTTTATAGACTCTAGCTGGATTATCTCATTTAAGTCTCACAACAAGCTTCAAATATAGCAACTGAGACTTAAAGAGATTATATAACTTATTCAAGTCGCACATGTAGCATATGTTGAACCTGATATTTTGGCTGTGACAATTTGACTCATAGTTTAAATTTCCATCTAATCATCACTACTGCTTGCTAAGAAGGTGTGATGATAGCAGCACCTGTGACCTTGATTTTGGGTAAGAAGGGAGCTCTTATAGTTGTGAACATGGCCAGGGCGTTTAGGACCAACAGAGGAAAGAAGAACTCTATTCTACTGGATATATCTCATTGTAGAAAATCATACTTCCCGAATAATCTCAAGATGACACTTCCTAAACTGACAATTTTGCAGATCCTCAGAATGAAGGTGGGTGATTTTGTAGACAACTAGGAGGCCTCTCTTGGACCTATCTTCTTTAATTATATAAAATGATATAAATAATATTTATAATTACAGTTGTATATAATAACTATGGTTATAATAACTAATATTGCCTTAACATTATAAAAATACTCTATATTTGGCAAGCTGTTAGCACTTAGATATATTCACTCTGCATCCTATACCTCTAAAAGTGTACCAGTACGTTCACTATTTTACAGATCAGGAAAATGAGTCAGAGAGAGAAGCTAAGCGACTTACCAACAGAATGAATGAGGGTAAGTGAACAAGTAATAGCTCCATCCAAGCAATCTGACGCACTTAAGTTAGTCACTGGACTCCTGCCTTCCTCTCTGACTTCCAGACAGATAATCTGCATCTTCTCCCAGGTCTTTATAATTTCTCTGTCCCCAGAAAAACCAAAGCCCGAGGATATATCAGCTTAATATGCTCTGATCTTTATAATCTGTTCAAATACCTAGGGCCTTCCCCACCCTACCTCCACTGTATCCGGCGCCCTCAAACCCGGAGGTGACCATTTGCCATGAGTGGCCAGTTTGTTGCGGCTTATACCTGAAGAGATTGAATTACTCTTTGCTGATTACCTCCTTTCTATCCTTTGTCTACTGTTGTCTATAGTAAGGGTTATTATTGAAGCTTTGGGGACAGTGGTCTACAGGTCCCAAGGAAAGATGTGGGAATAGAAGCCTCTTACCTTCTGTCTTTTGCTAGGTTGGGACTAAAGGCTATTAGTCATAAAGATGTCTTAAAGGAGTGCCAATTTAAAATATATACCTCCAATCTAAACCTGTATGCTTCTCTAAGTAGATGATCACAAAAGAGGAGCAACGATAAAAAAAAAAAAAAAAAAGATGGAGAAGTTGTGGGATGTGGCAGAGTATTAGTAGAATGGTTGCGGAACAGAGGAAATAAGGAAGAAATCCCCAACTCGAGATGCAAAGAACTGGAGCAACTGTACAGGAAGTGGGCACCATGGTGAGTACAAGAGCAGTGACATGGGTTACCCACAGCCCTCTCCTCAGGCTTAGAATGGCGCTGACACCAATTAGTCACTGTGGGGAATTGTGTAGTGGATTCTGATCCCTTTCCCGGGAACCTGGAATTTCCCTTTCACTCTCCCATGCTTTACTTTCATTATATCCCTTACTGTTAATACTGATCTTCGTGTTACAGCACCTGTATGCTTGTCTGAGGTAGGGAAATCTTGAGAGCAACTTGCCACATGCCTCTATTCCCAAGAGAGTCGTATGGGTCATACTACCACAGCCTCTCTAATATTTGGGAGTAACTTAACCACCCCTGGCTTTGAAGTTCACTGTCTGCCTCAAGCTCTTATGAGCCTCTGTCTTCCGTGAGTGTTACCGCTCTCTAATGGCTTCCCTTCACCTGCTTCTACTCAACCCTACACAAGGGAATGGCACTGATCTCAATGAAACTCTTGTCTTGACTATGCCACAGGCAACAAAGACAGACAGCACTATTTTGAACAAGGCCTTGAAATAAAATTTAAAGTCCTTAGTTTGATCAGGCTCCTCAAGAATGAGCCTGCTCTATTTATGGACCTTCCCTTAGGCATTGCTCACCCTACTATGCCTGAACCAAGGCCAAGAGGCAGATCACTGAACAGACATATTGGTTACACAATGAAGAAATACAACTGGACCTGGCAGTAATGCCCAGGACATGAGTGCCAATTCCACTGTGGAGAGGATAAGGGTAACATATATATAAGCCAAGTCAATGATTTTTTTTTTTTTTGTATTTTTCTGAAGTTGGAAACGGGAGGCAAACAGACTCCCGCATGCGCCTGACCGGGATCCACCTGGCATGCCCACCAGGGGGCGATGCCTGCCCATCTGGGGCATCGCTCTGTTGCAACCAGAGCCATTCTAGCACTTGAGGCAGAGGCCATGGAGCCATCCTCAGTGCCCGGGTCAACTTTGCTCCAATGGAGCCTTGGCTGCGGGAGGGGAAGAGAGAGACAGAGAGGAAGGAGAGGGGGAGGGGTGGAGAAGCAGATGGGTGCTTCTCCTGTGTGTCCTGACCGGGAATCGAACCCAGGACTCCTTGACGCCAGGCCGACGCTCTACCACTGAGCCAACCGGCCTGAGTCCAAGTCAATGATTTTAAATTCAGCTCTTATCCAAAGCCCAGGGTCAAGACTGCATTCACAGGAACATGCACAATTTATTCATCAATTTCTAAAGATTATAGATGGATCTGGAACTAGAAAGTAGAGTAGTATCATTGTTAATCAAATTCCCACCCACCTCCAAGATTGTAAGGCACAATTATATATAATTCCTATTACACAGATGATAAAACAGAGCCAGAGAGGAGAAATGATCTGCCCAAGGTTATCTGGCCAAGCCATGGCTAACTCCATCCAATTCAGGACCTAAGATTTCTCTCAAAAATGAGTGGCCCACAAAGATATGTTTTTCCTAAGTATCCCGGGTTGGACAAAGCAATTATTCTGGCACCTGGTCCTAGACCAGGAAGAAATATTCCTTAAATGACTAGTGTTGGCCCTAGGAGATGTAGCCATCATTAGTGAGAAGCTTTATCTGCAGTACTGCGTGAAGCCCACTGTACTGGGCCAGAGCCATGCATTAGCACTAACTGAGAGAAATTCATTTAATGGGCAATTATACGCCTCCTGCTCTAAAATACTTTCAGATAACCAAGAGTGGCGTGCCTTCTGGAAACGCCAACTGCCTGCTCCCAGGTACACAGTGTCCGCGGGTTTCTCCACTCTCCACCCCACGTCACCAATTTCTCGGGAAGAACACTCTCGAATTGGCATTTGGTGCCTCTCAAATGCCCCTGCAGAGACTCTATTCTAGGCAAGTGGATTCCGCCACTGTTCCCCCAAACCCTTCCTCTCTCCTGTTCTCGTACGGAGGTTTTACCCCTCTGCTCCACCTACAGGAGCCCGACTCCTGTGTGCCACTGATTAGCCTTCATCCCAATCTCAGCTCAGTCAAGTGTCTCCTAATCACCAGCGGAATAACAAAAAGACGCCTTACCTTTCTCTGCCTTCCTTCCCAGTGACGTCAGAATGTGCGTTTGGCCCAGACGCGGAGAGGACGTGGGGAGAACCTCTGAAACATGGATTCCCAAATCCCTGCCTTGAGACTGTGACGCAGTAGGTCCTGGGGACAAGCCCGAACCGGTTTGTTTTGGTTTGAACCGTACCCAGGTGATGTCAATCAGCTGGGTGAGTTTACTTCTCCGTGATCAGCATTGAAAAAGGCTATCATGGACTACTTTGCACTCTCTGTTGCTCAGTGTTTGGATCTCTAAAATGGGAATAGAAGGCCCGCCTGAATGGTTCCGAAGCTCTGCTCTGTCCGTAGGGCCATATTCCTGCCCTGGGTTACAAACGTGGGACCCGAGGGCCTGACTGTTCCAGGTTTACTCTTTTCTCCACTGTGCCCTTGTCCCTGTCCCCGCTGTCTGCTTTGCCCAGAACTACTTCATTCACTGGCTTCAGGAGGGGATGTGGCAGCATTAGAAGCTTAATTTAAGCAGAGGGGTGACGGCGAGTCAGACGTTAAGCTAGGCTTCTTCCACGCAAAGCCTCTCAGAACACGTCATCTGCAGTTAAACTGCATGGGTACCCACCCATCCGGCACCCCCAACCCGGCCCTGGCTCTCTACGAAATCTTGGGCTAACTTGTATCTGAGTTCCCTTGTCTGAAAAAAAAAATGCACGTCTTGATAGTACACACTTTCACAGGGGGCTGTGAGGACTACACGCATCGTAGGACGTCCACAGTGTTTTTGCGGTGGTTAATTAGTCAGCGAGATTTACCTTAAACCTTCCCCACCTGGTAAAACAGCAGCCTGGAACTCTAGTTGCAGGGGAAGGGGCTGTTACTGGAGGAGACACTTAGGCAGAAAGAGATACGCTGGGTAAGCCCCATCTATTGTTAGCACAGGGCCATCTAACCGCCAGCTCCCGTAATGAGATGTGCCTGCTGACTGTGATGGCAAAGCTAGATCTATTACCAGGGAAATACTTGGGTAATTCACACAGCGGAGCTTCTCAGCCTTGGTTAAGTGAATCTGACACAGGAGGATGAAAGACAACATCTTCATTCTCATTAAGAGATAACAGATGGACTAACCTAAAATCCATCTCCTTAGCCTAATTTCATTTGTTTAAATCTTTGCCTGATGAGATGGTGTTCTGAGAGTAATTTTAAATTAGTCTGCCTGGAATAAATATTTCTTTAACTTTATTAGAACCTCTTCCCCAGGGCTTCTGTTGTCCTGGGTGGTTTTAAATATTCATCTCATCCAAATACAATAAATCTCCCTTTCATATTTTTGTCCGCAAGACCTGGTCTGTGGCTGTGCAAGGTAAACATTATGTGATGAACTAAATAATAAAACCAAGTCAAAACCAGTTACTGAGCCATTTTCTTAGTAATTACAGATTTTCTTTAAGTTTTCTGAGGTAATTCTACTTTTTTTCATGGTTTAGAAAAAGAGGACTTAATTGTACATTTAAAGTTTAGAAACTGATGCCCACCTCAGCTTATATTTTACAGCTGAAAATTAAGCTTCTCTTTTTTTACTCTTATTCTTTCCTATTCTAAGAAAGCTACATGCAAAAAAAAATATTTTTTTTAAAAAAAGCAGATTACTATTTATCGTTTCATATTTCTTGAGATGCCAACCTCCTGAATTAAACTTGCTTCTTGGCCAAAATATGTCTGGGTAGCTTGTTTCATTTTCAATCTCTGAGTAAAAACAGATGCATGAATTAATTACTTTAAAAAGCAAGAGAGGCCTGACCTGTGGTGGCGCAGTAGATAAAGTGACAACCTGGAACCTGGAACGCTGAGGTCATCAGTTCAAAACCCTGGGCTTGCCTGGTCAAGGCCCATGTGGGAGCTGATACTTCTTGCTCCTCCCTCTCTCTTTCTTGTTCTCTCTCTCTCTTTCTCTCCCCTCTCTAAAATGAATTTAGAATATCTTTAAAATAAAAAGTGAGACAACTCCCGTCGTTAGAGCAGAGTAATGCCAAGTTTGGGTTATAAATGGTCAATTCTGCAGGTTTACGTGCAGGCTCCTGGCCTTCCTGTGGGCGGAGCTAGTCTGTACTTTTCCTCTCGGTGGAGCCAGTTGTAATACCGAACCTGGGACAGATTTGAGCGAGTTCTTTCAAGTCATAAAGAACAATTTTATCTGGCGAACATTTTAATATTTTTTGGTAATTTGATTATACTGTATTAGTAACAATGACTCTACTACTTTAAAAATAATCTTAGCATGATATTCTCTGGGTACATCCCATCCTTTCTGTCACAAATAATAAGATTTCATTCTTTTTTATGGCCGAGTAATATTCCACTGGGTAACTATACCACAGATTTTTTTGTATCCACTAGTCTATTGACAGGTGCTTGGGCTGCTTCCCTATCTTGGCTACTGTAAATTAGGCAGCAAGAAACACAGGGGCGCACACTTCCTTTCAAATTAGTGTTCTGGGTTTCTTCAGATATTGCCAGGTGGATACTGAAAATATTGGGGAACCCTTTGTACGGCATATGATTGTGTAACCACTATGTTGTACACCTGAAACTAATACAAAATAATACTGAATGTAAAAATACATATGCTTTTGATTATATAAAAATAATCTTAATGTTTATCTTACTGACAGAAAAAAAGTGTTGATTTTTAAATATTTCTTACGCTACAGTTATTATAGATAATCCCATGTGCACTGAAGGAGGTATGCTGTGTCCCTCTTTTCCACACCATCCCCCTGGAACTGCTGGTTGTTCCTGACTGACATTCGCCATCTTCTTCCTTACCTCCCTGCCTTTCTGTACGGATGGCCCCGCAGACTCCAATGCCCCCTTTCGTCTGCAGGTGCTTCTAGGTGCCGCGGAAGGAGAATTCTAGAGCGCCTGGGTTTCTGCCCGTTGCACTCACTGCTGGGACGCCGGTCACTAGAACAGTGCTAGGCACGTAGTCATGACTCAGCTAATAATAACTGAAGGGATGAGGAAACGCCATGTCTCCTCGGACTGGGGTTGGTGCCGGCGTCCGCCCGGGGTTCACAGCTCACCGCTCCCGGCACCTGCTTTCGTGTCTGTCTCCTTACTTGTCCGGGATTCCTTGTAAAGGCATTTTTTTTTTGTTCCTGGATTGCCCCTGAAATGTTTCCTCGCCACCTTTCTATATGTTCATGTCCTTGTCCTCCTTAAAGGCGAGTCCATGGAAGCTTGTAACCAGGGCCTCCCTTAGTAAATGTTTAAGGGGGGTGCCATCCAGCTCATAAAAGAAGCATCACGGGTTAAGGCTAACTCAAATAGGTTGAGTATTCAATACACAAGACAGTTCTTTCCAAAGTAATGACTACCCACCTGCTTCAAAGAGAACTGGGGTCCTTTCGCACATTTTTACAAAGCTTTAAACCAATCCAGAACAACAGAATATTTCTCAGAGGCCTAAGGGGCTAATGCAGCCTCAACATGGCAGACGCCAAAGACGGGGTCAACACTGCTCATAAGTCAGAGCCATCAAGTGGGGCGCTTTGCTTTATCCCTTCATGTCACCAGGGCGCAGTCCTGGCGGTGGCAGTCCTGGCGGCGTAACGCGCTAGGTAAGAAATGGTACTCAGAAGCCAGGAAGAACACACCTGTGCCCAAAGCAGGTCTCTCTCCGGGCCCCTCCGTTGGGGAAGAGATGAAACACCTATCACCCGGACCGCCTGTTCTGAGCCTGCGCCTCAGGTTGCCGTAAGAAACGGACATCCTTCCCTCTGGACTCTATACTGCCCCACACAGTGTAGCTTTGCTTTGTTTTGTTTTAAGGCTCCACGGAGAATGTTTTCCCCACATCTCAGAACCAGGAAAACCCCATGCCCTTCCTAAAGGTCTGGATTCCTGTTGCCTACAGAGACACATTGACCGTGTATCTCAGAGATATTTCCCGTCTTCACATTAGTTGTGAAATCAAAGGGCAGGTTTTAGAGAGAGCACAGAGCAGATTTTAGTTCTATACTTGTCATCTACACCAGTGGTCCTCAATCCCCAGGCCGCAGACCGGTACCAGTCCGTGGGCCATTTGGTACCGGTCCGTAGAGAAAGAATAAATAACTTACATTATTTCTGTTTTATTTATATTTAAGTCTGAACGATGTTTTATTTTTTAAAAATGACCAGATTCCCTCTGTTACATCCGTCTAAGACTCACTCTTGATGCTTGTCTTGGTCACGTGATACATTTATCCGCCCCACCCTAAAGGCCGGTTCGTGAAAACATTTTCTGACATTAAACTGGTCCGTGGCCCAAAAAAGGTTGGGGACCACTGATCTACACACTTTACATTGTATGATTGCCTGCGGATATGTCTTAATGCCAGTTTTTATTTCCTTATTCAGATTCCCAACTCCCTCAAGAATGTAATGTCTCCCTTGAATTTGTGTAAACAGGTCCCTTATGGGAAGAAGAGTTTCAGATAACATGCAAAATAGGCTTTGTTTGGAAGTAAAATAAACATCAAGTCCCTCTCACATGTTTCTGTCCAATAATAAAACGGTAAGGCAGAGTACCAGCTCACAAAAACAGTGTGGCACGAATTTGCACCACGGACCTATTCTTCAGAGACTCAACAGAAGTGTCATTACATGGGATCAAAGAAGCTACGAGCATAAAAATGGACAGAAAGACTAACGTGTTAGTTTTAACAACCCTGGAATGTCACATTTCTGCATGTAGTTTATGAAAAAAATTATATTAAAGATATATTTTTATTTTGTCTATAATTAATGTGTAAAATACACCCTAAAACACAAAATAAAAAATTATCTATAGTTTCATCTCCTCAAAATCATATGCATTAATAATTCCTGTCTATATTTTCTGCCAGTTTATGTGTATATGTATGTTTGAGGTTAAATAGGTGAGTGCGGGTTTCTATATACATTGTATATATGTTAGTGTCGGCTTACTTAAATTATACTGTATAGTCTTTGAATTCCATTTTTACACATGCTTTTATACTAAACCTTTCCTCATATTTTAATATGCAAACCATTCTTTTTAATGGTGGAATAATGGATCTAAGTTATAAGAATATTTGGATATAAGAACGTTTTCTTCCCACATATACTGCTACTTTGGGTAATTTAACACAGTGTAAGGTATTTCTTGCTGAGATGATTCATTCAAAGGTTCGTTGGGAATAATAATAAGTTTCCAATGCCAAACTAGCTAATGGACACAGGGACCATTCATTTATCATGTGATCACTAGGCATAAAGTGAACCCAGTCATACAAGGAAAAAATTAAACCCAAGCACTTACTAATTTCAGTAGCAATGATCGTTATGTTGTGCCAGACACTCAGCTCTCTGTCGAGCGGTGTGGCCAGCGTTATCTTCCCATCCTCTGCGTTAACGTTGAACTGTCTCTCCAGGTCAGTGTGCCGGTCGATGGAAAACCTACAAAACAGATAGATCTGTAATCTACTCCAATGTCTGTGCGATCCACGCATTCCACAGCAGATCTTTAGGAATCCTTGGAGAGCCATCACTGTGAAGTCTAATGAATTGGGAAACCCGGTGGCATCATAATTTGTAAAACCAAATGACTGAATGAGGCACAAGAAACTTGATAATTATTGTCCAAGGAGTAATTAGCTACATATGCAACATGGAGGTCATAAACTGCCATCAGTTCCAATAGGTAGCATCTTCAAAAATGGATGCTGATGAAGAGTTAATTGGACCATCCATCACATTTATTGGACAGCTTATGATAATTAGTGGCTGCCACAAAATATCACAGAAAACAAGGAACTCGAGCCCAAAGCAGGATGGTGCTAGGTAGCTTGCGATTTATGGCTCTTCAGAGGAAATGACTGCCCGTGTGAAACTTATATTTGAGGAGGCAACGTGGATGTATTTTCGTTTTAGCTGCTGTTGGTTTGTTTTGTTTTCATGTTAAGTGAAGTATGTGTTTAGGCTTTCTATTAGAAATCAGAGTTGCTGATTCTCTAGTAACAATCTGTAAAAGCTGGCATAGATATTTTAACAGATTTATAATACCAGATTCTAAGAAGTTAATAATTTTAAGTGGACTTGTTAGTCGTTTCTATATTGAGAAAATTTTCAGATAAGGCAATAATATTGTGGCCTTTTGTGTCTAGAGTCAACTGCTTCTCAGGTATACTAAGTATTAAAATTAATATAGCAATCATTTTTCCACAGCATTTATCAATGTCCTTTTCTTAAAAAACAAACCAAGGTCTGTGTTCTGGCTATGAAGTGCCGAATACAGTCAGGTATATGGCTTAAGGAACACAAAGCATCATAAGAAAAATTGGCCCATATATAAGCAGGGAAATAAACTAAAGAACAGAATGAAGGCCCAAAGAAGGGTGTTGTGGACTGAATATTTGTGCCTCCCTGAAATTCATATATTGAAATACCAACTCCTAATGTGATAGAAATTTTAAGTAAGTCCTTTGGGTGACAATTATGATTATATGAGGTATGGAGCCCTCATGATGGGAGGTGACACAGTATTCTTCTCTGGTCTCTGCCAGCGAGACATGAGGAGAAAACCATCTGCAAACCAGGAATCTGGTCCTCACCAGACATCAAATCTGCGGGTGCCTTGATCTCGGACTTCCGGACTCCAGAACTGTGAGAAATACGTTTCTGTTGTTAAAGTCACCAGTGTGTGGTATTCCCTGTCCACAGCCACCCAGACTCAGACAAAGGTCATGTCTCATCTCGCTTTAGGAAGACGGACTGCAGAATCCCCTTCTGGTTCAGCTGGCCTCTTAGGACGTGCCCCGGAGCTCTCTCTCTTCACTGCTCCTCACTGACCCTAAATATGGAACATGGCTCCTGGCTATTGGTGCTGAACATATTTTATTTTTATACATTTTTATGAGCATTTATTAGATAATCAAGTTTAGACTGCTTTAAAAAAATGAGGGAAAAGTAAATTTCCCATAATTTCAAGCCGACAGTTTTCTCTTGTTAATATTTTAGTGGCTGTCACTGCAAACAGTATATATTTGTGTATATGATGCATCTATATTTATTTAAGTGCATCTACTTATTTGTTTCCATATCAACTTGTGACCATAGATGAGTCTCAGGAAGACAGATGGAAGGCCACATGGATAAACAGACAGGTAAATACATAGAGGATTAACTCCTTTCTCCTTTCAGCTATTTCTTTTTCATTAGAAATGGAATTCATATGCTTCATATCAGATGCAAATACCATGGGGGAAAAAAAAGGCATCCATGTTAAATCCTCCCCACCAAAGACAAGCCTCATTAAACCATTTGGAATCATGTTAAAAAGCACTTAATTTAATTGACAATAGTTTATTGCTAAATTCCTTGAGAAAAATATTGTATAATAAAATTATAACTCCTGTTTTAGTAACAAATCACAAAGAAAACTAAGAAGCTGGCTTGCATTTTCATATTAGGTATTACAAAGTGCCCTTAGACCCTACCCCCAGGATGATTAGAGAAATTCCCAAAGGATTTAAGAACGCAGAGGCATAGATCGACTAACGATGTTCTCAACCGAATTCTGAGCACGAGAAAGTGATCACTGCAAAGCACTGCGACCCGCTGTATTGTGGGGAAAAGAGGGCAAGACATTTTTCTGGGGAATAGTGATTGTTGGGGAGACCAGTGAGGTTCCAAGGTGAACTGTAAAATAACTAAAGAGACCTGTGCTTTGCTGGTAGCATGTAGACTCCAGCTCTTAAAAGAGCTAAGAAATGTCCGGAGGATTAATGATCTGTTTCTGCGTCATATTCACAAATAAACTCTGCAGGTGTTGCTGGACTAAACTCATTTCATCATCCCACTGCTGATATTTTACACACTTAGGCCTCAGCCCATTTCCTGGAGGCCACAGCAAAGGGGAAGCCGCCGAATCACTGACACCGATGGATACTGAAACCGAGACAGGCTTCTTGACTATTTGATTGATGTCCAGTAATTGCCTAAAACTTCCGGCCCAGAGGAAGCACTGGGAACAATGACAGGGTTTGGAAAGTTGGTACTGAACAACAACAACAGCAACAGCAAAAAATTGTTTGTTTAATTCCCCATTTAAATTTGTATCATGTAGATCTCACATTTGGAATAAATTCTATCTCTATTATTTATATATTGCTATTTCTGGGATAATGAATAAATCTACAGAGCATCGGTTTCTTTACTGGTCAAATATGAAGTACCCATATCCCAGGGATGGTTGTAAAGACTAAAAATAAAGCCTAGCCCTGGCCGGTTGGCTCAGCGGTAGAGCGTCGGCCTGGCGTGTGGGGGACCTGGGTTCGATTCCCGGCCAGGGCACATAGGAGAAGCGCCCATCTGCTTCTCCACCCCTCCCCCCTGCCTTCCTCTCTGTCTCTCTCTTCCCCTCCCGCAGCCAAGGCTCCATTGGAGCAAAAGATGGCCTGGGCGCTGGGGATGGCTCCTTGGCCTCTGCCCCAGGCACTAGAGTGGCTCTGGTCGCGGCAGAGTGACGCCCCGGAGGGGCAGAGCATCGCCCCCTGGTGGGCGTGCCGGGTGGATCCCGGTCGGGCACATGCGGGAGTCTGTCTGACTGTCTCTCCTCGTTTCCAGCTTCAGAAAAATACAAAAAAACAAAAAACAAAAAAACAATAAATAAATAAATAAATAAAGCCTAAATAAATCTTTGGTACTTGGTAGGTAATAAAGACATGTCCATCATTATCATCACCATCTTGATCACGTCGCCTGAAACGGACCTGTGTAATGAACTTCCCTACTTGGACGGTGGGTGGCGAAGAGGCCCCCTTTCTTAGCCGTTTATAAATAGCACAAAACTGGAAAAAACATTTGGGTATTATTTCACTCCCAAAACTCAAACAGAGGCAAGAATATTTTTGTCATTTTTTTTAAAAGTTTCAGTTCATGACAGACTTTCTGGGGTGAGTCATAAGAATTTATAAAACAGCTATAAATACAGCCCTTTGGTAAGATCAGAGGTAAGAATGTCATAATATTATAAGATCTCACAATGGGTGGAACTTGACGGGGGAAAATGACTCAGTTTAAAATTCAGCTTAAAATCGACCTCAACTATTTCAAGAAGCCCTTGCTGCCCACATAGACATTTCACACTGTTTATTGCCTTTGTAATGCAGGGTCCTAAGAATCGCTGAACAGCCCCAAATCCCGACTTCACAGAATTAAACAACAAATGTGTACCGAGCACAGAGCTAGGGGCCCTTTCGTTCCTCCACCCTTCTCTTCTTTGTTTCTTACAGAACGGATACAAGAAAAACCGCTTACTTAGGTGTGATGTAGTTATGATTTTAGTCTCTCTCTTACCTAATGTTGCCTTGGTTACCTAGTCAGTAAAATGGCTATTATAATGGGTTTTGTGGGGTTTAAAGGTGGGATTACATAGAAAGCACCTTTCACAATGGCTGGCACATAACAAGTGCTCAATAAATGTGTATTTTTAATAATTAATGTTAATACTATCGCTTATGTACTGCTGAGGCCCAGCCCTTTTGCAGGTATAAGCGAGCATTCCACTCACTGCTCGCTTTTCTGTCCCTACACAAGTTTACCTGGTTCTCAGGTCAGTGGAAACAAACACAGAAAAGATGTGTTTCCATGATGAGACAGAGCTCAGAGGTGGGAGTGGCAAGGGGGCGGATACCTGCATCTCCGGCGCCATTTTAGGTGTTGATTTTTCCACCAATGTTTCTGACCAAAATTTCTGTCCCATGAACTGACCAGTGCAAGTCCAAGCAAAAGAAAAAAAAAAAAAAAGAAGGGCAATGCTTAATTATAAGACTCTCATATTGGCTCTTTCTTTAAGCCAATTAACAGAAACTAATTTCAAAGAAAAACAGAGTCGGTTAAAAATAACGAAGCCTGGAGTAGCAACTTAAATTTTAGAATCCAGTGTTCCATGTAAGTTTCCCAGATGTCATGCTTTTGGAAAGCTGCCTCAGAAGTAGACCCGGAAGCCACTCTGCCCTCTGAGAGTCCCAATGTCTTTTTCAATAGCAACACTTAGTGTGGATGAAACACAGCCAGAAAATCCTCGGTGGGATCTTACTTGTGGGAGTTCACTGAAACTAACTATGTGCATCTCACAGTCTTATAGATGGGAGAAAATATCTACTTCACAGAGGGGTGCTTTGCAGTAAATGAGGTGCTACATGACTCACACTAGGTAAATAAATAACTCAAATAAGAAGCTAATGTTCGATCTGTAAGTTATCTCTTCCAACTCAGAGTAACTGTGGAAATAAAAATCCAGAAACGGAAAGACATGAACAAGGACTATCATTGGCATCCTCTGTAGCCTTAGGGAGCACGGAAGTTTGCAAGAGACACTAGAAAGAGATCCCAAAACTCCATGTAGTGTTTGTCAACTTTCAAAATATCTGTTACTATGAGTATCTCCATAGAACATATGGGTTTCCTTTCAAAATATCTGCTACTATGAGCATCTCCATAGAGCACAGACTCTCAGCTAAAGAGAAGAGAGGAGACACTGGGTTTCCTAGCTCTGCTTTCCCACCCCTAAGGAGCCTTCCTCACCTGACCTGAACAAGGTCAGGTGAAGACCTTCTGCTCATCTTCCCTTTCTCAAGGATATCCTTTCTATTATTCTAGGTCAGTGGTAGTCAACCTGGTCCCTTTTGCCCACTAGTGGGCATTCCAGCTTTCATGATGGGCAGTAGCAGAGCAACCAAAGTATAAATAAGAAGATAGATTTAACTATAGTAAGTTGTTTTTATAAAGATTTATTCTGCCAAACTTAGCGAAAATCCGACATAAAGTACTTGATAAGTATCATAATTATTATTATATGCTTTAACTTGTTGTAACTCTGCTTTATAAATTTTATAAAGTAAAGTTACTTCCCTACTTTATAAATCACCATTACTGTGGAACGAGTGGGCGGTTAGAATATTTTACTACTAACAGAGATACAAAAGTGGGCGGTAGGTATAAAAAGGTTGACTACCCTGTTCTGGTGTGAAGCACTTGCTGGACTTTTGCACTTTTAAGACAAGGAGAGAATGTTTAGTTCAGGTATCATAGTATCATACTGGTTGGCATTTTTTTCTATTTATTCAATAGCTTATTAGTAGAAGAATGTACCACCATTTATTGAGCGTGAATTGTTAATATCTGTGAAACACGGTGCTAAAGAAATGTGAGGAAAAGGATTACACGAGACAGAAAAGGAGTACAAAAAGAAAAAAAATAGTTATTTTGATGCCTAATACATCTACTAAAAAGCTCAATACCTTCTAATTTATATCTTACATGTCATGGGGTCTATCTTCGGTATTGAAGTTTCCATTCTAATTTCTTTTAAAATATTCATGTATTGAATTTGCTGCTCCTTTGCCGAATTACTTAATCTGCACGAGAGAAAAGATCCCCTTTTCAGAAAAGCTGAATACACTTTTAAGAGTGTTCTTCCTGTCACAGTAAGAAGAAACTTCTTATTAACACAGTGGGAAGTGGTGTGTGAAAAAATGGGCTCCTTGGGTCACGTTAACATCAATGCTAATGATGGACGTTTTGGAAATAGACATTCTTGGTCTAGTACAATGGATATACTTCAGAAACTGCCTAGTCCTTGGTAACCAATGTTCGCAGAAGCCCTATTGAAGCTTTCTCATTTTATTCCAAAAAATATCAAGGTTTGCTTCAATGCTACTGTTCCTCTAACCTAGAAGTAGAATGTCTTAGAAGTAAATGCTAAGAACTTTATCATTTTTACCTCATGAAGTTAAGGCTACAGATGCAAGAAAATTCCTACCTCCATGCTTAGCCCTGCAAGTGGAGACTCCAATGAAGCCTACAGCACTCTGACCACAAACGCAAACTAATGTCACCAGCTTATTTATTGAGAGTAACTTGCAAAGATAAAAGTAATTTTAAGAATGCACCACTGGAGGCCCTGGCCAGTTTGATCAGCGGTAGAGTGTCAGCCCAGCGTGTGGAAGTCCTGGGTTTGATTCCCAGCCACGGCACACAAGAGAAGCGCCCATCTGCTTTCCACCCTTCCCCTTTTCCTTTCTCTCTGTCTCTCTCTCCCCCTCCCACAGCTCCATTGGAGCAAAGTTGGCCCGAGCACTGAGGATGGCTCCATGGTCTCAATCTCAAGCACTAGAATGGCTCTGGTTGCATTGGAGCAATGGCCTAGATGGGCAGAGCATTGCCCCCTAATGGGCATGCTGAGTGGATCCCTTAGTCGGATGCATGCAGGATTCTGTCTGTCTGCCTTCCTACTTCTCACTTCAGAAAACTAAAAATAAAATAAAATAAAATAAAGAATGTACCACTGGTGCATTGGCTGTGAAAGACACAAAAAATGCATAACTGGATCTTACTGTATTAGGAAATAGCACCCTATTCGGCGTTGCCACTGGTACCATGGATAGTAACTTTTCCTGAGTAAATAGGTTTCCTCAATGAACATAACCCAAATATTTACATTTCATATCAACAATTGTCACAATATCTCACCTCCTGTGTGTGTAGGACTTACATTTTGTTTACAACATCCAAATATGTAAGTACATGTATTTCTTCATTCATTCAAATCACCTCTTATCTCCCCTTCCCAATCTCAGCCCCAACACTACATCCATACAGAGAACCTCTGTTCCTGCTCACTTACTGTTTCTTGCTTCAAATAAAGGACATCCATCTACGACAATAGAAAGAGTATTCTATGCGTTTTGGGGACCAAGAATCCAATGACAAGGAGTTTCCTGTTTTCTCTGCCACACTCTTCAGTGCAACATGGGCAAGCTCTGCAAGGCAAGGACTGGGGCACACACAGGAAGCTGCAGCGATTATCTTTGTAATCAGATAAAGAAATAAGAGTGTTGTTCTTTTTAACTGAGTTTATTAGGGTGACATTGGTTAATAAAATTATATAGGTTTCAGGTGTACAATTAATTCTATAACACATCATCTGTACATTGTATTCTGTGTTCGCCACCCCAAGTCAAGTCTCCTTCCATCACCATCTATCCCTCTTTACCTGCCTCTACCTCCCCCACCCCCTTCCCTCTGGTCATCACCACGCTGCTGTCTGTGTCTGTGAGGCTTTTTTCTTTGCTTAATCCCTTTATCTTTTTCACTCAAATCCCAACCCCTTTTTCCTCTGCCAGCTGTCAGTCTGTTCTCTTTATCTATGAGACGGTTTCTATTTGGTTTGTTAGTTTATTTTGCTTATTTGATTCCACATAGAATTGAAATCATATGGTTTTCTTAAAAAAGTTATCCTTTACTATAATACATCCTTTCCACTGTAATATTTGTGAAACACCTGATAATTTGCCCATGATGACCTTGATCCTTACTGTTCATCCTAGGGTCACAGGATTCCCAACCCATTCCCATAAATTTTCATAATCCCGTGACGACCGAAGGACCTCAGCAGAAATCTAGGATGAAGAGAATCCTGTAACTCCCTAAATATCTTTGTGGAGCTATCCATCATGCCAATGATGACTTTGATTTACATGAAAGAATGTTTAAAGATGGAAAGTGCTGCACAGACAGCAGACTATATATGGTGTGAGATAGAGAACACACCTCATTATAGTACAGTCTGGACCACAGCACCACATCCAGAACTAAGATTTAGTAATACAGTTGATGTATTTATTGTAACCTCCTAATTTTCAGTCTCTCTGCTAAGCCTTGTATAGTGATACTCATTTAATTCTCCCTATAAATTGCCTGAGTAGCCCATATATACTGTCCTGACTCTTAATGCCTGTAGTTATAAAATGAGGGAAATATGAATTTTCCCAATCATAAAATTAGTGAGAGAAGTGTGCTATCCTGACCATAGTATCTGACACGTAATAAACTCTTACTAAATGTGGGGTAGCTATAAGGTTAGTGGTATTTGATTATAGAAACTTTCCCATTTTGGTCTAAATAATCTACTACACAGAAAAAATAGTGTTTATGGAAAACACACACACACCTAAGAAATAATAAAAGAGTATTACCTAACTGCATTAAAGGAGGTTTTTAAAAGATATCATAAAGTTAAATATACTTTGACTTTTTTAATTGGACATTTCAGCTCATTTAATAAACACTAAAGTCTTATAGTAAGTGCTAGGAATTAATGGGTGAACAAGATGTGGTCTATTAACACTTTAGGGCTAGAAGTGCATGTATAGTGACATAAAAAATGGTTTGTTTATTTTTTAATATACAATAGTAATGACATAAGCACCCTATTCCAGTGTGCATCGAGTGTTATTTTTTTCTAAGGAGACCATGTTATACCCAAAATACTCATCCCTAAACACAATGCCTGCCCACGTGCTCTGACTCAGTCATGTCCATGAAAACAAGTGTAGAGCCCAACATTATACACTCAGTGTTTAACAGAAGTTTTTTTTTTTTTTTTTTCCCTTCATTTTTCTGAAGCTGGAAATAGGGAGAGGCAGTCAGACAGACTCCCGCATGCGCCCGACCGGGATCCACTCGGCACGCCCACCAGGGGCGAGGCTCTGCCCACCAGGGGGCGATGCTCTGCCCATCCTGGGCGTCACCATGTTGCGACCAGAGCCACTCCAGCGCCTGGGGCAGAGGCCACAGAGCCATCCCCAGCGCCCGGGCCATCTTTGCTCCAATGGAACCTCGGCTGCGGGAGGGGAAGAGAGAGACAGAGAGGGAAAGCGCAGCAGAGGAGTGGAGAAGCAAATGGGCGCTTCTCCTGTGTGCCCTGGCCGGGAATCGAACCTGGGTCTTCCGCACGCTAGGCCGACGCTCTACCGCTGAGCCAACCGGCCAGGGCCCAGGCTTCCTTCTTTATCAATAAACAGAACCTCTGACTTCACTACCCTCTGGGCTCTCCATACCTGTTCTCTCCAATTTCAGACACTTATCTTTGGAAGAATATTTGGGTCTTTTGCTGTCCTTTGCACCATTAATGTATCTTCTGTAACTCTGACCCTTCTCAAGGACATTTCTAAATCTCACTCTCATTTCCTGGGAAGTTGCATACCCTAGTAGACATCCCTGACTTGATTTGTATCCTGAGGCCCACTGAAAAGGCCTTTCCACCAGACCTTTTCCACCCCGTGCAAACTGACTCCACGCACAGAGGATAGGGCTAGTAAACGTTTGACGGATGGCGGTGGCATCTCCACGATGTTCAACATGCACCCTGCTCAAAAATAGTCAATGTTATGTTTTCCTTGGCAACACTAAGTCAAATCCTATTGTCCTTTATCAAAAGCAAGGTTGTATAAGACAGTGGTCCCCAACCTTTTTTTGGGCCATGGACTGGTTTAATGTCAGAAAATATTTTCATGGACCGGCCTTTAGGGTGGGACGGATAAATGTATCACGTGACCGAGACAAGCATCAAGAGTGAGTCTTAGACGGATGTAACAGAAGGAAGCTGGTCATTTTAAAAAAATAAAACATCCGGTTCGAAACCTTGGGCTTGCCTGGTCAAGGCACATATGGGAGTTGATGCTTCCTGCTCCTCCCCCTCCTCTCTCTCTCTGTCTCTCTCTCTCACTCCTCTCTCTCTAAAAAAAAAAAAAAAAATCATTCAGACTTAAACATAAATAAAATGGAAATAATGTAAGTTATTTATTCTTTCTCTGCGGACCGGTACCGGTCCGCGGCCCGGGGGTTGTGTCAAATCAGAATGCAGAAATCAAAGGGGGAGAAGGGGGTGCCTAAATGACGCCCATAAATATTTGAACATCAGATAAGGGAGCCAATCTCCCTTTGCTGGGATGCAAAACGGGATTTATTTTGCTTTATTGGTAAAATAATGTCAGATAACACCACTCAGCCCACACACACATCTTTGTCTCTCTCAAAGAGTAAACACTATTAAGTTTTGTTTTAGGGAGTGGACAGAGCACCAATCCATCAAACAAAACACCAGAAACTTTTAAACACCAGATCAGTACTTTCTAATGTATTTTCTCTCTAAAGGTTTCATGCTATTTGCCACCCTAAATCGCTTAGTTTAAAATATTTTAGTAATCCTTGCAGTCTGATAGTTTTTGATCATGACTAGCGAGGTTTACCATGCCACACAAATATCATGTCACTAAGTCAATTAGCCACTTTACTGTTTGCATCTCCAAATGTAGGACACTCACGCGTTTGCCTAAGGGAAGACAGCGTGATGTGCGTGGTGGGAGCACGTGGGGCTGGGAGCGAGATGGCTCGCGGTGCGAATTCAGTCAAGGACTTCACTGGCGAAGAGGTTCCACGGGCTTCTCCATGACTGACATGAGATACGCCGTGCAGACAGACCTCCCTTCCAGGGGGGGTGCCAGAGCTACAGGGAGCATCAGCAGACAGCCTCCAGCTACCTGCTCCTTAGAATCGGCCTCATTGACAGAGAGCCTCCTCCCGGAGGAGATCTGAGAATGAAGCAAGCAGACAGGTAAAGGCCCCATCCTTCCTGCGTGATGCGGGACTCCTCTGATCATCGACAGTCACGCCACTGAGAGCCACTGGGTTGGGATGAGGTTTTGCTGCGCTACAGTTGGACATCTCAAGAATATACCTTCAGGGATCATTTCTATAGTTCGTTACAGTTGGGACATCTCCCCCATCCATCCCTGTCCATTCCCTAACCGTTCCCTAACCAATATCTTGTACTTCAAACCCCATCTACCTCCAGGGAAAACAACCTGTAACGCACTTGTTTGGTTAGAATGAGAATACTGTGTAATTCATGAAATTAATGTAACAAAGTATAAACGAGATACATGTGAACTAAGACATTAAATAAGCATCAAGGAAAAGCCACAAAAAACATCCAGTATCATTCATTAAATATACTGCTCACAAACATTAGGGGATATTTCGAAAATGAATATGAAGCGATAAAATATTCTCTAATTTTTGTGAGCAGTGTGTCGTCTCCCCTATAAGAGAGCACATGTGAGTTTGTTGGGTAAACAGCAAGTCTATTCCAAGTGAAATTCTACTTTATGCCACCTCATGCTTTCAGACAGGGAGAGGCTGCTGGAATCAGAGAATTTGCCAACACGCTGACATGCAGAGACCAGAGTTTGACTGAGGCAGTCACCAGGCTCCAATCTTTAAAAAAAAAAATATATATATATATATATATATATATATATATATATATATATATATATTTATATATATTGATTTTGAGAGAGAGACAGAATGATAGGAGAAAGAGAAACATCATTTTGTCATTCCACTTATGTATACATTCCTTGGTTGATCCATATATGACCTGACTGGGGATCAAACCCTCAACCTTGGCATATCAGGATGACACTCTATGCAACTGATCTACCTAGCCAGCACATTAGCTTTAATTCCAAGAATTCTATATTGTCATCATCTCTGAGGTCTAGACAAATAGGGTTTTATGATAAATCCATGCCAGAAACTAATTCCCCACGGTAAGCAGGTAAGCATCACCATCTTTATCAGGATGTCCTTTTACAGCCTGTATGGCAGTTATGGGGATTTCCCTCCAAAGCCACAGTAAATGAAGCCAAGTTTTTCTGGCAAACTCAACACGAGTGCACAGTGCCATGGGCCCCATGAGGACTACGGTCCCAGGGGCTCTAAGCTGAGCGTGGGTCAAGTCAATCTCATTCATACAGTAGAATTCTAATACAAACAATTGCTTTGACTGCTATCGGTTTAAAATATTTTGAAAATCTCATACTCAGTGAGATTCTGAGACAGAATTAGATCCCAGAATTATGTGAGGGCCAGCCATTCAAATTTCTGACAAAAATCCAAACCCCTATGAGCCCACTGTAGAAGCTGGCCAACTTCTCTGCATCAGGTAAGCAATTTAGGCTTAGCAGACCATCCTGTCTCTGTCATAACTCCGCAACTCTGCAATTACAGGGCATAAAAGCGTTAGGGTTGCTGTGTTCCAATAAAACTTTATTTAAAATGTGGTTGGCCAGGTTTGACCCCTGGTCTAGTGTAACAGAGTTGGAGTTTTCTAAAATCATGGGTCTTTCCTCCAGTAAGTTTACAGGAAGGAGAGGTGGGTGCTCCTATAGTTATAAAAAGTGCATTATCTATTACATGTATCAGAATAAGCACTGTGGTATCTGCGATGCTCAAAACATTAGAATCTGGAGCACAGACCAGCACAGGGGCCTGAGTGCCCCTCCCTTATGTCCTGGACTCCAGACGACCTGCAAAACTATACAAAGTCCAGTGACGGGTCGTGCTCCTTACATTCCCCCCCTTCTTAAAGAGGGCCATGCACCTCAGCAAATGAACTTACCTGGGAGGGCCTAGTGCGAAAACGCTGAGTTCCGATGGACCTGGCCACAGTGCCTTTAGTCCCAGTAGAGTTCCTTAGAGTGCAGTTAGCGAGATGCTACTCTTAGAGAAAGGCAGTGCATGTCTATTTTTCAAATTTAACAGGCACAAACGCACTTTTATATTATAAAATGTTTTGCTAAACATTGGTTTGCAGCTTCTATATGGAAAATTTATAGGAAGATACAATTTTGAGCCGAGTGCAAGGGAAGATGCTATTTAGAACCGCATGTAATGAAATAAACCCCTTAGTTATGAATCAGTTATTATATTTCACTGAACTCCAACTGTTTCTTTCTCAGTGGTTAATTTCATTCTAGCCTTTGTTATTATGCCTAAAGAAACCATTTTAACATTTCCCGCATGCATTCAGAGTATCAAAAATTCCATCTACAAGTTTTCAGCTTTTTTGTCTCTAATTGCTCTACTGGTAGCTCTAACTGCTTTAATAAATAACATTATTTGAGTTCTGCTATTCCCAGAATTCGAAGGTCCCTGCATCACATATTATTTATTTTTCCTCTGAGGTAAAAAAGGAGATTTTTTTCCTACCCAATTAATACTATACCACTCACAAAAATTAGGGGATATTTCAAAATGAATATGAAGCTATAAAATATCCCTTAATTTTTGTGAGCAGTATTGTTTCTTTACGATGTGAGAGATTTCCACTCTAAGATCATTAGATAGTTCTACTTGTTCTATACAAATTCATTAGGAAACTTGGAAGTCTCTTCCTTACATGACCCTGAAGCGCTATAATCGAGTTTTATTTATCATTTTCAGATGGCGTGAATTAAAGGCCAGTGTAATGAATGGGAAGGGCTGGGGTTTCCCACGGCTATTCAGCCAGCCCCTTACTAGACTATTAGGCTCATGAGGGCAGAGGCTGTCTTTAGAGAAAGCCCCCTGGGAGAGTGTGGGTTTGGCTGATACTGCTTACACAACTAAATAAGTTAAAGTTGGTACAGTTGCTATAGGAAAAAAGTATGGAAGTTCCTAAAAATAAAACCCAAAAACTTTTGTATGATCTAGCAATCTCATTCCTGGGTATTTATCCAAAAGAATTAAAATTTGGATCCCAAAGAGATATTCGAGCTCCTGTACTAACTGCAGCACTATTTACAACAGCCAAGATGTGGGAACAACTTGAATGTCCATCAGTGTGAGTGGCTAAAGAAAAATGTGCTCTAGAGATAAAATAATTGTATCATCCAGCCTCCAAAAGAAGAAAATTCTGTTCTATGAGACAACACAGATGAACCCGGAGGACATTAGGTTAAGTAAAATAAACCAGCCACAGAAAGACAACTACCATATGATTTCACTTATAGGGGGTATAGAAAATGTACAGTAGAGTCACAGAAGAATAAAATGGCGGTTGCCAGGGGCGGGGGATAAAGGGGTGGGCATTTGCCAATCAATGGACAGGAAGGAGCGGTGCTGAGCAACAGTGTCTGCAGTTAACGATACTGCATCGTGCACTTAACATGACATCTACCCTCTTAACTGATCTGTAAGTGTTCTCGTCACAATTAAAAAAATAAAGAACAATCAAGTCCTTACCAAAAATGGGAGTTATTGTGAAACTGAGGAGAGAGGCAATCAATACAACAGTGCACCTTCCAAATTAATGCCAGGTTCTCTCCAGTATAAACTGCTTCCCTTTGGCATCAGTGGGTATCAGGACTTTGAGGAGTGTTTGCAGGGAAAAGAGCTCATTATCTGCAAGCCTGGTAACGGAGGTGAATTAGAAAAACGCCGGAATATAACGAGGGCAGGGGAAGCAAAGCGACGCTCTTGTGTTGAGTGGGCACTTGAATTGAAGAGAGGGATCAGGACAACAGAGCACAGCGGCCACTGTGGTTGTGTGTCAACCTGCTCCGCCTGCCGGATAGCCACCCTTCCCACTGTTCATGTACGCGGCGCGCTCAGTCTTACTCAAGGTGACTGAGCCAAAAGAGATAGGGAGCGACTATCTAAAAGCAGTCACATGCCATCTCAGCACCACGGTGACAGCAAGTACACACTTGAAATAAACGTCCTAAAAAGGAAAGAATGAACTTCATATCCGGCTTTATGAAAGCATTGACTTGTACTCAATACCTACTCTGTGCTAGGAGTTTTTACCTTCAATGGAAACAGTCTGCTGCTTGTAACACTGTTTCAGACTGTTTGTCACGAAGTGCGGGCTTAGGAAACAGTAACTTCATCACCCTGGGCCTGACCCAAGAAGCCGGACCCAGAGAGGCATGCACAGACACAGCGGTCCATGGGAAGAGGAGATCTGGGTGTAAACCCTGGCCTTGCACCCCTGCTGGCTCCCCGTGCCCAGGAAACTCATCCTTTCAGACCCTTGGCTTCCTCCTTCATTAAACTGGAATCATGTCATAATATCTTCTGTGAGAATTCAATGAAAGAACATCTAATAGAAACTTCTGTCTGGCGCATTAAAGAACAATAACATCGTTTCTCCTTTTCCTTTCCTATTTACAGTGTGGTTCACAGTCAGTAATAACAAACCCACACAAAGAGGCTGGACCAATGAGCTCAGAACACTCTGATTCAGTCCACAGACGTGGTATATTTTCCTTCCCTCTAGGAATGCATCCTGGGTTGAAGGAGGCCCGTTAGCGAATGAATAATTTATTATTTCAATTAAAACTGGCCCTGCTAAGCCATGCCAACATGCGGAGAGACAGTCAGAGTCACAGGGATCACAGGGAAAGAAAGGGAGTGTGGTGTAGGGACTGAGGACAGGCATGTGTCGTTGGAAAAAACAGGTATGCATCACAGGGATGCATTTGCGCTTCGTTATTTGTGTGAAACTGGACGAGTTCATCATTTTATCCTCAGTTTCTTCACCTATTAAATGAGGATAATAAATATAATATTATCTCATGTAGGTATTAGGGAATAAAATGAGTATAATAAGCACCTCCTGGCCACATATTAATAAGTACTCACTAGTGACAATATTCACAGCAGTAGCAGGGGCAAATTAGGTTAAATGAGATTAAACTTTTTAGCCTGTAACTATTAAAGACAAAATAAAAAAAAGCAGTTAATTCTGCACCCATTCAGCAACCTTTAGTAGAAGAATCTTGATCCTTGCCAGTTGGCTCAGTGGTAGAGTGTTGGCCCGGAGTGTGGAAGTCCTGGGTTTGATTTCCAGTCAGTGAACACAGGAAAAGCATCCATCTGCTTCTCTAGCCCTTCCCCCTCCTCCTTTCTCTCTCTCTCTTTCTTCCCTTCCCATAGCCATTACTCAGTTGGAGCAAAGTTGGCCTCAGGCACTGAGGATAGCTCCATGGCCTCACCTCAGGCACTAAAATAGCTCGGTTGCTGAGCAATGGATCAATGGCCCCAGATGGGCAGAGAATCACACCCTAGAGGGCTTGCTGGGTAGATCCTGGTCAGGACACATGCAGGAGTCTGTCTCTCTGCCTCCTTGCTTCTTACTTAATAAAAAAAATCTTTACTAAAATAAGTATAGGTTTCCAATTTGCATTGACTATAAGACTTTGATAGTGTCTTCAGTAACTGGTAATGTTAATTGCTACCATATATTTTGTTATCTATGTAACCCTGTGAGGAAGACAATATTATCCCAATATATAGCTGAGGAAACTGAGTCTCATAGAATTTCAGAGACCAAGCTGCCTGACAGAAAAGTACCAGTGATAGGATTTGAACCTTAGTCTGTGTAAGTTCAAAAGACGTCTTCTTTCTTTCTTTCTTTCTTTCTTTCTTTCTTTCTTTCTTTCTTTCTTTCTTCTTTCTTTCTTTCTTTCTTTCTTTCTCTTTTCTTTTTCTCTTTCTTTCTTTCTTTTTTTTTTTTTTTTTTTTTTTTTTAAATTTTTTTTTTTTTTTTTTTTTATTCATTTTAGAGCGGGGAGAGAGAGGGGGGGGAGGGGAGACAGAGAGAGAGAAGGGGGGAGGAGCTGGAAGCATCAACTCCCATATGTGCCTTGACCAGGCAAGCCCAGGGTTTCGAACCGGCGACCTCAGCATTTCCAGGTCGACGCTTTATCCACTGCGCCACCACAGGTCAAGCCTCTTTCTTTCTTTCTTTCTTTCTTTCTTTCTTTTTCTTTGTTAAATTTTTACTTATTGATTTTAGTGAGAGAAGAGAGGCCAGGAGCATCAATCTGTTCCTGTGTGTGCCCTGACAGGGGATCAAACTGGCAACTTCTGTGCTTCAGGACGATGCTCTAACCAACAGAGCCCTCCAGCCAGGGTTCAAAATATGTCATCTTTCAAATAATTCACACAACTTTAGTCTATATTACTATGAGACATAGTGTGGAAGAAAGCAGCAAATGATTACTTAATGTTCCTAGAAGGGAGATGTTAAAACCATGAGTTTTGACTCTCTTTTCCCCTGTCAGGGCGTATATAGACATAGACAAAGGTGCAGGTATAGATATAGATAGAAATATAAGTTTAAGTATAAGAGTTTTAAGATACATTCTATTTCCTGCTTGACAATGGGCCCTAAAAAAGTCGTTGGGTCTTACGATAAGTCAACCACCCAATAAATGACTGCATACGTTTACATGGCAGATGGCAAAGTAAATGATTCTTTCTTGCTGGATGGCCAGGTGAACATCCCCCAGAAGACGGAGGCGTTCTGGTAGCCATACAAAATACAAGTCTCCTAAAGGGACAATAAGGCTTTGCTCTTCGTTAGCCAGCGGTTCCCTGAATATCCATGCCCTCTTGATCTGTCTAAACAGGTTAAATGGCTCTAACTCTGTCTGCTAGATGCATAAGGAATCATGCACAGCTCTGGCCAGTCAGAAAATTTAATTTCCTACTCAAATCCACCGTGTATGAGAGGAAAAAGCTGCTCTCTATACACCTCAGTTAGGGTAGGGGCCACCACAAAAATGCAGAACACATTCTGAAAAATGAAGCTGGGGTGGGGGTTGGGGTCTTATGTTGACCTGCCCCAGAGCCAACCCACCTCCAGCCAGAACTGTGTGGAGCCTGCCTTCCGCACAGCCCAGCAAAGCCCTGTTGAAAATCCTCTGAAACTGGATCCACCCCCGCTTTGGAAAGGAACACAGATGCCCAGAAACTAGCACCTGCCTGACGTCAATCGGAAGTATAGATCTGTCCATGTCACCAAACGGTACTTTACCTGTTCATCTCTCCCCGGTAGCCCCGCCCCAAATCCCCATTTTTGTTTACCCCACAACAAAATGCCTTCAAGTCAGGCAGTTGCTACTAAGCAGCCTCACGCTTCTACCCTAGCCTTTCAGACCTGTGATGGTCATCAACATAACAACACAATAATGACAGTGATCAACCACAATGAGCATCATCCCTTGATCCCCTGTGAACTAGAATTCTGATCAGAGAATGTCCATTTTAAATATCAATACACGGAGAGATTTTAAAATGTGTAAAAACCTGTGGGAAGACGATGAACCTGGAGTTGTTTTTTTTTTGGTTTTTTTTTTTTTGTTTGTTTGTTTGTTTTTTACCTGGCTCTACTGATTTGAGCTCACTGTCACTCTGGTACAAAACTTCTTCAAACTGCACTGCTCGCTGATTAAGAATGTCTCTGGGCAGGAAGTCGGTTCCTGCTGGGACTGTGGGCTTCGTGTTTGGAGTTCGGACGTGATTGCCCTGATATGTGAGCTCCTGGCTTTCCCGAAGGGCCCTTGGCTTGGCGTGCCCCCGAGCCCCCCTGTGTGTGCCCTGCTAACAAGAGCAGAAATCTTATTAAATCAAGTGCCAGAACAGGCCCACGACTGGGCTCTCGGTTGGACCAATTTTGCTTATTCTCGTCACATTCTGTCACTTACACTTGGAAATGTGCAGAAAGTGGCCAGTGATCCTTTTGGCATTTTTTTTTCCCCCAGAGAAAACAGAGTGACATGACAATGGGGCCGATTCATTCATTCAAAAAATATCATGGCCCCTCATTTATAGCAGGATATCACGGTGAAGTCCTTTCACCACTTCGCTATTTAGTCAGAATGTGGAAGCCCACGTCAACTTACTTTTCTGGATACTTCCTGCCATTGTAGTCAACGCTTGGCCCCCGGGAGAGAGAGAATTCTCTTAGCCGAAGGCAGGGCCTCCTGTACGTCTACAGCTTGTTGAATCCCCTTCAAACCAGAATGGACGACTGACTATTCCTCAGATGCTCAGATGCTCAGGGTAGGGTTTACCTTCTTGGAGTTTGGGTTCTTTTGAAAGAAGCGTTTTTTTTTTTCTTTTTGTATTCTCATGGAAAACACTCTTTATTATACTGAATTTAGAAATAGCTTATGTTAAAAATATCTTTTCTGGATCTGAAAAGAATTCTTTTTCTCCCAAACTCAACTTATTTGGGGCCTGGACTGACTGTACTTCTGGGTCACGCCCCCAGCCACATCGTTTCAGCACCCCTTGGGCCTGATGAGAATGTAATATATAACCAAGTAAGTAAAACCTCCAGAACACTTACTTGTCTAGACTTTCCCTGTACAGCAGTACCTTGACACATGAGTTTAATTCGTTTCATGGTCGAGCTCCTGACTCAAGTTGCTTGTGTATCAAGTCGAATTTCCTCATTTAAATTAATGGGAATGCAATTAATCTGTTCCAGCCCCCAAAAAACACACACATTTTTTGTTTTATATGCTTTTAAATAAGAAAATATACTTTATAAATAACAAATACATACACACACAATAAGAGAGAATGTAAAGAAATAAACTGGTTTATGAAGTGTATTTACTTTCAAGGTCAGGGGAAGATGCTGTTGGAGTGGGAGGAAACATTAGCATAAGAATGGCTCCTCCCAAGCAGGAATGCTCAACTGCCCTGCTCTGAAGGCAAGCACACACGAGGCTGCCCAGCTCCATTTTTAACAATAAAAGTGAGCAAACTCAAAAAATACTAATTTTATAAACTCATTTGCCCAACACTCGTGATTCAAATATCTGCTCGTGACTTAAAGCAAAAAATACCACAAGTGACTGCTTGTCTCTCAAATTGCTAGTAATTTAAAGGGCTTGTGTGTCAAGGTACACTGTATAAAGTAATTAGAAAGAGATCAGTGCCCTGGCCGGTTGGCTCAGTGGTAGAGCGTCGGCCTGGCGTGCAGGAGTTCCGGGTTTGATTCCCGGCCAGGGCACACAGGAGAAGCGCCCATCTGCTTCTCCACCCCTCCCCCTCTCCTTCCTCTCTGTCTCTCTCTTCCCCTCCCACAGCTAAGGCTCCATTGGAGCAAAGATGGCCCGGGGCTCTGGGGATGGCTCTGTGGCCTCTGCCTCAGGCACTAGAGTGGCTGGCTCTGGTGGCAACATAGCGATGCCCAGGATGGGCAGAGCATCGCCCCCTGGTGGGCAGAGTATCGCCCCTAGTGGGCGTGCCAGGTGGATCCCGGTCTGGTGCATGCGGGAGTCTGACTGTCTCTCCCTGTTTCCAGCTTTAGAAAAATACAAAAAAAAAAAAAAAAAAAAAAAAAAAAAAGAGAGATTACCCTTCCATCCTGCAACCGAAAGGGAAGAGCTGGCTATCAGCCGGCATCTAACTTATAGAGCAACTGGACAATTCTCTAAAACTGCATCCCTCCATCAACTTTTTCTGTCCCTCTTTCTTTTCAACAATCATTTCTAAGACAATGTTTGAAACCTACACTCAAACACATCATTAGCCAACACTTCACCCTTGGAGACCAGTGTACAAGTTATAGATTTGCAGTGTTCTTTTGGGGAAAAAAGCTATTTGGCTTGAGCACTGTGCTGTCATTTGGGTGACTGGCAAAAGAGAAAAGTTGTGTGCAGTTCAACAGAAAAAAAATAGATTTGAGTCTCATTTCTAAAAAAAAAAAAAGGTTAAAAAACTTTAATGAAGGATCATTTCTCATCTTTAGGAAAAAAAATATGAGCAGGGGAAGTATAAACAAAACGTAGTTTGGAGATGGCAGAGAAAGATTTTATCTAAAAGTACTCTATCCAGATATGCTGACCTACCAGAAATGCCCATGAAGTGATAAGAAGATAATTTCAAAGCTAAACACCACATACAGAAATAAGATAGGGACTTCTGAATGTGTTGAGATCATGGTCTTATGCCTCTAAATTCTTATATATGATTCACTGTATCTGTCAAAGGAGGGAGAGGAAAAAACAGCAATACTTTTATAATGCTAGAAAAAATAAAGAAATGCAGAAACAAAGTAATATGAAAGACCCACCCTAAAATGCACTGCAAAATGTATAAACATATGCAATTCTGCATTCTCATGGAGCTCTGTGAAAGATGGAATAGCTTTATGCATCTTGATATCCCTGGCTCTGGGCACTGTCTGTAGTTCCGAGTTGACGTGTGTGCACATGTACGCATGCACCCGCGTTCACACGCACACACACACACACACACACACAGTAGGTGTTGACCAAAAGTCTTTGACGTGCGAGGGCAGTCCCCAAAGCAGCCACAGAGGACGCATACATGACCGCATGACTGCGTTTTGCACTGACTTGCTTGTCACTGACGTAGCCAGTAAGAGAAATACCTTATAGGACTGGAAGTGATGTCAGGGTCACGAGCAGTCACTTGCCCAATCACGGAGTTTAGGGCGGCGTTTTCGTGAACTTCGAGGAGGTAAGTGGGTGAAGAGAAGACAGGAGGCTCATCCGCGTCCTCCACAACAATTTTGACGGTAGCCGTATCCTTAAAGGGCCCCCTGCCGCTGAAGCGTGGGTCAACGTGGACATTGGCTGCCTCCACCTTCAGCGTATAGGATTTTTTGGTCTCAAAGTCCAGAGGCTGTTAAGAAATGACAAAGACGAATGTGTCTCGCTAATGACCACAGCGGCAAGAACAAATGAATGTAATGCTGATGGATGATCGCTCTGTGCGTGTAAGCCCATTTGTGATCCTTAATGGACCCCTCCCCCCTCTCTACCCCCAGGTTCAACCTGTAAATTTTACCGGCGTTTATTGATATCTGTTTATTATACAAGCTCAGCGAATCTAATTTCCTATTGTTGCGCTTTGTTTTTGCTCATTTCACTTGGAATTCGCAAAATATTCACAGTCATGAATTGTGCCATCAAAATTTCACTTCAGAGTCATAATAAAATTTTACTAGCGATGACATGACCCGCATACCAATCAGCCAGTTAATTGAGCCTCTGCTTGTAGGCGATAAGGCAGCATCAAACACAATCTCTATCGGGGAAGAATATTTTATCGTTCCGGCAACAGCGTGTGAAATGTGGAGAACTGGAAATAATCATTGTTTAGTCCAAGGAGACATTATAAAGCATAATTTAGCACTAATCTCAACAAAGAGTGTTTTCTTATTTCACCTCCAAAGCACTGCTGCTCTACTGATCGCGTGGCTGAAATGAGGTTTATTATTTTTCAGGGTATTCTTAGAAGGCCCATGTTATGCGTTCTGTGCACTGAAGCAGGTGGGCACAGAAAGAAATAGCTATGCAGATATGTGTGCACTGGTGTTTATATTTAGAAGGAGGGATGAGAGCAGTATATATAGATACCTGGGTCTCACCAACCACGAAAATCAATTTGAAATTACCTCATTGCACCATTACTGACAATATTCCTGACATATTAATAACTCATCCCTTCAAAGCCCCAGAAACTTTAGTTAATGACCTAGGTAAATGTAGCTCGGCAAGAAGAACATAATCCCCTAAAATACCCCAAAGCGCATCTGTCTCAGAACCTGTATGGTCCAATTCCTGACAACTCATAACCCTTCAGATTTCAAGAAAGTACATCTGTCAAGGTTCAAAAACACAATTTGGGCTTCCACCGCAATTTCTTATGAGAAACAGAACTTTAAATCTGCAACGCAGATTTAAAAAAATAAAAAGCTGGAACACAAATCAGCATTTGTGAACCCTTTCGGAACTCTCATTGTAAGCGTAGATCCATGTTCTTATTTCAACCTTTTGTATTGATTTTTATAGTTGAATTCAGTTCTGATGGGACTTTACTTTTTTTTTTTGGAAAAGTTTTCTAGTAAATAGCGCAGATATTCAGTTCCCTCTCTATTCTGCAATTATTAGGTACACATACCAGTGAGTAGCTGATTCCACATCAGCTCTTTGCCAATCATCCCCTCAGTAACGCTGTGGCAATTTCCAGTCCCTCAGATGCACTGGTAAGTATAACAGATTATGCTCTGCTTAATGCATAGATCGACATAGTGACAATGTACCCCAAAACATCCTGGGGTACTTAGGATCATACCAGACAAAAAAATGAGGACCCATGAATTATGGAACAATGACTCCTTTTCACAGTATTCTCTCTAGTATCATATGTATTTTTTTTTTTTTGGTGTTTAGACTTGTGGGTATATGCTTCTTCTAAGTTTATGAATAATAGCGAATAAAAATACTGCTAGTGGCTAATTGCTTCAGTTGATAAAAGCACCTTATGGTAACAAAGGATAGCAGTTAATAATAACAATAAAAATGACATTAGGAATCATTAGCCAAGGAAAACGTGGCTTTGGGTTATTCAATAATTGACTCGAGTATAATTATGCTGCACTCTATTTCAAGCATGAGTTTTTAAATACTTTGCAATACTTAATCCTGAATTCAACCCAAATGTAAAGGTAGTGTGGCTCAACAGAGAGTTGACATAAATGCAGCCATTTTTTTCCCTTCCAAATTGATCATAAAATGTTATTTTGTATAAAAAAGAAATCCAGAAAACTCCAGGTTCTCATTGCCAATATCTCTTCGGTGGGAGATTTTAAAAGCATGATTACTGGAAGGTAGATCCTATGCAACATGACACAGGATTATCGCGTAAATCCAAATTGCTGGTCAGTACAGAGGGGAAAACTATGGCCTCCCAAAAGTACAGTCCGTGATCTACCTTCTTATTCATGAACAAGCAAAACTATTTAAGAATTAATCTGTATCACTTCATGACACAGATACAAACAATAATATTATACAAAATATTCACAATGAGAATAAAAGGCTGTTCTGCCTTGCAAAGGCCCGTGTCCATAAAAATAACAAGCTGTGCTTTCAGAAACATTTTTAAGAATATAGATGTCATGATGGAAAGGAAGTATGGAAACTGTTGCACAGGTTTTTTCACCACTACAGAAAGCCATGGTGGTGGGCAAAGGTGGTCACAAATTGTATATAGATCATCAGTACATTGTTTATGCCGACGTTTCTTTCTCCACTAGTAGCCCCACACCCAGGAGCAAGGCCAAGCTGAGCTTCATTTCACATCATGCTTTGAAATTTGATGTGTGGGGAGGTAAGCTGCTCTCCCAGTGTCCAAAAAACTAGCTCGAGTTCCGGAAGCTGATGCTACTTCTGTCCTTCGAGAGCCTGCGTTCTCCGCTGTGCCCCATGGAGATGTCTCAGGAAGCAGGAGGACGGAAACGGGCAGAGTCAATACAGAGAAAGATGAAAAGCCATGGGACTTGCCACCTCTCTGGGCAGGGAGACTTTTCTTCCCCCTGGAAATCCTCTTCAGGACCATAGACGACATGCCTCGGAAGAATTTCTTCCGAGAACAGGAACTGGCCGCCAACCTGTACCCCCCATTGCTTGAGGGTTGCCTTTCAAGTTGTTGACTTCCCGACCATGTCCTGCAGTTTTGGGGAAGGGAAACTGTGGTGTAGATGGGGAGAAAGAGTGGGGGAGATGGGAGGCCAGGACCACCGTGGCACCCCTTAACCAGGGCTTTAGCTGATATGTAAAATGATGCCCAGGAGTAGGAGGTGTCAAATAAACTATAAAGAAGCAACGCATCTATCGGCTCTAAGGTGTGCCAGGAAGGGCACCCAACTCCCGCAAACTTCAAAATTCCAGTTACAAAAAAGTGCTTCGAGAGTGAACAATGTCTTTTTCGGCCTACCTTTCTTAGTCTTATAATGCCATCCTGGGCCTGGGCATCGGAGGTGATTTCAAAGAGCGTGGTTCCATCTCCATCAATAATGTCATACGATGACTGCGCATTGTCACCAATGTCCTGATCGTTGGCCTTCACCCTGCCGATGGCGGTGCCCAGAAGCACGTCCTCAGGTACGGAGAAGTGATACAGACCTTAGGAAAGAGGAGAAACACTGAACACGGCACAGACTCCATTCACCCGTTCACTCGGTTAGCAAACATGTACGGGGCCCCGCCTTTGTTCACGGCACTCCCGGGAATGCCACCAACACGATGTGGGAAAGGCAAGACAGTAACGATTCCTTTCACTGCAGAATGGCCAGTCTTTCCAGTGAGTCAGGGATAGAGAATTCTCAGAGACAGCAGTGATCTCTTTTCAAGACTCTTCTGAGATATGAAATTTATTCAACCATATGTTTACCGAGTATGTAGTTGGAGCAGAGTTACATCAGGATATTAGTGAGTCTATGCGAATGTTCTTTCCAGTTTACTGTATAATCACATTGGCTGCCCGTGGGGGATATCCATTGTTGCCCAACATAAAATAGTAAGCTAATTTCAGCACGGATAGATGCAATGTGTAACACGCTGCAAGTCACTTTTTGAAGTTCTCTCGATATTTACAGACCTGTAGACCATTTCTGATAAAATCCAATTACTGAACCTCTGCTGGGCCCTGCAGCAAGCTGTTCAGACACATGAAACACTCCTCTTGTTACCAAAGCCCTTCCTCCTTGCTCTCAAGACCAGAAATCCTACCTTCCAAACTTCCAGGCAAAACACAATTACAGCGAGTGCTCCTTCTTCTCCAGGGGCAGGAAAACATTTCTAATTAGTGGCATTTTTATTCAAATCGCTTTAGTTGTTGTCTTGGTGCTACTCTGTGTCACTGGTGTAGGCGAAGCCTTTGAAACCATTGCCCCCAGCTGTTACCACTTCGGGTGAGGACCTGCCTGAGTCTGGTGCCAGCTCCTGCATTTACTGGCCCGACGGCTTTCTCTGGCCTTGAGAACGCACTTGGACCCGGCCTGTCAGACCAGAACCACCAGAGAACTCATGCCCCACAGATGCAGCCCTCAAAAACTCATGCAAGTTAGTCTATACTATCCCGGCCTCCTCCCTTCTCTGCCAGGATATCATTTCTTATTTTCTCTTTTGCTTGTTTATTTACAATGGTCCAGAGTTTCCCCAATGGGATAAAGCTCACTCCAGTCACCCATAGGGGTAGCTGGCTTGCTGATGCACATTGCTGGCTCCCCGTCTTCCTCGCTCACACACATCCCCACTTCCCTCCTGGTATTTCTTGGCATCATCAAGATAAAGTACTCATAATCAAATTCTTGTCTCAGTGCCTGTTTCTGGGGACTCCTAACCCAGACAACCAGGAAGCGTGAGTCCCGTCGCTACAAAAACAAGGGGAAAATAAACATTCAGTGAACAATAAACCCAAAAGTAAAAATTAAAGCTGGAGAACATTACCTAATTCTAGTTCGAACTCAATCACTGGGTCCCTTGGATAAAACTAAGGCTTATTTTCCCCACCACAATGAGATTAGTTCAGATGATGGTGAAGGTTTTCTTCCAGCGCTAATACACTTTTTATTTAATGATGATGAAAAAAATGTCCCTTAGAATCATGAAATAATGGGACTGGGAAGAAAATGTTTTCCGAAGAGTTTTGCCATAAGGTAGGCACTGTAAATTATCATGTTGAGCTCCGGTCTCCCAATTCTCTCATAACCGGTGTAATGATTCCATTTCCTTCAAACTTCATATTCCAGGTAAGGCTTGAGACAGGCCCGTCAGGTATGCTTATTAAGTAAATAAGCCAACCAGGGAGCTCACCTCGCTGCCAGCCCTGACTCAGAGAGTCTTGGGAAGCCAAGCAAATGGAACATTTCTTTATTCATTTCTATTCTGCTCACTCCCATCAACGCTATCAGTGTGATCACAGCTAATAGTTATTAGCTCTGAAGGGGAAAACTTCTGAAACTTATTTATCCACCACTGTTGAATCGAAACGATCATTTTTCCAAGAACGAAGAGTTACATGTTAGAGTATTAACTGTAACGGCAACTGGAATGGGAATCGGAGATTAGGGGAGAATAGGAGAAATGGTGTTCTCCGTTCCAGTCATTTTGTTAAAAGGAGTTGTGTTCTTGTTCTCTCGCTCATGGATGGCCAGGTGTGAAATTGCTCAATGAAATGCATCTTTTCCGTTCCTTCTATCGTAGAACTTCTGGAGATAAATTCTCAAAGGTACCTCAACTGAGTCATTTTCAAGTCTTACCTCTGTCTCTCTTCCTCCCTCCTTCCTTCTCTTTCTCTCTTTCTCTTCAAAAACTGGTTCTCCAGGATTTCCTATCCCAGCAACTAGCACCAGCATGCCTCTAATAAGCGCTCATGTCAGAAATACGATAACTCACCCCCTCAACTAAAAATGCAATCTTACCCTTAGATTGTTATCATCATTACCTCTCAATGATCACAACTGTCCCCTCCTCTCCGCTCCCATCACTGCCACCCTGGCTTGCCAGGACCGCTGTCACCTTTTCTACAAATGATTACAGTTAGTCTTTAACTGGCTGCAGTGTGGAGAAAACTGTGTATTTGGGGGGGGAAGCCCAATTTCATTTTCTCTGATTTCCCTGGTATCAAATCCTATTACTCAAGCTACAACTGAAAATCTTTTAATGCTTCCAGTGACGTTAGGATAAAGATCATGGTACTTAAATCCAATATGGCGAACTCCCACCTAACCTAACCTCCAGCCTCGATGCTTCAACTGCAGTGATGTCCTACTCATTCGCATCCGGGGCCGTGCACCCTTTCCCACAGGAGTCTTGGACATCCTTTTTTTCTACGTGCAATGCCCATCCCTCAATCTCTTGGTTGGACGTTGTCTCAGCTAATTCCTAGTCATTATGCAAATCTTACTTCAAGAGTCTCCATGCCAGAAAGACCCTCCCAAGTCATCTATGCCAGATTATTCAAAAGAACAGAGTCCTGGGAGAGTACAGGAGAGTTGGCAAATAATGACCATGTCCTTGGTTCACTGATGGAGGCCACCTACACCACCGTCAAGAGGTTTCTGAGACACCGTGTGTCTCCAGCAGGGAAGAGTTGAGTCAGTGATCACTCATGTCCCTGCAGTTGAGGAAAAGTGTATGTTTTGCAGTAGATGTACTGAATTATCTGCCCTTTCCTCCTCAGACACTAGAGATTTTGTTTCTTTTATACAACAAGAGAGACCATGCCTAGAACAATATCTGAGGTGCATTTTAATCATTCTCTCAAGTATTCTTAATGGGAGGTACCATGCAATAGACAAATAACCACACATCTTGCAGTCTCGCATGCTGGTTCTAATTCTCAGCTCCACAGATTATCTACATGCGTGATATCTGGACATTTTTTCAACTTCTTTAAAATCCATAAAATGAGGATGTATTTGGTACCAAATGACAGGGGAGTTGTTTGTTTCATGCATAGGAATCACCATACCTTGTATATAATAAGCACTCAATGACTGTGACCAGCTTTCCGAGTGGTGCTGAAAATCAGAATCTAAATTCAAATGGAAGCATCATGCTCAGATTCTCAAGCAGTGCAGGAAAGTCACTTACTCTGGGCAAATTTTGGAGGATTGTCATTAACATCAGTAAGGGTCACTGTCAGTGTCGTGGTCCCAGACAGGCCACCGGAGTGTCCACCCATATCTTTGGCTTGAATAACGACCAGGTACTCCTCCTTGGCCTCTCTGTCCATGTTGGGAAGGGCAGTCTTTATAATTGCTGACAGAGAGAAAAAAAATAGAAGAATGACTTAGAGGTAGACAGCTTATTAAAAAATAAATGTGTGAGTCTCTCTCCCGCGTGCGTGCGCGCGCACACGCACACACAGAAATACAAGTCCCCACTTGGATAGTTTTCTGTTTTGACATTTAACTGGTGTGCATGTGTGATGCCAACACATCGCAAAAAAAAAAAATTGTAGTTACAGACAGCAGTGAATAACTTGCAAAAATTCATTTTATAGTGATTTTTTTTTCTAACTTGCAAAAATACATATACATTAGAAAGTAAACTGAATGGCACACTCCAGCCTGCCAGATGAAAGTGTAAATCATAACATAGCCTCATCTTCCCAGGAAAACCCTGGAAGTGGAACAATCCTACAATTGATCACAGACTCCGATTCCGCTGTAAGAGGAGAAAACGCACAAACAGCTGGAAGGCTCTGAGGCCAAAGAGAAATTATTCTGAAGCTCACAAATACATTAGATCAGGAAGAAGTCAATGCATTATTAGAATCAAGTCAGATGACTAAAACACCCATCAGAATTAATATATGCAAGTGTCGAAATCCTAAGTTACCTTTTAACTACATTGATATCTTCATTGTTTAGTTACGTCTATTGTAAAAGAAATAAATACTTGAGAATAATCAAAAGGTACAGAAAAGAGAAAACAGGGCAAAACATAAACTCATACAGAATTACAAAAATCAACAGTGCTAAAATGTCAGTTATTTTTTCTTCTGATATATTTCCAGGGTGTTATTAATCTGCCTCTTGATGTTTCACTGGTAATTTAATTTTCCTGTTAAGGATTCAAAATTTTCATGGATCCTGAACTTATTTTGAAACTGCATTTAATCCTCCCCTTACCCTTACAGTTCTTTTCAGAGATAAACATCGCTAAAATATGTGTATAATTCTAAAGTCGTTCCTTGAATATGCATACAAATGTGCATGTGTGTATATAAACGTTTAACCACAAATATGATCATGATACAGGCAATGTTCTGGGAGTTTATTCACACAATAGACATCTTTGAGATATTTTCTTGAGGTCCAACTCAATATTCTTATAGGTGCACCACTGTTCATTTATGAATTTACTCTGAGTAACTTAGTCCCATGCTAATGGACATTGCAGTCATGACATTTTTTCCATTTCAAAGAATAATAAGATATCTCTTATGAGACTATGTTTTTTCTGTGTCCTGTATTTTTACTTAAATCTATGTCATATTATGCCCCTACTCATATCGCTAAAACTCCGTAAGAAAATAACATTGTGACTAGCTTAGTATATTCCTATTGAATGGATGTGTGTTATACTTCTGGTCCACATGAAAAAACACCGTCCAGATGAAAGATAATTCCCCCTTACTTCTAACCCAGGGACATCAAAGCTGCTTAGTTCAAACTGAGGATGAGCCGCCCTCTTGGCCACTTCTGAAGTTGTAATTCTGTTTTGTTTTGTGTTGGACTCATATGCTCTAATTAAATTATCTGCCTGGGAAAGGTCTGTGAGGAGTTCAAGTCCCTGAGTCATTTGAGTAGCAGGCGAGGCGCGAGAGAGCCCAGGGAAATCTAACCCGGCCCAGCAGCGGGCAGGCTCTGGGAAGAGCTATGCGTTTCTCTGCACTTCCCTAGACCTCGACATGACTGCTATAATCAGAGCCTCCCATCCAGGGAGCACAGACTCGGATACACACTTCTCTGTAAACACTGATGGTAACAATAATATCATTACAACCATTTGCTTCAGGATTGATCGTATCATAATATGACTCCATCTACCACACTTATGTGGTTATAAATAAAAACAGAAAATAAGAAAAATAAAAAGAAATAAAGCCACTACTCAGATTTGGGTCACGGTGAGGCATTGTTGAGAGGAAAATAAACATATGAGCAAAAAAATAAAAAAAAAGCAAGACAAATGACTGCAGGAGCTCATTCATTATCGTCATGATGAGGCACTAATAGAGCCGCTCTGCTACGGATGTACGCTTTCGTAACTCAGCCTATCTTTATTATGAGCCCAATTCCAGTAGAAAGGGTTTAGAAAATTGTTTTATTCCCGTGTTGGTTACGTGAGTGCCTATGAAGTTCAGGGCACTGTGAATGAAAGACTTTGAAATTTGACGTGGAGTTTCTAATAATCAGAGGAAACTGATATAACCCCTCAAGGAAGGCAAGCCACTCTTTTCAAAGAAGTCCTCTCTGGTTAGTTCAGCAGAAGAGTTTTTGCAATATCCTCCATCAGAGAAGATTGGTACTATTCTCATGGTTTTCATAATATAGTGTGCGTGTCAATTAAAAAAAAAAAAACACAACAAGCCTGTGATGTCTCTCAGTCGGTTGGGATTCAAACAGTGTTGAGGCTCAGTTGAAGACAGCGTACTTGGATCGGCGCTGAGTTCTATCAGAGTAGGAGCAAAGCGTCACGATAGAGGTGGGTGTCTAGATGGGACCCGAAGAGCCGCCTGGGTCTGCATCTGTTCCAGATGTTCACGCTCTTTACCACTGAGGTATATAGCTTCCGCTATCTAAGATGCATACCTATTAACAAGGGTCAAACCATGCTGTTTCTCTCCCCGGGTTTTCCTTCCCAATCAGAAGGAATCTAATGTTTATCCGGACGGTGGTTAGAGTGCTGAACATTCTCTAATTGCTCCTGCAGATACACTCACCAGCTCTCTGCCCCTGCTCTTGGCATGGGCAACTGTTCTTTATGGATGGCCTCAATTACTTTCTGGCTTTATATAGGACTCAACCAAGAAACATTACCTAGGATGGCAATTTTTTTTAATTGAATTTAGTAGAATAACACCGGTTAACATAATTATATAGGTTTCAGGTGTCCAGGTCTACAGCACATCTCTGTACACTGCATTGTGTGTTCACACCTCCCCTCAAGTCAAGTCAAGTCTTTCTAGGATAGCGATTTTCAATCCGTGTGCTGCAAGAATTTTTAAAATATGCAACACTTGACTATTTAGTCAGAGCACTGACCTCTTTTCCCTTAGACAGTCAAACAAAAATATAAAAACAGCCATCACAATAGCCTTTCGTTGTGAACACTCTCTCTTGAACCATAAATGAACTGGTCATATAATAGAGTTGCATCTTATTGTCATTCTGTATAATAAGCTTCCATCTGACTGGTTAATTCTTGGTACCAGAAATCTTTATATACAAGTATGGGCAACTGATTTTTAAAGAAGTCAGTTTGGAACAAGAAGAGTAGGTAATTATTATTCTTTTTTTTTTTTTGCAAATTAATCAGAATTACACCTTTTTTGTTAGATTGGTAAAAAAAAAAAAAGTAGTACATTTTTTATGCGTGCAATATAGAATTTTAGTAATTAGTTTATGTGAGCCATGAGATTAAAAAAAAAAAGGGTGAAAAATAAAGCCCTGGGTAATTGTGACAATGAAGTAGGTGAGGTTCTCTACACCCCCCAGATACCTCAATCCCGTGTTTGACACTCTACGGGTATTATCTTGAGATTCTGCTAGAGCAAAACTCGAGTATTCAATCGCTGCCTCCTCCAATTGCTCTTCTAAGCCAACAGATGATAGTGGCACTTCCTTGCTAACTTGGGATACTTCACTGTCCCTTGATGGTCTCCAATTGGCCATCCTCTGGTCCACTGTTCCTCTGTGAAACTCTCCTCCATCACTGCTTCCTATCAGAATCCTTTAAGTATGGTTAGGATACCGGTTCCTCATCCCAGTGTCCAGCATGGTTCCAGCAAGCCCTTCTTCCACTGACATCTATAGCGGAAAATGACTTCAGGGAGGAACACAGGGCTGTCCCGAAAACCGCCCCTGTAGATTAGCAGGGCAGGCATGTGTCTCCTTGTCTGTGGAACTGAGAATAACCCCTAGTCACTTAAGTTAGTTGCTCAAAATGACCCAGCTGGGAAGCTGCACACTTGGGAGTCTCTACACGTCCTCTTTCCTTACACAACATTGGGAGTCGCTTACCTGGTCTCTAAGGCAAGCGGGGAGTCTCTCCAAGGTCTCGGGAGGGCGCGCGGCGCTCTTAATTGGCTTCAGTGCAAACTATACAGTGCGCAGTTCTTGCTTTGTCTGAGCCCCTGCCTCTGGTCTCAACCTTACAACTAGCAGTAACTCATTAGAACACCCAAGACAGACTCTCTGGAACATTTCCTTCCACACTGTGGCTGTACAGGCAGGAAAGGAAAGACACACAAGTGCCCTTAGCCCTTCTCTTTTCTCTTCCCATCGGGTAGGGGCATACCCATAACCTGGCACTTCACATTGTTTTTATTCCTATTGAAAAGGCAGATCAACTCACTTGAATAAATATTGCAAGATATTGATAAGGTCCTAATATATAAGTCTGAAAGCTGCCTGACCACTTCTCTCTATTTCTCCCTAAATTATCTCCTCTGGCTCACATATTCCCCCCAAGCACAAGGATCTTCAGGCTGTTTCTTTAGTAGATGAGAGAACTTCCATATTAAAAACACATACACACACATACAGTATATATATTGTTTGGTATTAAATACCAGCCAACACAGAGCAGAAAATATAGTAATCAGGACGTTTTCCCTGTCACATCTGAGAAATCAAAATTTTAACCCATGATTAAAAAAAAAAGGGTTGGTAAAATGCTCAATGAAGTGGTATTTTTAGCCACTTTCAACTATGATTTATAAAAGGCAGAGAGGAGCTCCCCATATACTTTTTTTGCCAGAATAAACAAATTTAAAACATATTGTGATGGTGCTAATTAAAAATAGCTTCCCATTGCCCAAGATATGAATTGTGTCCCCATTTTTCATAGTTGTGGTCAAGCAAAAGCAGTGCCCACGTCCCCGCACATGCGTACGGCGACACGTCCTCAACACCCAGCAGCGCGTCCAGAAGCTGAAACATTTGGTTGAAACTTCCGTTACGCCAGCTTGCCAACCAGTTCGGGTTTTCAATTCCCAGCAAGTGTGACAACCGTCTTTCTCCTGGCGCAGTTGGTAACATTCGTTGATGGACGTATTTGCGACACTTCAGAATGCGAGTTGGAGTTGATTTGATGAAAAAGAGCACACCTATCACCTCTGACTTCTGTAACTTCCCAACTCAGCAACGGTTCCGGGGTTTAGACTGAGACCCTTCACTACTTACCTTTGGATAAATCACAGAACATCCTTGGGACACACTTTTTATTTATTTATGTATTTATGTATTTATTTATTAAATGGGAGGCTCTAATATGTGGAGAAGGGAAAAGAAATAACACAATTGGTGTTGAGGAGACTGAGGCGGTCCTGGTAGATTTTCAGTAACATTAACTGCCAAGTCGATTCAGAAAAACAATTGTGAACAAATGCATTTTTTTTTTAAATAATTTTATTTTTTTAATGGGGTGACATCAATAGATCAGGATACATATATTCAAAGATAACAAGACCAGGGTATCTTGTCGTTCAATTATGATGCATACCCGTCACCCAAAGTCAGATTGTCCTCTGTCACCTTCTATCTTGTTTTCTTTGTGCCCCTCCCCCTCCCCCTTTCCCTCTCCCATTCCTCCCTCCCCCCCGTAACCACCACACTCTTATCAATGTCTCTTAGTTTCACTTTTATGTCCCACCTACGTATGGAATAATGCAGTTCCTGGTTTTTTCTGATTTACTTATTTCGCTTCGTATCATGTTATCTAGATCCCACCATTTTGCTGTAAATGTTCCGATGTCATCATTTCTTATGGCTGAGTAGTATTCCATAGTGTATATGTGCCACATCTTCTTTATCCAGTCATCTATTGATGGGCTTTTTGGTTGTTTCCATGTCCTGGCCACTGTGAACAATGCTGCAATAAACATGGGGCTGCATGTGTCTTTACGAATCAATGTTTCTGAGTTTTGGGGGTATATACCCAGTAGAGGGATTGTTGGGTCATAAGGTAGTTCTATTTTCAGTTTTTTGAGGAACCACCATACTTTCTTCCATAATGGTTGTACTACTTTACAGTCCCACCAACAGTGGATGAGGGTTCCTTTTTCTCCACAGCCTCTCCAACATTTGCTATTACCAGTCTTGCTAATAATAGCTAATCGAACAGGTGTGAGGTGGTATCTCATTGCTGTTTTGATTTGCATTTCTCTAATAGCTAACGAAGATGAGCATCTTTTCATATATCTGTTGGCCATTTGTATTTCTTCCTGGGAGGAGTGTCTGTTCATATCCTCTTCCCATTTTTTTATGGGATTGTTTGTTTGTTTGTTGTTGAGTTTTATGAGTTCTTTGTATATTTTGGATATTAGGCCCTTATCTGAGCTGTTGTTTGAAAATATCATTTCCCATTTAGTTGGCTTTCTGTTTATTTTGTTATCAGTTTCTCTTGCTGAGCAAAAACTTCTTAGTCTGATGTAGTCCCATTCATTAATTTTTGCCTTCACTTCTCTTGCCATTGGAGTCAAATTCATAAAATGCTCTTTAAAACCCAGGTCCATGAGTTGAGTACCTATGTCTTCTTCTATGTACTTAATTGTTTCAGGTCTTATGTTTAGATCTTTGATCCATTTTGAGTTAATTTTAGTACAGGGGGACAAACTGTAGTCCAGTTTCATTCTTTTGCATGTGGCTTTCCAGTTTTCCCAGCACCATTTATTGAAGAGGCTTTCTTTTCTTCATTGTGTGTTGTTGGCCCCTTTATCAAAAATTATTTGACTATATATATGTGGTTTTATTTCTGGACTTTCTATTCTGTTCCATTGGTCTGTCTATTTTTCTGCCAATACCATGCTGTTTTGATTGTCGTGGCCCTATAATACAGTTTGAAGTCAGGTATTGTAATGCCCCCAGCTTCATTCTTTTTCTTTAGGATTGCTTTGGCTATTCGGGGTTTTTTATAGTTCCATATAAATCTGATGATTTTTTGCTCTATTTCTTTAAAAAACGTCATTGGAAGTTTGATGGGAATTGCATTGAATTTGTATATTGCTTTGGGTAATATAGCCATCTTGATTATATTTATTCTTCCTAGCCAAGAACAAGGTATATTCTTCCATCTCATTATATCTTTTTCAATTTCCCTTAACAATGGTTTATAGTTTTCATTATATAAGTCCTTTACATTCTTTGTTATGTTTATTCCTAAGTATTTTATTTTTTTTGTTGCAATCGTGAAGGGGATTATTCTTTTGAGTTCCTTCTCAGTTGTTTCATTGTTGGCATACAGAAAGGCTATTGACTTCTGTACGTTAATTTTGTATCCTGCGACCTTACTGTATTGGCTTATTGTTTCTAGTAGTCTTTTTGTGGATTCTTTGGGGTTTTCGATGTATAGGATCATATCATCTGGAAAAAGTGATACCTTTACTTCTTCTTTTCCGATATGGATGCCTTTTATTTCTTTGTCTTGTCTGATTGCTGTGGCGAGAACCTCTAGTACCACATTAAATAAGAGTGGAGAGAGTGGACAACCCTGTCTTGTTCCTGATTTAAGGGGGAAAGCCTTCAGTTTAGTGCCATTTAATATGATGTTAGCTGATGGTTTATCATATATGGCCTTTATCATGTTGAGATATTTTCCTTCTATACCCATTTTGTTGAGAGTCTTAAACATAAAATTGTGTTGTATTTTATCAAAAGCCTTTTCTGCATCTATTGATAAGATCATGTGGTTTTTGTTCTTTGTTTTGTTGATATGGTGTATTACGTTAACCGTTTTACGTATGTTGAACCATCCTTGAGATTCTGGGATGAATCCCACTTGATCATGATGTATTATTTTTTTAATATGTTGTTGTATTCGATTTGCTAGTATTTTGTTTAGTATTTTAGCATCTGTATTCATTAGAGATATTGGTCTGTAGTTTTCTTTTTTTGTGCCATCCTTGCCTGGTTTTGGTATGAGGGTTATGTTGGCCTCATAAAATGTGTTTGGAAGTATTGCTTCTTCTTCAATTTTTTGGAAGACTTTGAGTAGAATAGGAACCAAGTCTTCTTTGAATGTTTGATAAAATTCGCTGGTATAGCCGTCAGGGCCTGGACTTTTATTTTTGGGGAGGTTTTTAATGGTTTTTTCTATTTCTTCTCTACTGATAGGTCTGTTTAGGCTTTCTGCTTCTTCTTGACTCAGTCTAGGAAGGTTGTATTGTTCTAGGAATTTATCCATTTCTTCTAGGTTGTTGAATTTAGTGGCATAAAGTTTTTCATAGTATTCTACAATAATTCTTTGTATATCTACGGTGTCCGTGGTGATTTCTCCTCTTTCATTTTGGATTTTGTTTATATGAGTTCTTTCTCTTTTTTCCTTGGTAAGTCTTGCCAAGGGTTTGTCAATTTTATTGATCTTTTCAAAGAACCAGCTCCTTGTTCTATTAATTTTTTCTATAGTTTTCTGTTCTCTAATTCATTTATTTCTGCTCTGATTTTTATTATCTCCTTTCTTCGGCTGCTTTTGGGTTGTCTTTGTTCTTCTTTTTCTAGTTCCTTAAGGTGGGAAGTTAAGTGGTTCACTTGGGCTCTCTCTTGTTTGTTCATATATGCCTGAAGTGATATGAACTTCCCTCTTATCACTGCTTTTGCTGCATCCCATAGATTCTGATATGTCGTATTGTCATTTTCATTAGTCTGTATAAATCTTTTGATCTCTGCACTTATTTCTTCTTTGACCCATTCATTTTTTAAAAGTATGTTGTTTAGTTTCCACATTTTTGTGGGATTTTTTTCCTCTTTTTTGCAGTTGAATTCTAGTTTCAAGGCTTTATGATCAGAAAATATGCTTGGTACAACTTCAATTTTTCTGAATTTGCTGATGTTGTTTTTGTGGCCCAACATATGGTCAATTCTTGAGAATGATCCATGTACACTGGAGAAAAATGTATACTCAGTCACTTTGGGATGAAATGTCCTGTAGATGTCTATCATATCCAGGTGCTCTAGTGTTTTGTTTAAGGCCACTATGTCTTTGTTGATTCTCTGTTTGGATGACCGATCTAGAGCCGTCAGCGGTGTATTGAGGTCTCCAAGTATGATTGTATTTTTGTCAGTTTTTGTTTTAAGGTCAATAAGTAGCTGTCTTATATATTTTGGTGCTCCTTGGTTTGGTGCATATATATTAAGAATTGTTATGTCTTCTTGATTCAGTGTCCCCTTAGCCATTATGAAATGGCCATTTTTATCTCTGAGTACTTTTCCTGTCTTGTAGTCAGCATTATCCGATATGAGTATTGCTACACCTGCTTTTTTTTGGATGTTATTTGCTTGGAGTATTGTTCTCCAGCCTTTCACTTTGAATTTGTTTTTATCCTTGTTACTTAGATGAGTTTCCTGTAGGCAGCATATGGTTGGATTTTCTTTTTTAATCCATTCTGCTACTCTGTGCCTTTTTATTGGTGAGTTTAATCTGTTTACATTAATGTAATTATTGATACTTGTGAGTTCCCTATTGCCATTTTATATCTTGCTTTCTGTTAGTTTTGTGTCTTGTTTGATCCTTCTCTTTCGTTTTTCTATCTTTTGTTTTTATTTGGTTGTATTCCATACATCTTTCCTCTGTTGCTATCTTTTTTATCTCATGTGCTTCTGTGGTGGTTTTTTCAGTGGTGGTTACCTTTGAGTAATGAAAAGGGTCCCTACCCTGTTCATTGTAGCGAACTATTTTGTGAGTACTTTTGCACTCCATCGTCCTTTGCTACTGTTAATCTCCATCTTCTCCCCCTCTTTCTTTTTGTTGTTGTCACAGTTTAAATTTGGTTGTATTGTGTTCTTCTTGGAGCTTTTACTTGTGGCTCTGTTTTTTTTTTGTTCTTTGTATCTGATTGGAGAACCCCCTTTAGTAATTCCTGGAGTGGGGGTTTTCTGATGATAAATTCCCTCATCTTTTCTGTATCTGTGAATGTTTTTATTTCTCCTTCATATTTGAAGGATAGCTTTGATGGGTATAGTATTCGTGGCTGAAAGTTTCTCTCTTTCAGGACTTTAAATATTGGGGTCCACTCTCTTCTAGCTTGTAGAGTTTCTGCTGAGAAATCTGATGATAATCTAATGGGCCTTCCTTTATATGTTGTATTCTTCTTTTCCCTGACTGCCTTGAGAATTTTTTCTTTGCTGTTGGTTTGTGTCAATTTCATTATGATATGCCTTGGAGTAGGTTTGTTGGGGTTAAGAAAACTCGGTGTTCTGTTTGCTTCTTGAATTTGAGGCTTTAGTTCTTTCCACAGGCTTGGGAAGTTCTCATCTATTATTTGTTTGAGTATGTTCTCCATTCCATTTTCTCTCTCTTCTCCCTCTGATATACCTATTATTCTTATGTTATTCTTTTTGATGGAGTCAGATAATTCTTGTAGGGCTATCTCATTTTTTATTTTATTTTATTTTATTTTATTTTTTTTTAATTTTTGAGTCTCTTTCTTCTTCTCTCTGTTGTGCCTCAAGTTGCTTGTCTTCTATTTCACTAATCCTCTCTTCTATCTGACCTGTTCTATTAGCTAAGCTTGTTACTTCGTTTTTCAGCTCGTGAATTGAGTTTTTCATCTCTGTTTGATTTGTCTTTATAGTTTCAATTTCTTTGGACATATATTCTTTGTGTTCATTGAGTTGTTTTCTGAGCTCCCTAAATTGCCTTTCTGTGTTGTCTTGTATATCTCGGAGGATTTTTAGGATTTCTATCTTGAATTCTCTGTCATTTAGCTCCAAGGTTTCCAATATATTAAATTTTTTCTCCATAGATTTTTCCTCATCTAGCTGTGTTACCTCTCTTTCTTTTGTATCCATGATATTCGATTTTCTCTTCCTTAATGGCATCTGAGGGTGGTTTTGTTGACAGTATTAATGAGATTTAATAAAGAATAAAAAGTTGAAAAAATAAAAAATCAAAAAGAGTTTTTTTTTAAAAAAAATTAATAATGAAATAAAGAAAAATAAAATAATAATTTAAAAAAAAAAGGAAATTATTCCCCCCCTCCTTTTTTCCTCTCCTCTCCCCTTTTTCTTGAGAAAATCTTGTGGTGAACTGTGAATTATAACAAACAATGCCTGTGATGGAGGTCCTGAATTGGGGAAAAGTAATAAAGGGGCAAAAAAAAAAAAAAGAAAAAAAAAGGAAAAAAAAAAGGGGGGCGGTATGGACCCACAAAAAGCAAATAAGGAAAAAATTTGGGTCAACAATAAAATGATTTGCTTTTAGGTGTTGGTGTTGTCTAAGAGTTATGATGAGAGGAATAAGAGAACAGAAAAATGGGGGGACAAATTAAAAAAATACTATTGTATTTAGTGGAAAAAGAACTAGATAAAATGGAGAGCCAGGGATGGGAGCACTGCTAGTGAGTTAAAAAGGTGAAGTAAAAAACCCCCAAAATGCCACAAACATAAGTTTGAGTCCCAGATAAGATAATTTGTTTGTTATTGAGGTTTGAATGAGAGGAGATGTAAAGGAGAAAGGAAGAAACTAATATAGAGGGAGAAAAGAAAGAGAGAGAGAGAAAAAAAGAGGGAACCAGTAAAAGAAGAAAAAAGAAAGGAGAGAGAGAGAGTTAAGGGTTTTGGAGTGCAACCCTCATAGAGAGAAAGGAAGAGGAGAAAAAAGATAATGGGAGATGTAACACTTATGGGTAGTGTAGTTCAAGGAGAGGAGAGAGTAAGACCGGCAGAGAGTTAATCGGCCAAATTGGAGGAGGAAAAAATGTATCAAGAATGAAGATAAGAGAAACAAACGAACAAATACAATAAAATGGGATAGGTTATAAAGTCTGCAGATTATTCTTGATTTTGAGAGGTTATCTTCTTGTTTTTTCTTTTCTCTCCCTCTTCCTGGTCGGTGACTCTGTACCCCAGGTTCTGCCCCTTTGGCACGCTCAGGTAGAGGTTTGCAGTTGATAAGTCTCTATGGCAATGTCATGTATTGTGCTTTAGTCTCGTTGGGAGTCAAGGCTCATTAGCTTTCATAGGCTCCGACAGTGAGAGAGTCCGTGTTCCTGGAGCCTTTCTCCTAGTCTTTCCTTCCTCAATTAGTAGCCTGATAATCCAGCTATGGGGTTGTTGCTGCCTCTGCCTGGATAGTAAGAGGTTCAAAGAGCTGGCAACTCCCCACTCTATTTCCACTCAGCACAGGGCTCTGGGTAAGGCTCAGTCAGTCAGAGCTGTTAGCATAATCAGGCGGGCTTTCCGCCCACTCAAAGACCTCTGGCTCTGCCACTCTGTCTGGTAACACAGGTGGGCACCCACTTCCGGGGTGCTTGGAGGAAACTCTCATTCACTATCTGCGTGCGCAGACCAGGATATCCGGCCAGTAGTCTCACGCTCTGAGTGAAACCCCCAACCGCATGGAAATTTGCAGCGCTGGAATTCTCTCTCGCTCCGTCCCCGTGCGCGGCTTTTGCAAGGCGCTGGGGTGGCCCGAGATTCCGCTTTTGCCCACACAAAGGCCCCTGACTCTGCCCCTCTGTGCGATAACACGGGCGCGCCCTGCCGAGGCACTCGGAGGAATCGCTCACTTCCTATCTGCGCGTGCACACCAGGATATGAGGCCGGCCGCGTTTCCCTGAGTGAAACCCTCACCAGCACGGAAAATTTCCACCGTTGGAATTAGTTCTCGCTCCCTCCCGTGCACGGCTTTCCCAGGGCGCTGGGGCTGCCCAGAGATTCTGCTTTCGGCCCACAGAAAGGCCTCTGACCCTGCCTCTCTGTGGGGCAACACGGACACCCACTTCTGGGGCTTAAGAAGAGATCTCTCGCCCACTAACTGCGCACCAACCAGGAGAACGGGTAAAATGGCTGCCCCGCTTGTCTTTCTTTGTTCGGGTTTGGCGCGAGTGTTAGCTTGTATTGCCCGGCTTGCCACAGGAACAGTTTTTCCTCCGCTAGGATCTCCGTGCCACAGCCTGGTTCGGCCTTTTGTGCGCGGCCTGGATGTATTCACCCCCTTTGCCTGCCTCAGTTTCTATATTCACAGTTACCAGAGAAAGCCGCCCTGTTTAGGTTAGTGAGGAAGGCGGAGCATTTCTTACTCCCTATTTCCTTCAGGATTTGGTTATATATTTAGCCAATTTTTCACTCGACCATACCTTTGGGTGTATTGTGAAGCATCTGGAGGCTCCAAGTATAGGTTTTTCTGTTTCTGGTTGAAGATCTTGTTGAGTTTTGGGGGAGATTTATCGGTATCGCTTCCTACTCCGCCATTACTCTGACGTCATCTCCCCAACAAATGCATTTTAGAAGAGTTTCCCTGGCACTTCTTTTTGAAAATCTAATCAGAAAATGCAATTGATGAGGACAGTACGTTCTCCATGAAGTTAATTCATTGAAACCGGCCCTGGGGAGTGGAGATGGGAAGGCGTGGCAATCACGGTGAACGCTGATAGGAGGAGTTAAGACCCGAAGTGGGGACTATCTGGCTCTGAAGCTGGCACTTACTAGCCTACGGTGAATACACTGTGACTAGAACTGTGAGTTAGGTAGCTGGGTGATGACTGATGATCACCAGATGGAGAGAGAGCTGGATAGATGGATGACAGGTGGGCGATAGATTGGTCTGTATTTGGAGAGACTAGATCTCTCATATATTCCTGGTGCTTCATTCTCCTGTATTTAAAAGACATAGTTTTAATCTTAAATTGATTCAATCAAATGGAGGTTTCTCTAGTGCAGAAGTTTAAAAATTTAAATCCTAGACTGGCCTAAGTTCTTCTGAGTGCTAAGCAGCTGCTCCACATGTCTCATCATTCGGAGAGTACTTCTGATTAGAATCCTGTCTCAGACATCACAAAAACTTAAAACTTGTGTGTGTTTGTTCTTTCCATTGTCTTTGGTGTTATCATTTGAGAAGCATTCTGTATCCATCACGAAGGCTTCTTTTTATAATTTCTGTGCTGTCGCCAGATTGAGCGGCTCCATGAGAGAGGCGAGGCAATGCTGATTAAGTCCTTTGTCATCCTGAAGGCTGATTACTGTAATTCACTCTTTGTGGGCCCCCCAGATTGTGCCGTTGGGAGATTGCAGTTGATAGAAAATGCTGTGCTAGACTCCTCCTTTGAATAAAATCTGTTGAACATATTATCCTGGTTGTGAAAACACTAGCTTTGTCATTCCTCATAACTGATGCACTTTCAATGTGCGTTGACTACCTTACTATCTGCGAAAGGGGTCTGTTACTGATAAGATTCAGTGGCAGCAATTCACTAGTGATAAGTCTGTCTTGGGGCCATAGGCTGCACCCACACCTTCTGCTAACCGTGGGATCTGTATACAGGCTGCCAGGTATGAGGAGTAAAGGATATATACCCAGAGATGCTTCAACAAGTACCCACCTTACCGCTGAATAATAGCTGCAATATACTAACTTCAGTCATGCCAAATGTGCACGAGTATATCACAACACAGTGACACATTAGAAAACTGTGCAGCCTCCACAGGGTACAAAAAAACTCCTGCACTTCCCTTTCTTCATGACTAGAACTATGAATTAGGTAGAGGGTAATTATTGATGATAGGTAGCTAGGCAGATAGATGATAGATAGATAGATAGATAGATAGATAGATAGATAGATGATAGAAAAATAGACTGACAGGCACAGATGGGTGATAGAATTGTCTATATTTGGAGAAACTAAATTTCTCATTTATTTCTGATTCTTTTGTAAAAATATAACGATATATTTGGAAAGTTAATGGGATAAATGTATCAGTTATCAAGGCTTTTTTATACATTTTGACTTGGTATTTTCAAAACTATGAACTTATTCCACGGAAATTATAAATTTCCCTTTGTCACTTTTTTTTTTATATCGTATTATTCACTTTCTGCACGCTATTCTTAAAAGGCAAGCAATTCAAATATGTACCAATAGGCCAATATTAAATGAGCACTTAAGATCATATAGATCAAAGGCATATAATATTAAAGTGACACCTCTCCATCCATAGTGATGTGAATAAAATTTAGGTATTAATTCTGTGTAATAATCAAAAGAGACTTACTTTATTTTTTAAATATTTCTAAGAAGTTTTCCACTTCCTAGAAATATTTCTTTTTTTTTTAATTTTTTTTTAATTCATTTTAGAGAGGAGAGAGAAAGGGAGAGAGAGAGGAGAGAGAGACAGAGAGAGAAGATGGGGAGGAGCTGGAAGCATCAACTCCCATATGTGCCTTGACCAGGCAAGCCCAGGATTTCGAACCGGAGACCTCAGCATTTCCAGGTTGACGCTTTATCCACTGCGCCACCACAGGTCAGGGTAGACTTACTTTAAACATTACTAAGAAAGTTTACGTTCGGCGAAGGGATAAGACACAAGCGTCCCTCACTAGCTTCAGAGAGGTAGGCCTCTGCAGCAAGACACAGGTAGCAAAAACAAATATGTGGTTTTGCCTCCAAATCCCTACATACTGTGTGCCCACGGTAATCTTTCACTACAACATCCTGCACAACCCATGGCTCTTTCAAAGTTGAGAGTTAATGGACGTACGATATTGGATTTGTTTCAGTTGTACACCATAATGCTGTGATATTTGGCTGCACAGGGATTGCTCACCACAGTAAGATGCTTACCCTTCTCCAGACTTTCCTGGCATGGTGGCGCCTCCACCACTTTGTATGGCGGACACAGCCTAGACCACCCGGCCTTCCCTGGACCTCTTAGAATTCCATTTGTGTTTCAAGTCTAGCTCGGTTGTTTCAGAGGCCAAGGCGCCCTCCCAGGTAGAACCAATTCCTCCCTTCCTTCCCATTGTAAGCACTTTTGCTAGGAGCTGGCATTTACTTCTCTGTCTGTTCTCCATTTCACCCCTCCCCCTATGCTTTCAATCTGTCCTTAGAGTCGATTTCTGAGGACAAGGATCTGGATTCCCAGAACCAAATCAATCTCTGGCATATAACAGATACTCAGCAAAAGTCGGAGAGAAGATGATACAAAGGAAAAGATAGAAGGTTGGAGGGAGGGAGTGAGGGTGAAGAAAGAAAGGCGGAAAAAAATAGTAACAGAGTTTTTCCTAGCTGCTTTGGGGATGCTGCACTGTAGCATTGCAAGAGCTGGATACATAGTGCCGCGTCTACGAGGACCAGAGACACTCAGATACAATTAGAACGTCACAGGGCCGCTAAGTGGGGAAGAAGGTATCAAGATTTGAACCTAAGTCATGGAGCCTTCACGGCTCAAGAAAGGCCCGAGGCCTATTCTATACACTATTAAGCTCATGCCAGTTTTCCAGAGAAAGGGCATAACACTTCGATGAATGCTGGTAAGGTGAGCATGTTTCGTAGATTAAAGAACCCAGGGGTTCTTATCGTTTCTCTAAATATTTTACCCCTTTCAAAACTGGCATTTGAGTTATTTGCTAAATGCATCAGTATACATTTATGGTACAACATTCTAATATTTTAGATAATCTCAGCATTACTCCAAAAAGCAGGAAGGGGGGGGTGTAAAGCTGATGAGTGCTGTATCCTAGTAACATTTCATGAACTAAATTAATTGAGGGTCAATTCATAGAAAAACAATTGCTTTCATCCGCATGCTTGACAAACGAAATGTTATTTTTCACGTTCCATTATGATTTGTTTCTCTTGGCATATATACAGATACAGCATCCACATGGTCCTAAAATAATTTATAAAATAATTTATAATTTATAAAATAATATTTTATAAATAATTTATAAAATAATTTGAAAATTAGCTGAGAATGTATTATTAGACACATATTAGGGGTTTGGATTATGGTCCAGCCAGAGAAAGGTCTTGGGCCATGTTCCATAGACTGTGACAAGCAAAGCCCCCAATCTGAGCCTCTAGAATCTTCGTTATAAATATTAGTGAAATTATCTACTCTCCTTTGGCCAAAAAGATCTCCGTGTTAGTGCTTTGTAAGGCATTGTTCCAACAATCTCCTCCTGTGTGACCACAGCATCTCAACATGGGTCTGTCTGACAGACATGACTTCTTTCATACTGATTTTCGATATATTTAACTCTATGTGACCTGCCCTGTTGTGTTTGAAAACTGTCGCCTGCCAGCAGTAGATTTGAAAGCTTTAACTTAGACCATGAAGATCTATCTCAAAGTGTGTAAACTGCTTCATTCCATGTGAATTTCCTGTCTCATAATGCAGTATATCATCTGAGTAAGTAACTATGACTTCTTCCTTGCCACACCGTGTGGATCACATGCATGTGTGTGCCCGTACCCACAAGGAAGGACATGTGAAAGAGTTGTAAGTGGGTTAACAACTGTGCCCTGTCTCTATAGCTCTGCACACACTGTGCACGGTGACCTCGTTGTGTGGACTGTCACTTCTGTGTCCCTTGGAATCCCCTATTAAGTAACTCTGTACAGGCCACCGTTCACAGCCTCAACACATGACTGACCAATAACAGACACTACTCACCTTGCCAATTTCTTGTTACACTGAGATACTTGCAATTATTCCTATTCAGAACTGATGACTCCTCAAATCCAGTGGAATTATTTTTGTGAAGAACATGATGGCTCTATTTTCCCTTAAGCTATAATTCCAATAACTATTGATAATTTTATATATATATTATACTTATATTATATATATTAAATATATATATAATAAGTATGGGGGGTGTTAAATATGCCCAGCAAAAGTCGCTAAAAATTGGATGCTTTCTCCCAGCAATTCAGAACTGAAGAGAAGGAGAAAGGCAGGGTTGCAGAGAAGACACAAAGCACAGGCTTTGCAGGTGCCCACCGAGAAATGGAGCCGGTGTTGGGACCTGTATCTAAATAAAGTTAAGCAACAATTTTCAACTCTCAGAACCTCAATCTCCTCATCTGCACAATAGGGGGAGGGAGGAAGGGAGAGAGAGAGAGAGAGAGAGAGAGAGAGAGAGAGAGAGAGAAAGAGAGAGAGAGAAGAAGAAGAAGGAGAAGGAGGAGGAGGAGGAGGAAGAGATACAAACAGAAACACCGATATTTTTGTTCCTCTTATTTATGCATCCATCAGTTGACTCTTGAATGTGCCCTGCCAGGGGATGGAACCCGCGATCTTGGCGTATCAGGACAACACTCTCACCATCTGAGCTACCCAGCCAGGACTTAGAAGTCAAATTTTAAGTGAACTGATATTAATCCCCCAAATGCTAGAGTGGTACTGATTCCTCTCCCACCCCACGGAAACTTTCTGGCCACAGAACTGGGTGAGACACAGCGTGTCGCACTGCTCGCAGCCTGCCGATACAGACACGTAGAGCGTGGGGCGTTGGGAGCCCCGGGTTTGGTATCTCACTCCGGCTCTGCTTTCTGGCCCTTCCTTCCATTTCCACTTTTCTCATTAACCTGGGAAATTTTCCTAATGTCTCTGAGTCCCTGTTTTCTTTTCTCTTCTGCTACACGGAGATAGTGCTTACTGCATAATTTTCCTTGTTTTTACTTTCTTAAGGTGATTATGAAGAAAGATAATGTATCTTATTTATTAGCATATATTAATAGCATATATATGATGTTACTATTTAGCCAATAATAAAATAGTAATTAGCTGATCATTATTGCTATGACTATAGCTACTACTGATATCACATTATTGCTGGGTGACTGTGAGGATCAATCACAACAAAAATCATAACACCCCCTATCGTATAGAACCTCCCCTGTGCCTGGTCCTATACAGGTACAAAGTCTCCAAGGGTGTAAGGTGCTTGGTGTCATGGCTGGCGCGGACTAGACAGTCACCTGTGTAGCTACTATAATTGTTATCTTTATCACCTCATCTTTACACGCCGAAGCCATCCAGTTAGGTAACAATTACAGTTCCTGCTACCCGATGATGAAATATGAACTTCTGTGATCTTGGTTACATGATTTCTCTTCTGTAAGCTTCAACGTGGTTGAGATAGTAATAGACCTAACACCCTTCTGAGCACTGCCCACTTCACCAACTTGTCTCTCTAACACCCTGGAGGTTTCCAGAGGATCACAAATTGCTGACTTCAGAGTCCTCAGCTTGGTGGGTTCGCCTGGTAGCTTTGAATGATAGTCACTACTATTCTTCCTTGAGTAATCGCTAACCCAGAGATGCAAAACCAACTCAGTGACATCACTCAGGAAATCCCCACCGACCCACTAACCCTGATTCCATGTATCTAGAAAATGCAGAGAATAAGTGAGACACAGGCAAAGAGGTTGTCTTTGCTAACAAAATTTTCTCAATTAACAAAATCCTGAACTTGAAATTCTTAGAGATATTTCTGGCTAATAAAGGTCTCTTCCCCGTGGGTCACTGCACATTCAGCCACAAATGATCACTGCCTAATTTCTCTGTGCGGCTGGGTACGGATGCCAGGATCCCATTCATCGCAGCCCAAGGCTCAGTGATGAGAGGCCACAGTTGGCTTCCGATCGCTCCAACACAAGTCAGAGGGGCACATCTACTTCCGCAGGAAGGCTTTGGCCAGGAAGGGTGTTCATTACGGTAGCTTCCCCACGGGGCATCAAACATGGGCTGAGAACTCGCCCTAGCTTCCTTCAAAGTCAGGATCAGCAAACAGACTGGGATTGCTAATATTCTAGGGTTTCCTACGCCTGCCACACTGATACTGCTTTGTCCCCTACCAGCCTAAGACGTCTAGAAAACATGGAGACACACAAAAGTGAAGAGCGTTTAAGTATAGAGAGGAGTTACATATGAGAAGAACTTCAAAGTCTGACAACTTGATTCACCTACAAGAAGTCAAGGGACACAGATGGCCCAACCATCCCTAGGTAACCTCCTCGCCATTCCTCTTGTGCTTTTCCATACAACACCCTCTCTGACCTCTTTGTTGTCTTCCCCAGGTTCTGCTTTTACAATCCCCGTACAGTCTACTTGGAGCCACAGGCTCTCTCTCTCCCCAGCAGGGTGACCTTCGCCCTTTCCTTCAGATGATCTCAGACAGCGTTCTCCTCGCCTGACTGTCCTCGGGCCACTCCTCAGACAACACTGCCGTGGGACTCCCTCCCGCTCCCATCGGGGTCCGCGCCGGAAGTGCCGCTGACGTGACCCTCGTCCCCCCTTTCCAGTCTCGGGTGTTGGTGTTAGTTCTCTCTTGGGTTTTAGATATCATCAAGGGTTGTATGAAAAAATAAAAGAACTTCCTTAATCCAAATTATCCGCACGCATCAGTCCACACTCCCCTTCACAGACTATGAGGGCAGGTGGCACAGAACGCCCCGGGCTCTGTCTTTGCAGAGAATAAGAAGTAGTGTCGGAAAATAAGGGACGAGGACTAAATCTGTCATTCCGCAAATGTTTGTTGGGGACCTACTGTATCTCAAACACGGCGGCAGGTATGAAGGATACAGTGGGGAACACAAGGAGGTTACCGTCACAGGCCCTGCATTCTCAGCACTCACAACCTACACGAAACAGGGCAACCAGCCTTACAGCACGCTGGCTTTCTGGGCTCCGACCTTTTCCTTTGTACAGCAGGGACTGTGATGCTTGAATGCAGGGGAAAACAGACAGTGAGACAGACGTGTCCCATCAGGGACAGCTGGTCATTCTCAGTGGTTCTCATACACACTGGCCAGTTGGAAGGATGATTAGCACAGGCCACTGTGAGCGCTGAAATCCAGATATGATTATGTCCCCTAAGAGAGAGGCGAGCACAGGGGACTGGACATCTCTGTCCCAGCAGGAAAGAGAAAACTAGACTTGTATAAACAAGAGGCCGGCTGGAAAGAGAAAACTAGACTTGTATAAACAGGAGGCCGGCCGACCTTCCTAGGAGGCAAGCCGAAGGCTTTTCCCAGAAGGGAAAGTGAGGGAGAATTTCTCGCTACTAGAGAGTCAGCCTTCAGAGGGTCAGGGAGAGCGGCTTTTAAGGATCTGTTGTTCCCGTAGCGACAGTTGTCAAAATACACCAGAGCTCGGTTTCTTCAATACATCAAGTATTTGATTCTTATCCTCTATATTAAAGTTAAAACCTGTAACAAATAAGGGCACCTTCCTACTCCTGTTCTGGATTTTTAATAACTATGTGTCACCCTCCTTCTCCTTCTCTTTCCTGATTCTTACCAGCCTCTTCTCATACCACTCTCTCCCCCTTTCACTCTATCCTATTCTTCTCTTTAATGGATTTATTGTAACACATCTTAGTGAATATTCACATGTTGGGAGTGCGTATTTGGTGTGCGAATGCAGGAATGAATGGAGGTCGAAGTTCTACCTTCTCTATGTGTCTGTTTCCTCCACTTCAACTCCATGGACGCTCACTAATTACCTCTTGTTTGCTAAGCATTAGGCTTGCTTGAGGTGAGTGCCTGAGATTCTCTGCAGCAGAGAGACTCACAATAGTTGAAAGACTGTCTCCTTCAAATTCAGTTGCTTGTGGTAATTACAAGAGCCTCAGGTTTACGTGTTTATCTGCTTTTGACCTTCTCCCAATGAAAAGAACGCAAGCCGTTGACTCTGAGAAACTCGTCCATTCTTTTATGCAGTGAAATGCTGAATAAAACTCCATCTCTAGAAGTAGCGTCCGTGTGTGCACATGAGTGCATGACATTAAAGAGAAATTATGTGAATCAGAGAAAACATTGTGGACTAGGACAAAGGAATAAATTTACCTTCAAATCTGACATTTTATGTTTTCGGTAACTTCAGAAAAGAGTCACCTACCTGCTCTCATCGTGATTTTCTTGTATTAAATGATGAATGCTAAAAGGTTCTTTCTAAGATGAACAAAGTGTTAAACCAGGGAAATGTGTGAGATTGGGTAGAAGACACATTTTTCTTAAGCTTTCAAAGTATTGCATAATAATTGAGTTATTAAAGGTCACAGTACTAGCAAATCTATTGGAATCCAGAATTTTTTAACTCCCAACATTTTCTGGGCAAATATATATATATATATATATATATATATATATATATATATGTAAGCAATAGTGTGTTTTTTCTCATCCACCCTTGTGAAAAACATACATTTGCCGAAAACCTATAGAACAAATCAAAATATACTGTGTAACAGATAGAGGCACACTGTACTGAATAATACAACTAAAATCTTTCAGCTTCTTTCCTTTTTCCTTTTTTCAGGAATTGTTGCTAAGTAATGGCCCCAAAGGGGTGCAACCATAAGGGGATGCTGTTGATTCTTTCTGAACCTGTCAATCATTATTTCCATAGCTACTTGCCTGATCATTTTTTATTTCCGAAGAATGCAATTACTTTTTGTTGTTATATTATATATTGAGAAGCAAATAAAATTTCATAAGCCTCACTGTCTTCAGGTATGTGAGTGATCTGTTATTATGAAGGCATTCTAGGGGTCCATTTCTCATGTGAGTAAATTTAATATTCAAAGAATTCTTGTGTGAGGGAATCAGGAAGACAATATAAATAAAAACAACCTTTCTTCCTGAGTGGTCTTTCATACTTATATTAACTTTGTCAAAATACTCCCAATTCAACTCTAATTTCTTGTCACAGTGAGAGACAGAAGCCGTGTCACCATCTCCCACCAACTTTAATTTCTCATCTTTGTGAAAGCTTGATTTATGTCATTCAAATCAATGGCCATTGGAAGAGCACCTATAATGATTTTTCTTTTTTTTTTTTTACAGAGACAGAGAGAGAGAGAGTCAGAGAGAGGGATAGACAGGAACAGACAGACAGAAATGGAGAGAGATGAGAAGCATCAATCATCAGTTTTTCGATGCAAGTTGCAACACCTTAGTTGTTCATTGATTACTTTCTCATATGTGCCTTGACCGCAGGCCTTCAGCAGGCTGAGTAACCCCTTGCTCAAGCCAGTGACCTTGGGTCCAAGCTGGTGAGCTTTGCTCAAACAAATGAGTCGGCGCTCAAGCTGGAGACCTTGGGGTCTCGAACCTGGGTCCTCTGCATCCCAGTCTGACGCTCTATCCACTGCGCCACCGCCTGGTCAGGCGGAAGAGCACCTCTAATGAAACATGCACAGGACTAAGAGTGGGAGACAGAAGGAAAGAGGGGGTGCAGCTCCCTGGTGTGCAACAGTTTACAGTCGAGCAGAGGCGGCAGGCGTGAGCAACCCCCTGCTAACACGAGAATTCACCCCTCCTATTTGGAACCCTGCTCTCACTATGTGCATTGCTGTCTCATAACACTTAGGACACCAAATATTCTCCCTGCATGTGTTCTCATTTTCACATCTAACTGGCCTGCCCCTCTCTGTCAAAATTACTCTCTAACACAGGGGTCCCCAAACTTTTTACACAGGGGGCCAGTTCACTGTCCCTCAGACCATTGGAGGGCCGGACTATAAAAAAAAAAACTATGAACAAATCCCTATGCACACTGCACATATCTTATTTTAAAGTAAAAAAACAAAACGGGAACAAATACAATATTTAAAATAAAGAACAAGTAAATTTAAATCAACAAACTGACCAGTATTTCAATGGGAACTATGCTCCTCTCACTGACCACCAATGAAAGAAGTGCTCCTTCTGGAAGTGCGGTGGGGGCCTGATAAATGGCCTCAGGGGGCTGCATGCGGCCGGCCCGTGGGCCATAGTTTGGGGACCCCTGTTCTAATGCTTTAAGTGTCCTTGTTTCTATAAGAGTGGCCATGCTGCAGTCTTTCCAGCCTGAAAATATATGATTAACCCCTTGTTTAGTCTCCTGAACATTTTGGTAAATACATTAAACCAGACAGAAGTGATCTCCATGACACCTCGTTGTAAAAGGACAGACGTGTACTTAGAATCTCAACACCTACTGGATCCCAGAAGCGCCAGATGGTGGGACAGCAGCGTGCTGTCTCTACTCAAATGTCAAATTATCATCAAGGAGCCCTGGCCGGTTGGCTCAGTGGTAGAGCGTCGGCCTGGCGTGCAGAAGTCCTGGGTTCGATTCCCGGCCAGGGCACATAAGAGAAGCGCCCATCTGCTTCTCCACCCCTCCCCCTCTCCTTCCTCTCTGTCTTTCTCTTTCCCTCCCGCAGCAAGGCTCCATTGGAGCAAAGATGGCCCGGGCGCTGGGGATGGCTCCTTGGCCTCTGCCCCAGGCGCTAGAGTGGCTCTGGTCGCAACAGAGTGACGCCCTGGAGGGGCAGAGCATCGCCCCCTGGTGGGCAGAGCATCACCCCTGGTGGGCGTGCCTGGTGGATCCCGGTCAGGAGCATGCGGGAGTCTGTCCGACTGTTTCTCCCCATTTCCAGCTTCAGAAAAAAAAAAAAAAATTATCAGCAAGGCTTTCTTGACCGGTCCTTACAGAACAATCGCCACTGTCGCTGGCGTGCCGTCCTTCCCCAGCTGCCGAAGTCTCTGCCTAGACGCTTCCTAGTGGCGGCTCACAGGCAGGAAGCCAATTGGTTCTCCTCGTTCCTGGATGCTTACCCAGTCCCTAGAACAGCATCTGACACACAGTAGGACCTCAATACAGTTTAATATTTTTCAGTGTCTCAGTGCCTTTTCCTCCCATGTGAGCTTGTGAAAAATCTGATACAGCAGTGAACACGTAGAAGTGCATGACTATCTGCATACCTCCCCTGACGGTGTGTGGAGATTTAATTACCTCTGGCTTTGCCCACTCTGCCATCCCTACAGCGGGACATTCTGGTAAACAGGGAGCCGAGCGGCGTCATTAACTTATGCCTGGGACACAGGCTGCATACTTCAAGATCAAAGTAACTGTTGTGTTGCTTCTCACTCTTCCATCAATGTCTGCACATGTAAAATTTCAGCATCTTAACATTGATTGAAAAGGTTGCGTGGAAAAATGAGACAGACTGACTCAGCGACAGGTGTTGGCAGTCGGCATGGAGAATGAGAGTCCTTTGTCAGCGTGACAGCCAGGAGCGGCGCAGCAACAATGCAGATGCCGGGATCCGACGTGGGTGGGGCGGGAGCTGGCTCTGAAAACGCCGGTCCCCGCTCACTTCCCGGGGATCCGAGCCCACAGCAGGGCCTTCTGGCCTGCATTCTCAGGCTGCCCCGCCAAGATAAGAAGGGTGGGTGTTTTTTTTTTTTATTTTATTTTTCTCATGAGTGCATTCAACATGAACAAACCTCAATTTTCCATCCAAATTCATTTTGGAGCCCATGATCTTTGTTACCGTTTCCGTGGCTGTGACCGGTAATGAGAAATTTAAAATTCAAGGCGGTTAACAAGCCTTTCAATGAAAATCCTAACATTGTTCTGTAAGGGAACTCGAGGACTTGAGTGGAAGTTGTGCACTAAATATGTTATTATTAAACATGTTTTCAAAATCTGAACTTTATGAGAGCTCTAGAAAGTAGCTGTGATCCTCCGTCTTTAGAATAAAGGACAGGGGCTTGGGAATAGGAAATATCTTAGTGGAAGCCAAACACTAGAGCAAGTTGTACGAGACAAAAGTCAAACCAAACCCTGACCGACAGTTCACACTCAGGATTTCACCGGCCACGTTTTCTCCTCTGAGACTCTGAACCCCGTGTCACCCCCTCAGATCTTCTGGAAATGTGGTGATCATTCAGTGGCTTAGCTTTGTTACAAATAAATGTGTATATGCAACACAGGGCTTCTGTTTGTCTTTTCGCTTCCTTTCGGCACATTTTTCAGTTACTTTTGCTGACAGTCCTCAATAACTACTTGCCAGCGTGTAGGAGGCACATTACTTTAGAGTTCACGGGAAACGTAAATAAGACAAATGCTGTTTTTAAACCTGTTTTTTCCCCATATCTATTTTCAAGTGTGATGGAAAGTGATGCCAATTTAGAACAGATTCCATTATGACAATTCTAATATTTGATTACTGCAATTTGGCGTACCTGGTGAACAGAAAATGGGACGTGGTAGTGGGGGGAATCTTCCTTCTAACTCTTGCGGAATCACTAGAGATGTGTGTACACAGAGAGAGACAAACCCCGCAACCAGTACCACCCCCTCACACAGACGTTTTCTCATACCCGCTTAGACCTTCCTGGTTCAGTTACCCTGTAAGAGAAAGACCTAAAACATGCAGTAGTCCCCCCTCATCCACGGATTTACTCCCTGCATTTTCCGCTACTAACAGTCAACACTGATTCAAAATTATTAAGTAGAAAATTCTAGAAACAAACAATTCATAAGTTTCAAATTGTGCGCCATTCTGAGTAGCAGGACGAAATCTCACGCCATCCCGCTTCATCTTGCCCGGGACGTGGACGGTCCCTTTGCCCGGCGAATCCGTGCCGGATACGCCAACTGCCGCTTAGTCACTTAGTGACTGTTTTACTTACCAGGTCGCCTGCTGCAGCACCACAGGTGACTGCAGTGACTGCTTCCAGGTCACCCTTGTCTTACTTTACAAGGGCCTCAGGGCCATTGACCTACCTTTTACTAAAGAACGTTGCTGTCCCCCTCTATTTTACTATTAGTTATTGGGGTTAAGGTCTTACTGTGTCTCAGTTACAAGGTAAACTTGATCATAGGTATCTATGTATAGGAAGAACACATAGTATATGTAGGGTGTGGGACTCTTTGGGGGTTTGGGCATCCACTGGGGGTCTTAGAACCTATCTCCCGTAGACCAGAGAGGATTGTTGTATGACTTTTGTGAAACTAATGGAACATTACTGATAAGAATGCTACTTTGAAATCAAGTCCTCTAAAACTTAAGTGACTTGACTGAAGTCACAGAGAGAGCAAAGTTATTCCTAGAAGAACAAGATGGGGCCCTATGTTTCCTTGACCTGGACTTGCGAAAGAGGAACGGAGGGCCAGTGAGGTTTGATCCCAGCTCTTTCAAATTGCCGACTGTTGTAGTGTTAACTGTCCCAGGCCTCCTCTGTAGGGCCGTTTTCTATTAATACCATTTGTGGCTGGTGCTGCTCATTTATACTCTGCCGAGAATGAGAGGAAGGGCATCAAATTTGCATTTTGTTTCATCATGTAAATATAGTCATTATTTTCATGTATAGCTCATGGATACATTCATTATTAAATAGCACAATGAGGCAACCTCGATTCTTGTCTTACAAAGGTCCACAGATGTCAGAATGCAAAGGTACCTTTTTAAGATAGATAATAAACACCACAGCAACATAACGACAGTCAATGGCATGGAAGGGGAGTTCCTAGAGTAGTCTGTTACACACAATAAAATTTTACCGCTCAGGGAAACTACTTTTAAAGAAACTCTCCAGATAGATGTAGATATAAAAACCTATGTTATTATGGCTATGCTTACACTTACAAACCAGTTCAATCCTGTTAACCTTATGAACACTAAAATCACTAATTTGCTGAATTCCATATTTCTGTTCCTTGTGGTCATATAAAAATGCCTAGCTTGTAATAAAATAATCACACTGAAGATTTTGAACGGGAAATTACACATAATCACAAATTGTAAAGTGACACTAGTATAATTCTTGAATCATTAAAAAAAAGTGTCATTTATATAGCCAGGCTCATTAGTCCCTCTGCCCATGAGAACTCCAAACCTGTGTCTACCTCACTTGTAAATTTAGTACCAGGTACATAAGAGTCTGAAAAGTCCACTTAGTCTATAAATATTGATTAAACCTGCACGAGTAGGAATATACATTTATTTCCATATTATATCCATGAAATTTTCTAACTGTAAGGGAAGACAGACCATCCTCATACTCAAAATTTCTTAAAACTCAGGGTTTCACCCTAAGTGGGAAGCCTATCAGGTTTTTGAAAAATAAAGAACCGATTTTCTTGAGACAAATTATTCTTTCCATGTAGCAGTATTTTAACCCCCTTATCCAATTTTCCCAAATCACCCATTTTGTATTTATCTAAACTATTATTATCATATTATTATTATTCAAGGACATTGTTATTTTGCCACTTTCTTTTCATAAAACTCAATACAGTCCTTCAAACAAGAACAGCAGCAATGACAACAATAAGAATAACAATAATAATAAAAAATCAATTACTCCTTTTCATATTTTCTTCCTGGCACTTTGAACAAAAAAAACCCATGAAAATATACATTTGATATATTTATAACATAATTATTTGTGCTAACACCTCTCCAGTTGTGCTTGTAAGCTCTGTGAGGTCTGGGCCACGTCTCAACCTGTATACCCATGATTCTATTCCCGAGGGTGGAGGTGATCAATACACATCTATATACCAAATTGAAACATTAAGCTAAAAGAATATATTAAAGTGTTTGGAGACTCTCTCTTCTGTTACTTTTTTTTTTGACTCATTGACTTCCTAGTTTTGGTTTTCTTTCCCTAACCCTCTCTACTAGGATGTCTAATGCTGGAGAAATTTAAATTGAAGACATCTGGCCAAGAAACCAGCTCTGACTTTTACCAACTGAGTAGCTTCCAGAAATTAATTTATGCAGAGCTTTTAAGTGACTTATGCCAAGTGATGGTCATAGCACCCACCTACATGGTCATGTATATCTATAGATATATCTATAGATATATATGTATCTATATGTCCATGTAGATATCTCTATATATAGCAGTTGATTAGTAAATGGTACCTTCCTTCCCTTGGCTTTGTGGACAGAATATAATACCCAGAGTTTTGTGCCAATGTCATGAGTGAGAAGTCACTGCTTCAGGAAGAAGAAATCAATCTAAAGACGGTATGTTCATGTTGTGGGCTATCCTTCTGAAGCATCCTCCTGTCCCTGGTCTGTTATCAGAAATGCCAAAGCTACTGTTTCCAAATAATTAGATGATCAAATGCTGATACATACTGAACATGAGAAGAGAACTCTAAGATACAGTCTAAGTATCTTAAAAGCATCCATTTTTCAAATTCAAAATTTGAAACTGGGATCTGAAATTGACAGCATCAGAACCTTTCTGAAGAAGCTCTTTCCCTCACCATGTTCACCTTTGAGCTGTTTATGTTTACTGGCTCACAAGGCAGCACAGTGCTAGGTACTAGGGTGTATGATGAGAACTAGGTTAAGATCTCTGCGCTTCTAGCTGAAATTTGTTTCTGTTAATTGCATTTCTTAAAAAGAGACATTAGATCTCTTACGCTTTAGCCCAGAAAAATTATTTTCCAGAGATGTTTGTGGAATTTGACGTACAAGGAAACAGATGGGGTATTTGTCTATTCCTCCCACCAGCCTCTCGGTGGGTTGGTGTCTGTGCACAGAACTACCTTTGCGGAAAGGAGGGGGGTGCCCAGTATTAACTGATCCCCATCTTTGAGCTCCCCTGATTATATATGTACAATCACAGATGACATGTAGGAAATTAACTCTCTGTTTCCCAAACTAGAATGATTAAAAGCTAGACGAACCTTCTTTTGGGGAAATCCATCAAAAGAAATCCATCACATTTGCAACAACAGTTAAAGTCAATTAGTGAGCACCGGCGTTGTGTTCGCTATAGGCTTTGGTAATCTTCAGTGCTGGGGAGGCAGAGGTAGGACAGAAGGACGGGGGAGGTGCTGGAACTATGCAAATAACACCTGCTGTCCTTAAATAAAAACACCAAAGGCCAATATATATATTTTTTGTGTTTTTGATTATATAAGGGGTTGTCGATTGTTTAATCTTCGATATTCTTATCTAAACCACCCTTCTCTACAAAATCAATGAAAAACATATTTGTTCTTCTTCACCAAGCCATTTTGAACTAGTCCAGATGAAACTCAAAGCTATCTTTCAAAGGGGAGAAGAAGTTATCTCATAGAAGTAGACACTGGAAGTAAATTCTGCATGGACGTGATCCGTAGGAAGCAGGGGAAAGTATCTGATCCTAGCTGGTCCGCTCAGGTTGGATGGGTGTCATTGGGGAGTATCTGCTTTCCTTTCCACCTAAGCTGGTCCCGAAGACCCCCAGTGTGACAGCAGGTGCTACATGTTGAGGAGTCTGTGTGCTTCATTCTTTCAAGTCATCACATGCATCCCAAAATCCTGGTTTCTCTAAAAATACATCCCTTTGGCTTCTGCTGCAGTCAGCACGGTTAGCTCCCTCTGGGCTTAAAAACTATTTGTCCAAAGGTGTAAGTAAAATGACAGTCACCCTACATTCAGTTTTCCCGAGCATATTTAATTATTCTATGTGCGTGGGGTAGGGAGATTATTTTTAGCAATCATAAAACAATTAATGTGAACACAGCACTTACCCTACTTTACCTCCCACAAGAGACTCCAAGCAAGAAAATAAATGATTGTTAAGTCAGTGTGTGCAAACAGCCCGCTGTCACGTGATCCGTAGGATCACTGGGGTCGGAGGGGTCCATCATCAGCAAAGTGGGAGAGGGGTGGCAATTGTGGGGGACGCTATTTGTAAATACTGAGCAGGCTAGAATATTGAGCTATTAGATATTAAAAATTAAGTTTGATCATCATCATCATCATCATCTAGTTTGGACTGAGCTTCACAATGAGATTTAAATATAGGTCAAGGTGGAGACACACTTTAGATTCTCATTCATCACTCATTAACTCACTCACCCATTCATCTGTTTGACAAATATTTATGGTGAGCTCTGTGTACTGAACATTTGTCAGCTGCCTGACTTTGGGCATGTCATCAAACCTCAAGGATCCTCATAACCTCATTTTTAGTGAGGTATTTAAAAACAGCTACTCTGTAAGGCATGGAGTTAACTCAGAGTGCTGAGACACTGGCACAGAATGGTTGCTGTCTATGATTTTTATTCAGGATCCACTGGTGTTTCTTCTCTTGTGGTCTAAGAAAAGGCATAGACTCACATGCTGATACTCCCTCTCACCCCCACTCCTTGGTTGCTCCGAACGTTCATGTGTGTGCACGTGTGTGTGTGTGTGTGTGCGCGTGCACGCGTTGTATCTGAAAGGTGTGTCTCTCTGCCTGTATTCTTTCCTCAAAGATTATAAAAATTTCTGTCCTTCATTGCATAAAGAAAACAGACTGTCAATGAAAAGTGCATTAAAAGGACAACCCAATGTTAAGAGAAGCACTCTATGGGTTCCTCTGAAATGCTCCTGTTGACTTCTTCAGGGGGCTTGAGGCAGACTCACGTGTTATAGAAGAAGCCATCCTTCATCCTCCCCACCATTGACCACCCCTTTACAGGAGGGCCCGAGCTGGGGTGTTCTGTGGTTTTTAGAAGTGGGTCAGCCATGTGATGGGTAGAGATTCTTCAGCTTTGACCAGCACTTAGAAAGAGGTTCGTTATCTCCTGTGACATAACTGTCCCACACACCTGGTCAAGCCAGCTGCCTTCTTCTCCGAGTCACTCATGACCGTCGGTCAAACTTTCAACACCAAATACAGGGGTTTTAACAGAGACTGGTGTCTTGGAATTTATATCACTGAAGAACTTTTTGATCTACTATTAATATAAAAGCTTTGTGTTTTTCTAAGTAGAAATATCCTATTTAAAATATCATACTTTGATTCAATATAAATAAAAAATAGAAAAAAAATACTATTATAGAGTTTCTCAACTTGGGAAGATCAAAAATAAAAATGGAGTACTCTTTTCAATATCACGGAGAACAGACGGACAGCTGTCAGAAGGGAGGGGGGCTGGGGGACTAGGTGAGAAAGGTCAAGAGATTGAAGCAAAGAAGAAAACTCACAGACACAGACACAGTACAGAGATGACCAGGGGGTGGGGGGAGAGAAGGGTAAAGTGGGGGAAGGGGAGACGGGAGGAGATGTGACCTGGGCTGAGGAGCACACAGTATAACATACGGATGACAGATTCTAGGATGGCACACCTGAAACCTGCGTGATTTTATTAAGCAATGTCACCCAAATCAATTCAACAGAAATAAAATAAAATATCATCAGTGACTGGAAACAGTTTTATGATCAGTATTTTTAAAAATTGCAAACGAAGGCCCTAGCCGGTTGGCTCAGCGGTAGAGCGTTGGCCTGGCGTGCGGGGGACCCCGGTTCAATTCCCGGCCAGGGCACATAGGAGAAGCGCCCATCTGCTTCTCCACCCCCCCCCCTTCCTCTCTGTCTCTCTCTTCCCCTCCCGCAGCCGAGGCTCCATTGGAGCAAAGATGGCCCGGGCGCTGGGGATGTCTCCTTGGCCTCTGCCCCAGGCGCTGGAGTGGCTCTGGTCGCAGCAGAGTGACGCCCCGGAGGGGCAGAGCATCGCCCCCTGGTGGGCGTGCCGGGTGGGTTCCGGTCGGGAGCATGCGGGAGTCTGTCTGACTGTCTCTCCCCGTTTCCAACTTCAGAAAACAAAAAAAAAAAAAAAAAAAAAAAATAGATAATAAAAAAAAATTGCAAACGAAGTCCCAAGAGATGAAGGCACTCGTGCAAAGTCATACAGAAAATTAGCGGAAGAATGTGGGTTTCTACCCTCGGAACTACCGGCACATTTATTTTCCATAGAAAGATGTCTCACAGGAAAGAATTCTGATACCATTCAGAAAGTGAGAACGACACAACCCTTGATTTCTTCTTGCGGAAATGCCTTAGTCTCTCCTAGGCCACACCCACCACTTGTCAAAAGCACCATCCCTGTTCCAGGACACAGACTTCAGTGTCCTCTTCCCCAATGAGTTTGCTTAGTGGGCTCTCCTCTCCCTCCCTGTGTCATCAGTTCGGCCACGTGTTCTGTGCTGTCATACATTTGATTGTCCATATAGATCGCTGTTCAGGATTAATCGCACACAGCACTGCGGCCTCAACACCTAGAACATGGCCTACGGAGCGTAGATTTGACTAAGCGTAGACCAGCATGCCTTACAAAGACATTCTCACTTATCAAGGCAGATCCTAGCGCTGTTGGTCTGCCGGGGTTGTCTGAATACTTCCCCTCAAAGGTCTGCCCTAAAAACACTCTCCGGCCCGTCCTCTGGACAGTGGAAATGATCATCTATACAATCTTGATTTTATAAAGGACCCTATGTGTTTGCAATTTATCACTTTGATTCAGGAGGCATAAAAATAACTCAATTCCATGAAGGCATTCCATGAAGACTCCATGTATTATCTTAATTTTTCTCAAAGGAAACCATTCATTAAATGGATTTTCTTTTTTTTTTTCCCAAGGAGTCTGCTTTCTGTGGCTTATTTTCACAGGTTTCCACTGTGACAAATGTTATTTGTATCCAATGAAGAAAGATGACCTGAGTTTCCAAAAAAAAAAAAAAGGTCAATGAATTAAGTTAGTTTATTTTTAAGCAAGTCATTTTTCATAGTCCTGCTTGCCCGGAGCAACGCTTAGACTGCCCTGCAACTCCACTCCGGCTGCTCCGGATAATTAAGCATTTATTATTCACTTGCCTCTCATTTCATTTCTACTTTCCATCTTCAATCACTCACGATAGACTGCAACTGTTTTTCTCACTACTGTTCCCAAATTAGTGCTTTTTAAATAAATGCCACATCTCTCTCTGTTGATGCCCAAACTGTTATAAGCCAATACGGCATATTGAGGGTGGTAAGGAAGAAACACCACCACCAACAACAAACGAAAGCATTTATAGAATACAAATAAGCTCTTTCCAGCATTTTGAAGCTATTCACACACAGAAATGATCCTTTATTTTACAGTGACTACTACCCTACATCTTCTCTGACATGCATATGCCTCCTAAGTCTGTGTAGAACAGAGCCCTGGGCCTGTTCTAAGTTTTCCAGGTCCCTGTGTAAACCAACGACAGCCCCAACCATCAGCTATACTGCTTGGCAGTCAAGTGGGGTTACAGAAGAATGTTGAAAAACTAGAGTTTGAAATCAGACCCAACCTCATCTTGCTTCGAACATCTTGGGTAAGAAATGTATCAATTCTGACCCTCTGTTCTCTCATCAGTGATGCCATGAATACTTGTCTCAAAATACTGAGGAATAAACTACACTAAATTTGATAAAGCGTGCAAACCCATTACCGCAATGCCAAGAACATAATGTGTCCAATAAATAAGGTTGTTGTTTATTTTCCTGTTGTTTTTATTCTTCCTGCTCTTGTTGTCATTTGCTGGGGAATTTAATTTAAATATGGGGAAGGCATCTTGCCTTACTCTCTCTGACACACAGTTCTGTCATCTGCAATATGGAGACAGTAATTCTTCCCTCCATGGTTTGGTTTAGCGTTCTGTCAAACCTAGAGGAATGTAGAAACACGACAATATGTTCCTTCTGTGTGCTGTAGTTGTTATTATTACTATCAGAGTCACCTCTGACATACGATACATTAATACTCAACCCTTCTAGTGTAGTGGCCCTTGAGACTCTCTATCTCAATGTGTGATCTAGAACGAAATCTAGACAAGAGTTTATCACAGTCTCAGGTTCGTTTTTGCAAGTACAAGAAGAGCATCATGTTGGCTAGACACCTGGGACACAGGCTGAGACTTGGCAATGGCAAACATGGTAGTCCTATGTGAATCTCAACAACAAAAGAAGTCACATATGAGGTTAAAACGATGTTCTTCCCACTGGAAAAACAAATAGGACTGTAACCTAGAAATCAACTTGTATTCCCTAGTGAGTTCATCAAACATCTTCTTTAAGAGTTAGGTCAAGCTTTTCTCTTTCTATATACTAATTTGCTTTTCTGCCCTGCCTGCATCCCAAAGCACAGAGGTCGCCAGTTCAGTCCCCAGTCAGGGCACATACAGGAACAGATCCATGTTCCTGTCTCTCTCTTGCTCCCTTCCCCTATCTCTAAAAACAAGTTAATAAAATAAAAAAATAACTTTTTAATTTAAAAATTAATTGGTTCTTCCCTTCCTCCCCTCTTCTATCCTGCCTTTGCTGTTGCTTTTTTTTTTCTTCCTTCTTCTTTATTCTGCTTTCCTATCTAAAACACACACTAAAGGCCTTCTACATGTCAGATGCATTGTTAGGCATAGGGGTATAAAATGAACAAATGGGACGACCCCCCTTCTTTCACAGACTATACAGTCCAGCACGAAGAGTCATCCTCTCTGCTGCTCTTGCCGCGTGCTCCGGCAGCCACAGCGGCCCACCACTTGGGTTCCTCTTCCAGAAAAGACGTGCCTAAGAGTGCAGCCAGCTGGCACCTCAGTGTGGAAGCACCTTTAGGAGTAGTTCTAGGATTCAAGCTGAGGCCTTATTCTTCCCACATACATCCCAGCCGAAGACTAAACACAGTGGGTGGTAGGCAAGTCTGGCCATTTACATTCAACACGGGACTCCTTAAATAAATCTTTGCTCCGGGGACCCACACGTGGGTTTGACCGAGAGACACTGTCCAATGGGCCCTGTCTGGTTCTGCTTCCCTCCTCTTCATCTGCATGGGTGTCAGTCCTGTTCACAGTCTGATGGGCTCCCCTGCCTATTCCTGTCTTATGTCTGTTACGGACTGAATGCTTGTGTGGCCCCCAAATCCATATGTTGAAATGCAATCCCCTGTGTGATAGTATTTGCAGGTGAGGGCTTTGAGAGGTGATGAGATCATGAGGGTGAATCCCTCATAAATAGTGTTAGTGCCCAATATAAAAAGAGGCCAGAGGGCATGCTCACTCTTTCCATGAGGACACGAGGTCAGCCATCTACAACCCAGAAGAGGGCCTCACCAGAACCTGAACATACTGGCACCCTGATCTCAGACGTCAAGCCTCCAAAGCTGTGACAAATCAATTTCTCTCTCTCTCTTTTTTTTTTAAGCCATGCGGGTGATGGAATTTTGTTACAGCAGACCGAACTGACTGAGACAGTGCTTTTACCTCTCACCGTCATTACGCCCCACTAACACACTTTTCCTCCTAACTGTCTCTGAGTCTGTTCTCCAGAGGACACGCCTGATACACACCTCTAGTCACCAGAAAGAGCACTTACTTCCCATTTGCTCACAAAATAAAAAAATCCAAATGCTCAATGGTCCTTGTACACTTTTTTCTACGTTTTTCTAATGCAAACCTTAAAAAAAGGTGTTCTTGATCTGTTTTTTGCATAGCACTTATACCTTCATACACACACACACACACACACACACACACACACACACAAACACCAGTCTCAAAAAGTTTTTTTTAAAGAAATAAAATAACCTCTCTCTTGCTGGATAGCTCAGCTCAAGATGCCAAGTTTTGTTTTGGGTTCGATTTTTGGTCAGGGCACATACAAAAAGCAACCAATGAATGCATAAATAAGTGGAACAACAAATTGATGTTTCTTTCTCTCTCCTTCTCCGTTTCTCTCTATTAAATGCATAATTTTAAATTTTTTTGAGAGAGATAATGCCAGGGGGAGAGATAAGAGGGAAAAGAAGAAAGAGAGAAGCATCAACTTGTTGTTCCACTTAGTCATGCATCCACTGATTGCTTCTCATATATGCCCTGACTGGGGCTCGAACCAGCAACCTCAGAGTCCAGTCAGTGCCCTAAGGAACCAGCTGATGTCTTCAGGATCAAGCCAGTGACCCTAGGATTTGAGACAGTGAGCCTGGGATCTAGCCAGTGACCCTAGGATCAAAATTGGTGAACCCAGGATCGAACTGGCAACCTTGTCACTTGCACGATATTCTATCCACTGTCCCACGGGCCAGAGAAATAAGAAAAAAATAATTTTTAAGATTTTTTTTTTAAGAAACAGCCTCATGGATAAGAGTCAGATGCTATAGGAACAGCTAACATATACTCGCTTTCACTTAAGCAAACCCAAGTATAACTGGGCTAGAATTTATGCAAAAATGTTTCAATTTCCTGCTTTACCCATTTATTCAGCCCAAGAACTCAGGCCAACTCTTTATCACCTAATTGAGCCTCTGTTTCTTCCTGCATTGTGTCTGCTGCAGTACGAAAACTCAACTCCACTCAGCTGTTATTTATTGAGCGACTACTGTGTACGCTCTCCAAGTATCATTTCTCCCCATTGCAACTTCCCCAATGGTCTCAGAAATACAATTTTTAAAAAACAAGTTAGATCATTTTGTAGCTGTCAAATTGGATGTGATAAAACTGAAATAAATGTCTGAAGATTCACACTCATATTTCGGGTAAAATGCAAACATTACATGCTGCTGACAACACTTCATTAAGCAAATGGCCATATGAGTCAATGAGACTGAAAAGCGCCCACATCTTCTGACTTAGTAGGGGGCTCGTATTATCTATAGCTCAGGGTAATTTGCTCTGGAGGCATAAATTATTTACACGACATCACCATGCTTCCTTTTATTTATGTTGAAAATAAAAATCTATCTTCCAAAATGGATTGTGAGGTACTTGCATGATGAGATTAGCCTTTCTGACTTTTTTCCTCCTTATATTTAATTCAGTACCTGGCACAGGGTGAAGGCAGCATGGGTACTAGCTGGATTAATATCTTTATTATACCGGCAATGGTGAACAAAGGAGCCCAGCGAACAGAGAGTCAAGGTGCAAAGAAGAAAAGGACTCACTCCACTTACACGGTCCACAGAGTTACGTCTTCCAGAAGCCCCTTATAGCGTAATCACTGCCTGTGAAAAGTGAAGTTCAAGTAGGTCTGACAGCGGCTTTGAAGGATCAGGCTGTGAGTTCCAATTCTGAGCCCAAGTCTGTCACTATAGCTGATGGCCAAGGAATAGGACAAGTCCAGGCATTTTTATTTATTTTTTTATTGAAAGTTGGAGAGGCAGGGAGGGCGAGTCAGACCTACACATGCGCTTGGACTGGGATCCACCCGGCAAGCCCACTAGGGGGTGATTCTCTGCCCATCTGGGGCCACTGTTCTGCTGCTCGGCAACCGAGCTATTTCAGGGCCTGAGGTGAGGCCATGGAGCCATCCTCAGCACCCAGGGCCAAACTGCTTGAACCATTTGAGCCCTGGCTGTATGAGGGGAGGAGAAAGAGAGAAAGAAAGAGAGAAAGAGAAAGAAGGAGAAGGGATGTAGAAGCAGATGTTTGCTTCTCCTGAGTGCCCTGCCCGGGAATCAAACCCAGGACTTCCACACGCCGGGGCTGACGCTCTCCCGCCGAGCCAACTGGCCAGGACCAAGAAACCTTCAGATTTTTTTTTTCCCTTTAGAATCCAGAGCTCTGCCACTCCCTCAGGGTCATCAAGGAGCCAGAATGAGATGGAGTGACAGACTTCCTTCTTCACTGAGCGAAAATGGGTAATTATGCCCCTAATTAGTGCATTTTAGAAGAGTTCTTTCCTGTTTCCAAATCTAAGTTCAATTTTAAGCCATGACCTATTTATGTATAAATATCCTTTTTTTCTCACTTTTAAATGCATGCAAAATTTACTCTTTGAATTAAAGAAACACAGAGAGGCTTTAATGTTTTTCTTTTCTTTTTTATAGAATGTACCGGGGTGACACTAGTTAATAAAATTATGTAGTTTTCAGTGTAGAATTCTGTAACACATATCTGTATACCACACTGTGTGTCCACTACCTCAGTGAAGTCTCCTTCCATCCCCACTGATCCCCCCTCTACTCTCTCCTACCCCCCCGCCCCCTTCCCTCTGGTCATCACCATGCTGTTACCAGTGTCTATAAATGTGTTTGTTTTCTGCTCAATCCCTTCACATTTTTTACACCGTTCCCCAACGCCCCTCCCCTCTGACAGCGGTCAGTCTGTTCAGTATCTATGAGTCTGTTTCCGTTTTGTTGTTTAACATTTTAATTTGATTAATAATTGACTTAATGCTATGACATGGAAATTTATCTCAATAATGCTGAAAACTCATGAATCAAAGAAATGATATATGCATACGTAGCTGTATATTAATTTTTTCTACTTAAAAATCTGCAAACCACCCTACCAGATACAGAAGAAAAATACACGCACAAGATATTGTTATTTATGATCATTTTTTTTTAAGTGTGCCATCCAAATAGTCCATGGATTATACAGAGTCTAACAAAATAGCTTTTTTGCTCTAAATATATTATTAAAATTAAAAATAAAAAGTTATCCTCATTTGTGAAAACTATTATTTTATGATTTATAGATTCTAAAATCCATACCACCAGACTCAGAATATTGGCTAGGTTCAATAATGATAATAATAAAACATTATATGTAATATATCAATATATTATGTTGGAATACATAATAATATCTTCATAAAGAACCATACTAGGTAGATGTCAGTGTCTGTTTTACCAATGAGGAATCTAATAGCAAATCTCATATCCATCCGTCGAACTGTTACCATGTGTTATGCATTTTTTGCTCAGTCTGATTTTGATCATAGCAGCACGAGGTAGGTTCTATACCCACTTCATAGATGTGCAAGTGGAAATTTAGAAAGTTTTATAAGCCAAGTATCATACAGCCAATTAAATAATAACTAAATTTATTCTTAAATGAGATGTTTAAGTCTGCCTGATGTATAGGCATTTTTTTTTTCCTCCCCAAGGATGAAAAATGCTGGCAGGCCATCTGTTAAACAGGCGATACTGCACAAAGGGTCTGCAATTTGTTTTAATCAGCATCAAAATGATTGTTGGGCTTGCCAGGTGCCTCACACTGCACAGGAATAACACGTTTAAATATTATTGATACAGGCAGTAAAGTACTTAACGATAACATTTCATAATCCACATCCCAAGAAAAGTGTTTCCCTGCAGCAATAACATGGTGAATAGAATTCAAAATTTAGTTCACAAACCTGTTTCAGGCTCAATGGAGAAATAAGGCTGCCCTTCCAAGATGCTATAAACCAACTTGGCGCTGTTTCCATAAACTGGGTCATCAGCATCAGTGGCTGTTACATTAGTGACAGACGTACCTAAAAAAAAAAAAATTAAATAAAAGAGAGAAAAAGAGAGAGAGAGATAATAATTAACACATGATTCTTTGCCAAGAGCTAAAATTTGCTAAGCATATCATACAGAAATCCATGTGTGGGAATAAGGAAGAAAAGGAATCTTTTTTAAGATATGGAGATAACTACTCCATCATAACTTCAACAGTCTCCAAATCTTTCAAAAGAAAGAGTACTGCTAGGCTGGAAGACTTGTAAAGATAACCCTTTTAGGTTCTGTATTGTTTCAGACTCCTTTGTAGTTTTCATTTTTAAAGCTACCTATCAGACTCATGAAGGCTGGGAGAAGATTGGAAAGGAAAACACAGCAAAGGAATGTGAAGCACAAGCTTCATAATACAATATAACATAAAGCATTGAAGTTTTGCAAAAGAAGAACTGCATATATCCCCCCAAAATGGCTGTGGTTAAAAGCTGTGCAGAAACATCAAAGGGATAGTTTATCCATCGTATTTAATTCCTTAGAATATAAAATTAGATTGGAATCACCAATTCATCAGCACATTTAGGTAATGAGACCAATGGATAACAGAAGTCAAATCTTTTTTTTTTTCTTTTTCAGGATAATTATCTGTATTTTTATTTTCTCATTCATTCCGTAGTTAGGCACATACAGCTTCCTAAGAGAAAGTATAGATACAAAGGCAAAATCTACAGGCAAGAAGCGTACAGTTGGTGTGGGAGAAAGAGGAGGAACAGACAGCTCTACAGAGAAACGCAGCTGAATGCAAGAGCTCCAGGTTTAGATCCTCTACTCCGTCCAGCAGAGAGGATGGGCAGGGACAGCTTTCTGAGAGACATGGCATTTGACTTCAACTATTCAAGGTAGGTAGAGTGTAACCAGGAGAAGAAAGGCAGGGAAATAATTCTAAACGATAAGTCACATCTAAGTGAAGGCAAAATATTCTGGAAGACTGTGGAGAATTCTGAGAATTGCTGGGACTGGGGAGAAATTGCAGGAGTCTGGCGGGATAACAAGCATCATGTTCGACAAGGGCAGGGTCAACATGTTCCTGGTTGAGTAAGCGTCAGACATATACTAATGATCAAACCTATGTTTGCTAATGGAAGGAGTGGTGAGTAAATAAATCGCCTGATGATTTCATGAGGAGTGGCAGGTTCGCATCGTAGATGAGTTGCCTGGAAGGTAGATTTTGTGATAGACATCTCTTGCAGAATTTATATTGGGGAGTCCTCTTCAATTAATATACTGGGGAAAGTGAAAGGGTAATATTGGGCCACAGGGGCACGTGGACTCTGATGGCTTCACTCCAAAGGCCTCAGTGGGCTCCACTGGAGAGTCTGGGGGGGGGGGGGGGTGCCACTGAGGAAATGGGACCAGGCTTTTAGCCTTCAGCACCACCAGGTATTGGACATGGAAACCCTCCCGGGAAGGGAGCCGTGGCTTCAGGCCAGGTAGCTCTCTCTGCGGGAGGGACAATCAGCCCTGAGCTGTCGATAGTGACACTCCCAGCAATGAGGGCGAGAGCGTTTGGAATCTGAATCTGAAGGGAGTCAGGGGCAGATCTCAGCAGCTACATTCTGTGCTGGCTGAACTAAGGTAGCGCTCCTCCGAGATCTCACCAGTCAGAATCTTCTGAAGCATCTCCCAGGATGAACGCTACACAGGGAAACAGAACAATAGTGTTTCTTGAGCATTTGAGAGGCCTGTAAAATTGGAATTTCTACTCAGAAAAATAAGTTAGAAGTTCTACAAAATATACAGTTAGGAAAAAAAAATTATGCACTGAATGTTGTTGCATCAGACACTGGGAACCATATACAAAAACAAACCAACATAAGACATACTTTCACAAGTAACTCATTCACTAGCTGGTGAAAAGACTGCAGAAGTGTATTTGTCATTGTTTGAACACCATGTGGGATGGAGAAGAAATGAAGAAAACATTTCCAGGTGAGGCGGAGGGTCTTGAGCCAAGAGCTCCAAAATAATTTTTTCAGAAGGGAGATGGCTGGAAACATCAGCCATCAAGCTAAGGTTGGAGATGCAAGCTGAGAATACGATCCAGGGGACATCTAAATGCCAAGATGGGGTGTTGGCTTGATCCCGTAGGAAACAGGACACCGCGTTCAGAGATCAGTCCTACATTACGGGCTTCGCTCTCTCCTCCTGCTCCCAGACTCGGCTGGAGGCAGAGACACAGACGAGCAGGGGACCAGACTAGTTTTGAAGGTGGCAGCAGCAGTCTAGATGAGAGGCGATGAAACGTGAACCCTGGGTAATGACAGTAAAGATGGACGTCGATACGAATTGTCTCGTTTCGGCCCTTGCACTAAGTGTATGTAAGCTGTTCAACTGGGTAAATGGAGTGAGGGGTGTACAGGAACTATTTCTGCAACTTTTCTTTGAGTCTAACATTTGTTCCCGAAATGTTAAAGAATGAATTCAAGAAGAGCTGGCAGAGGTCCGAGACTGATGAGAAGGGTGACGACCTCTGTCTTGCAGAAGACCATGCCCAATTCTTTTGTTTGGCTTTGTTTTTGTTGTCTTACATTTGTACTATGATTTATTTTTTTTTCTGAGGAGAGATATTTTTCCCCATTATGAAGCAACAAATTATCAGAAACATAAAGCCAAGTTGATGAGTGTGAGCACCTCATGCATTCATTGCCTGGGCACTGGAAACAGAGCATTGAACAGACAGTCAAAATGCCTGTCATCACCACAGTCACTGTCTAGCAGGTGACTCTTAAATGAAGAAATGTCTTCATGGAGAAAACCATACATCTGGGTAGTTTCTAAATAATGACAATTCCCGTGCAGAAGTGTGTGTGTGTGTGGGGGGGGTGTTTGAGCAGCGTAGTGGGGTTCATAGTCCTGCTGTCGGACAATCTGTTCTGAGACACGTACCTCTAATCAGGGGTCTGCAAACTTTTTACACAGGGGGCCAGTTCACTGTCCCTCAGACCATTGGAGGGCCGGACTATAAAAAAACTATGAACAAATCCCTATGCACACTGCACATATCTTATTTTAAAGTAAAAAAACAAAATGGGAACAAATATAATATTTAAAATAAAGAACAAGTAAATTTAAATCAACAAACTGACCAGTACTTCAATGGGAACTATGGGCCTGCTTTTGGCTAATGAGATAGTTTATGTCCGGTTCCATATTTGTCACTGCTAGCCATAACAAGTGATATGACGCGCTTCTGGAGCTGTGACGCGTGTGTCCTGTGTCACCAGAAGTAGTACTGTACGTGAGCGAGGCGGGGCTTTGTGTGTCCGCATCCTGTGCTCCTCTGACTGACCACCAATGAAAGAGGTGCCCCTTCCGGAAGTGTGGTAGGGCAGGATAAATGGCCTCAGGGGGCTGCATGTGGCCCGTGGGCCACAGTTTGGGGACCCCTGTTCTAACTCTTTGGGCAAATGATCTAACCTGTCTGAGCCTCTGATTTCAAATCTACACTATTCATTATAGTTATTATGAGGGTTAAACAAAATAATAAATGGAGGGATCTAGCACAGAACGTAGCCCATGCGAAGCGTGGAACTACCAACTCTGCGTACTTATCAGAATCTCGCTTGGAAAAATATAGATCCCTGCTGCGAGCCCCTTCCATCCACGGGGTGGCGAAATGGGGGTGGGGGGTGGGGGAGGATGTTAAAGAAACTTCTCAGGCAATTCTGATAGAAAGTCAGAGTTCAGAACGATACTGAGTACCGAACTTTTTTAAAAAATTAACTTCACTTTTCACCATGGAAGCAGTCGTTTCCATTGTGAGTACTTTGAAGAACTCTTCCTCCCCTGTGTTTGCGAAGTGAAGTATTTTGTAGACCGTCACTCTGTATGAAGAACCACGGAGACAATTTCTTGTTAAATGGAAGTTGGGGGAATCTCCTTAGGTGATAACTACCACAAGGCTGATCCTCACCATCCCTGATTCCGTTGATTATCATAACCTGATGCGGTGTTATGAGAGGCATCCCGTGGTCACATGACTGAACACGGAGAAGGGAGCGGGGAGACTAAGCTCCATCATTTGCAAAGCTCTGTGACTCAGCGTTTTCCTACGCAGAGACGGCCATTTTTACAACGCATCTCTCAAAGGTTTGTGTGAGGATCAAAGGAGATCCTATTAAGTATAAAAGAAGAGGCTGAGAAGATAACTTTGGATTCAAACTGTCTTAAACCAGATCATTTGGTTTATATCCGATTACCAGCTTTTACTAGTTCCGCGTCCTCCGCCAAGAAACAAAACATGTCTAAGCTTCCGTCACCTAATCTGTAAAAAAGGAAAGTGAGAGTGATTGTTACAACTTGGCTTGTTGAGATAATTAAATGTAATAATCTATGCCAAGAGTATAGAAGAGTTATTAGCACAATATCTCTGAGAGCTTACTGTCACTATTATTCTAGGTACATTATGTGTATGTACGTGTGAGACTCCACGTGGTGGCGATGAAATTTATAACTACGTGTCATTCTGCCTAATCACTTTCATAGGAGGATATTTCCTGACATTTGGGGGAGGGGGAGGGGCAAAAACAAAAAGACATTCCCAAATGTAACGAGATGTGCACGTCCTTTTACAAAAGAAAACAAATAAAATGTGATGTGATGTTGGAAGCACAGAGTCGGGTGCTGGGTGGACGGTCCCTGTTGGGTTCTCGAGGTTGTCAGAATGGATGTCATTCCAATCTCCCGGCCCATGCGAATCCCACACACTTGCCAAGATGAGCTACCGGGCTGCACAGAGCTAAGGCGAGCCTCCCCCACACCCTCACCCAGGATATCTCTGCCCGATGCCTCCTGCTCGGCAAACCCACATCTTTCAACATTAGACATCTGGAAATGAAAAGGCAGCGTGACTTTCCGTCAAGGATGCTATTTCTCCTAATAGTGATTCAAGACTGGTGATGCACCTGTACTCGGGAAGAGACGTGTGTGGAGGTTTTGTGGATGCATTTGTCAAGTGATTACGCGGAGGGGGGAAAATGGATGCTTTGAGGTTAATCTCGCAGCCGAAAAGATTTCTAGTCAAGCTGCGGTATAGGCTTCTCCATGGAAATGCATGCAGAATGCAGACCACAGAAGCAAATTGGAAAGTGTAAACCTTGCAGGATAATGTTTCTTCAAAGCGGCAAGTGTTGGTGGGTGATAGAGCACCCTGAGTAATACCCACACACTATAACGGGACTCTCTGTTTGTGTTTTCGTTTGGAACTGTTTTTGTCCCTTTGTCAAGGATACAAGAGACTCATTTAGCTGGTGACTATAAATTTGACACTGTGCCATTTCTCCAAGAAAGCCCCTATTATAATCCAACTTGATGCTGATCCTATTATAATAATATAGCTGTTGTATTTCCAGCTGTTGTCAACAAAAATGAGCCCTGTCACCACAATTCATCCTGCCAGTAACAAGTCAAGTATGAACACGTCAATTCCAAGGTGAATTCTGCTTGTAATAGACCCATTTTTCCACATTTAGTTTCTTGGTTAAGTGATCCTGGCCAGTGTGCTGCTTGGACTTTAAGGAACAGAGGGTTCCCAGTTCCGCCTGCTTCTTGAAACACCTTCAAGTTCCCTCCCATCAGCAGCGGAACCCACACATCCCCCCCACCCCACCCCCCACGCCCCGCCCCTTAACGAAAGCAAACACTACAAGCAAATTTGACCATCAGAAATTTTAGACGGCCAGGCTGGAGGTTCCAGTCTGCTGAAAACTAAGATAAAAGGTCTTCGAGAAAATAAGATGTTGGGGTTCGGCTGGTGCAGCTCTGCTAAGCTAAGTCTCTCCTTTCTTTTCTTTTCTTTTCTTTTTTTTAATGAGCAAGTCAGCACAGCAATTCTGCACATTATTCAGAAAGAAAAATGCTGGTGCTGACACCCTGAGCAGGAAAACAAAGGTTGGGTGCAGCGTGCAAACGCGCGTTCTGGAAAAGCGGAGACTCTGAGGATGAGAACACCACCAACCCCATCTGCCGAGAGTGCCCGGCGATTCGTTCGCAGAAAACAAGAGTTCCGACGGCAGGCGCGGAAGTTAAACAGCAGAGCCTCTGCCTGCAGCTGAGCTTCCCGGTCTCTGACTACGCCGTCTGCAAACTTTCTACTTGACCTCAGAACTACCCTGATGAAAGTTCAGTACGGTCAATCCACGAACAGAGGACCCGCATTACCGTCCGCAGACGTCTTCCTTAAACCAAAGGTCACCGGCCTCGCGGGGCACGGCAACAACGCAACGGCCTTCATTGTTTTAACAAGACTGAACCTCCACCCCACCCTTGCCTCCTCCTCCTCCTAACTAGTTTTCCCAAGCAGGAGGCGACAGGAGAGGTAACGGGACACAGGCATCGCCATGGAAACCCTTCTTGGCGGTTGTTGAATACCAGAGCATTGATTTCCAAGGACCTGTAGAACCTGCTGACATTTAAATTATTGCTTACTAGCAGCTGAAGCCTCTGGCGGCCCTGGATTTGTTTTTTTTATCATGTCATGACAAACCCATTATTTTTTAGTTTTATGGAACTGTGCTCTGCCACACGCCCTCACCTGACCAGCATGGGCTTGTAGAGGTGTGTTGGTCTGTCTGCTCTGATCCCTCCCCCAACACTCCCACCCCCGGGACAGCAGAGCACAGACCTAACAGTGAGGAATATAGGCGAGCAACCCAGGTGTGTTTCTTCACACCTCCCTACTGGGGAGGACGCCATCGTTCTCAACATCCACGCGTCCTGAAGGGCGTCACGCAGGTTCCCTCATTGGGAAAGAGGGGCCGGAATCATACCAGTATATATATATATATATATTTTTTCAGTTTTGCTATTTAATTATAAAAGACAAATGCCACATATCCATACCTCCAAGGGACACCATAGGGAGGGTCTTGAAAGAGGAGGAAGATTTGTTGTTGTTTTTTACAGAGACAGAGAGAGAGTCAGAGAGAGGGCTAGACAGGGACAGACAGACAGGGATGGAGAGAGATGAGAAGCATCAATCAGTTTTTCATTGTGACACCTTAGTTGTTCATTGATTGCTTTCTCATATGTGCCTTGACAGCGGGCCTTCAGCAGACCGAGTAACCCCTTGCTCGAGCCAGCGACCTTGGGTTCAAGCTGGTGAGCTTTGCTCAAATCAGATGAGCCCGCGCTCAAGCTGGCGACCTCGGGGGTCTCAAAGCTGGGTCCAAGAGGAGGAAGATGTAAACACAGATGGGTCCATATTAGGGCTTGTTTCTCTAACCCTGTGTGTGGAGGATTCTTCCCCAACCAAGCTCTGGGAAGTAACAGTGAAGCGCACCATGCTCCTGTGAGCAGGAAGACAGGGGTCCCCTGCCCTGTAGGACCCTCTGCTCTGGAATGCTGCTGGTTAACTAGGAACATCATGTCCATGTCGGGGTGATAATAGGAGATCCAAACCTTCCCTTTGGTCGGGGATCAATCGTGTGATGTATAAAGGCTGCCTGAGCAGCCAGCGCTGTCTCTGCACTTTGGAAACCTCTCTTAAGACACGTACTCCACAACGAAATCCTCAACCATCACGGCCCCTTCTCCGTTTGCAAGGGCCTACCCACCGCGCACTGGGTGTTCTCCTCACGCGCCAACACTCAGTGTGACGGGAAACGCGGCTGCCAACTTCTACACGCGCCAAATGGCATTTATTACAGGAAGAGGGACAGATTCTTAGCTGCAGTTCAAGCAAACAGACAGCGCAGAAATGCCTCCTGTCATTTCTCTGGCTCTATGATTTGGGACATCAGCTGGGGAAATAAAGCCCCATTTCCATATTCTGTTCTGGAACATGGAGAGGGATTAAACAGTTTTGTAACTTAATAGGACACCCATCCACACTTAACATGTTGTTTCTCAAATGAGCCTGAAAGTTGCCGGAACAATTAAACACTTCAGAAAATGTATTTGAGCACACAGATGTCTTCTATTCACCCGCGCACCATGGCGGCGAACATCTGTAATGAGCGTCAGGCAAGAGAAACGAACAATATTGTATGAAAACGCGTGACTGTAAAGGCTCAGCCACAGTTACTGGGCACAGGAGGGAGGTACCGTCTGCATCCCTCCCAAACGACACCAGGATGGTGGCCTAACCACTGTTCTCACAAACAGATAATGAGGACGCTTGGAGGCTGGTTGTGAAAAATAATAAGACGCCTGATGTACGTTCCACGTGCCTAAATAAAGCCTCTCAGAATAGGAATGACTCCTTCAGAGCATGAAAGGAGAAGGACTATGTTCTCTTTTCCAGCAATCAAGCCTTCACTAGTCCATTACTTACAAGAGTGAATGAATTCCTATAAATGCTTAAGAAGTTAACCAGCATCATTTATTCTTTAGATTGGCAGCTATTTCCATGCCGAACTTACAAAATTATATGACCAGAGGCACTGCAGGGGACTTCTACACTGTGTCGGCGTCGCGGGAGGTGCAGGCTTCATTCATTCTATTTCACGATGGGGTCTCATTCATTCAGTCTCGCAAAGGCTATGTGCATTGTATGTGCTGGGTGCTGAGCTCCAAGTTAGACGTGGAGAATACAAGGATGTCCTAACAACATTTGACGTTTATTTTAAAAGCGTTTTTACAAGGGTTCACTTTATTACAGGAAATTCTGAAAAGTCTTTGTTCAATTTCTTTCCAGAAGACACCAATGTGATGTAACGGGAAATGTAACACACTATAGTTATAATGTCGGGAGGGTTTTGTTCATGTTACCTTATGATAAGATGGAGATCATGTTCTACATTGATTACTTGCCATTTGCAGGCAGCAAGAAATTATTTTTGGCCCTGGCCAGTTGGCTCAGTGGTAGAGCATCGGCCTGGTGTGCAGGAATCCTGGGTTTGATTCCCGGTCAGGGCACACAGGAGAAGCACCCATCTGCTTCTCCATCCCTTCCCCTCTCCTTCCTCTCTGTCTCTCTCTTCCCCTCCCGCAGCCAAGGCTCCATTGGAGCAAAGTTGGCCCAGGCGCTGAGGATGGCTCTGTGGCCTCTGCCTCAGGTGCTAGAATGGCTCTGGTTGCAACAGAGCAATGCCCCAGATGGGCAGAGCATCGCCCCCTGGTGGGTGTGCCGGTGGATCCCGATTAGGCACATGCGGGAGTCTATCTGCCTGCCTCCCCGTTTCCAACTTCAGAAAAATACAAAAAAAAAAAGAAAAGAAAGAAAAGAAATTATTTTTATACATCCTAAAGACTCAGTTTCCTAATCTAAAAAATGGGGATGATGCCACCTACTTCCTGCTCTCATTCTGAGGCTCCGTGAAGCTACCACACAATCGGTAACCCCTGGGTGAGGGGACACAAAGTGGAGTCACAGCCCTGCTCTCCAGAACACGCCACTGTTCCGATGTTTGGTCAAGTATGAATTTGAAGCCAAGGTGCAAGAGAAAAAATATATACACCCACTGCAGAAGCTGTTTACCTTTTTATTCTTTTAGAATAAGCTTAATTCTCTAGTTAAAAGCCAGATTTTAAACCAGCTTTACGAAGGTATAATTGACCAAAATAAATTGTAATATATTTAAGTCGGTGTATAGTGTGCTGATTTGATCAAGTTAATTAACACGCCCATCACCTCGTATAGTTGATTTGTTTGTTTGTTTTCCCCTCAATAACACAGGTGAAAGACAAAATGAGTCACTCTCTTCACTGAATTACAAACTGGGCAAAGTCCTAGCCTCTGAGCCATTGAGCTATTGGGGAGGGCAGGTCCTGAACAGAACATGTTTAACTGGGCTGTCAATCAATACAGAGAGAGGGCTTCAAGGAGGTTGAAAAAAATAAGTATTCACTAACTGGCCCGAACCTGCCATCTGGTCCCTGCCGCCATCCGGGACGTGGCTAAAGCAGAGGTGAGTTGGGCTTATTTTCTGTTTGGGCCCTTTGTTACTTGAATATATAGTATTATTATTGAGCTCCTGCTCTGAGTCAAGCCTTCTTTGAGGCGCCTGAGAAACTTCCTAGCTAGAGAATTCTTGCTTTCTTGAAGGGCAGACTAGTGGGAAGGCAGAAAATTAAACCATCAATTAACAAATGATAAGACTGAGTGCTGGAGGTGAAGGAAGACAACACAGGAGATGCCATTAAACAGCTAAAGCATTGAGACAGGAGATCAGGATGAAGAGTCGATTACGGCACTGAAATTAGAGGTAAGAAAAGGGATGCTCTTGAGTCAAAGTTCAGAGGTGAGGTTGCAATTGAGGAAGAACCCCACCAAAAAAAAAAAAAAGAAAAGAAAAGGAAAGAAAAGAAAAGAAAAGAGGTTCATCACTTTGGAGCTCATCTAAGGAAAACGGAAAGTTCGAGAGAGGATTTTAAACAGCTCTTGCACACAATCACCGAGGAGTTTCTAATCTTCCCGATTCTTTCTCCCCCCCCCCCCCACAGCAAGCGCATACCTACGCTTCCCCAGCCCGTGGCCCTAACTTGTTCAGATCCCGACTGCGGTGTAGTTGTTCCTAAGCTAAATCGTTCCCGTTTCTGAACTCGGAGCACCCTTTGTCTCTGGTGGCACCGTTTACCTTTATATATAAATTGCAGCACATACAGAATGTTTTCTCCCTTTCAGAGGGAAGGTATTTTGAAAACAATACTCTTTCTTAATCTCTTGACTTTCCCATCTAATCCTCCTCTCTAGAATTAATCCGTTCTTCCTTAATGTTGTACAAGTGCCAAGAATGTCTGCTGTAAAATATTTATTCACTTAATCTGTCGAACAAGGCTTTGAGCCTCTGTTATGATGCTGCCCAGGCAAACAGGAAGGAATAAAGCCTGTATTCAGACTAGTCACAGAAATTCCCAAACTGGTCTCCCCCAGTATAAACACTATAACTGGCTCTGAATGTGGCATCTTTAAGTGCAGAGAACATGGTCCAATGCTTTCAAGTTTCTTTCTAGCATCTCAGAAAGTGCGTTGCATATAAATGTTTTGTTAAGTTATTGAATAAACAAATAGTTATTTTCTTTAGGAAGACACATTCAAAAATAAGGCAGGTTGGTCCCTTGATATTTTAAATTATGTGTTGATGCTATTGTTCTGTCTTATTTTCATAATTTAAATAATTGGACTAAAAATAAAACTGTAGGAATTGTTCCTCCTCTCAAGAGGGTAGTGAGGATCTTGCTTTCCTCACACAGGGTCCAGTTCTGCAGCTGCAAACAAAAGCTAGTATGATATCAAGTCCTTATATGAGCGCATGGCAATTTCCTATAGAAAAAATGATGAACTGAAGACTTTATGGGGGGGGGGGGTTAGAAGGTGGAATGTATCTTTAACAGGTGTGTAAACCCTCCCAGGGACTCGGAAGAAGGGCAAAGATGGTATGTTGGTATGTTCCATGGGTTACAGGCTGGAACCTGCACCAAGGATGGATGATGCGGTCATGCCCATGAAGGCCAACTGGTAAAAGCCCAAGTGGGACAGTTGGGCATCAAACACAGACTTGTCACAGAGCACAAGAGTAGCTAGAATGCCACCTGCCGTGCAGGGCAAGCACAGGTCTGCCAGAGAACTTCAGTAGAGGATCCCATTAGAGCATGTGTCAACCAGATCATTGATGGCGAAGGGCAGCAGCAATGGTCAGTGGTGGGGTGGGGAGTGAAGGAGGGCTAGAGCCTCCTTCCCCAGCCAGAGAGCTTGAAGGCTGGTGCTGCTGCTTCTCTGCGATGAGTGAACTCCTGTGGACTGGCTTATGCTCCGCACGAATAAGGACTTTTGGCTTATCTAGGTAGTATGTGCTTGGGGAAATTCTACTTAAACTAGAGAAAATGCTTCTACCTCCCTCACCCAACCCCTAATAAAGTCAATAAAAGGGGAAAAAAGAAATTACATAAGGAAGCTCCTTAATCCCTGCAGGGGGGAAAAAAATCACAAACAAGGGAGTATGAACTGCATTTCTGTGGCCCACTTCCATTCCCATGTTGAAATTCTAACTCAGAGCTCAGCACTCAGTACCTACTAGGCACACAGCCTGTGTGTGACTGAATGAGTGAGGGCCTATTGCCAAAGAGCAATGAAGCTTGCACCTGCTGCGTCTTCTCTCTCTCTGCTCTTCTCTACGTGAGGACACAGTGACAAGATGGCCACTGGCAAGCCAGAAGGCAGGTTCTCCCTGGATGCCACCAGATCTTGGCCTTGCCAGCCTCCAGAATTGTGAGAAATAAGTGGTTATTGTTTAAGCCACCCAGTGTGTGGTGACTTTTTTTATAACAGCCCAAACTGACTAAAACACAGAACGTGACTGGCATTCAGAATATAATTTGAGAAGCTAGCATTCAAATCCAATTCCATTTGACCCAAAGCCAACACTAGTTCTACTCTATTTTTACAAAGGTGGGCGGGTGTATATAGTATTTTGTATTCTGCTATTAGAATATTGTAAATCAAATTTGACTTCTTATAAAGCAGGAATTTTCCATCTAAAAAGAGACAGAGATTACCTGGTCGTAATTCCAAATTCTAGCTGGGGCAAGAACAGTGTTACCATTAATCACCTCCGCCTATATGCTATGTAACATGCAGGGTTCTTTATCGTCCTTTACTCATTGCTGCACTCCAAATATATCTAGTGGGCTGATAAAAACGAGGCTACTCATTTTTAGATAGAGAAAAAGCCTCAAAGAAGCGAAACAAATGCCTTAGGACCTAGAATTAGGACTTTTCTAGCTCAGTTTCATTTTTCTCTCCAACCTGGAGTGTTCAACTCTGACGTTCTGAAACCTTACGGTAAGTAGTCAAGGTTACCCATGTATCTGAAACCTAACCATACAACTAAGAACTTCACATAAATACAGTCCTTACAAAACTGCCAACAACATGAGGACTGTTATTAGAAAATTCGCCTTGGTCAAGAGACCTCACTTCCAAAAAAAGTTAATCATTTGATTTGAAATCAGGTTGATTCACATCAATATGGGCATTCCTGGATGCCAGATAAGAGCCTCTTACCCCCAGATCACCTTCAAAAATACATGAAAGGATAGGGACTTCTCCGGCGGTGCTTGAAGAAGTTCAGTGTGGTCGTATTAAACGACGGAGCATAGCATGAAAACAAAGACCCTGGAAGAATAAGGGAGACTTTGATTCCGTTTGACCGGAGAGAGTTGGAGAAAGGGATCCAAATCTCTACCTGCCTAACGCAAATCAGAGCAAAAAACAAAGACTACGTGGAAGACTAGGCACTGGGTTTACAAACTGCTGGAGGACTTACCAGCATCGAAAGGGGTTTGTTTGTTTGTTTGTTTTTCAGATTGGGAGGATAGAAAGAGGAAAACAGAGGGAGAGAGGGTAAGTTAGAAATGGACGACTGATTATGCTTTAGCCCTGAAGGCGTACTGCTAAGTCTGATGTGGACCATATCATTAAGCGGTTTATCCCAATATCAGCAGGGAAATGAATATTTCACCTCTAATTCGTTCATTCCCTGTTTGCATCTTTCTTTCTGTTTACCTTCCCTTCCTTAGTTTCTTCTGCTCATTCTATAGAGGTTTATCTATTGCTGTACGCCATCAAACTTGTGCTTGGGCCAGGGATACGAAAAATAAAAACTGTTCCTTCTTGGTTTGAGGGGTGTTCACAGCCTAGCAGGGCGAGAAGCATGGAAATTTCACCACACAGGTCACAGCTCAGATGGGTCCAAGGACTGGGGTGTGTACAGAGGACACTGGCTCCAGGTCTTGCTGGGGGAAAGTAAAAGGCAGCTTAAAGGTATGTACTTAACCTTCCCTGCTGACGTGGCATGCCAAGGGGCTCAAGTTCAAGGATACGGATTTCCGAATACTGACTTTGCCACAAGGAATAAAGAGTGTACATGTCTGTGTGCAGGGGTGGCGAAGTTTTCTTCATACTCCGTCTCCAAACGGAGATTCCACGAAAGGAAGACCGCCTCCAGAACTGGGTTTCATTTAGAAAACAACTCAAAATGCATCAATTAATTTGCACAACACACTTGATGATGTCAAGAGTTTTCTTAGATTCACTTAAATTTTAATCACGATGCCATGCGAGAAAGAGTGACTTCGCCGGGTGCTAACGGAAGATCAAAGTAAAAATTAGCAGGTTTGAAGGAGACACATAGCGAAGACTGGGAAGCATCCAATAAGCTACCAACTTTGTTTGAAAATAACTAAAATGATAAAGTAAAGCTCCTCCCTCAGTTCAGTTATATCTCTAATCTCCAAGTCGTCCTAGTTACCGCACTGAAGAACCTTAGGCGACACCGGAGAAAAGACCGTACATTTCCCAACAGCTGACCCTCCCAGCATCTGCGAGTTTTTTTCCCTTTTAACATTTATACTACTTTTGTGTTTACCCTTTGGGCTAATTTGTAGTTGACCCCAGTAATAGAGCCCTTTTAACCACCATTTTGTAACAGACAATCATTGATTTCGCAGTCTTGCAGAATGCCTTAAAAATCAATGAATCCAGAAGAAGGAACTGGTGGAACTTCATAATATCACATCTCGTTTTTATCACCAATTTCCTATTTACCAAGTTCCTGTCTCATTACTTATACCAGACAGGGCCTGCTGATGAGATACATAACCCGCTCAGTCCCTTTTGGCAATCCATTTATAACTAAAGCACAATTAATATCTTTACAGCTGCTCTCCGGGCAGAAAGAAAAATGTGGCAGCCGGGATTCTGTACATGTTGGAGTCTAGATGTGTGGAATGAGGAGCACCGGGGTATATCGAAGACACAGTGAAATCTGGGCTTTTCTTGTTCTTGAATTCCCCAGAGAGATGTTTCCCAAACAGGACTTTATACAGAAAGTGGAGCTACCTTGACTAGCTCTCCAGGTGACCTAAGAAAGTCATTAGGAATTGGGATGTCATTAAATACAAACCGTACACATGACACTCTTTCAAAGGAAAAGTAAAAAGGGAAATATCCTCTTATCTAGAGTTTCATATCATTCTAACTTCCCTGTTTTTAATGTTGTTAATTTCCTGATTTACTTTCAAATATCAGTCTTTCCTTTTAATTAGGTACTGATTATGACCCTCAAATATAGAGGGACCACTATGTTTCTGGCCCAAGCAATTGCTTGATATAACTATCTCATTTAGATGTCATCTAAACCCAAAAAATTAGATTTAGGTCACTTTTAGGTTCCCAAAAACTGTATCCAATAAATGTTTGGGTTTTTAAAATTATTTTTTTATTGAATATAGGGGTGACACTGGGTAACAAAACCATATAGGTTTAAAGTGTACAGCCCAATAAAACATTTTTTGCTTAATCCCTTCATCATCTCAGTAACATGATTTCTTTTCTTTTTTTTAAGATTTTACTTATTCATTTTAGAGAGGAGAGAGAGAGAGAGAGAGAGAGAGAGAGAGAGAAGGAGCAGAAGAACAGGAAGCATCAACTCCCATACGTGCCTTGACCAGGCAAGCCGGGGTTTCAAACCAGCGATCTCAGCATTCCAGGTCCACACCACATCTGTGTGCCACCACAGGTCAGGCTCAGGTGTTTTCCATGGGAATATTTCTAGCATAATTATATAGAAAACACTCTGATAATACAGCCAGAAGAACAAAGAGAGAGAGAGAAGATAGACAGATAGATAGATAGATAGACAGACAGACAGACAGGTAGGCAGGCAGACAGAGATATATTCAAAATATTTGACTTACTACTTCTCGGCCTTTTGGCTGAGATCAAATACAAAATATGTGACTTAGTCATTTCATGGAAGCTATCATAAAGAAAGAAACCAAAATATGAGCAAACATTTTATTTTGCTACCTTCTGATAGAATAAATATTTAAGCACATTTACAGTATTATGAATAATAGCTATAATAATGGTAAATGTTTTGATAGTAAAACAAAAAGCTGGAGATAAAATAGGATGCACAAAATTCAAAAAATAAGAGAAGCTACACTGACTGCAAAAACAACAGAACCAAAGTGGTGCGGGCACTAGCCTGGTTTCCCACAGCCAACAGATGGGGCCCTGCAATCGGAAGCCGGTTCTAAGTAACGCAGATGGATGATGTAAGAGCGCGCTTTGCTCCACGCCGGGCACCACGTGACACGTGCTATGCTCCTTGTCAGGCACCACGTGACACGCACTATGCTCCACACCAAGCACCACGTGACACGCACTAAGCTCCACACAGAGCACCACATGCCACATGCTATGCTCCTTGCCAGGCACCACGTGCCATGCACTATGTTCCACGCCCGGCACCACGTGACACGTGCTATGCTCCACTACGCGCTATGCTCCAAGTCGGGTACCACATGATGCGCGCTGTGCTACACGTTGTGCACCACATACTATGTGCTAGCTGCATGCTGTAGGCCATGTAATATGTGTTATGTTTTATTGATCCTGTGTGACTGAAAGACACAGAAATCAGCAGCTATTTGAGAATCAGAATGAGAGGGCATTCACTGGATATATTTTGAAACTGTCAAAGAAAGTACAAGATGTCAGAGAACGGAGAAGTGTGTCCAGTTGGAGAAGAACTCTGCTCTGGGTAAATGACCCCTCTGCCAGGACCAGGGCCCCTTGAGAAGCTGTGTGTAGAATGCTGGGCAGTCCGTAGGTCCTGCCTCATGGAAACCAAATCCAAATCATGGATGAGGGCAAGAAACCGACTTCATAACACACTGGCCCACGGCCAAGTTGTGTCTGTGGGTTAGGAAAAGAAAGGGGTGCTTCCACCCTTCAAAAAGTTATATGCTATTTCAAGTTTTTAATTACAAAAGTAATTCAAATTCACTGTGGGAAACACACCTCTTTTTAGTAGGCAACTCAAAGAGACACCTTAGAAGGCCTGCAAGTGAGAAGGTTGGGCGTTTAGGACCATGCAAGAAGGTGCTAAGAAGTTAATTAGCACCTGAATTCTAAAGAGTACAATCTGGGACAGATTCCGGGCCAACCACAGAAAAGTAGCCACGAGAGCCTGGAAAACTGGGAACTATAGCAACTTGACCTTCGCTTTTGTACGTATTTAGACCAGTGTGCTATAATTTGTAGTACGAAAGTATCAGGACACTTAATTCTCTCTGTATTTAGAGAGTATCTTATATGCATCTGCATTTTTATTAATAAAAATACATAATAAATACAGTTGCTTGTATTATATAAGTAATAAAAAGATTAGCTATTTATACAAGCACCAGAGTCTAGTAGACTTTTAACTTGCCTAAGCCTGAGGAAGGCTGTACCTCCCCCCCTTTATTTGTGGGCCTATGCCCCATGCTGGCTTTGTCTCTAAAAGGAATAGAAACCTCTGAATTGTGAGCCACAAAGGCCACTTAACGAACAGGCATACTGAGAGCTGGTTCAATATGAAATTCCCAGCCCGCCTACACAAAGGACTTCAGATAGAACGGTATATCCGTCAGTTTGTCTATTCACTGTAATCAGATCATTGTGTGATACATCGTAAGCCCTCACTACACTTACTATACTTGGAAAATACTGTTGACTACTGTCTCGAATCTGTATGAAAGGATCAGTTTAGAAAATTCTCTCACCAACCCCAGTGACGTGGTCCTATCATTGCTCCTATTTTCCTAACTTGGCATCTAGACACAGAGAGGTTAGAACAGGTGGCGAGCTTCAGTTCTTGCCAGGCAGGCCTGCCTGAAGCTAGAACCTGGGAATTCAAGAATAGGTGCATAGACATGGCACAGGCCCCTCATTGTAGAATGTGTGGGTAGACATGTTTAACAATGCTCTAGTAAGGTGATACCTCCCATAGGGAGAAGCAGACAATTACAGACTTGAAACAACTCTTACGTTTTGTCTTATTTTTTTTTCCAGAATATATCATGCAGTTTTTTTGCACTTCACTTCTTAATATATATCAGCATTATTTTTTTTTAAATATGAAAAGCTTTATAAATGTTCTGGTAACATGTTGGATAGCGGTATCACGCCTCTCTTATTTTGTTCTAAGATTCTCTTGGCACACGACCAGGGACTGCAAAAAGAGAAACAGAGCATTCTAGTCACTCACTAAAGCAAGGAGTTCTCAACGTGTGGTCCCCAAACCCGCGGCTTTAGCCCTCCAGAGAACTTGTCACACATGCAAATTCTCAGCTCCACTCCAGCCTTACGGAATCATAAACACTGAGGGCAAGACTGAGAAACTGTCTGTTAATCAGTCCTCCGTTAATTCATCATCTGTTTCCACTAACGGGCATTCTGATTCATACTCTCGTTAGGGAACCAGTACGTAAGTGAACGATAATTGTAATATACCAGATCAACATAGTTACCTGTGACCTAAAAAAAGGAGCCACTAATTTAATGTGTTATATAACGCTTTAGCTGCTTTTTATAACTTTACAACCTTTTGAGTAAGGTAAGGCAATTATGAAGTTTCTAATTTTATAGAAAAGTAGATGGGAAAATCCCCCTAGCCTCTTTATATTCGCGGGTTGAACAGAAAGTACTATTGCTAGGGATGCTGGGAATATGTCTAAGTATGCTTTCTAAACTTTCAATATGTGTTACATGTTCAGTTTAGTGTCAGGAAAGAAATAACTAATAAATATCCCTGTTTTCAACCAGTGCTTTCCAGTAATTATGGTATTTTACTGCTGAATGTGGTCAAGTGTTATAACCAGAATAGCTAGGCTTTATTTTTCCTTTTAACTTTTAGGATGCTAAATTAAGAAATACAGAGTCTAGCTTCTATGCTAATTATACTTTTCCCCCAAAGTCAGTATATTATAACATATCAAAGCACAGTCATTAAAATTACATTGTAACATTTTGTATAAGAATTTCAGTAAGCATAAACTTCCAGACAGAGGATTTCACAAACCCCTTTAACAGCTGACCATTGCTGTTTCCCCGGCTCTGCCCTTAGATCGGAAGACCTGGGTTTTTGACGTAGACTTCCTGCTTCCCTGTTCATGCTACAAAGCACCACATACTTTCAGGCTTCGGAACTAGTACCAAAACCCTGGACAATTTGTTTGCATGACGGTTTTCAAATAACCTTCAAAACTCGGTGTAGCCCTGGCCGGTTGGCTCAGCGGTAGAGCGTTGGCCTAATGTGCGGAGGACCCGGGTTCGATTCCCGGCCAGGGCACATAGGAGAAGTGCCCATTTGCATCTCCACCCCCCCCTTCCTCTCTGTCTCTCTCTTCCCCTCCCGCAGCCAAGGCCCCATTGGAGCAAAGATGGCCCGGGCGCTGGGGATGGCTCCTTGGCCTCTGCCCCAGGCGCTAGAGTGGCTCTGGTCGCGGCAGAGCGACGCCCCGGAGGGGCAGAGCATCGCCCCCTGGTGGGCAGAGCGTCGCCCCCTGGTGGGCGTGCCAGGTGGATCCCGGTCGGGCGCATGCGGGAGTCTGTTTGACTGTCTCTCCCCATTTCCAACTTCAGAAAAAAGAGAGAGAGAAAAAAAAAAACCTTGGTGTAAGCATGCTTTCCTCTGTGACCAGGGAAGGGGCGTCTGCTTGCGTGGGTTTAGCTCATTTCTCTCTAAATGCTTGCCCAGGGGACAGAGAAAGACGCAAGACCACAAGAACATTCTCACAGTAGAGATGTTCTCCTATCTCTTCATGAAATGAATACCTACTGTTCAACCACCCAGCGCAAGTTCACCCGAACTCCCCACTTGTGTCTGTCTGTCCCTTAGCTCTGACCCAAGCATTGTCCTAATTTGGCAAAAGCATGTTTTGCACAGGGATGAGAATATATGGGCCATGTAGACAATAAACCTGGAACAGACAGACTTGGAGCAAGTCTTCAAATCTCCGAGTCTAACTTACATATTTACTTTACCCACTTGACTGCAATACCACAAAGAACCAATGGGATCACAACTATATACAACACTTTCATGACAGAATAAAACTCATACACACATTAAGAAACCCACACAAATAAATCACTGTAATAACTATATTAACATACTAGGTTTTGGGTCCCTTACATCTAAATTTCTATATCACTTACCGGTATAATGTCCCTTTTTAGACACATTTTTACTACATTTCTAAAACCCATTGAAATCAAACACAATTCCTTTAAGCACCAGCATAAAGAAATAATTTCACCATCTCAGAACAGAACTACCCAGCACTGTATATTATGGTTGAAACTGACAAACACATAAAGAAAAAAGAGTCAATAGGGTAATGTGAGATATTAAAACAGAGGCTTCCTGGCATTTGCTGAAACTTAATCCTTTGGAACTTTGATTGCCTTGAACGAGAGCCCATAATGTAAATATTTTTTTGCCTGCATTTTTTTGCCAAGATAATACAGAATTAATGATTGCTCGTGTTTCCATGAAGACTTAAGAATTTGTACATATCGCCATGTGTGTGTGTGCATGTGTGTGTGTGTGTGTGTGTGTGTGTGTAGAGGAGATATATTAGACAGAAAAGAGAATTCCCTTCAGGACAGAATTTATATTTCGGAGTAGAGAGAGTGTGAGTCAAGCCAAATATTTTTGTTAGATTCTACACATTTTTCTCTTTGATTTGGAAAAAAAGTATCATTTTCTCTCCAACTTACAGTATGTATCATACAATTCACACACAAATACAAATACACTGCAACATATAAAAATACGGCAGAATGAATGGAGAGGGAATATGTGTAAATGTGTGTGTGTGTGTGTGAAAGAGAGAGAGAGAGAGAGAGAGAGAGAGAGAGAGAATGTGCACAAGAGAAAATATTAAAGACTTTTTCTTCCTTCAAAGAATAAGAGAAATACTTTGGAAACTATATTAAGCTGCAATTTATACACAGTACATTAAACACTAAGAAGAAAGGGGACTATAATGAAGCTCTTACAAGTTTTTATTTTTCACAGTTAAACAATTTGCATGCACCCTGGCCAGGTTGTTCAATGTATAGAGCATCCTCCCAGTGTGCTGAGGTCGTGGGTTCAATCCCTGGTCAGTGCACATGAGAAACAACCAAAGAGTACACAACTAAATGGAACAATGAGTTGATGCTTCTTTCCCTTCTGCGCTCTCTCTTTCTCTCTCTCTCAAATAAATGGAAAACAACCTGAAAGTATAAAACAAGAAAACAATTACACACAAACACGAACATGTATCAGTGCTTGCTGGGTGCAAATCACTGGTGCGAACACCATGCCACGGGGGAATGAGCCATGGTCCTGCTGCACAGAATGGACCACCCAGTCAGCTAGCGGGTGAATTGGAACTTCTTTCTGAATACTGATTTTATTTCTATTAGTGAAGGGTAAGAGACTGAGTAATGAATCCCATTTTCTGTCCTCAGGGAAAGTATCTTCAAAAACATGGCCCCAGTGTACCCTGAATAAGTTATACACAAATTGAAGAAGGATTTTGGACTTCTTCCTCTGATTTTAGGAATTTCAACATAACTACCCAGACTTTCATCTGGGGACAAGAAGAAATGAGTGATGCCCTGTTGACCTTAAAAGCAGTGGTGATTTTGATAACAACAGCAGTATGCACATACTAAATACACAATGGTGTGCTCCATCTGCATGTATGGAATCATGCGTTAGTTAGATTAAAGGGGCTGTGGTAAACCCAGAGCGAGTCCAATCCCAGTGTCACTGCATGTTTTGCTGTAAGACTGAGCCCACAGCTCTACTGTGTTTTCTTAATACAAAAAAAAAAAAAAGTAAGTAAAATAAAAACCAGAAAACAAAAACCTGCCTGACAGAGTTGTTGTGGACATCTGACCAGACGAATCTGCCCTGTGTTATGTTGGTTCCTGGTAGTAGTAATTATAATGATGGAGATAACGATGACATTGATGGTGTAGATTTACTAAGCACATACTGTGCATAAGACACTAACCCAGGTATTTGTGTGATAGAATTTCTTACGTATCAGTTATTGAATGTCACCCAAGTGTTACTCATGCATGTTCATTAGTTGCTAAAATAACAATAAGAGGATACCATTTAAAAAATATCATATGCAGTGACGTCACGGAAATGGCGCCGTGAGAAGCGCGTCCGACAGCTCTCCCCTAAATCACAACAAATTTATCAACTAGAAACAGAAAAATTTATCCTTGGAGCATTCCGGAGTTCCACACAAACTGAAAGCAAAAGGACTGTTATCACTTGAATCTGAGAGACGAGGGTGTGGAGGAAGCTACCGCAGCAGCGATGCTCATTCAAGCCGCGAGGGAGTGCGCCTGCGGTGAGTCAGCCCATATACTTGGGAACCGCGAGCCGCCAAGAGCGGCCGCCACCAGCCGCTGCGCGCGCGCCCGGTCCGGTTGAACACCGCTGACGTTCCCAGCGGCCCGCACACTGCGAGTGGGGGTCGCCGGCCACCGGTGCCCGGAGCGCCCCATTCGCGCGCGTGCCTTGGGCATTCCACGCGCCCAGGGCGCCCTGCTGGCCCGCACACCCAGGGGGCTCCATTATCCTGCGCCTGGTGCAGTCCAGCCGCCAGCGGCGGGGCGAGTGGGAGAGGCTTGGGAGATTCTCTCTGTGGGCGGGGCACCTCACCCAGCCATTCAAGCTAACAATCAAGCGTTGGGGGAGGGGTGCGCGCAAGCAGCCTAAAATACCTTCGGAAGCACAGCTGCGACCCAATCACTGAAATTAGCTTAACCCATAAAATCTGCGCACCCTCGGTTCTAATTGATAAGATCTCTCTCAGTTCAGCGATCCAAGACAAGAGGCGTGATATTTTTTAGTGCCTCTCGCTAAAGGGGCGGGGGCAACTTCTGATTGATAGAGCCTCCATATTCAGGGATAAACGCTAACAAGAAGGACTTGGCAGATAATAAGGTCTATACTACACTAGTCGTAAGCAGAGACTAGTGCCTCTTCTTCCCTGCAAAAACAGGCTACAAAGTGTGGAAAGCCTGGGTTGAGAGGTCCAACTAAATGATAGGCGCTGAACATTCACCTTGACAACAATTGACTCCCACCCCCGCCTGATTACACTGGAGGCCCTGACTCTCAGAGCCTTTCCCAAAGCCTTGCACTGAGTGGGGATAGAGTGGGGATTTCCCAGCTCTTTGAGCCTCTTACTCCCCAGGCAGAAGCAGTTGCATCCTTATAGCTGGATCACCAGGCTGCTAATTCAGAAAGGGGGGACTAGGAGAGAGAATCCAGGAAAGCAAACTCTCTCATCGTTGGACCCTGCAAACGCCAACAAGCCTTTACTTCCAGCAAGACTAAAGCCAATTATATGACATTGCCATAGAATCCCATCAATTGCAAATCCCTACCTAAGAGTGACACAGGGGCAGAGCCTGGGGTACAGAGTCACCGACTAGGAAGAGGGAGAGAAAAGAAAAAGGAAGAAGTTAACCTCTCAAAATCAAGAAAAACCCACAGACTTTACAACTTGATCCACTAATTTTTTGTTGTTGTTGTTGTTGTTGTTGTTGTTTGTTTCTTCTATCTTTTTGCCTTTATTTCCTCCACCTCGGTCCTTCTATTCTCTGCCCATCTTATGCTTCCCCTTTCTTGAACTACACTACCCATGAGTGTTGCATTTTATTTTTCTTCTTCATCCTCACCCTCCTTTAAGGTTATACTCCAAAACACTTAACTCTCACTCTCTCCTCTTTTGTTTTTTTTTTTGTCTTGCTTTATTTTGTTTTTTTCTCCTTCTATTTTATTTCTTCCTTCGTTTTTCTCTTTTTCTTATTTTTTCCTTTCTATTCGTTTTTTCTTTTCTCATTTTACTTTCCTCCCATATAATCCTCAATCACGAACAAATTAGTTAATTTGGGACTCAAGGCTTTTTTTTGGCTTTATTTCTCTTTTTTGCTTTTGTTTTTTTTTTTTTTCTCTTGTTTGTTTATTTTTGTGGCATTTTGGGTCCTCCCAACCCAAGGTCTCCATTGTATTTAGTCTTCGCTCCACTTAATACAACAGATTTTTACTTATTATTTTTATTTTTTCTTCTTTATTATTCTTTTTTGGTCCTTTTTTCTGATTCCCTCTTATCCCTCTCATTATATCTCTTAGTTGACCATCACTTACAAGCAAATCATCTTATGCTTGTCTAAGATTTTCTTCCTTTTTTTTTTTTTTGCATTTAGTAGGTCCCTACTCCCTTTTTTTTTCCCCTTGAACTCTTCACCCCAAATCAGGCCCTCCATTATAGGCACGATATTTCCCTGAGGAGGGGAGAGGAGGGAAAGAGAAGAGAGAAAAAAAGGGGGAAATAATAAATTATTACTGTTTTTTTTTGTGGGGTGTTTTACCCTTTTTTTTTTTCTTTCTTTTTACTCTTTATTAATTCTAATTAGTGCTATCAATAAGACCACCCTCAGATGCCGATAAGAAAGAGGAAATCGAATATTATGGATACAAAAGAAAGAGAGGTAACACAAATAGATGTGGAAAAATCTATGGAGAAAAGACTTAACATATTGGAAGCCTTGGAGCTAAATGACAGAGAATTTAAACTAGAAATCTTAAAAATACTCAGAGATATACAAGAAAACACAGAAAGGCAATATAGGGAGATCAGAAAACAACTCAATGAACACAAAGAATATATTACCAAGGAAATTGAAACTGTAAAAACAAATCAAACAGAAATGAAAAACTCAATTCACGAGCTGAAAAATGAGGTAACAAGCTTAGCTAACAGAACAGCCCAGATTGAAGATAGGATTAGTGAAATAGAAGACAAACAACTTGAGGCACAACAGAGAGAAGAAGAAAGAGACTCAAAAATAATAAAAAATGAGAAAGCCCTACAGGAATTGTCTGACTCCATCAGAAAGAATAACATAAGAATAATAGGTATATCAGAGGGAGAAGAGAAAGAAAATGGAATGGAGAATATACTCAAACAAATAATAGACGAGAACTTCCCAAGCCTGTGGAAGGAACTAAAGCCTCAAATTCAAGAAGCAAACAGAACACCAAGTTTTCTTAACCCCAACAAACCCACTCCAAGGCACATCATAATAAAGATGACACAAACCAATGACAAAGAAAAAATTCTCAAGGCAGCCAGGGAAAAGAAGAGTACAACATATAAAGGACGGCCTATTAGATTATCATCAGATTTCTCAGCAGAAACTCTACAAGCTAGAAGAGAGTGGACCCCAATATTTAAAGCCCTGAAAGAGAGGAACTTTCAGCCAAGAATACTATACCCATCAAAGCTATCCTTCAAGTATGAAGGAGATATAAAAACATTCACAAATACAGAAAAGATGAGAGAATTTATCAACAGAAAGCCCCCACTCCAGGAAATACTAAGGGGGGTTTTCCAGCCAGATTCAAAGAACAAAAGAAAACAACACCACAAGTAACAGCTCCACCAAGAACACAATAAAACCAAACTTAAACTGTGACAACAAAGGAAAAAAAGGGGGGAGAGGATGGAGATTAACAGTAGCAAAGGATGATGAAGTGCAGAAATACTTATAAGATAGGGTACTACAATGAATATGGTAGGTACCCTTTTCGTTACTTAATGGTAACCACCCTTAAAAAAACCACCACAAAAACACTTGACTTAAAAAAGGTAGCAACAGAGGAAAGAAGTATGGAACACAAACAAAAACAAATGATAGAAAAACAAAAGAGAAGAATCAAACTAGATACAAAACTAACAGAAAGCAATTTATAAAATGGCAGTAGGGAACCCACAAGTGTCAATAATTACACTAAATGTAAATGGATTAAACTTACCAATAAAAAGACACAGAGTAGCAGAATGGATTAAAAAAGAAAATCCAACTATATGCTGCCTACAAGAAACACATCTAAGCAACAAGGATAAAAACAAATTCAAAGTGAAAGGCTGGAAAACAATACTCCAAGCAAACAACACCCAAAAAAAAGCAGGTGTAGCAATACTCATATCTAATAATGCTGACTACAAGACAGAAAAAGTACTCAGAGACAAAAATGGTCATTTCATAATGATTAAGGGGAAGTTGAATCAAGAAGACATAAAAATCCTTAATATATATGCACCAAACCAAGGAGCACCAAAATATATAAGACAGCTACTTATTGACCTTAAAACAAAAACTAACAAAAGTACAATCATACTTGGAGACCTCAATACACCGCTGACGGCTCTAGATCGGTCATCCAAACAGAGAATCAATAAAGATATAGTGGCCTTAAATGAAATACTAGAACACCTGGATATGATAGACATCTACAGGACACTTCATCCCAAAGCGACAGAGTATACATTTTTCTCTAGTGTACATGGAACATTCTCAAGAATTGACCATATGTTGGGCCACAAAGACAATATCAGCAAATTTAGAAAAACTGAAATTGTACCAAGCATATTTTCTGATCATAAAGCCTTGAAACTAGAATTCAACTGCAAAAAAGAGGGGGAAAACCCACAAAAATGTGGAAACTAAACAACATACTTCTAAAAAATGAATGGGTCAAAGAAGAAATAAGCGCAGAAATCAAAAGATATATACAGACAAATGAAAATGAAAATACGACATATCAGAATCTCTGGGATGCAGCAAAAGCAGTAATAAGAGGAAAGTTCATATCACTTCAGGCCTATATGAACAAACAAGAGAGAGCCGAAGTAAACCACTTAACTTCACACCTTAAGGAACTAGAAAAAGAAGAACAAAGACAACCCAAAACCAGCCGAAGAAAGGAGATAATAAAAATCAGAGCAGAAATAAATGAAATAGAGAACAGAAAAACTATAGAAAAAATCAATAAAACAAGGAGCTGGTTCTTTGAAAAGATCAACAAAATTGACAAACCCTTGGCAAGACTCACCAAGGAAAAAAGACACAGGACTCAAATAAATAAAATCCAAAATGAAAGAGGAGAGATCACCACAGACATCATAGATATACAAAGAATTATTGTAGAATACTATGAAAAATTATATGCCACCAAATACAACAATCTAGAAGAAATGGATAAATTCCTAGAACAATACAACCTTCCTAGACTGAGTCATGAAGAAGCAGAAAACCTAAACAGACCAATCAGCAGGGAGGAAATAGAAAAAACTATTAAAAATCTCCCCAAAAATAAAAGTCCAGGCCCAGACGGTTATACTAGTGAATTCTATCAAACATTCAAAGAAGACTTGGTTCCTATTCCACTCAAAGTCTTCCAAAAAATTGAAGAAGAAGCAATACTTCCAAACACATTTTATGAGGCCAACATAACCCTCATACCAAAACCTGGCAAGGATGGCACAAAGAAAGAAAACTACAGACCAATATCTCTAATGAATACAGATGCTAAAATACTAAACAAAATACTGGCAAACTGAATACAACAACATATTAAAAAAATAATACATCATGATCAAGTGGGATTCATCCCAGAATCTCAAGGATGGTTCAACATACGCAAAACGGTTAACGTAATACACCATATCAACAAAACAAAGAACAAAAACCACATGATCTTATCAATAGATGCAGAAAAGGCTTTTGATAAAATACAACACAATTTTATGTTTAAGACTCTCAACAAAATGGGTATAGAAGGAAAATATCTCAACATGATAAAGGCCATATATGATAAACCATCAGCCAACATCCTATTAAACGGCATAAAACTGAGGACTTTCTACCTTAAATCAGGAACAAGATAGGGTTGTCCACTCTCTCCACTCTTATTCAACGTGGTGCTAGAAGTTCTGGCCAGAGCAATCAGACAAGACAAAGAAATAAAAGGCATCCATATCGGAAAAGAAGAAGTAAAGCTATCACTTTTTGCTGATGATATGATCCTATACATCGAAAACCCGAAGGACTCCACAAAAAGATTATTAGAAACAATAAACCAATACAGTAAGGTCGCAGGATACAAAATTAACATACAAAAGTCCATAGCCTTTCTATATGCCAACAATGAAATATTAGAAAACGAACTCAAAAAAATAATCCCCTTCACGATTGCAACAACAAAAAATAAAATACCTAGGAATAAACATAACAAAGAACGTAAAGGACCTATATAATGAAAATTACAAAGCATTGTTAAGGGAAATCGAAAAAGATACAATGAGATGGAAAAATATTCCTTGTTCTTGGATAGGAAAAATAAATATAATCAAAATGGCCATATTACCCAAAGCAATATACAAATTTAATGCAATTCCCATCAAAATCCCTATGAGATTTTTTAAAGAAATGGAACAAAAAATCATCAGATTTATATGGAACTATAAAAAACCCCGAATAGCCAAAACAATCCTAAGGAAAAAGAATGAAGCTGGGGGCATTACAATACCTGACTTTAAACTATATTATAGGGCCACGATAATCAAAACAGCATGGTATTGGCAGAAAAATAGACACTCAGACCAATGGAACAGAATAGAAAGCCCAGAAATAAAACCACATATATATGGTCAAATAATCTTTGATAAAGGGGCCAACAACACACAATGGAGAAAAGAAAGCCTCTTCAACAAATGGTGTTGGGAAAACTGGAAAGCCACATGCAAAAGAATGAAACTCGACTACAGCCTGTCCCCGTGTACTAAAATTAATTCAAAATGGATCAAAGACCTAAATATAAGACCTGAAACAATAAAGTACATAGAAGAAGACATAGGTACTAAAATCATGGACCTGGGTTTTAAAGAACATTTTATGAACTTGACTCCAATGGCAAGAGAAGTGAAGGCAAAGATAAATGAATGGGACTACATCAGAATTAAAAGTTTTTGCTCAGCAAGAGAAACTGATATCAAAATAAACAGACTGCCAACTATATGGGAACTGATATTTTCAAACGACAGCTCAGATAAGGGCCTAATATCCAAAATTTACAAAGAACTCATAAAACTCAACAACAAACAAACAAACAATCCAATAAAAAAATGGGAAGAGGACATGAACAGACACTTCTCCCAGGAAGAGATACAAATGGCCAACAGATATATGAAAAGATGCTCAGCTTCATTAGTTATTAGAGAAATGCAAATCAAAACTACAATGAGATACCACCTCACTCCTGTTAGATTAGCTATTATCAACAAGACGGGTAATAGCAAATGTTGGAGAGGCTGTGGAGAAAAAGGAACCCTCATTCACTGTTGGTGGGACTGTAAAGTAGTACAACCATTATGGAGGAAAGTATGGTGGTTCCTCAAAAAACTGCAAATAGAACTACCTTATGACCCAGCAATCCCTCTACTGGGTATATACCCCAAAACCTCAGAAACATTGATACGTGAAGACACATGTAGCCCCATGTTCATTGCAGCACTGTTCACAGTGGCCAAGACATGGAAACAACCAAAAAGCCCTTCAATAGAAGACTGGATAAAGAAGATGTGGCACATATACACTATGGAATACTACTCAGCCATAAGAAATGATGACATCAGATCATTTACAGCAAAATGGTGGGATCTTGATAACATTATAAGGAGTGAAATAAGCAAATCAGAAAAAAACAAGAAATACATGATTCCATACATTGGTGGAACATAAAAATGAGACTAAGAGACATGGACAAGAGTGTGGTGGTTACCAAGGGTGGGGGGGGGAGGGAGGACATGGGAGGGAGGGAGGGAGAGAGTTAGGGGGAGGGGGAGGGGCACAGAGAACTAGATAGAGGGTGACGGAGGACAATCTGACTTTGGGCGAGGGGTTTGCAACATAATTTGATGACAAAATAACCTAGACATGTTTTCTTTGAATATATGTACCCTGATTTATTAATGTCATCCCATTACCATTAATAAAAATTTATTAAAAAAAAATATCATATGCGCAGGGAAGAGAAACCACATATCCGAGTTTGCATGTTTAATGAGTGGCCTTCATGATCCACGATTCACTGCCCAGAGTCCACATGGTCTCGGTGGCCCCGATGAGTATCCAGTTAGCATCTCATGTTATGCATTAAATTCTATTTTATACCACACTATCTAAATTACTGCCTGAGGTTTTGATCCCTTATATCTGAATAAGAATAATGTATTCATCCCCATGTCCTGCCTAAGTTTCTAAAGCCACTGAAAAAAAATAGAAGACCATAGAGTGAGTCTCATAATTTATCGTCTAAATCCTACACAAATGAGGTTCCTTGAACATAGACTGCTAAGTTGCTATTCCCCGGCTTTCCACGACGTTCTTAGCCCTAGTGACCAAAAATTAAAAGATAATAACAATCAACTTCATTTATATTGAGTCATCAAAGGAAAGAAGGTTAGGGTGTAAAGTGGGTTTCTTTTAAATGGGACAGAGAAACTTGAGTATCAAAAGCAAAACAAGGGAAGGAGGCCAGGAACACTTTCTCACTTCACCAGAGAACGCTGCTCTCCTCATTTCTACATCCATCTGAGCCATGTAGGAAGACTGAAAACACAGGATCATAGAAAAGAAGTTCCCTCTTTGTCACATTTCAGGATCAGATGTCTTGTCACTCCACGAGGAAGTACGGATCTTGATAGCGTTCCCACCTGGAATGCCTCGTGTTGCTATCAGACACTGAAATCTACTTCCCCACTGCCATTTCTTGAACACGATCCATGCGCTGCTCCTTCTTAGCAGCCTTACAAATTGTTCCACACCCCGGTCGTGGCCGGACCTCTCTCTGTCTCTTTCTCTGCACCACGGAGGACCACACATGGTGAGAAAGCAACACTCAGCATGCCGAGGCTCTCTGTAGAAAGGCTTCTCTTGTCTGTTTCCCTAACCGCAATGGAAATCTTCAGAGAGAACAGTGCTCATCATCTCCCACCAACCTGCCTTATTTCGTTTGTTTCACACCTCCTTTCTGAGCTACCTGCTGTGTGTGAGGCTCCGGGATGGGCACTCGATGACAGCAAGGATCAGAGCAAAAAGAGGCTCCCCCTTCAGCGAGCTTCGGGCCAAGCGCAGAGAACTACACGAGTAATTAATTTATCAGTTACCATTTGTAGGAAAGAAAAGACAGAACGAGATGAGATCGTCCACAGACTTGGAGGGAGTGATGACAGTCTGAGACGGGAGGGATGACTCGGCGTGAGAACCCACGTGGCAAAGCCAATGGGATGTATGGAGACTCTGAGGCCGCCCACCATGCACGGGGAACCAGTAGCAGGGCTGTGAGGCGGAGGACACAACCGTGTGGATGCAGTTAAATCCTGCAGCGTGTTCTTGGCCGTGTTAGAAATGGTAACCCATATCTAAAAAGCGGCGGATAAACACCAAAGCTCTGTCTGCAGAAACATGACATGCCCAGAGAACGCATTAGAACAGGAATACAGCCAGAGAATGCTGCAGAATGTGGAGACCAGTGAGTGTAGGTGGTCAGTGTGAAGGCCTGGCAGGGGTCCAGGTGAAATATAACAGCTTCCTGGGTGAAGGTGGTGAGAAGAGACAGAGAGAAACAAAAAGGGGATCCTCATTTATAAAATGATTCGGGTCCACTTACATTGATTTCTAAGAGCAGCGCAAAAGGCACTCAAGGGTGTGTGGCAAGGGGAAGCCATGCTCAAAAGCCTGTCTTAGATAGAATACTGAAGAATGGGAGAAAAGGAGACTGGTCATGCCTATTGTGGGTTAGACTTGCTTCTAACCAATAAAATACAGCAGAGATGACAGGCTGTCTGAGGTTGTGTGGGCGTAGTTATGTCACCTGAGATGGCAATGTCTGTCATGCCAGAGCCTCTCTCTCTTGCTGGCCATGTTCAGATCTGCTATCTGGAAAGGCCATGCTCTAGGGAGTGGAGGATGCCCCCCTAGGTTAACAAAGAAACACCCTCAAGCATCCAAACTCCGCCAGCAGCCACAAATCCACAGAGTTGGATTCTTACCCCATCCAGACTCAGACAAGACCCCAGTGTGGTCCTGGCTGACACTTTGATCACAGCCTTAGGAGGGTCTAAAGTGGAGGACCCACAGACCTCCTGAGTGCATTCTGACTCACAGGAACGATGAGAGAGTGAATGCATGTTGATAAGAAACCAGGATGCTATGGTAATATTGTTATGCAACAACAACAGACACGTTCAGTTGGAAATGCACTGGTTCTTACAAAGGCCCCACAATCCCCCATGTCAAACAGCAGTTTGAGTTGTAGGACTGGGATGCAGAGGAAAAGTTAGAAATAAGATGTCCATTTTGGGCCCTGGCCAGTTGGCTCAGCGGTAGAGTGTTGGCCCAGCATGTGGAAGTCCCGGGTTTGATTCCTGGCCAGGGCACACAGGAGAAGTGCCCATCTGCTTCTCCACCCTTCCCCCTCTCCTTTCTCTCTATCTCTCTCTTCTTCTCCTGAGCCAAGGCTCCACTGGAGCAAAGATGGGCCAGGCACTGAGGATGGCTCCATGGCCTCTGCCTCAGGTGCTAGAATGCCTCTGGTTACAAACAGAGCAACACCCCAGATGGGCAGAGCATCATCCTCTAGTGGGCAGGCCAGGCGGATCCTGGTCAGGTGCTTGCTAGAGTCTATCTCCTCCCTTCTCACTGCAAAAAAAAAATAAAAAAAATAATTTTAAAATATATATATTATAGATGTCCACTTTTAAGGGAGAATTTTTAAAATAATGAGAGAAAAGGTGTGGTCATAGTAACAAAGGGTAAGAGTCCCAAACAAATAATCAACGATTTGTTTTGAACAGATGCACTAGCTTAATTCTGAAATAGTATTCTAAACAAAAGTATCAGAGAAGAAGCCCCAAACTCATGTGCACTATGCTCAGAAAATTCAAGAGGAGCGTGCTAACTGACGAGGCAGAGCAAAGGAACCTTCATAACATGTAGTTCAGTGGTAGTCAACCTGCTCCCTACCGCCCAGTAGGGGGCGTTCCAGCTCTCATGGTGGGTGGTAGCGGAGCAACCAAAGTATAAATAAAAAGATAGATTTTAAATGTAATAAGTTGTTTTATAAAGATTTATTCTGCCAAACTTAGCGAAAATCCGACATAAAATACTTGGTAAGTAATTATTATTATATGCTTTAACTTGCTGTAACTCTGCTTTATAAATTTTATAAAGTAAAGTTACTTCCCTACTTGATAAATCACCATTACTGTGGAACCGGTGGGTGGTTAGAAAATTTTACCACTAACAGAGATACAAAAGTGGGCGGTAGGTATAAAAAGGTTGACTACCCCTGATGTAGTTAGTCCTCTGAGCCTGGTCAAAACTGACATTTATTGAAATACTAAATGGCAGGCAGAGTATTTTATCCTTTCATACAATTTTCCTTAAAAAGGGGGGAGGTAGGATAAGAGCTGCTTTATTTATTTTTTAAACTGATTAATTTTAGAGAAACAGAATAAAAGAGGAAAGTGAGAGAGAGAGAGAGAGAGAGAGAGAGAGAGAAGCATTCATTTGTTGTTCCACTTAGTTGTTCATTCATTGGTTGCTTCCAGCGTAAGTCCTGACCAGGGTTCAGACCTGCAACCCTGATTGTTTAGGGACGATGCTCTAACCAACTGAGCTAACCAGTCAGGTTTCCTTTTTAAATTCCATTAAAAAAAAAAAAAGAATACCCTCGGATTCAGAGAGGAAAATTCCCTTCCCACAGTCACCAAGCAGGTAGGAGATCCCTGATTCAAATGCAGTCTGGCTTCAAAGCCTGAACTTGTATATGAAACATTTCAAGGAAGCACCTGCTCTATATTCTTCACAGGGTCATGAGCCTAACCCTGACCCCACATATCTAAGCATGCCCCTCCTCAACTTCACTTCTGTAGCAATAGGGTCTCTGCAGAACTGACTTACAGATATATGTAGAAGTCCGGCAAAATCTTGAATGAATCAGAAATGCCCCTTCTGTTCAAAGTGAATGTCACATCTAACATGGTAAAATGTCCTTTCTTTTCTTTTTTTTTTTCTTTTGCACTTTTCCGAAGCTGGAAACAGGGAGGCAGTCAGACAGACTCCCGCATGCGCTTGACCAGGATCCACCCAGCATGCCCACCAGGGGACAATGCTCTGCCCCTCTGGGGGGTCGCTCTGTTGCATCCAGAGCCATTCAAGCACCTGAGGCAGAGGCCACAGAGCCATCCTCAGCGCCCGGGCCATCTTTGCTCCAATGGAGCCTCGGCTGCAGGAGGGGAAGAGAGACAGAGAGGAAGGAGAGGGGGAGGGGTGGAGAAGCAGATGGGCACTTCTCCTGTGTGCCCTGGCCGGGAATCGAACCCGGGACTCTTGCACACCAGGCCGAGGCTCTACCACTGAGCCAACCGGCCAGGGCGGTAAAATGTCCTTTCAGAACCCAACTTGAGGCTGAGAATGAGGCTTCTTCAAAACTGCCTTTTCCCCGTTGCTGATGGCACAGCAATAACTCACCTTTGAGCATGACATCGTGAAATTTCTTCTGATCAAATGGGTTTGACTTGATGGATAGAATGTAAAAGTTCCCATCAATATTTGAAGCAATCACCCGCCTTTCGATGCATCCACCTGCTTGCTCATTGGGATATGATGCCAATTGCTACATGTCCTGAATTTCTTAGGCTGAGAAAGGAAGAGATGAATATGTTCTGTTTTGCAAGAATCAATCTGTTATTCTTGAGAGGCGCCCACGCTGTCCGGCTAACCCAGCCTCCGCCCTACTCGCATAGCATGGCCTCTTAGCGGATGGTACTGTGTCCTTACTTTTCATCAGTCCTAAAGATCTTTAGAAATTACTGCAGGTCCTCTGAGTCAGGAGAAAACATTAAAAAGAAATTGTATCCATTCGGCAAATATTTATTATTATGTGTACCTGACTCCTCACCAGACACTGGCACACAATCAGTGAACAATGTTCCTAGTGATATCTCCAGATGACCTTGGGTCATCTGACCACGGCTTCTGCTAAAATGGTCCTTCTTCATCTTTGACAGGGCATGGGTTATCCTCCAGCTGGACTACGGGCCTCTTGGAGGCAGATGTGGTTAAGGGGGAACATTTAGAGCAGTGGTCCCCAACCCCTGGGCCGCAGACCGGTACCGGTTCATGGGCCATTTGGTACCGGTCCGCAGAGAAAGAATAAATAACTTACATTATTTCTGTTTTATTTATATTTAAGTCTGAACGATGTTTTATTTTTTTAAAATGACCAGATTCCCTCTGTTACATCCGTCTAAGACTCACTCTTGACGCTAGTCTCGGTCACGTGATACATTTATCCATCCCACCCTAAAGGCCGGTCTGTGAAAATATTTTCTGACATTAAACCGGTCTGTGGCCCAAAAAAGGGTTGGGGACCACTGATTTAGAGTATGAGGCCTTGCTTGGCATAAACCAAAACAAGAAACATGCCATGTAGCTCTGCAAACTCTGAGACGCTCCAGCAGGGAACTCTAGGAATCAGCATTCATCCGTCCCAAATCCACAGGGACAGATGTGTGCCCTCTCAATTCTCCTCGGAACCATTCTCATGATACTAAAGGCAGCCTCTCAGCTTTCCGCTAGTATGTATTTAATTGATATTTGCCAAGAGCCCCCTACCTAGGAGAAACCAAGCAGGCCTGGGGGTGAGAACCTCCGGCAGGTGTGTGCCCGCACCACAGTTAATTACCTGTCTATTCACATAGAGCTTAGGTTATATTTACATAACAAGAGGAACATTGATCACAACAATTAGGGGATATTTCAAAATGACTGAAACGATAAAAAAAAGCATCTGATTTTGTTTCATTAAAAAAGAACATCAGGCCCTGGCCGGTTGGCTCAGCAGTAGAGCGTTGGCCTAGCGTGCGGAGGACCCGGGTTCGATTCCTGGCCAGGGCACACAGGAGAAGCGCCCATTTGCTTCTCCACCCCTCCGCCGCGCTTTCCTCTCTGTCTCTCTCTTCCCCTCCCGCAGCCAAGGCTCCATTGGAGCAAAGATGGCCCGGGCGCTGGGGATGGCTCTGTGGCCTCTGCCTCAGGCGCTAGAGTGGCTCTGGTCGCAACATGGCGACGCCCAGGATGGGCAGAGCATCGCCCCCTGGTGGGCAGAGCATCGCCCCTGGTGGGCGTGCCAGGTGGATCCCGGTCGGGCGCATGCGGGAGTCTGTCTGACTGTCTCTCCCTGTTTCTAGCTTCAGAAAAATGAAAAAAAAAAAAAGAAAAAAAAAAAAAAAGAACATCAGAAAAGCAAACAACAAGTCAAAGAAAGTTGTTTGATTATGCAAATGAGATGCAAAACCAACTTGTATGTCATTGGTGAGAATGCACTAGACAAAAGGCTGAAAGTACTGGAGTATCAGCACGTTCCCTGATCCCCTCATTTTTGTGAGCTGTGTATTTCATTACATTTCCCCAATATTACATTTATCCGGCATGGATCTATTTATAACACGAGTAGTGAGATACAGTTTTCTTTTTAAATAACAATTTAGATAAATAGAATTGTAAAGTTTTCTCTAACAGGCCACATGCCCCGTGTAGGATGACGGCATTTGACACTGAACAGGAACCTGGAGGTGAATCTTGGAAGGGTAATGGGGAGCCAGCACTCTAAGAAAACTAGCTGGATTTGCAGCGAGGCTTGCTGACTCCAGAGAAAGAAATCTTAACCACTAAGGCTTCCTATCTGCAAACACAGCTTTCATCTCTGTGACTTCACCGTCTATAAATGCAGGCGCTCGGTAAATGTATGCTCCATGGACTTGGTGGTAACAGTGGAGAAAATAGAAATAGGGGCTGAAACAAGAAAGAGTGGGGGAGGAAAAAAAAAAGCAATCAATGCTCATCTCTCTGTTCCTGTCTGTCTGTCCCTGTCTATCCCTCTCTCTGACTGTCTCTGAAAAAAAAAAAAATTAAAAAAAGAAAGAATGGGGGAGGAAATACTGCAGTTTTCTTTTCTTTTCTTTGGAACAAATGTCGTTTCAATAAGTCAAGTCCTGTGAGGAACAGGGTGAGATTATTGGAGGCACATAACAGACCTCATTGATGTCTCCCCCGTGAGGACTGCCCATTGGCAGGACTAGGAGATGGTGCTGGCTGCAAACAGCCATGGCCTTGGCATGGGGGTCCCCACTCAGCTGCCTTGAGCTCGGGGCCTAATGCAAGGCTACTCCAAGTAACGTCTCTACTATTCAAGTCACCTTCTAGAGCCGGGGTTAAAGAGAACAGGGGAAGTGAAGAGAGGAACAACAGGATGAACCAATGCAATATTATATTCACTAATTCATTCACATACCTGATACATTTGCCAAAGCTGGCTGCGAGCTTGTTCGGGGTCTGGAGAGAAAAAGACGAGATGCAGATGCAAAGGCGGCAGTGGCCAAGCTCACTTGTCTAAAGCACAAAGCTGGCCCAACAGGCCTAGGCTTTTAGAAGTGAGGGCACTGGTTACTTCACGGGAACACTGACAAGAAGAAGGCACAGAAGGAATTCTGCGGGGCAGGTACAATCCTGACTTTCTATTTGAGTGCTGATTACACACGTCTGTGCAGCTGGGGAGCTGGTGCTGTCATATGCATTCTACTGCTTGGGTATTACACTTCAATGCATAATCTAAAAATACGTATGGGCGGGACATGAAAAGGTGAAAATGTAGTTGAGCCTGAACAGGGACAGGAAATGCTGTCTATGTTTAGGAAAAACCCACCTCACCAATGCCCTGAGTGCAAAATCAAGCAATGGCAACAACGCCGAATTCACATCACATGGTCACGCTTTCCATGGGAGCAGCCCCTCCCACACACAATCCCCCCCCCACACGCATACAGTGTGTGTCGGAGCTGGGGGAAACCAGAAGAATGGCTCCTAAGACTGGGGTGCAGGCACATCTCCTTCCCTTTAACTTTGACATTGGAACTTGTTACATATACATAAACAGGTGGGGGCTGTTTGATATTATTCCACTGTCACCTAATGGTTATCAGCAGCCCTGCTAACTACTTAGGAATAACCATACAAAATAAAATAAAATAAAACCCTGGGGTGACTATCGTTATTCAGATGAGCCTGTCAAGGTAAGAAAAAGGACAATGAAGACATGCTCAGGAATGCATCTCGCCCTTTGTTTTCTGTCTTGATCATCTGGGTTTTCTTGAATAGTAATTTTAAGAAGAACAAAGTACCAAAGACTGGAGGTTATCTTAAATCCATTAATAGGGTCCCTGACTATAAAGGGATAGAGGGATGACATTGCACTCAGCATGCTGAGGCTGTTTCTCATAATGAACTGAGAAGATTCCCTTTCTCATTTTCTCTTCCTCTCCCAGTTCAAAGAGATGCCTGAGCCTTTTGGAAGCCCAGCAGAAGGGCTACCCCAGTCCCCACTCTGCTGCTCTTTCCCCAGAATATGCCATTTCAGCTCACTGTTTTTATGTGGGCAGTAGTCAACAGCACGCAAAGGGGGAAAATAATTTCCTCTTTTAATCTTATTGCATGATGAAGACATACATTGCTTTGCCATGGGGAGCCAAGATGTCTCAAAAGGCAGAGACAAGAGGAATGCTCTATTCTGTGGGTCCATATAGGAAGACACAACACAGAAGGATCTTTATACACCATTTACACAGCCAGAGAGAAGGATATTTTTACATCCCCTTTCTAATAGACAACATTTTCTTTGAAGTACTCCTTTTCACTGGCACCTATAGCATTCAATAGAAAATTTCTAAGGGCAGTTTTGCTTTTAGGAAGCATAGTGTGAGCCCTGGCCAGGTAGCTCAGCTGGTTAGAGCATTGTCCCGGGACAGTAAGGTTGCCGGTCTGATCCCCAGCCAAGGCACATATAAGAGTCAACCAATAAATAAATAAATAAATAAATAAATAAATAAATAAATACAACAAATCAATGTTTCACCCACTCCCCTTTTCTCCTTTTTTCTTCCTCTAATATCAATAAATAAATTTTAAAAACTTTAAAAGAAGCAAAGTATGTCCCTCCCTATTTTGAGTTGTCATGATGGGCTATGGAAGTATTATGGGAACCAGAGATGGGAATTGTCTGGGTCTCAGGATGTTTCTAGAACCAGAGACTAAAAATTTCAACGAGGAGTCTGACAGTCTCTTGTTTGTTCTTCTATTAACTGCCTTGTCTCTGTCCCTTTCTGGGAAGTGTTGCTTTCCTTCGTTTCTCTCACAGAGACCATGAGAAGACGATGTCAGCCTGACGTGACCTTACATTCACATACTTGTATGCTGAGCTACTTGGAAAGGTGCCATTTCCACAGCCTCAGTCTTCAGAGCAAACACCTGGGGTTCAGCGTAATGGAACAAATGTTGCTCAAATGTCTGTGTGTGTCCCAGGCTAGAGGCAACACTATAGACACTGGCAGCTGTTATCTACATTGGCAGCTGTTATCTACATTGTCAGCGGGGAGACGGACAGCCACTAGAAAATACACATTGGATGAGTTAGACCCTCAGAGGGTAGTCACTGCGGTCTTAAAAGGGGTAGATTCTCCAGGGATGGTTGAGGACTACAGAATAGTCCTTCCTGCTTTCATTCTTTTTCCTCACAAACTGTCATAAGGCAGCACTAGGCAGAGTAACACTGGGATTGGCAACTTGTGCTCACGGACACTGTCAAAGTCTAGAAGAGGGAGGACTGATTATAACCAGAGGAAAGGAAGAATACAAATCCTCTTGGGTAGCATTTGCCAAAGGCATGGAGATCTGACATTTTAAGATAGTTCCTACTTAGACTGTGGTCGCTGGACCCCACTCAGGTGCTTCTGTTCATCTCTAGATTGCTGGGTTGCTTTCTGTTCCAGGTTTCCCTCCAAGGCCATCAGTGCTGCTCCTTGTCTGATGGGCAGCTCTCGTTTTTACTGGTTAAATGGGACTTAGAGTAAATTATGTTAGGGCTGTGTGCCTCCGTTTTCTCATTTTAAAAATGAGAGGGACAAAATTCATTTCATGAGATTGTTAGGATTAAATGTATATACATGAACAGTGTTTGGCATAAACAGTTATTAAATATTAATTTCTATGTAGTAATAAAGTAATTATTTATTATGCCAGCCTGAAGTAAATAGCATTGCTTAGGATTTCAGAAGGAATATGTATGGACACTTCCACATCTATTTCAAAGACTTCTATGTAGTGAATTACCTCCCACTCTGCCCCATCATATTTCTTTAACTCAAAGCACTCAGGTGGTTTGCAAAGATTCATAATTGGCAGATAACGATGAGCTCTGAAAGGTCCGACATGGTTATAAAGAGAAGATTCCTTGGTGTCATGCTTCCTGACCAAAGGAAAATGAGTGAAAGAATCTATAACAGTGCCACAAATACGGTTTTACCCACTTGAAACTCTTTGAGTACTGACACAGGCATGAAATCTTGTTCCCTAAGAATGAAAGATATATCTGAGACCATTCATACGATCTCATCTATGGCCTAACAATATCACTGTTTGTCTTTTTAAAGGATATATAATTATAATACCAAATATACACACACACACAAAAACACACACAATTTACACTTTTACCTATGTTCATATCTTTATCCTTTTGTTTAACAGTCTGATATCTTCTCTACCATTTTCTGTATATTGACCTATGTGCTTATCTATGCATAGAGCTGTCTTGCCATATAAATTTCATCACATTTTCATCTATGTGAAGGTTGGTAAGGAGAAAAGGGAGGAAAAAGGCACAAATCTCATATACTGTGATGGACAATCAACCAAGAAATAAAATAATTTGGGTCTAAAACCCAAATGGCAACTTTTAAAGTTCAGTGAATCCAGAAAGTGCAATGGTCAAGCCCATGATATACAAATACTAAAGTTCAAAATAATATTAATACACACATAGAGAACCCAGGAACCCCTCCCTTCTCTGAGAGGCAGGGTTCTGAGAAGTGCTTGCCAAACAGCAGCGATTTTCAGTTAGTGCACTGCAAGAATTTTTAAAACATGCAATATCTGACTATTTAGGCAGGGGCACTGACCTCTTTTCCCTCAGATTGTCAAATTTAAAAAAATGACAACAGTCAACACAACAATAGCCATCTGATGTAAACGAGTCAAAATTATAACTATTTTTTTGGTCATATTGGTAAAAAATATGACTACTTAGTTTATGTGCTCCAGGAGATGAAAAAGGTTGAAATCGGCCGCCATACACCGAAAGAATATGTACTGTAAAAGAACACCGACAAAGGTGTCTCACTCGCACTTTCAGCCAAGACTGGAGAATTTCACAAATGCGTGTTTGGGGTCTGCTGTGACTTGCAGTGAGCTTGTGTCTCTGGCAGGCGAGTGTGGGCAAGGGCTGAACTCAGCTTTCACTGTCCGGCCCCTTCTGATCCACGCTTTCTTGAAATGGCCATGTGACTAAAAAATTCCCAACAGTGTGAGTGTTGATGCTAATTCCCAGAGCTATGGACACACGGCTTGAATAATGTAAGAACTATTTGCTCTTTGCCTCTAGAATCAATAAATAAGTTGAATCCTAAAATATCAGTTCTTCACATGAGAGCAAAGAGACAAGAGAGACAACAAAATCATGGGGTTGTCTGGGTAGAACCCCACCTCTGTTTCTCAATCTTCCATTTCTATAAGACCAAGTGTTTCCTGAGTGTTTTGATTTCCGTTGTGATAAGTGCAGGTTTACTGATGTGAGAATCCTTTTCAGTGTTTGAAGTACCTGCAGATTATTTGAGTAGAAAGCGGTCGATCTTATTTTCCTCAGAAGGGCACAGGGTGGGACTGGATGAAGTGTTGGTCAGGCATAGGACAATTTGAGGACAGAGAAGCGAGGTGCAGCTTTCAGAGAGGTTCACCAATATACCCAGAAACACGAAGAGCCCGAACTTGAGTGAGTAAAAGACATTGTTCGGAAAAATGTTAAGACACAACACCAGGAGAACCAAATTGATCATCAAATTGTCATTCAATAAAATTGAGTTGAATTCTAATGAGCAAGCCCAGGGATACCGTGGTAGAAAAATGAAAAGGGAAAGAAAGAGAACGTCAGCATTTGCTCTTGCTATGAAGAGGCCTGTAAACCGTTATTTAATTGGTATATTGATTGGTTAACCAGGTTTAAAGGCACAGGTTGAGATACAGAATCAATTTTGCCTCTTTACTTAAATATTGTCCATGGTGAGTTAATGCCTTTTTTTTTTTTGAGACAGAGACAGAGAGAAGGACAGATAGGAACAGACAGACAGAAAGGGAGAGAGATGAGAAGCATCAATTCCTCATTGTGGCTCCATAGTCTCCTTAGTTATTCATTGATTGCTTTCTCATATGTGCCTTCATTGGGGGGTTACAGCAGAGCTAGTGACCCCTTGCTCAAGCCAGCAACTTTGGGCTTCAAGCCAGTGACCTTTAGGCTCAAGCCAGTGACCAGAGGGTCATCTCTATGATCCCATGATCAAGCCAGCAACCCCGCACTCAAGCTGGTGAGCCCACGCTCAAGCCGGATAAGCCCGCGCTTAAGCCAGGGACCTCAGGGTCTCGAACCTGGGTCCTCTTTGTCCCAGTCCAATGCTCTATTCACTGTGCCACCGCCTGGTCAGGTGAGTTAATGCTTTAATTATAATCCTCTGAAACACCAGTTCAAATTATGAGACATCACACATGGGACATATAGGTTTCTAAATTAGACTGAGACAACAGGCCCCATTCCACAGGAAGTGCTCTGTTCATTTGCAGGGGTGAGCTTAGGGGCAGAGATTGTTAAATTTCTTTTCAGTAGGTTCAGATTTCAGGCATATATCTAACTTATTGAAATACATTTTTACATAATATTCTATTATATTGATAAAAGCTGATGCCTATATTCCAACTTGTAAAATCAAATGAGGCACTTCATTACATTTTCTGGTGATTTATACCAGTCTGAAGAATGTCTATTGACTAGTGATTAAGAATTCATTTTCTAGAAAGAACTCAAAGATTTATGCTTCTTACTTGAAATTCCTAAGTTCATAGACTAACTAATCAAGAAGAAGCCATTAAAAATACCTAACTTTTCTATCTTAGTAATGGAACCTCAAAGCAGGGTTGGATAGAATTTTAACTCTTTTCAAATTGCTGAAAGTTGGATTTCTATACAATTTGATCTGGTGCTGGCTGGATGGCACGGTCGGTTAGAGCATCATCCTAAAATGCAGAGGTTGCTGGTTCAATCCCTGGTCAAGGCACATACAGAACAGTTTGATGTTCCTGTCTCTCTCTCCCCCTGCCCTTCTCTCTAAAATCAATAAAATAAACATTAAAAAATAAATTAAATAAAATTTGATTGGAAGAAAAACAGCAGCATATATACAATTTATAATAAAATTCCCTACGCTATTCTATCTGCATTAGCATGTTTTTATAAGGTGATAGTTAGATCAAAGAACCTTAAAATAACAGAGATTAGAGATACGAGCCGACACTTATAAAGTCCCAAAAATACAGTTTCATTAGGGAAAATACAATTAATTCTATTATTGTGTTATCAATAATTGATTAATGAAATGACATCTTATAAGGAGTACAGAAGCGTAAGCATTAAAGCAAAATTTGATGGAAGGAGTTTCCTCATCACAGGAGGCATTCAAATAAAGCTTGTGTCTGTTCCCATCATTATCCACCAAACTTGGTCTTAGCCACCATGTGGAAACAACGTAACGCCTCTTAGAAGATTAGTACATTTTAGGTACCTCTTACAGTTAATTGCCAATAACGTTCCCACTTGAATACCCTAGTCATTTCTTTTTGCTTTCTTGTTTGTTTATGGAAGCTTTATTCATAATTATGAAAACTTAAAGGCAACCAAGGTGTCCCTCAGCAGGTGAACAGATGAATTATGGTAAATCCAGACAATGGCCTATCACTTAGTACTAAAAAGAAATAAGCTATCAGGCCAACTGTCTATGCATCACTATGGAGGCTTAGCTTCTTTATGCAGAATAGAAACTCCACAGTCTTCACTCCATCCTGGAGTTTCAGAATGACAGCTGTTACATGCATTCATATCAGGTAGACCAGCTGGCTTTCTTTTGAGGGTTCTTACTTCAATATTCATGGTTTCTCTTCTATGTTGTCCTAAGAATTTCAGTTTTGTTTGTCACTCTGAATCGAAGAAGGCAAAAAGTATAATCAAATCCATCAATATATGTTCTTTTCCCCCTTATTTTTCCCTCTGCATCTCTCCTTTAATGTAGAGAAATGCTGCTGAATATTCTCAATACCTAGCTGAGGGAGAAAAATCAAGCCACAGCCTCTAAATTATGAGAAAAGTATATAAAGTTTAAGAGAGTTTGTCAGTATGAACTGAACATTCTTTAATCCTTTAAGCTATATGACATAAATTGTTTCTGTAATAATAATAAAAATACATATATAAATGAATCTCTTTATTACTTTAAGAATCTTCTTTATATGGGACTAAAATACATACTGGGCAGTGACAAGAAAGGCTAATCCCTGTAAGCTAGTCATTATCATTTTCAATTCACTCCCTAGAAATGGCAAATTTCACTACCTAACAACATGCTAAATTAACATGTGGCCTTGCAAAGAGACAGTTTCCAGGAAGGGGAGAGGGGCTGGAGGTCGAATCAACCGGCGGTGGCCAATGATTTAATCATTCATAGCTATGTCATGAAGCCTCCATAAAAACCCAGAAGGCCAGCTTCCTCCAGGGAGCGCTTGCGTAGGTGAACACTGGGAGATTCGGGAAAAAGGGTGTACCCAGAGAGGGCATGCAAGCTCTGTGCCCCTTCCCACAAATCTCTTCCTATGCACCTCTCCATCTGGCTGCTTCTGAATTACATCCTTTCATCCTAACTGGAAATCTAGTAAGTTCTGTGAGCCGGTCTAGAAAATGGCTGTGAGTTCTGTGAGCCATTCTAGCAAATTAACAGAACTCAAGAGGGCGGGTGCTCATGAGGACCCTGGATTTATAGCTGTTGGTCAGAAGCCCAGGTGACAACCTAGACTTGTGACTGCCTCTGCAGCAGGGGTGAGGTGGGCACGGAGTCTGGAAGGACTGCTTCCACCTGTGGGATCTGATGCTTTCTCTGGGAAGACAGTGTCAGAACGGAGTTCAATTGTAGAACGCCCTGATGGCGTCCAAGAATTGTTTGGTATTACGTGGGAAGTGTCCCCACACCTCTCTCACACACACACAAACCAAAATTGGAAAATTGGGTCAGGAAACCTAATTTACTGTTAAATTATGATACATTTGTATTTTGAAGACTGGAGTATAAAAACCATCTGTTTTCTTTAATACAGTGTTTATCAATTACGTTTTACTTTTTTTTCTGTAAACCCATTTTGAATACGAATTGAAAGACGCTGCCATAGGTCGATATAGATTAAGAAATAGTTTAGCTATAAAGGACAACAAAAGCAGAGAGCACTATATTGCTTCCTGCTTATATTCCTGCCTGCCTGCCTGCCACCCGAGCTGTTCATTCCAAAAGCCATTATGTGTGGCTGGGCCAGGCAGAAATCTATGTCAGGGCACGGAGGTGCAGGGAAGAGTGGAAAACCAGGTAAATATTCGTGTGGGGGAAGTCAAGGGATGGGCAGAAGGAACAAGGTTGATTTAAATAATAAATATAGTGAGGATAAAAATAACTCAAATCTCTTACTGTTAGAAAAAGAGAAATAAATAGAATGAACCATATGCTATTATTGCTTTAGACTTGGAGGTACAAGGACTTGAACTCATGGTAATGCATGGATTTGCTGGGGTATTGTACTGAAGGTAGTGCGTTCTGTAGCCATGGTGTAGCAATATTAATTTCCTAATGTCGATGCTCGCATTGTGCGGTGCAGAGAAAGAGCCACGTGGGCAGCACTTACTGAGCTGAGGCGTGTCACGGTGACATCATGTCAGCAACTCACTCTCAAACAGTTCGGGATAAATAGTTTGGGACTTCATTTGCAACTTTTCTCTAAGATCAAACATATTCCAAATGAAAGATAATTTTTAAAAAAATCAGAAAAGAAACAGAGTGCATTTTCTATGGGCCTTTCACCAAAGTAGGATTTGAGGATGTGTACCACAAGAAGACAGACTCACGAAGAAAAGCCATGATATGAATGCTAAGAGAAGACAGGAGAATGCGCACAGTACAGAGAAGGAAAAAGCCTGAGATTCGTTTCAGATTTGAACATTTTCCTTTTGGCTAAATTACTGTTCAAGAAGAGTAAGTTTGCTTGTATATTGTGTACTGACTTCCGTAACCTCTTCAGTTATAAGCATTTGGAAAGCAGTGAGATCTGCCTCTTAAAAAATATATATTTCACTAAGTCATCCCTTGAACTTCTTCTGATATTTCGATTATTAAATTTTGGTGGAGAGTGTATTCCCTTTTTGCATTATCTGGAGTCAATCCCAGTAACTCTCTTTAGTCTTTACCTTTATTATATTAGCAGCACTTTATCTTCAAGTTACTCACACACGGTTCTTAATGTAATTGTTATTTAAATTCCTATGTGATGTATTGTTCTTACATTTTTAAAGTGCTCATATTCCTATCTTGACAACTGTGCGACGCTTCTCCCAAACGTCTCTTTGCCTAAACCCCATCCCAGTTCTTCAGTTGAGTTTGCAAAGTCTGCTGACCTCCAGAGCTTATCCACCCTGCAAAAGCATTAACTATTATAAACATGCAATGGAATCGTAGCATTCACATCAACACAGTTCACCAGAGATATTATCGAAGATTAGTCGAGCACCCTGGTTAAACCCATGGGAGGCAGGGTCAGATGTCTGGATGCAAATCCTAGCTCCGACACTTCATGTCTGGATTTGGATTAGTTATTCATTCTCCCATTTTTCTGAGTTAAAAATAATGAGCAGTGGGGAAGTGAATAGCAGTTCTAATGTGGTAGGATTGTTGGGGATTTTAGAAGCATTTAATTAACATAGCTTCTGTCATATAGAAACTTTTGATTACACGTCAATCATTATTAGAGGAGTCTTGAATCTAGAAAAAAAACTCAGAAAATCTCGAGCGCCATGTTTGATATAACTGTGCACTCAACAATGGAATACCACCTGCCCACCGGCTTATGCGCTACAGGACTTAGTCTCCCTGTATCCACGGTTTTGCTTTGCATGGTTTCAATTGTTCAGTCAACCACAGTCTGATTATATTCAATGGAAAATTCCAGATATGTTGAGAGGGAGAAAGACCACGTCTACATAAATTTTATGAGAGTACATTGTTACAATTATTCGATTTTATCATTAGTTGTTGATAGTCATCTCTTACTGTGCCAAATATACAAATTAAACTTTATCCTAGGTGTGCACGGATAGATAAAAAGCATAGCATATATAGGGGTCAGTACTATTCCCCGTTTCTGGCATCCAATGGGGGTCCTGAGATATGACCCCTGCTGATAAGGGAGGACTACTGTACGTGGCTTTCTCATTCTGGACTTCTCCCTTCACTAGTACGCCCCTTTCTATAACATTGAGTTCATTCTTCTATGCACACTTGGGAAACATAAAAATAATGCTGTTGGGCATTCATATCATATAGGCAATTCATTGAATCACACAAGTAAAACTCACAAATGCACAGTTGTAAAAAAAAAAAAGCAACTAATATTTGTTGGGTACCAACTTTATGTTATGCCAATTGCTAGAAAAATAATCATTGGATTTTCCCAAACACAGGCTCCTAGGGAGAGATGATTACATAACATTATGCAGAGAGAGAAAGTAAGATTACATGGCTTATGCCCCTTATGCAAGCAGAAAGCTAATTTGCAGCCAAATAATCTGAGATTCCATTTTACAATCAAATAAAAAGCTTATTTTACCCAAACCCAGGGGTGCACACAAAATCAGGGTTAAACATCCATCACCCCATTATGCAAGAGCATTAAAATTATCTATTAAAAGTATCTGGAAACCGATAGACAGAGGTGAGTTTTGACTGCAACCCGACCTCAACAATGCCAGTTCGGTATCCACAGGAAAAAGCAGACAGGCTCGCATGTTGCTCTTTACGTTCTGTTGCTATAAAAGAGAATTCTCATCAAGTTCTGCAATTCACAGTCGAATATAAAAGAGCTGTAGCTCCAGCTCCCAAATAAGATATTTCTAAAATAATTTGGCTGCCTTTGGGGCAAATATATATGTGTGTTTTGTCTTGACAGCCTGTCAACTGGAAGACAGTTCTTGAACATCACGTTCATTTCAATTTAGTATTGGTAAATTTCTCAATTAGAATTTGATACTTTTCTCTTTCTGCACAGTGAAATCCCCCAGTCCTTGCTGGCATTCCTCAGGGTGTACAGGTGCAGGTGCGGGCGTTTCTGCAGGAGCAGAGGAAGAAAAATGGAGGAGGGAAGGCGGGGAGGGAAGAGACAGGCGGAGAGAGAAGAGCAGTAATGGGCAGAGAAAGGAGATGGTAGTGACCTTCATCCCGGTATTCACCTTCATGAGAAATGAAGGGAATAATTCACACATGACAATAAAATAGTGCCGCTGCCTCCGCTTCCATTAGCCGGAGAGGCCGGAGTCAAACAGAAAGCAGACGCCCAATGCGTAAAATCGATAGGTAAGGAAAGGTCCAAGAAGGTACGGTGGGGGAATAGAGTAATAAAAAATAATTTTTGAAAACCACAACCACCACCAATTATGGGATGCCTGTCTGCTTTATGGCACACCTGCACCATGTGTGTTACCACACAACTCTCACACAATGAAAGCGAGGTGGAAACGGCCATCTTCACACCGTGGCTAAGGAAAATGAGCCATCATTTAACCTCCCTGCACTTCAAAATCAGCCGGATAATAAGGGATGGGATCACGATTCAAAACTCTCACTTCAAAACCTGTACTTTGAACTACTGCAGGGTCCGTGTAGTTTCTGAAAGAGATGTCACAGAGAAGGCTTTTTTTTTTTCAGAAAAATAACTATATAGGCTCATAGAGGTTATTTCTTGTAGTCTCCACTCCCCGGTCAAAAAAAAGTCTTCGAAAGAAAGGAATTATCTGATGTATATTTGCAGGTGCACATACATGTTGCATAAGGTACCTAATAATATCTTTACAATCCTTTTCTTGGCTGAAATTGACCTTGGAGTTTGCAGAAGTTAATTGGGGGGGGGTTCCTTTCTCAAAATATTTACTAGGCTCATGACTCATACGTACAGAAATGGAAACCTCTGACACATTTACACTAAATAGATACAGACTTGGCCATTAAGATGTAGAAATCATAATATTGAGGCAAAAAAGAACAACTTCCCTCTTCACCATTTGTTAGCAATTAAAACAAAGGGTTCTTTGTGTATTGTGGGTGCAAAGTCCTTTAAAACCACATTACTCTGATCTGGATGAAAAGATGAATGAGGCAAGTTCTCTGCCCTAAATGAATTGATAAAACAAGAAGGGAGGGGGAGAAGAAGAAAATATATATAGTATTTCTCAGTTTCTGTTTGCATGTTGGAATTTAAAAGAGATGGACACAAGGAGAATTGTTTGTGGTTTTCTTGGAGAATTGCTTGTGGTTTTCTTTTGGTGACAATTGTGCTACTAGAGAGAGAACTTCCTGCCAGCAGGGTATACAAGTTACCTTAGAAAAAGGTATCATATCGGCCAACCATCAAGGAGCAACGCGATTCTGATAAGAAGAAATAAATAAAGGTAGAATTCCCTGCATAAGAGATAGACAAGGAAAATGTACTGGCAGGAGAAATACTCAGGTTGGATGGGAAGCTGTGCAATCAGTTCTGATTTGATGCTGCAAGGAGTGTATCTACCGGAGTCACCTTTTAAGTACGAAAGAAGCTACCAAAGATAAGCCAGGCTCCTTACCTGACTCTCGCCTGCGTTGTGTGTGTCTCTGCTTGTGCTTTTTATTTGTCTCATCGTGTTCACCTGCTCTGAGTTTATGTGACTCTGTTGCATTTGGATTTTGATGTGGTTGTCTTAAATGTAATTTACAACACAGTCAGGTCTATATTCCATATACAAGAAGGACTTTGGGGGGGGTTTACACTCTGAATTTTGGATCCTGTCCACTTGTTTTTGCAGATAAGGAAGGAAGAGCTCTATCATAACAAGTCTGGGATCAGAAGATTCTCTAGGCTCAAGGCCAGGGTTTGGGGAGAGATAAGCAGATTGTTAAAAAAAATAAGAGGGGGGAAGAGTAGCAAATCATGGTTTGAAATATATACTGCTCTGTAAAATATAATGAAGACTTCAATGGCTCAGGAAAATCGGGAGTGGGCCTCTGGTGACAGCAGCGCCCCTAACAAATGCTCGGGGAAGGCAAGATGGCCCACAGGACGTCCAGTCCAGACGTCTGGGAACGCTAGACACAACCCGCCAGTTCGATTCAATATCGGGCTGACTCCAGCCCTAGACGGCTCCCTCTTTCTCCACGCACCGCATCTGCATGTGAATACGCGCAAACAAATAATTAAACATCAAGCAAATATCAATAGGATTAGTCTGGCATGTTGGAACAAATCTTGATAAATCCGCCTCAGTAACAATACCGCGACGGCGCGTCGATGAGAGGAATACAAATTCAGCCCCATTGAAGTACTGGCGTGTAAGGAGAGCTATTTTAATAAAACTGCTTCGTCAGTTCCTATTACTGAGGGACTAAAGCTATTGAGCTGTGGCACTGAGGCCAAAAAAAAAAGGGGGGGGGGATTTGGAAATGCAAATTAGAGATAAGACAGTAATAAACGTCTTTTCTTTGGCAAGGCGCTCTCCCCGATGCCGGGAGCTATTTTAGAAATGACTGTTAATGGTTCTGTAAAATTGGAAGCATACATACCCAGAATGGACATCTCTGGCACGGTGGCATGATAGGGTCCATTAAGAAACTCTGGCGCATTGTCATTGATGTCTTGAACTTTAATAATAAATTCAGAAGGAGGCTCAAGGGGCTTGTTGGTCTCCCAGTCCACTGCCTGAGCTGTTAGGGTATACTCGGCCTTTTCCTCGCGGTCAAGTCTTTTTATAGCGTGAATATCTCCTGTTATATCATTTATTTGAAAGATTGTCCCAGCGCCGTCGCCCGATAGGATATATTTGATTTTTTTGCTCCCAGGATCCAGGTCTGTGTGGAGCTAAAATGAAAAGTGACATTGGTTAGCGAGGGGGCAATTTACAACCTTATTTATTTATTTATTTATTTATTTATTTATTTATTTAAACTACTGCCCGCGTGGCTACCAAGTTGGTTCTTTTTACATTAACTGTAACTTCATCAGTTTTTGCAGACAGTAGCTTTTGCAAAGAGTCTAGGCAACCCTATGCATATAAATGAAAACAAAATATAATGAAATGCTTACAGGTAAGTGTGAGTGGGTAAAAATCATGCTGACCTGTTTAGTGTAAACTGACATACAATTAGAATGAGAAAAAGGTAAGAAGAAAATACAAAAGTGTATGGGTTCTTTTCAAATTATTAATCCATTTATTTAAAGTTGTTCTTATGAGCTACCTTTTATGGATCACTATTTGTGCGCCAAAAAACTATGTGAATGACTTCTCATACACTTCCCTAAATTTCCACCCCAAATTAAATGAATTACAAGATTTCCCACCAAACAAGAAAGAGAGGAGGTTTGACAAGGCACACAATAACCTCCCGAGGTGTCAGATGCTGGAATCAGGTACGCTAGACCCAGACTTCGACTCAGCTCTGCCTCTTATAGTCACAAAAAAACAAAAATAATTCTAATAATCGGATGCATATTAAAATCTTATGTTTGTCTTGGATGTTTTTTTTTACTGTGTTTCATATGATTCTCCTGGTCCAGAAAAATTATTCCCATTATTTTATGAAGAAGAATACTGAGGCCAGAAGAAGGGGACACATTTCCCAAAGTGCAGAACACTCTGAAAAATAAAAACTTTGCAAGCAGTCTTCCAGATCCCTCTCAGGTCACGGCAACACAGACTGACTGAACACCACGCCGCCGGAACCGGGGTGGTGGGAACAGTATCTCTGGTTCTAAAGCGTTCCGTTTACTCTCAAGAGGACAACAGGTGAGTTCTGACACCTGGCACTTTTTTCTATGCTTCGTTGACTGACTGCGGTTAAAATAAAAAGTAAAAGAAAAACAAGAATTTATCTATTTAATTTGCATTTTTTAAAAAGAGTCATTGAATTATAGTTGGACAATACTGCTGAAGTGCACATGTTTTCAGTTATTAAAAGGCCAATATACTTCCACTTACTGCACCATGAGATTTCAAATACTTGTTCCTTTAAAAAATAAAACAAAAACAAACAAACAAACAAACAAACAAACAAAAATCTATCTCAGGGAAAGAATCTTCCAGAAACTCAAAAAACATTGTGTTCTCTTGGGATCACGTTTATACAGAATAGGTTCTATTGCTTTCTTCCCCAATTTAAATTATATTTAGCGCTTCAGTAAATGAAAAGATTAGATTATTTAAAAAAAAGACATAAAATAGCATAAGGAGTCAAAATGGATCTAGATCTCCTACTTTACCTTTGAATATGTAAGAAATGAAAGCCTAAGATTACATCATTTATTGAATTTGAATCTCAAAATGTATCCCTTTCATTTATTGCATTAAATTTATTAACAAGAGCAAATATTGAAATGCCACTTTATCTTAATGAATGTGGGATTATAATTCATTAATGTGATATTAATCCTAATTTATGATCATTTTAATTTATGTGCATTTTAACATTTCCATTAGCATTTTTATTAAAAAAAGAGTATTTGAATAATACATCATTCTTGCCATTTTCCATTCACATACAAAGCATTCCTGAGACACAGAAGGGACTGGATGTGCTATACTCATCCACAACACTTTTACTATTAAAAATTGAGCCCTTCCAAACGGTGTTACCGTGATTATGTTAGAACTTATTTGTGCCATACCTGTCCTACATTTATCAGTTAGTACATTGGTATTATAATTCTAACTAAGGGGTTGGTGGTCCCTTGTGTTTAGAAATAACTGAGGGAGAAGAAGGGAAAGACAGGTTTTGGAAAGGGAAAAACACAGAGCTGAGATTCAGGTCTCTCTAAGCACGTGAACTGGAGACATGAACACAAGTACCAGAGCTTCAGCTACTTCGCCTGGGATAGGAGGATGAAACATCCACCCTGAATCTGACGTAACGTGTTTGAAAAATAGACAAAGACGGAAGCGGACACAGTTAAGTGTGAGATAACTAAAATGACTTTACCTCCTATCACAGTCAACCACATACAAGTGTTGGAGAACGCCGGGACGGGCCCGGCTGCCACCTCAGTGAAAGCGCGTTCCCAAGACGTCATCCTGCCAAGGCCGGGAAAGGAAGAACACAGGAAGGACCTACCACATGCTTCTCCTTTCTTCTGAATATTCCCTGTTAGCCAATCTCAGTAAAATGCCCATCCCTGGGTTAATGGAAACCTTGAAACAGACTATCATGTTTCTCTACTTACTAGATTCATCCTGTTATTTGTATCTCTATCTGTCCTTCTCTCTCTTTCTCTCTCTCTCTCTCTCTGTCTCTGTCTCTCTCTCTCTCACACACACAAGTACACACTTGCACATGGCTTGTTCAAATAACCAATTTAGCATTACAAATGAAAAGTTGTGAGTGTGCAAGAATAGTCATCTACAGGCATCAAATGCTCGTAAGAGCCCACGTCTGGAGCTCTGAAGGATTCGGGGTACATAGTGACCAGCTGCTACATTTTCTGTTTTCTTAAAATGAGTCTTCCAGAATCTGCTCACTTCAATGCAACCACCCTGCTCTTATCCACGGGTCCCGCCTCAGGAACCTCTCTGAGACTGTAGGAAGGAAGCTATCCCCAGTGCACCAAACGTTCCCATGGGAGACATCACCTAGAAGTGCGAGGACCATCTCCCAAGGGCTGCTGCTGCCACGCAGAGCAGGGTAGAGGCCACATGCCAACCGGCCTGCGGTGGCAATACTCCTCGGTTTGGCTGTGACACGGAAAGACCTCATCCGTTCATTTACAAAACATGCTCAGAGCATGCGTATAGAAAGCACAGGCAGACGCTCCCTCAAAGACCCACAGCCAGTGTGAGATAAACAAAAACAGAAAATTTAGAGCAGGGGTCTCAAACTCAACTCAGCATGTGGGCTGCAGAGCAAGATCACAGCCCTTCGGCAGGCCGCACTAGGTCTACAAAAGGCAACTGTTATGCAACACTTTTCAGTGTCACAAACGACCAGAAACTGTAGTTCGCATCACAACTGCTGTTAACTAAGCTAATATCTAGCTAGGATGCTAGAGAAATGAAAAATACAAGTAGGCCCCTAGGCTTACTTAATTTTATCCAAAATATTTTGAACTTCGTGGATTAGTCTGCGGGCTGCACAAAATTGTTCGGCGGGCCGCATGCGGCCCTCGGGCTGCGAGTTTGAGACCCCTGATTTAGAGGTATAATGATAGTATGTATTATAATCATCTAGCATGACTACTTATTATCTGATAAGCATTTTATATAATGGTATTCTCACCACACACTAGAGACATTTCTCCATTCACCAGTGAAACCACTGAGATGCAGAGAATTTTAAGAACCTTTTCCATAGACCGCACTCTCAGCGAGTGGCAACCCTAACAGCACATGCATTAGAGTATGTGTCCTGCCTTCAGGTGCACGTCCCAGAGGCTGTCCTGTGGAAAGGAGAGGGCTGGGGGAGCGCAGAGGAACGTTCCTTCGCCCACAGAGTGCGGCGTGGAGGGAGGGAGGGGAGGGCTAAATCTTCAGAACTCAGGGACGGAGGCAGTGCAGGCCGGGCACGGGGAACAGTGAGGTGAAAACCTGGGATAGGACAGAGCATCCTGAGTTAGAGAAGCTACAGGTGACTTCACGTGCCTACAGCAGCGAGCTAAAGAGGAGAGAGGCGGCAGGAAATAAGAACAGAGAACAAGGAAACAGTGCCCGGGCCGGACGGCTTGGTTGGTTGGAGCTTCATCCCAAAATAGAGAGGTTGCTGGTTTGATCCCCGATCAAGGCACATACAGGAGCAGATCGATGTTCCTGCCTCTCTCTACCTGCCTTTCTCACAAAAACAAACAAACAAAATAATAAAAAATAAATAAAATCAAGGCATTGGTTATGTTATGTAGAGTTTTAAAACCAAGATACAGAGTGTGCATCTGACTATAAATAAGCAACGCGAGTCCACAGACAGAGCTTCAGTAAGGGGCCTGACGCAAGGATGGCCTTGTTTCAGGAACATCGCAGTGGTGGGCGTGTGGCCCTAAGCAAAGGTCATGGAATCAGACGAAAGGGGAAGCCAGAGAGAAAACTGAGACCCCGATTCCCAAAGCTGCTTTGATTCCGATTCTCAGCTTCTGCCCACACCCATGATGTCACATCTGGAAGCAGATGAATCTCCCGGCTCTCGGCTCTCTGCTCCTTCCTGGTGCCCCGGCTGGAGACAGACAGTGGCGGGTGTGCAATGAGCAGTCCCAGATCTTCGTATTGCATCTTCGTCGCAGGGATATGTTACAAAATCTCCCTGAAATTGTATAACAGAACTGCTACATAATTGAGCTGAACTATGAGCATCAGTTTAATTACACCTTCACTATCTTCCACATACTTGCATAGTACCCCCCAAATAAAATACGAGTTTATCCTCTAAAGGTCATAGAAAGAACATTTGCATTTTCCTTCTGTTTTCCCTCTGCCTAGTCGAGGGTCTGTCAAACTGATGGAAGCACAAAAAATATGGACTAAGGTGAATGGAAAGGAAGAATGAAAAGAATACTTTTTCATTTGCTTTTCAAAACAACGACTTCAAGCAGGAAGCAGAGCATTTAGAAAAGTTAGGCCCCGTGAGCTAAAATCTGATCCACTCTAAATGCAAAGTCCTTGAATGCCCTCAAATTAGTATTGAATGTTAGCACCCAGCACTAAAACCAAGACGTGGTAGATGCAATGCTGTTGGAAGGGAGAGAGGATCGGTGGATAAACTGCTGGGTAATGGATGAATAACAGAAGGTGGTAGACAATGATTATCTGATACTCAGAGATGGTTGTTTGTTTGCAGAATAAGAGCCCCACCATACCTCCGTCTTCAATATCACCCATACCTTCCTCCTGTGGCATTGAAAAAAAAAAATACAAACTACTTCCCCCCTACTCACCCAGGATTCCCAAAGTACTCCTAGGACAGCCTAGAGAAGATGAATTCTCCACTGAGTGCCTATTTTAATACCAATGAATGATTGAGTACCATTGTGAAAACCATTTCCACTCCCGGGAGTGATAAAGAAGCAGATTCAGTGAGCTACCAGGAAAATCACTTCTTCATCGGAAAGCCTGGTGGCTCTGGCCCCGGAACTTACTTTAAAGTTCCACTCTATCCATATGACATCATAGGAGACTTTCTCAAGTTTCCTATCTTCCTCTAGAGGAGTAAGTACCCTAGTTAACAGGAAGGGAATCGTCACTTTTGTAACCCAGAGAGGTGACCAGGGGTCACTGCAGCATGTATCTCTGTCACCCATGGATGTCGGCTTTTCATGAATCTGCTTATCCTTGGAGAGTACAGACAGCACTCTTGAATTAATTTACATCTTCGCACTAGATTCTCCGTATCTAGTGACTGGCAGGAAGAAACCATGCTGTGGGCTATGAATCTCTCAGTGAGAAGACTGAAAATCGAATCTTCAAGTCACAACCATTCGCTACCAAAGATGGCACCAGGGATTTGGACACAATAGACGTTTTTGACCCAGATCTCTGACATGACAGGAATACAGGATGTCAATCCAGACGGGGTACATATTTAGGCTGTTAGGAGAGTAATAGGCAGGTGAAGAGAAAGAGCAAGGGATACGAGTTCTTTTCATGTGTCTGACGTTCCTCCTTTCCCAGGATCAGGAGTTAGAGTTGAAAGCTGCTTATTTTTACTTACAGTCCTTCTCACAAAGAAAGCTGACCAGACGTGAAATGGCCTGTTCTTGAGAATTTGGTCCCATCACTGTAGTCAAGTGGAATGAGACAGCTACTTATTCACAAAGAGAGCTAGACATAGTGTCGTATGATGGTAGTAGATGGGTGAGAGGGATAGGGTGTCATGACAGGCTATGTAACTTGTGAGGTGCCTGCCTCTGCCACAGTGGGACAATACTACAAAGACATCTGGATAACTCAAATACAGTTACCTTTCATCCAGCCACTCTGTTCTGAATAAATGACAGAAACAAATGATATCATAACACTAACACTAGGTACTACCAGGCATAACATAACCCCAACATTTTAATGAGAGCAAGCTGGCAATATGCAATTACTCTTATCATGCATGACACATTATAAAAAATAAGAATTTCAGGAGATAATAACAGCGATCAAAGTGATTTACAAATAAACCACATTACCCCTCAAGTGTCTTAGAGGTGAAAGGCTAACGAAGAAATGATCCCTGATTCAAAGAATAAAACACAGCATCCCACACTGAAAGTGACCCGTTTCACAAATATGTGTGTGTATGTGTGTATATTTTCTAATATTTTCCAGTAGGCAAATGTATGGCGTCTTCCTATCTCAGACACCTGCTCTCGCGTTCTGCGTCAGCAGCCGGGGTGAGTATTGAACCATGTTGGAGTGACCCAGCCAGAAGGACTACTGGCCAGAGAAACAAAACGCTGCAAGCAAGTCCAAGCAAAGTGATGCTGTTGGCTGCAGGGACCTGAAAATACAGTTAGGAAACAAAATAGATTGTTTATGCATCTCTTTTAAATGCTAAGTTCCACAAGGGTGGGGCTTTGATGTCGATTATTCAAAACTATCCCCAAGGAGCCTCACACCTGGCACATAGTAAATGCTCCTGGAGGTTTGTTGAGAAACTGTATAGACAGAGTCTGCACAGGACCTTGTCCACGATTTCACACAGATGAGGGGCTCAGGTTCAGTAAATACTATAATATATACGGACTGTCTCAAGCTCAGGCAATTAACAAATGCCAGATGTAGATACCTCCAGGTGCATCAGATTTCAAAACCTACACACTTCAGCATAATTCTACTGAGGTCATCCAGACAGTACAATTAGTTAGTCTAGGGGCCTCCAGTTTCCCTAGATTAAGACCACACAGTGGAGAAGCCTCTAGTTGGTCCCTAAATGGCCAAAGAGATTTAATATATACATTTGGAAACTGTGTGTATAAAAACCATACAGTACAGACACATTTTGTGAACCGTTTCGTCCTATGGAAGTTTGATAGAGGCACAGAGGTAAAAAGCCAGTATGGTCGGCCAACAGGAATGCTGACAAGAAGAAGCTGGCAGGCTGTTTCCCAGGAGACTTCCCCAACTGACATACATGACTTTGGCAAATTTGCTACTATATGCCTTGTCCTGTTGTGTCGTGTTGACCACAGCTTTGGAGTTTTGGAATCGTGATGTATCAGCCCCGTGGCAAATTTATCTCTCCTAGCAAGACTGCAATAAAGAAAAGTTACTTAGTCTAGCTTTTGAAAGGCACTGTGTTGGTGGTAAACGGCATTTCAAATATTTAAGTTAACACCACAAGCAAAATTTCTCTCTCTATAGAAAGACCCACACACAGGCCAAGCCAAGTCAACCTTGTTGATAGAATTCAGAGAAAAGAGAACTAAATGGATTGATTCTATAATAATGTCATAGAAAAAAGTAGCTTAAGTTTACCCATCTTACAAAAATGGTCTTAAAAAGGCTCCAAGAATGCTTATTTACATATTCTCAGATTTCCTTTTTCCTTTTAATTATAGAGGTGGAGTCTCCTTTATTTAACCAAGCAATCATTAGTGGGGGGAGGGGTAGGCAATGCACTTCCTTATATTGGATACGTATTCTCTTGTGTGCTGATAAATTAATATATTAAAACTTTCAGGCTTGGGAAGTCAATCTGTTTCTCTAAGGCAACCAAAAATGTACAAAGTAGTAATTCAGATAATGAGATTATGGGGCCTAGAATAAGAGTGTGATAAGAAATCGAGCTAGATTGGAACAAACTTGTAAGAAAGCAAGGGATTTACTTAGCCCCCCAAAACTCAGTTTCCTTATTTCTAGAAGGTTTTAATAACCATACCTATAGATAATAGATAATAAAGGCCTGATATTGCCAATAGCTAAGATATTCAAATAAAAATGCATGGATTCTTGTGGAGTGTAAATTTTAAGAGTGATAGATTCTGCCAAGCCTGGAAATACTTCTCATGAAAAATACACCTAACAACATATTCTGGCTCAGAATTCAACATACAACATTAGTTTTTAGTAAAAAGAAGAATGTCATTCCTTGAGTTCAATGATCTTGGTACCAGGTGGGTTTAAACTCTTACACTGAACATGTCCCTTAATCACATATTTGGTATTTATTCATCTATTCAATGAATAATGATAGTTGATATACTGGGAAGATTTTATTTCCTTTTATTCAGCTTTATTAAGATAAAATGGTAGGACATTTTAAAGTTATATTATTTTTTTTGTTTCTTCCTACTCAATAACCATAAGTCTAGAAGTAGGGAAGGTCACTGGGTCACTGAATAAACGCAGGTGTGTGCAAGAGTGTGGGTGAATAGGAACAGCAGTTACTAAGAAGAGACTTAGGTGAACGGACCGAGGACTGGATGGGTAGACAGCTGGGTAAGTTGGTTGATAAGAGAATTAAGGGGAGGGTGATGATTAGCTGGATGGTCTTGCTGGAAAACTCCGGGACATGGAAAAGAATACACAAGGGGGTGGCTGATGAAACAGATTCACAACCATCTTCATTAGATTCCAGCCCATACTAAGTACTATGAGACAACGGATGAATGGACAGGTGGACGGGAGGCGAGTGGGCAGGCTGGAAAGACCACCGAGTTTCTCACTAAAATGACTGATTTGGGGAAAACAGAAATGACCCCATCCCAGAGCACTATTCTCTGCCTTACACTAAAGCAGACATAGTCATAGGAAGTTCAACAATAAATTACAAAAGATTTTTTTATATGCAGCTTTTTGGTGCATATTTATTTTTGACAAAACAATCGTTACTGGAAAATAAAAAATTCTCTATCTCTCTTAATATGACAAATGGACAGATGGATGGATGGACAGAAGGATGGATGGGCAGATGGATGAACTAACGTATGGATGGATGGAGAAATAGATAGATAGATAGATAGATAGATAGATAGATAGATAGATAGATAGATAGACAGACAAACAGATATATGAGTGGGTGAAACATTGTGTCAAATAAATTTACAGTGTAATAACACACAACGTAAACAAGGTGAGTAGGACTAAAGAAAGACACCCAGAACTATTATCCAAGCTAAAGAAGTAAATTTTAAATGGATACAAATATTTAAAACAGATATTCAGGACATTTTCCAAAAGTCTATTTACAGTGGAAAATTTAGTTATACTGTGGAAAAAGAGGAAAAACTTCAGAGAATGAAGTGCCGATATTCTTTATGTTTCTAAAGAACTTTCACCAGAGTACTCATAGGAGTTAAAAATATGAGATAGATTTCTGATGTGGTAATCACAATGGCTTGCTAAATAGGGTATATCTTGTTATCCAAATGACCAAAAAAGCACGGTGGAAAAGCACCCGGCAGATAACCAAACGCAGTCAGGTATTCTCTCTGAAATTATGTATTTATAAAGAGACTGTGGGATAATCAAAATGCAATGCACATGGAAGATTATTGCAATTGAAGTCAAATACATAAACCTGGAGTTTAATTTGGGCCACAGAATAGATTGTGACAATGGCAAATCATCTTTCTTCTGTGATCAAAACCCTAATAAGAATAACTTGGCTGTGTTACCCACTCCTCCACCTTGAGCACTGTAAACTGTCTCGTTCCAAGTCTTGTAAGAAAGTAGAGGGTCAGCCCTAGACAGGTGGCTCAGTGGATAAAGCGTCATCCCAGCATCCCAAGGTCGTGTTCGATCCCTGGTCAGGGAACGAATAAGAAGCGATCAATGAGCATACAAGTAAGGAGAACAACAAGTTGATGCTTCTCTCTCTCTCTCTCTCTTTTAAACTCTCTCTCCCTTCCTGTCTCTCAAATCAATGGAAAAATTAAAAGAAAAAGCAGGAGATCATGAACAAAACTCAAATTTAACAGAAATAATTTCATTTTCTAGTTTTCAGACGCGACTACTCCATAGGAGGATAAATAGGCACTTGAATGGGAGGGTGGGTGGATGGATGAAGGGATGGATGGATGGACTGATAAGAGAGTTAAAAGAGGATGGTGAAAAGTAAATTGTTTTATTTGAAACCGCATGGATGGCCAACTTACTAGATTCACAAACATCCTCCCTTTTAGGTAAATGAGAATCAGAAGTCTTGGTCTGCATTATAACTATTAGACATGATCTTCAACAGGTTACTTAATTTTTTTCCTATTTTTAGTTTTCACTAAATAATCAAATAAATAAATGATACTAACAAAGCCATTGGCACTTTTATCAAATACGTTATCTCAGATTATCGTAAGCATAGCATGATGTGCAAGTTTTTTTTTAACTCTTCCTCTCACAAGTGTCATTATCCCTACAGTGACTATTTGAAAATGAAACCTAACATACCATGGAACTATCAGTGTTAGGTGCTAATAATATAGCCTGCAATGCTATGATGTCTACATGTGTTTATATGTGTTTCTCTACTAACGACAGCAACAACAATACAATTTCAAAGGAAACTTAAAAACTAGAGATGCCCTCATTTCACAATATAAACAGACCTATAGATTTGCAGGAAATCTGTAAATCTACTGCTTTATTAATGCTATTAATACTTTATGAAAATAAATAGGTATTTTGTTTCATCAATAAATAAAAAACCCAAGATACTCCTTTTAAGTCCTCTATTATAAGCTGAATCATTTCCCCTGAAAATTCATAAATTAGGCGCTGGGCAGTTGACTCAGTTGGTAGAACTTCGGCCCAGTATGTGGATATCCCAGGTTCAATTCCCAGTCAGGGCACACAGGAGAAGCACCCATCTGCTTCTCCATCCCTCCCTCTCTCACTTCTCTCTTTCTCTCCTCTCCTCCTCCAGCTATGGCTTGATTGGAGTGAGTTGGCTCCAGGCGCTGAAGATGGCTCCATGGCCTCTGCTTCAGGCACTAAGAAGAGCTCAGTTGCTGAGCAATGGAGCAATACCCAGATGGACAGAGCATCACCCCTTAGTGGGCTTTCCAGGTGGATCCTGGTTGGGTCACATACAGGAGTCTATCTCTTCCTCGCCTCCTCTCACTGAATAAAAAAAAAAATTCATAAATTAGAGCCCTAATCCCCGTTACCTTAAAATGTGACTGTATTTGGAGAGAGGTCTATTAAAGATATGATGATGTTAAAATGAAGCTAAAATGAGCCTTAATCTGATCTGACTGGTGTCCTTATAAGAAGAGGATGTTTAGACACACAAAGAGACAGCAGGGATGCATGGGCACAAGTGAAAGGCAAGCTGAGGACCCACAGAGGAGGCAGCGATCAGCAAGCCCCAGTGAGAGGGCTCAGAGGAAGCCACCTCTGCTGACAGCTGGATCATGAACTTCCAGCCTCCAGGACTGTGAGAAAATATATATGCACTATGTTTCTTCTTGTCCAAGTGAGAGGAAGGGAGATAGAGAGATAGACTCCCACATGTACCCCGACCGGGATCCACCTGGAAACCCCTGACTGGGGCCAATGCACTTCCCATCTGGGGCCACTGGCAACCAAGCTACTTTTAGCACCTGAGGAGGAGGCTCGATAGAGCCATCCTCAGCAACCAGGACCTACATGCTCAAATCAACCAAGCCATGGCTACAGGAGGGGAAGAGAGTGAGAGAGAAAGAGAGAGAGAGAGAGAGAAGGGGGAGATGGGGAGAAGCAGATCGTCATTTCTCCTGTGTTCCTGACCAGGAACAAACCCAGGACTTCTACACACTGGGTTGATGATTTACCACTGAGTCTACTGGTCAGGGATGAAAAATATATTTTTTTAAGAACAAGGAGAGTTCCCTTATACTAGATACATTCACTGTCTATTTCCTTTAAGCATCACAACAACACTATGAGATATTTACCAAACCCTTCATTTTATAGATTAAGAAACTAAAGATTAATGAGAATATAAGCAATTGCTCAACATCACATCCTGCAAGCAATGGGGAAAGGATTCAAGTCCAAGTCAACCTGCTGTTCAAGCTCATGCTTTATTGTTGGTGCCAGGATCAAACAGAAAACTAATAGTAAAAACATCTGAAACCAAAGACTTTACTATTCACAAAACTATGGCCTGTGTAGTAATTTTTTCAAACATACATTTCTCTTAGGATAATACCCTCTAGGTCTATCCATGTCAGACAGAGAAAGACAAATACTATATGGTTTCACCAATATGAGAAATCTAGAAGAACAAAACAAAAACAGACACAAAAAGAAACAGAGCTCAAACTGATGCCTGCTGGGGTGGGGGCATGGGGTGGAAAAGGCGACTAATACATATATCACTATATATATATTGTGTTGCCTATAGTCACTAATATTGTGTGGTAAGTCTGTATAGTGACAGGTGATTACTAGACTTAGCGTGGCCATCACATCATGAAGCATATACACATTGAATCATTGTATTATATACCTGAAAACAACATTATATTGTATGCTAAGTATGCTTAAATTAAAGAAATATCGGCATTCAATAAATAAATTTTAAAAACATGCATTTCACATAGGGACTGTTTGTTTAGCAGGAGTCTTATGGGAATTAAAGTCAAGGCCAGAGTTGTCACCTTCCTGGCACAGAACAAGAAACAAGAGTCCCACATCTAAGGACCTCTGCAAATCTGTAACACCCAATTAACACCTCAGAAATCGAGATCCTCAAACTCCCGTGGGGGAGGAGCCTGATGACAGAAGCCTCCCCAGGAAAGGGAGGAGGGGAGAAGAGAGCTGGCCCTTGGCAGGAGGAAAAGCTTTAGGGACATTTAGCAAGCCTCGGAGGCAGGTGCTGGGGGGAACTGTAGGGTGTTTACAGAAAACAATGTCAAGCTAGAGAATCATTAGAAACACTTTGCAAATCAGAATCTATCAATGGGAAATATCTACTCAAATGATTATGTATTCATACCTTCCATAAATATAAATAAATTAATACACACTTCTGTGCACTCAGCAATATGCATAACATGGCAACACTGATTTGGTGCATAATGGATGTTTGATAAATAACTCTGAATATAGGAGAAAACTCCATCGTCCATCGTTTCTTCTTCCCAGTAGCCTATGCATTTGTGGTAAGAAACTATCCTGGAAAAGTGCATTCACAATTTTTCCCACTCTGATCTTGAGAAAAGTTTTGTCTGTCCTGGCAGACTCTTAGAACATTAAAAAATAGATTGATCCCTTAAGTCTTCTGTTAACCAGATATGCTAGCTTTGTTTGCAATAACACATTCAAGAGCTATTCATACAAAAAAAACAATAGCATTTGGGTGGGTGGGGGTCAGGGGGGAAGATCTGCTTCTTGAGTATTCTTTGTTTTGTTTCAGTTGTGGTGCATGGAAGAGAGAGAAGACTCTTGGGAGTTTCAGCACTAACATGAAAGATTTTCAGAGCTATAAGAAGGGACCAGGTTTCCAAAAGGTTTCAGTAAACAATAAAAATACTGATTTCACTTCATCATAGTATGGAGTGATTACATTAAAAGAAGACAACTGCTTTTCAATTTCTTTGTAGTTTTTTTTTCCTTTTTATTAAATTTATTGGGATGACCCTGGTTAACAAAATTATACAGGTTTCTGGTGCACCATTCTACAACACATCATCTGTACAATGTATTGTGTTCACCACCCCAAGTCACGTCTCCTCCCATCACCATTCATCCCTGTTTTACTCTCAATACCTGCCTCCCTTCCCCCTCCCACACCTACAGGCACCAACCACACTGTTGTCTGGGACCAGGAGATTTTTCCTTTTAGCTCAATTCCTCCACCCCCACAACCAGCCGCTTTTCCATTATATTTGGATGTGAGATTAGGGGTCCTTTGAAACTGACCATGTACTGAAATAAAAGTTGGATGCCGCTCAGCCTTGTCGATTATTTATGTGTGTGTGTGTCTGGGTGCGTGTACAGTCTCGCTGCCGGGGAGCAGTGAGGGGTACAGGGAAGAACGGGTGGAATGCTGCCGTAGTCATGGAAGTCAACATCAAGCACCCAAAGTTAAATTTTTGAAATGGCTTTGTTGTCGGGTGCAAGAAAAATTCTGGCAAGAAGCAAAGCTACAAGCAAAGCTGTAGATCTGTCCTGTTTATAGGAACCACCTTTGTCAGGACTTTAGACCTGAGCACAGGGAGAAACAGAAAGGTTTAGAGCAGCAGTTCTCAGAGCGGAGGTCCGTAGACCTCTGGGAATCTCTGAGCACCTTCCAGGGCTTCCAGAAGGTCAAAGTCACTCTCTTTTTTTTAACTGGGTTCACATCATGTTGAGCAGGGGTCCCCAAACTACGGCCCGCAGGCTGCATGCGGCCCCCTGAGGCCATTTATCCAGCCCCCCGCAGCACTTCCGAAAGGGGCACCTCTTTCATTGGTGGTCAGTGAGAGGAGCATGTTGACCATCATTAGCCAAAAGCAGGCCCATAGTTCCCATTGAAATACTGGTCAGTTAGTTTATTTAAATTTACTTGTTCTTTATTTTAAATATTGTATTTGTTCCCTTTATTTATTTATTTTTTTACTTTAAAATAAGATATGTGCAGTGTGCATAGGGATTTGTTCATAGTTTTTTTTATAGTCCGGCCCTCCAACGGTCTGAGGGACAGTGAACTGGCCCCTGTGTAAAAAGTTTGGGGACCCCTGATGTTGAGTCTATTCCCTGTGCTGCACGCTGCATCCTGTGACTTACTCATTTTGTAACTAGAAGTGTGGGCCTCTTAATATTTTTTAAGAGTATAAAGGTATCCTATTACCAAAAATTTTGACTTATCTAAATTTAATACAATTATACCATAAAAATTTTATATTTAAAAACTAATGTCATTTTCATATTGTAAACATTGTCGGCTGGTCTGGAAAACAAGTTATAAGGTTAGCCTCATAGCACCTAGGTTTAAAGATTTCTATGTATAACCAAGGTAAAGTCAAACTCATCTGGTTTCAATTTAAGGCAATTTTTATAAATAAGAAAAGGGATTCCTATTTCTCTGAAACTTTGTAAATATTAAATGAAATACTATATGTCAACTATAAGCACAAAGCTAGAATATTCAAGTTCTTTGCCCGAAACAGCCTTCTTTGAAACAAGCTTAATAATTTGCACATTAAAGCAATTCTTGTGAGAGGGTGGGCATTCACCTCAAATCACAGGTAAATATTGTCTCAGGTTATTCAGAAGCCCCAGCAATCTATGTACACGGCTAGAGGAAACAGGTATGAACAGTCTCATATGTATGCATAGAGCAGTGCAACATTAATGACTATCAGAATAATGAGTAAAGGCACATATTTCTGGCCATGTCTTAGCAATTTAGGGGTGGGCTCCAAACAACCGCATTTCCAAAAGTTCCCTGGGGATGCTGGTATCTTTGGTCTAGCCACCACAATTAAGAACCACTCATGCCCCGGCCGGTTGGCTCAGTGGTAGAGCATCGGCCTGGCGTGCAGAAGTCCTGGGTTCGATTCCCGGCCAGGGCACACAGGAGAAGCGCCCATCTGCTTCTCCACCCCTCCCCCTCTCCTTCTTCTCTGTCTCTCTCTTCCCCTCCCGCAGCCGAAGCTCCATTGAAGCAGAGATGGCCTGGGCGCTGGGGATGGCTCTTTGGCCTCTGCCCCAGGCGCTAGAGTGGCTCTGGCCACGACAGAGCGACGTCCCGGAGGGGCAGAGCATCGCCCCCTGGTGGACAGAGCGTCGCCCCTGGTGGGCGTGCCGGGTGGATCCTGGTCGGGCGCATGCGGGAGTCTGTCTGACTGTCTCTGCCTGTTTCCAGCTTCAGAAAAATACAAAAAAAAAAAAAAAAAAAAAAAGAACCACTCACATAGCAATCAGAAAAAATTTATTTCCGTGATTTTTTGTTGTTGTTGTTCTGTTGTTTTTTTCCAAAGTTAGAAGTGGGGAGGCAGTCAGACAAACTCCTGCATGTGCCTAACTGGGATCCACCCAGCATGCCCACCAGAGGGCGATGATCTGCCCATCTGGGGCATTGCTCTGCTGCAACCGGAGCCATTCTAGTGCATGAGGTGGAGGCCATGGAGCCATCCTCAGTGCCCAGGCTAACTTGGCTGCAATGGAGCCTTGGCTGTGGGAGGGAAAGAGAGAGAGAGAGGAAGGAGAAGGGGAAGGGTGGAGAAGCAGATGGGCACTTCTCCTGTGTGCCCTGGCCGGGAATCAAACCCGGGACTTCCTTCCACATGCCAGGCTGACATTCTACCCCTGAGCCAACCAGCCAGGGCCTTTGTGATATTTTAAAATCTATTTTTAGAAAGACACACACACACACACACACACACACACACACACACACACACACACTTGTTGTTCCACTTACTCATGCCATCATTGGTTATTTCTCGTATGGGTCCTGACCATGGATCAAACCTGCAACCTTAGATGTAGGGATGATGCTCTACCCAACTGAACTACCCAGCCAAGGCCCTGTGATTTTTTTTAAAATCCTAAATAATTCTCCATGGAATTTTTTTACTTGATAATGGCAAATGCCCTTTTTAGTAAATGACCCGAACTGGTTCTGTTAGGGTACAGTCAGTTTTAGGCTACAAACATATTATAAGGATTTTCAAGCATTCATATCCTGAACCCTAAAGCACTTCACTTCTGTAGACATATATTCACTCACATGCAGCTACACAGACAACTGTACAATCAATCTACTGCTGTCAACAAATATTTATAGTGCGTCTACCCTGTGCTCAGCACCCAGCTCCTCATCCCTGCTCTTATTCTAGGACTCACCAAGAAGCAAGGCTGTTCTGATAGAGGTCAGGATCAAGCCAGAGTGACCTGCCTCTCCAGGTCTGAGGGATCTGGGCTATGTGATAGCACAGACCCTTCCCACCACAACACTCTACTCTCACTACTGAGAGTTGCTGAAAATAATGACCTGCCCGGGCATCATTGTGGCACACTCATGTGAAGGTCAAAAAGACTCAGAGTCAAAAACCGCACTCATAAATATACAGGATCTTGGTGATTGATGGAGCAACATAATCAGGATAAATGAATATCCGTCTCTGTTAAAAAAAAAAAAAAGCTATACATACTTTAAAAAATACTCATCTCCAGGCATGTAGTCATTTCAGTTGATGCAACTCTAACTCAAATGCAACCTTCTATTTTTAACATCTTTGTCTGTTTGGGCAAAGAAACCATTTAAAATAAAGAACCGTTCTTTGTCTTGCTGAGGATGATCTGAAAGGCACTCTTAGTGTACAATTTCCATAGAGTTGCTAATTGTTCCTTACTTGAAAATTCATTCTTTTGAAAATGAGACGTGCAGGGTAATGTAAACACCAACCAGGCTCCTGATATCGCTCTGCACTAGCAGCCGCATTATTATTCAGTCGTAATGAATCCACTTCTAAAACAAAGTGTTGACAGCACTCTTATTCAAATATGTAGCATATGTTTATAGTCTCACACATTGAGGTACACACATAATTATCATATATGTGTGAGAGAAACTGCAGAAGCAGTCCCAGAGCCATGCTTCCTCCAACTGAGAAGTGCTACTGTCTGATTAAGACAGGTGAGCCATGCGGTGGCAACAGTGTCCAAGGCCTCTCAGACACGGCCAGCTGACTAACCAACAAAGCAGAACACACACCACAAAGTTCTTGTTGCTGTTTGAATAGAACCTCAAGAAAGCTCAGGGAAATCAGGATACTCACTGGTTTTCCTTATCCCAGTCCATGGAATAATGTATCACTTCAGACAATACTGAGTAGCTCCAAAGCACAAGGCCACCCTCTACCAAAACCAAGTAACAATTTGGAGGAGAATAATGACTTCGATTTGTTACAGATGTGCTTTTGAATGGCTTTAGAGAAAGAAAATTATGTGATGTTTCTTTACTTTTGTTTATTTTAATTGTTCTCCATTTGTTCATGTTAGGAAGTAATTCATGCATGTATGTAAATATTAAAAAAAATCAACTCACACTTATTTCAAAGTATGTAATGTAAATTTCAAGGGGACTTAAAGTAGGGTCATTCATCCGCTAAAGTACAATAGACCATTCCTTAGAGGAAATGTAGGTCAGGAAATGTTAAAATCAAGCATGGGAGCAAGTAAGAGTTTACCCCATAAATAATAAGCTTCTGAAGTATTAATTTTCATCGAGGAGGGGGGTAAACAAAAGAAACAACTCAAACATTATTACTCCAATGATGGCTGTTACCAGAATCAGGTTGGGAGTTAGCAGGGTAAGTTGAAAGAGAAAGAGAAAGACATGGAGGAGAAACATAGACCCACCCCGTGTTATGTGCTGGTCTAATTAATTAAGTGCATTACTTTATCTTCGCACTCCAAGGCTGTTTTCATTATTCTCATTTTATAGTTGCGAAATCTGGGACACGGTAATTAAGCAACCTGTTCCAAGACACACAAGTTAACAAAGCAGAACCATGCAGATTTAGTCTTGGACTCCAAAGCTGTGTGTGTGTGTGTGTGTGTGTGTGTGTGCTCTCATGTGCGTGCACACACATGTGTGTGTCTGCGCATGCTTGCACATATGCGCAGTCACTTACAATCATTCTTTTTCTCCATTTCAAATAAATAACTATCATGTTTTTTTCTCCTGAATTTTGTCAGTGACTTCTTGGAAGGGGGTGGGGGGAATGATACCCTATCATGAGAAAAAAGAAACTGAATGAACATTTGTTAAGAACTGATCCTTTGGCAGATTATTTAACTCACAAGATAACAAATAGAAGAGATATTTGAACCCGAGAATGCCTGACAGCAGCCCCTGCATTCCCAATACCTCACAGTCATTTCCAAAAGTCTCTGATTTCTTTACAGCTTTGCAACACCTTCTAAAGTAATTCCCTGACCCGTGTGTGTCCTTGTTAGTTATTTCTTCTAAAGGGTCAACTCTGGAATTCACCAAACAGATGAGAACCATTAGGTGGTAGAAGGACTTTTCTAGGTCCTTAAGTTTCTGCGACACCTGACAGATGGAGCATATGCCCACAAATGACCCAGCATTTAAACAATCTTTGGCGAGGCAGCAGGAATCACTGGGATGCAGTGTTCTCATTCACATTCACAAGGAAGAACTATTAAAGGAGGCGTAATTTTAATTCAGTGGGTTCCATTACTTGTTTTGTGAGCCCACATAAGTCTCACGAATAGTAATAGCAATTATGTGTAGATATACACTGGTGATTAGCAACCAGGGTGTGCCAAGTTACTGGTGTGGTTCGGGAGGAAAGGATGTCTACAAAAGGTCTCATTTCAGATATTATGCACTTTTTATTTCCAATGGTTAATTACTGTCACTGAGCTCTGCCGTTAATACCTTCCATGACAAGTTCAAGGATAAAGAGGGAAAGACAACAGACACATTGGGAGGCACTGCATGAGCTATCACCTGTGGTCTGCGTGTTCCACCAGTCAGCCTTGCCATGACGTTCAATATCACGGAACAGTAGAAAGAATATAGATTTCTGAGTCACTTGCTCTCAATCTCAACCCTAGCTTTGTGATTTCAACATCATGTGACTTTAAGAAAATAACTTCACTTCTCTTAGCTTCAGTTTCTACATCACCACAGGTATAAGAATATCTCATAGAGTCAGTGTGCAATGTACATTAGGTAGAAGTATGTCTGTTACTCAGTGTTTTTCAACCACTGGTCCATGATCACTGCCGGTCCACCAGAAATTTCCTGTCGGTCTGTGAAAGTTACCCACCCTGATGCTGTATGAAGATTATAGCTCCAATGACCTCAGTGAAATTTGCTTATGCTCAGGGTGATCTCTGCTTTAGTGATCCCTCAAATACTTTTCCTATTTTCACTGGTCTCCAAGTATAAAAAGTTAGAAAACCACTGTTAACTGACAATAGCAGGTATGTAAATTGTAGGCATAAGTCTAGGTACAGCAGCTACATGTCTTGATTCAACAAACATCTTTTGATTTCTACTTGTGCTTAGCTTTGGTTAAACATGCTCACATTAAGCCCTCCACATTATCTATACACAAACCTACAACACAGCTGTCCGTGCAGGGGTGACGCCGCCTCGGAAAATGCCTCCAGGAATGGAGATTAAGTGGCCATGTGGACCCACACGGCCCGTGGCACAGTGCTGAAGCTTCAAATTGATCAACTTGAAAAGTTTTTACAGAAGATACGGTTGGACAAGAGGGTTAGGCTAGGTAAAAATATTTGAAAACCACTACTCCGCATACTCTCCTACCTTGGCTGAGTTACGTTAGAATACCTGGACTCCGTGTGCAATGGCATCTGTATGGCGGGTCCCTGCCTTCCGCTCAGTTAGTAGAGTGTTTCACTGACTTGCACTCTACACGCAAGAGTTGCACTTTTGTGACCTAAATTAGGAACCGTCAGCAATTAAAAGCTCTATGAGACACGTCACTGTGATAGTCCATGGCTAAGTCGAGGGGGCTGTTCAGAACACTGCCTAGTGCATTACAGGGAGAGAACGCTTATCAGGGGTCCCCAAACTATAGCCCGCGGGCCACATGCGGCCCCCTGAGGGCATTTATCCGGCCCCCGCCTCACTTCCGGAAGGGGCACCTCTTTCATTGGTGGTCAGTGAGGAGCATAGTTCCCATTGAAATACTGGTCAGTTTGTTGATTTAAATTTACTTGTTCTTTATTTTAAATATTGTATTTGTTTCTGTTTTTTTTGTGTGTGTGTCTGTTTTTTACTTTAAAATAAGATATGTGCAGTGTGCATAGGGATTTGTTCGTAGTTTTTTTTATAGTCCGGCCCTCCAATGGTCTGAGGGACAGTGATCTGGCCCCTGTGTAAAAAGTTTGGGGACCCCTGGCTTAGATGAAAATAACTACCAAGGCAGTAACCGAGTTTCTCAAGGTAAGTTAGCTTATTTTATCTTATGGATACTCCGATTGGTACTACCAATCAGCTTTTAGACTTCACAGTGACTACACAGTAATTTTCAGAGCGAGGTGTTTTCATTCTCAGCTGTCTCACCCAGACCTGGCTGTTCATCCAGATGAATCAGAGAGCCTTGGGAAGAAATCTATTGTGCTGAGCTTGCCAGTAGGGAGTTCCACTAAGTCCACTAACGGAAGTATCTAAAGAAAAGCATGCCTTATTTTTTAATGAGAAGGGAATCAATGAGTGAGTCGATAGATTAATACATACAAAGCTTATGTCAATCACATTACTAAGCCAAAAGCCAAAATGTGATAAGTATAATCATAGGTCAGTTTAGCATTGGCCAAATTCTTTTTGTGAGTCCGTTCCATCACAGATATACTGAAACATCCCCCCTTTTCTGCAAGACTTCCTGTACCAAGCCTTACATGTACTATGCTTTTTCTTATGCACACATACCTATAATACAGTTGAAATTATAAATTAGGCAGTTTGACAGATAGAAGATGTGTTTTTATCATGGACCCTAGCAACCTTACCATAGACATTTTTCTTCTTTCCTTATGAAGTCAAGAACTTGAACCTGTTCATGGGAAGGGAGCGCTGTGGCTGCTCTTTGGCACACCCAAATTGCCAGCCTCCCTTCTCCTGCGCTTTGGGCCCGTGATTAAGTCAAATAAGGGGGGCTTCAACAAGCACTGCAGTAATGCAACAGTCGTTCCGGTAACCAAGATGACTACTGGCTTACAACTGGTGGCAGACACACACAGTGCAGAAACGCCAGTCTAGGGGGCGGTTCATGTCCTGGAAGGGACAGAGCTGAACAGCACATGACTTCATCACATGACACAGAACCATGTGCAATTTAGAACTTAAAATTGTTTATTTCTGGAACTTTCCTTTTAATGTTTTCAGACCAGGTTTGTCCACAGGTAAGTGAAATGATGGGAAAAAATAAAACCGTAGATAAAGGAGGACTACTGTATGCAAGGGGGGGGGGTATTTAAACCAAAGGGTGACCATTCATCATATTGTAATCACAGTGGTGATTGCAAACAACTACTTGTAAACAACGGCTTCCATTTGCATTAGGCAGAACCAAGAACAAAGGGGAAGGTTTAAAGTTTAAAAAACGTGTGAATAGTAAAAGTAAAAATTGTATTAATGTGGAGAATTTGCTCAGGAGATTCCTGTTTAAATTAGCTAAAATTAGAGAAAAAGAAATTATACGAACCTGCCCGTATACACAATATGTATTTTAAAATGAGAAATACAATTGTGTTACATTCAAATAAATGTTATCTTTAGATGCAAGTTAACCAGCTGTTGCCAAGACAGATGGTAACTTTGAGAACAGGACTAAAATTCTTTGTAAATGCTACATTAAACCACTCACCTTTGCTTACACTGCAATTATTTTGCCTATTATCAATGCCCCTCGGAATAGTGTTTGAAACTAGCTGATTTCTTTCATATCCAAAGGAATGAAAGTTTACAAATCTACCTTGACCTTCAGAATTCTGGATTCATCATTAACAAACCTGAGGACACTCTTGCTTTGAGCTTAGAATGTGTACTGAGAACTGAGTGAACCTTTTATTCCATAAAAAAATAAACACTGAACCTTTTCTATATACTGATAAAATAGTCTCCAAATTTTAAAATAGTAACTAAAGTAAGAGTTTGTACTATATCATTCCTTTCTTTGCGGATCATTAAGAGTTTTCTAGCTACAATTTTGTCTCATTAAGAAAAGTGGTCTCTAGGTATTTAAAGGCAAGAAAACAAAACAAACTCTAAATATCACCCCCTAAGTGAAATTCCTAATGTTATTCTTCATAACATGGCTTGAGTAGTCCGGTCATATCAAAGACATTATTTATTACAGCATGCTTTTTTTTCTATACATTTTATTACATTAATTAGAAATGGTGAAATATATATATACACACATATATATTATTATTAAAGCTGTTTATTTAAAAATTATATATATATAATTATATATATAAAGAATGTCTCCCTTAAAATGAAAAAAGCTGAAATAATGAGAACTTTTTTTTAGAAAGAAGATGGGGGAAGAGAGCGAGAAGAATCAACTCACTACACCTCTCACATGGACCCAACTAGGGCTTGAGCTGGCGACCCCAGGATCAAGCCGGCAACCTTGGCGCTCCTGGAGGATGCTCCATCCACTGCACCACCAGCCAGAGGCACATGAGACCTTCTTTTAACATCCGCTAAAAATATCCATTTCCTGGAGTGATGTCTCAATGACATCCAGCTGTACTGGGCTCTCGCCTTACTGCTGTGCTACTTTTTTGGTCGCTAGAAATACCCAAGGCCACTGTCTGGAACTGTGAGCCACAGTCTCATTTAAGTCCATCAGAAAGTTCTTGATGGGTTTTGTTGACTGTCACAGTGGTAAACATTAAACAAAAATAACATAAAAATATAACCAACAATTATAAGATATTCTTTCAAAAATCAATTGTATAAAATGTGTGGACCTGGAATTTTTGCTGAGCATGCATACACACACACACACACACACACACACACACACACAAACGCACATGCATCTAGTCAATAACTGGATTAGAAATGAGAAGTTATAAAAGAGAATGAGAAAGCATGAAAATCTCCATGACATCCTCTATTATTAATTTAGAAGAGAGCACTCTGGGCCCTATTAAAGATAATGTTACAAACAAAAAAATAAAGCATTATTAAAACAAGAGTGCAATGCAAAGGGTTTGGATTTATACAAGCCAAAATATATTTGGGGTGTGTTTATGTGTTTCTCAAATATTCTCCACACAGGAGCATATTTATGCCCTGTGGAAAATCAATCTGAGTTGGGTTTTGACACATATAGTGTCTTGACTATTATACCAGCCTTAGGTAACAACCTAGGGCTAGAAGGATTAGGATACAACTATAGTTTCAGAGTAGTAAAATCTGTGTCCTGACTTATTTTCTGGGCCCTACTTCTCTTTGCTTTTTTTTTTAACTGTCCTTGAGTGGACTGTTCTAAAACTCTGGGATATAACAATGAGTAAGTCAAAGATGTCTCCTACCCTCAGTGACATACATTCTATTGGACCTAATGTCTTGCTTCAAATCCCACAAAAGAAAACACAGCGGTTTAAAAAAATATAACCAGCTGTGGATGGGGGACCCCAGTGAGTGCCCATATTACCTGGAGATTCTCGTTAAAATGTAATTTTGATTCAGCAGGTCTATGACGGGGCCAGAGATTCTGTATTTCTAAAAAAGCTCTCAGGTGACATGATGCTGTGAGCCACAGAGCCCTTGGGACAATCTTTTGAATAGCAAGGCAGAAATCCATTCTTTGGCAGTAAAAAGAAGGGGCAGTTGCCCTTATAGGAAAGTTGTATTTACTGAAGAAGTCGTTTTCCTCTTTACTCATAGTAACCCTGAGAAACAGACTTCCTTGTCTCTAGTTGAAATATACAGTAATCTAGACAAAGGGAAATTGTATAGCCAAGAATCAGGTCCTTTGTCTCTGCAATCAACCCCTCTGTGTCCCAAACGAAAGGGACCAATATAGGTTGAAGAGTTGGAAAAACTAGAAACAGTCCCCTGTGCACAGGGAACACAGGACAGTGAGGAGAGCAACGGCAGAGAGGCTGAATTTGTAGTCGGTGGTATTTTGTCGGCTGTGGACATCTTATACACAACATTAAGGATATTAGACTTTTACCCAAAGTGGCTTAAAGTAATTAATAAAGGACTTAGCACAGAAGAATAACAAGTCCAGCTTTGTGCTTTTAAAATACTACTCAGACTATAATGCGGAAAACTGAGTGTGATTTTTAGCTCGGGAAATAATTTTTTTAATTAAATAAATAAATTGTAAAAAGTGCATGGTGAGATAAACCAGGCAAGCAAGGATAGAAATGTGGCTCATAGTGCAGATTGCAAAATGAAGAGGCATGGGGAAACTGAAGAAGTATCTACTGGGGTAAATATTAGTGGACATATTATCTCTGCATGCCTGGATTTGTGTTTTCTTTTGCCTGACAACTCTTACAGTGGCAAAAGCGATGGAGTTCCAGGGAATTTTCTGCCACTTTAAGATCTCATATGGTTTAGCATAGTTTGCATTAGTTCTGTGTTTCCCAAAGAGAGAGACAGAAGTTAATTTCAAAGTAGTACACAGAGAACAATATTTATATGGAAGGATTTATCATTCTCTGATTGGAGAGGGGGGCTGGCAGAAAGCATCTATCTACCACCCTCAGATTGGATCAATGACAGAGTCCTGGTGTTTGGATGGTACTAGCATGTGGCACAGCCTGAGGGGACAGCGTCTGAATGAACGAATTTGCCTGGGCCAACACCTTCCAGAAGCACTCAGTGTTATCAAGATTGAGACAAAGCCGAACAACCTATCTAAACATCTAGATCACTAATCTCCTGCCTGCTGAATAAATACCCAGGGAACCCCAGTCTGCCCAGTGGAGTTGGGGAGACACACATGTCAGAAAGGAAGTTTAGAGGGGAAATATGGGATGCATTTGGGATCTAAATAAATTCCCACCTCTCCTTTGAACCTTTGCTCATCGCTTCCTACAAAGGGCTTCTCTGGTCCCCTGAGGAAGTGGTGACTCTATATGACTTGGTGTAAAGTGAGGGATAGGAATAAAAGAATGCTACTGTTAGGACCAAAGAAGGGCACTATACACTCTTTTGTATCCAATATGGGTTGTGGATCACTGATGCTTTATTTGGTATATATGTCATTTACTTAACCATAAATAATCTACTTTTTCTAACACAGTTCTTCCGATGGGAAATTATAAAGTCAAGTAATAGAACTCAGAGAAATGTAAATGTCTGTATTTAGCAATTAATCAATAGACACTGCGGTGAATATTATTTCATGATGAGCGCCATGATTCTCCCCGCCCCCCAAAAGGATGTGAATGGCTGACCACGTCCCACTTGTCTTTGTACTGCAGGAACCTAACACAGGACTTAGTGTATTATTGGTACTGAGGCACGCTTGCAGAATTATCAATCAATGACAGAAGTGTGTGTGTGTGTGGGGGGGGCAACGATGCCCTGACTCTCTGAGGATAAGGATAAAGGAGACGACAAACACAAACTGCAGGGCTGCCCCGCCATGTGGTGAAATCCACATGGATATTTGCGTCTCTAGAAACCTTGCCCAGCACGACACTTCCTCCGCCCATCCATAAGCTGCAGAAATAAAGACCAACACCAGAGCCACGTGCGGAGACCTACTAATTTCCTTCCAAGACACTGGCCACGTGAGGGTTCGCACTACAACTCCGACAGGGCAGGAAGATGGAGAAAGCCACGCCCCTTCCCCCCACAGTGCTCTGCGGCTGAGCGTGCGCATGTGCAGCTCGTCTACCACCTCCGCCGTGGCCCTTACTCAACCGCTGAACCCTGACGGCTCCACGGACATCAGAGAGGACGCAGCCGCAGTCTGGGTCCCTGGGACACTGTCGGTCCTGAAGGAAAGCTGCTCAGGAGACCGGGAGCACCCTTGTTGGACTGGTGTGTGAGACAGAAATAAGCTTTCATTGTGTAGAAATAACTAACTAAATAAATCAGAACCCAGAAAATTTGAGTCTTAACTAGTAACCCGAAGCTTTTCAGGGATAAAAATGTGAGCTTCAGCTTCTAGGGAAAATCACTGCCATGGCAGGATATGGCTGCAAAGTTAGATCCCGTGCCATGCCCAAAGGAAGCAGTCCAGGGAGGGAAGTGTGCCCAGAGGATGTCCCACTGGAAACTGTTGGAATGCGTTAACATTACTACTAACTTTCCAGCCATCTTTTGCATTAAAACCCGCGGCCACAGGGAAGCCCACTTCTAGAAAGAAGAAGACGTTTATGTATAGATGGGGGATTACATGACATTATTGATGAGAATGCTCCAACATTCTTCAGGCTCGCTTTGGTCTGAGAGTCCAAAGGAGAGTAGTTGCAGGCTGTGTGCCTTAAACAGGCACGATAAATGTAAAAGCAGGATATAGTTATCTCATTTGGAATGCATGAGCAAACTCAAAGATGTTTATGTATGGTGCTGAACTAGAAAAATACAGTCATCATATGATTTCATATGAAATAAATTAACCTACACATTTTCATTAGATTTCCATTAGATCCAAGTGCAGCCTTATGTAGACGAATTTCAAGGGGAGAAATTTCATAGTGATAAATGGCAGTGGCATATCACTGAAAAAAATACATATTTTGGAGTTGTTCCTGAACTTTAGCAATGTAGCGTCAAGAATGGAAATACACATTTATGTTTCCTGACCTCTATCCTCACAATGACCGGAAGCTTATACTCCTTGGATACCTTTGATGGGAGAGGGAAAAAAAGCCCCTCATATTTCTTAGATGTTCATATAACTTCCTTTCTGAATCTATTTTCTGTGAGTTCAACTATTCATTTTTCTTGTTGGTTCTGTCAAAAACATCTATTGAGCACTTAGTATATGTCAGACATTTGACTATGGACTAAAGACTGATAGATATGTGTATTCCAAACTGCCCTCTTGATGTTCCGCTTATCTGTCAGACCTCACCCTTACGGGACTGTTGCCCCTGAGACAGAAGAATTCTAAAAAGCTGACAAGCTGCCCCAAGGAGGGGCTCCTGACATACCAGGATTTTTGATTCAACACCCACATGCTCAAAGCCCCCCAAGGAGGAGCATTCCGGGCATACCAGGACTTTTACCTCAGTATCCCCTCAGGCTCTATATAACTCCGCCCCTAGTCTGTAACCTGGTGCACTTCTCCTGGAGGAGTGCCCCAGCAGGTCTTTCTCCTCTAATAAAGCCTGCACATCTGGTGATGGAGTGCCGTCTCATTCTTACAAACATATTAATAAATAAGACACATCTATACTCCTCTAGTGGACTATGTATTCCTTGAGAGAAGGATGCATGAAGTACACGGTATGGACGACAGTGAAAAAAATGGGTGATAGTACTTTCACGGAGGAAAGTGTCTATGATGACTCTCACAGTAATAACACTTGGGAGTTAGATTTCAGGAGGCTGGGACATCAAGTGTCCTGAAGGTTCTCGGCACAAGCTCTGGGATCACACTGCCTGAGTTCAAATCCTAGGCCCACCACATAGTAGCTGCATCATACAGAATGTCGTTGTCGTCTTAGTGACTCAGTGCCTTTATCTCTACAAGGAAGGTAATAGTAAAACTTACTGCAAAGTTATAAGATTTAGAAAAGCTAAATCTATATAAAAGACTTAAAGCAGCACCCACTATATTATAAATACTTACATATGTTAGCTCTTACTTTGTATATCTCCCAGATAAGAGAAGATAATGGCACTTTAGAAATTATAAGCACCCTGACCTGTTAACTCAGTTGGTTCAGAGCATCATCCCAAAACAACAAGGTTGAGGGTTCGACCCCCAGTCAAGGCACACATGGGAAGCAACCAAGAACTGCACAACTGAGTGGAACAACAAATGAATGCTTCCTTCCCCCCTCCCCTCTCTCTCCCTTTCTCTCTCTCTCTCTCTCTCTCTCCAAACAAACAAACAAACAACAAAAAAAAAACCCAACAAAAATAAAAATTAAGCCTGGCTGGATAATTTGCTTGGAGTTCAGAGGTTGCTGGTTCGATCCCCAGTCAGGGCACATACAGGGACAGCTCAATGTTCCTCTCTCTCTTTCTCTCTCTCTCTTCCTGCCTCACACACACACATACACATACACATACACATGCACACATGCATATAACGAATGACAGAATCACAGAGTCATGAGACATTTAGATAAAAAGTTATTCAGTGCTGGAAATGAAAACAGTAACTGCCAACAATGTATTAAACATTTAACACTATCAAATGCTATTCTATATTCTATTGCTTTATTTAAATCTTACAAGAAGGGCTAGTGGATAAGGTTTGCCAGAACATCGCTGACTTCTTAAGATGGTAAACACTAGATTTCTCACAATTCTATCAGGGAGGGGATCACATGGCTGGCAAGAGCTACACGAGAAATCATTTAGAGTGGGAAAGGTGACTGCCTCCCAAACAGGCACGTTCAAGTATGAATGGATTATCACTCTATTGGTATTTAAGGAGGACAGGCCCAGCTGATTAGAAGGCTAGTGTCTTGCTGAGTGGGATGGGCTAGTGTGGAAGTCCTGTCCGGAGATGAACTGCTCAGGGCAGAAGAGACAAACCCGAGGACAGCCTCCAGGGGTCCGACTTCGCCGATCATTTTCAATGCCCTGCTGTATCTCTGAATAAATATGGAATTAAAAATTCATTTAGGAATTTAATAAGAACTTCAGGGTGGTTGACTGCCCAAGCTCTTGTTCTTAGCCATTAATCTTTTATTACACTATTGCATTCTTTTCAAGTCATTTTAAAATTTGGATGCAACTTAGAATCACCTCTGGGAGATTCTGTAATATACCAGTGTGCAGGTGCCATTTGCCTATATTCTGAATTAGTAGATTGTGTGGGGGCGCAGGAATTGGTATCTGTAAAGCCTCTCAGGTGATTACAATGTTTACGTGAAATAAAACCATCGTTATGCTGTTTTTCTATGGCAGAGTGATTTTCTAAGTGCAATGAATGAGTTGTATCCATGAAATTTGAATTTTTAGCAAACCTAACAAGATAGTAAAACTAGAAAACATGGTTTGGGACCTCGGTTCTCAAAGACTTGTGGATAAAGCACAGGAAGAATTTTTTTGTTGTTCTGTTTTTTTTATGATGGCATGTTTTGTGCTATGGAAAAGAGCTTAGAACTTTTCTGAGGATAAAAGGGAACCATTGAAGGACAGTAGGACCTGCTCAGGTTCATTTTTTAAGAAAGAATCAAACTGACCAACTGAGAGATGATGAGTCTTAAAGTGGGACATCAGTGACCAAAAAAGCAGTCTCCCATAGCTTCTCCCATAGCTGATTCTGCCCCCCACACCCATGCCTCAATACACACACCTTCCCTCAGACTCTGAAAAAGCCATGTAAGCCAGAGAAGACAGTGAACAGCAGACACCATATAGTCAAATTTTTCAAGAATTAAAAACAACAACAATGGCATTTCCATGTGTAGAGGAGTCTACAATATTATCTATTTTCTATTTCTTCTTTTTTAAAAAAAAAATTTATTGAGAGGAGAGACAGAGACAGACTCTCACATGCACCCTGACCAGGATCTACCTGGCAAGCCCCCTATTAGGTGATGCTCTGTCCATCTGGGACGTTGCTCTGTTGCTCAGCAACCGAGCTATTCTTAGTGCCTCAGGTGGACGTTACAGAGCCATCCTCAGCGCTGGGGTCGACTCCTCCAATTCAGCCATGGCTGCAGGAGGGGGAGAAAGAGAGAGAAAGAAAAGCAAGAGGTGTAGGGGTAGACAAAGCAAATAGTTGTTTCTCCTGTGTTCCCTGAATGGGAATCAAGCCTGGGGCATCCATACACCGGGCTCTACTGCTGAGCCAACTGGCCAGGGCCATCTATTTTTCAGACCTCTGATAAAGATAGAGCTTTATTTACAATACCTATACAGGGACCTAGATAGCTTCTCCAAAATAATCAAGCATTAGGTATAAGTTGCAATTTCTTTGAAGTGAACTGCTTATGTCCCTGAAGAAAAAACCTTCTGTGGGCACTAACTGAACTCAGGAGTCAGAGGCTGGACATCTAATAGTGTTCTTTTTTATCAAGGGTACATCTGTTCTTAATTGCTTTCTTTATTTCTATTTCTATTTGTAGCCTGGAGAAATGCTGGGAGGATTAATTACAGCAGTTAATGTTTTCCATTTGAAAGGAGATGATACCCTGTAAGTACTAAATATTATTAAATTTAATGGAATTAAATTGGCTTAAAAGAGACAAATGGTACAATTCCCTATTTCATTGATGCCCCGGAAAACTGCAACACCTCACATTGCATCATTGAGATAAATGGAGGTTTTTTTTCCCCTTGATTCCCCAAACACATATAAAAGGATTTCATTGAGTGTATATCTCACTGATGCCTGATGAAGCACAGATCTATGTAATCCATCAGTAGCTGCAGATGGGTTGACGAGGAATGCATTAATTGCTCAGTTATCCCAAATGACACTTATTTTACACGATACATGATTTCCGTGTTCTTGCCAATCATTTTGGAATGGAAGTAGCTAGTTCATTCAGGGAGAAGAATACCATAAAATTGGAAGTATATATTTACTTCTTGCAGTGAGATAGTAGTGAGGTGCCCTCCTTACCCCCAACCTCCACCACTTCCGGTGGCATCTCTCTCTCACTGAAGGAGATAGATATATATCCCACTTTTCTGTTTTGCTCTGTTTTACAAAACTAGAGGCCGCATGCCTTGACCACATTTTCAAGAACTGCAAATACACCTCCTCAATGTTAGTATCAGTAACCAATACATATGAGGTGGAATATTAAATTATAAGGTAATGACTAATCAATCATTAAGCTGGGAATACAAAGAAAATTCATTTGCCTTGTAATCTCTTCTTGACAATCAAAGGTACGCAAACATCATTCAAGTGTCCAAAGATTATCATTTCCTAGGGGTTTTCATGCTAAGAGGTGTTTGTAGGAAAGGGGCATACCACTGAACTGAGGTGCAGCATGACGTGTGTTTGTTTGTGTGTTGGGCTCTGATGTCTATGTCCCACCATTTGACCTTAACCCGTTTGATCACCTGAAAACGGGGTGATGCTCCTTCATATCTCCAGCAGCTGTTTGTAAAGACTGGATGAGAGAATCTATGTCAAATGTTTAGCACTGTGTCAGCTACTTAGTACATGCTAGTCATTGTACTATTCCATGTAGCGCTACCATGTTCATTTCCTCTGTCACTCAGAAAAAACAAAGCCAAGGAAGATGAAAAAATCAACAAAAGTCTCATGCAGAGTGAGGGCTAATCTGTTCTTCAGAGTCTAAGTTTCTCTATTCCTAGGGGTGATGCTCTGTGTCAAATGCCAAAGGATCTTCGGAATCTTGCATCAGATGGCTATATTGGTATTGAATCCAGAAAGATGGAGGGTTAAAAAAATGTTTCTATTGATCATAACAATATCATAATATTTACCAACAAAATATGGCTTTTCCATCTCAAGGGAAAAACATTGTTTTTTTGGGAAAATGTTTATTGTTACCTAATCAGGAAAAAAAATGATATCTGGGACTTCCAGATTTATTAAGGTATTGATCTGTAGACATCATTCTAAATTCAAATAAACTGTCTTTGGAAATGGGGAGGCATTATACTTCCTCCTCTGCAGATATTATATTGACAGCTAAGATTAATTTATACCATCATTGGGTAAATTTTTATCAGGTGGCTTTTACCCTGATGTTTGAAGTATCCAGTTAACACAACATTATAATATATTAGCATTCCAATTAAAAACATAATTTATCTGTAACTTTCAAGTTTACTATTTATATTGCACCTTTCTAGTAGCTAATAAATCATCTGTAATTGTCTTTAATGCCAAAAAGCTAAATTCCAAGCCCCACCAGAATCTGAAAATGATGGGTTATGCAAATAGGTCTGCCTCTCCTGCTATATATAAAGTTAAAGAAAAAGGTTAAAGGTGTAGCTGTTTGGAGAAAGATGTAAAACAAGGTCATAAATACCTGTCACTAACAAAACATCTGCCACTTCCAGGGATATAAACATGAGTTGTAACAATGCAAAGAGAAGAAGCTGAGACTCAAAACAAAGTTTGAGAAGCTGGTGCAAGAGCACGCAGGCTCTATCAGGGGTCCCCAGACTACGGCCCGTGGGCCACATGCGGCCCCCTGAGGCCATTTATCCGGCCCCCGCTGCACTTCCGGAAGGGGCACCTCTTTCATTGGTGGTCAATGAAAGGAGCACATTGACCATCTCATTAGCCAAAAGCAGGCCCATAGTTCCCATTGAAATACTGGTCAGTTTCTTGATTTAAATTTACTTGTTTTTTATTTTAAATATTGTATTTGTTCCCGTTTTGTTTTTTTACTTTAAAATAAGATATGTGCAGTGTGCATAGGGATTTGTTCATAGTTTTTTTTATAGTCCGGCCCTCCAACGGTCTGAGGAACAGTGAACTGGCCCCATGTGTAAAAAGTTTGGGGACCCCTGATCTAAGTGATGAGACCGGGATTCAAATCAGGAACATCTGGCTCTTTCAATCAGAAATAAAAAAGCTGTCTTTCCTTGCTTGTTATAGCTCCTGCTTTAGCATATCACAAATAATAAGCATGAAAAAGAAAACAAAAGTTAGTCTTTAAGTTCTATTTCCTAGATGATTCATTGATTTTTTTTTACTACATAAATGAAGGCTGTATAAAAAATAAGCCACCTGACTCTGATCTCCTTTGACATCTTTCTCATGTCCAATGGTGTACATCAACTTAAATAAGTCACTGCGGGAGCAAACCATACCGTGCTCCATAAAGATCTCATTACTGGCTTGAAGAGGCTTCTGACTGACTGTGTGTCCTCAATAGGGCCAGAGTTTACACCCGTGCTCTGGGGAGAGCTGTGCTAATGCATTGTTTAATCTCTAAGAAAAGAAAAAGGCCCAAAAGAGAGAATCCCTAAAATCTCTGTGGGTCTGATGTCACCATGGCTGGGCTAGTTCAACATCAACTTCTTGGCAAGAAGATGCCACATGGAACACAGCCAGAGGAGCTCTTGGCCCTGTCTTTGTCTGGTCTCTCAAGGATGACAGATTCAATCTAAAGAGTCTCAGATCTTAGGGACAAGAGAAACACATGTGAAACAGTGATTGTAAAAATAATAATAGCAGTAACACTTATAATGAGAAAATGTGGGAAGATACAGGAATCACAGGTAAGTAGATTAATCTTGTGGCATTTTAAAGGCACACAGTATTCAATCATATTAACCTGAGCAAAGAAAAATACAAAGTAATTTTATAATATCACTACACAGTTTTCAAATTGTCATCACCGACAAGAAAAATAAGGTCCTGGCTGGTTGGCTCAGTGGTTCAGTATCAGCCAGGCATGTAGATGTCCCGGGTTTGATTCTTGGTCAGTACACACAGGAGACATGACCATCTGCTTCTCCAGCCCTTCCCCTCTCCTTTCTTTCTGTCTCTCTATCTCTTCCCTTCCTGCAGGCATAGCTTGGTTTGAGCGAGTTAGCCCTGGGTGCTGAGGATGGCTCGATGGCCTCTACCTCAGGTGCTAAAAATAGCTCGGTTGTCACACAATGGGGCAGCAGTCCCAGATAGGCCAAGCATCACCTGATAGAGGCTTTGCTGAGTGGATCCTGGTCAGGGTACATGCAGAAGTCTATCTGCCTCCTTTTCCCTCACTTAAAAATAAATAAATAAATAAATAAATAAATAAATAAATAAATAAGAAATATAAGCAGATGAGGCAGACTGCATTTATCTTTGGGTCTCATTTTATTCATGTGCTGATGTACAAGATATTTGTGGTTGTATGGTGAAACTTCCAGAGAGGTGACCTAGAAATATAGCTAATACCTTTGATTAGTATTTTTTTTTCTTTTGTGGGAAGTTAACATTTCTTCAAAGAGTGCCTTCAAATAGCTCCTGCTTTGATTCAAAATGATTTTAATTAAAATAAGGATAAGAGCATTTAAAACAAAGAGTCATATTATTCTTGAAACACTTTCTTTTTCTCGAAGCCCAGAGGACTTCATTCTCCAGACTCCTACGCTTCCCTCCTCTGCTGACACGCCCTCCTTGTCCTGAACTCCAGAGGGGCCAGGTTCCTTACCAATGTTCTTAGTCTTCCTATCTATGTACACACTCTTCCTGGGTGATGTGACCTTAACTTTGGTGTCAGGGACCCAAAGAGTGCCTGATTTATGAAAAGTGTTTTAGAGCCGATGCTCGCATGTCCAACATTGTGCTTGACATTCCCACATGAATATTTCCAAGAAAGCTCACTGTTAATATGACCTGAGCAGAACTCTCAATCCCTTGAACTCTCTCTTACCTATAACCTGCTCCTCATTTAATAGCTGGTAACCCCATTTACCTAATCATCCAAAACAAAAACTTAAGAGTCCTCCTTGACCCCCTCTTCTTACAGGTGCAAACAAAAACAAGGATGGGTTCATCTTCTTAAAGATATCCCCACACTGGCCTGTTTTCTCCTCTCCGTTACTACCCACATCCTCGAACCAATGACATATCCTCCTTTGAGTGGATCACATAAGAATCATCTACGTGGTCTTCTCTCTTCCCGTTCTCTCTCTCTAATACCCATTCTACACATGGTAGAGCCTGTATGCTCATTTTGAAACAAACAGCAACGGAAAAACATGGTGTTGCCCTAGTTTAAAAAACTTCCATAGTCACCCTGAAAATAAGCTAAACTCTTTATCTCAATCCCAGAGAACCCGTTACCTGACCTTGGCCTTACTCAAAGTTCATCTCAGAACACTCTACCCTGAGCTCACCATTGCTGAGCCAGCCTACATCTCTTCCCGGTCCTCCAACAAGTTCACCGTGGCCCCTGCGAAAGGCTTTGCATTATTTCCTTTTGCCTCTCCGTGGCTGTTTACCTCTTGCCACTCACATCTTAGCTTAAAAATCCCCAATTCAGGACAGATTTTTCCAGACAAACCAAATGAATCATGCTGTCATTCCATATTACATCCCTCTGCTTCATCTAGTTTATTTTCTTACTCTCCAACCTAAAATACTAGAACCCTGAGCTTTGTAAGAAGAGGAGTGATCCGTCTCGTTCAGTCTGTACTTCACACCTGCAAGAGTGTATCACCGGTATGAGGTACTGTGTGATGAATTGCTGAAAGGGAGAACTAATGAATGGAGACAAACAGGGTGGTCGTAAAAGGATCTGTCATCTAGATCCTAGACACTCCTGAAAGATAAAATTCAGAGGGTGTCTGCTGTCCTTCAGATTAGTCTGGGATTCAGGATCCGTGCCTGCCAATCAATTTCATGTCAAAATAGCACAAAGCTTTTGATAGAGTGGTCATTTTACTCTGAGTCAACACTAGTTGCTCACTCAAATACCAAATAATATCTCACTAGATAATGGATGTATTCAAACATACCTGGCACTCAATAGATGTTTACTGAATCCTTATTCTATTTTCCATGTACTCTGTTGAGTTTGGAAAAATATCAATACAATTGAGACACAGTCCTTTTTCTCCAATCTCCTAATCTAATGGAGATGGAAGAACAATAAATAATACTATATACTAAAAAATAATACTATATAAGTAAAATATATTATGGGAAGGATTATGGAGTCGATGGGTTGAACATCAGACAAGGTTTCTTTTATAGAGGTGAATGCCTGATCTGATTCTCAAAGCAACATATGGGTTAGGTGAGAACCGAGAGTAAGAGAATCAATGAGAGTATCAACTAAAGAGCATTACATTACCGACGCCTGTGGAGAAAGACTCTAAGAAGACAGAAGTGGACACACAACATACACAGCAGACCATAATGGTAGAGAGCTGATGCTCTGAATCAGACAGAGCTGAGTTTGCTCCCAGCTTCACTGTGTCCGAACGGTGTGTGTTTGGGGAACCGACATCTCCTTCTACAGATGAGAACAGTGAAGGCGTTGAGAGCACTGCTCATCAGCTCAAAACAGCACTAGGAGATTGCAGTGAGACCATAATAGGAGTAAAGCATGAAATGCCACATACCCAGCACTTGCGTGCTCAGGATATGTTTGCATCATGTGGCTGAAAGGCACAGAGTGACAAGGAAAGAGTTAAACAGGTGGAATGTTGATCAGCATAGAATCTGTCTTTCTTGCTGGCTGTGCATTCAAATTTTTAAAAAAACCAAAACATCTCTCCTCTCAGCATTCTTGACTCTAACACTGTTGGAGGAGGGACTCTTGTCCATTCAATACAGCACAGCGGTTTGAATATTACCTTACTAGCTGTGTCTCCTTTTCCAAATGATTGAAGTCTTCCTTCCTCCTTTTCAAACAGGAATAATGCCGGTGGCTAATTTACGAGGTGTTGTGAGGATTAAATAAATTAAATGCATGGAAAGAATGTATTCAAAGATATTACTATCTACAAATGCATAATAAATAGGAGCAATGTACCAGGCAGGGGTTTCACTTCCTCCTTTCCTAAACCAGGCTTTGTAACTTCAAGGGACCTGTCAATAATACCAAAACAGAAATGAAAGGGAAAGGAAAAATACCTGTATATTATATACATAACATTTATACACACACACACACACACACACATTTAAAGTCCTACTTGTGATAAAGAAAAGAAAAAAGAAAACATGGTCCAAAATCATAGAAAGTAGGTTCAAAGAAACAGCAAGTTCATCAGATTTACTGCAATGGAGGATTAGACATTGCTGTCTATTAAAGAGAAAATTTGGCTTTTGAGTCCGATGATCTGGGTTTAAACTGAGGTTTAACTCTGATCAACTATGATTATTAGTAATTTTTAAGCTTACTGAGTCTCTTTTAAGTTTTTTGTTTTGTTTTTAATAAAAGAAGACGTGAAAACATCCTGGCAGGACATTAAACACAATAGTACATGAGAAATGTACTCTGTTATTAGTGATAAAATGTGTACCTAAATGGTCACACAGTTTCCCTATTAAAATGTGTCACTGCGCAGAGAAAGGGAGGAGCTTACTCAAGCTTCAATCAGTCCAGCCAAAAAGTCCATTTCATTGTGTGCCTAGATGCATGATTCAGTTCCCACTCCGACCCGCCCTCAGTCTTACCCCAAAGGTCAAGTAAACTGACCGGCAAGTCAGTGACTGGGAGCAGCTCCACTCAAAGATTAGCGGTGAAGCCCAAGTTTGATTAGGAGTTAAGAACTTGGGGAGGAGGCTCAGGGAAGAGCAGAAAGTTGAGGAAGCCTAACACCTTCTCCAGGAATCCCAACCTCAGGGAGTCATCTGCAAAGGCTGAGGCATGTGCTTCAGGAAAACAGCTATTCCAAGACACCGAGGAGAAATTAGAAACAACCAGCTGGTGTGAATCCAGAGAAATATGTTGCTGAAAGGTGGAGGAGCAAGCTGTTCCCAGAGAACGAGCCTTCCCGAGCTTTCTCCGGCACAGTGAACTTTTTGGTTTGGTTTTGTGGCATTATATCTTCCTTTTTTTTTTTTTTCTAAAACCTTTGGAAGGCTGTAGAATGAATGGCTGTGAAATGTGTGAACAGAAACATGTCTGCATCAAAGGATGCTTTGTGATTTCACTTCATTTTAATAAGTCACAGGCGGAATGGATTTCTGAGTCTTCAAAATTACTGTCATAGGCAGCTAAACAATTGAGCCCCCTTCCTGACTTTAGAGCATCTAACACCCACAGCACAACCCTGCTATCCCACATGTGTATACACATGCACGCGTGCGCGCGCACACACACACACACACAAGCTGAATCATCTCCATGCACAGATGGTTGTCCCATGATTTGGGAGAAGATTACAAGTTCCCTCTGTAACAGTCTAGACCAGGGGTCGGGAAACTTTTTGGCTGAGAGAGCCATGAACGCCACATATTTTAAAATGTAATTCCATGAGAGCCATACAACGACCCGTGTGCATTAGGCATTATCCAATAAAAATTTGGTGTTGTCCCAGAGGACAGCTGTGATTGGCTCCAGCCACCCGCAACCATGAACATGAGCGGTAGGAAATGAATGGATTGTAATACATGAGAATGTTTTATAGTTTTAACGTTATTTTTTTATTATTAAAGACTTGTCTGCGAGCCAGATGCAGCCATCAAAAGAGCCACATCTGGCTCACGAGCCATAGGTTTCCGACCCCTGGTCTGGACACTTCATTTATTTAATATGACCTTTTCTTTTTTCTTTCCCTTTGATTCATACTGGTCCCAACCAGCACCAGGACTCATCTGCCTCCTTCTCACTTGCATGACCACTCCCTTAAGCATTAAGGGCTCAGGTCAATGAGGTTCTGGTCAGCTTCAAATAATCTTAGGAACACTGCCTCGGGTCACTGGACCACAGAGTGTTAGTCAAACTAGAGGTAACATCAGGACCTCAGTTGTGTTTCAGCTCCAGAACAGTCCTACTGAGCACATCTTTATGACACCAGAAGTGATGTCAGCCACGAGGACCAGACACTGTGATCAACTACCCTGTACCTTAGCACCGACCAACCAGTAAAGAACATGACCCTGACCATGTCCTTAACTCCCTTAGTTGCCACGATTAATGATTTTTCCCCTAGACCCATCCCCTGGAAGCCATTGGGAGCCAGGTCCTTATCATTAGCTCATCTGTGGCTCTGGGCATGGACCACTTCCTCAACAAATAAACCCTTCTTTTCTGTGCCGCACTATTCATGTCTTTATTTATTTTTTGATTTGTGTCTCTTTTATTCATTCATGTGTTTAGCATATCTAGAACAGTACTTGGTATAAAATAGACATTCGGTAAATATATCATGGGATGGATGAACATATTTCAATACGTAATACCAGGGCTTAGTTATATTATCAGACATAATGAGGGAGTCAGATGCTTCCACATCCATACAGAACAGTGGTGCTCAGCCCAGGATACACATTCAAAACACCTGACAGGCTTTTTGGGCTTTGATGTACACAAGTGGACCCCTTTAGTCCACTAACATCTCTAGTGATATTTTTGCTTTTTGGCCTAAGATCTATCCAAAAAATAAACTACTGAAGACCCCACAAAAAGTTTGAACAAGAATAGAAACTCTTTTTCTTTTTAAATCTTTGTTAAGTGAAAATTATATCTATAAGAAATTGTGGAAACCACTAGAATGGGAAATTGTATCCTTCATGATGACTAATATAATCCTAAAGAAAGTATTGCTTTCAATATTTTTATTTACAGTCTTCCAAGAGCGGCTTATATTTAAGAAGGAAAAAAGAAGTGTTTCAGGATCAGGAATGTCAGTATTTGAGTATTATTGAGTATCGAGCTCCAATAGCTGATGCTTATTTAAGCTGCTGTCCTCTCCCCTGAGGTAGGCAAGTATCAACATACTTATTGATAGAGTAGAAAGCTAAGGTTTGAAAAGTATACTCTTTGGTACACAGTTAGCCTATAATACATATTCGTTTTCTCCTACCTTTCCTCTCACACACATTAGTCCCCCTTACCCTGAAGACAAGAGGCCATTTAGGGGTAACAAAAATTATTCTGACCTTCAATGCCACTAAGCAACTTTTCCAAGGAGGCATAGCATATAAAGCTAGCTGCAGACTCTAAATCTTGACAATTTGTCCTCTTAATACATATTTGCTGATCTGAGAGAAAATATATATTTCTTTCCTTGGCTGGTGCAGAACAATTTCCTGTGAAGAATTTAGACAGAAAAGTGACTGATGGTTTAGGTAGACTCTGTAATCAGACTGTAGCATAACTAAGATTGACCAAATCTGACTACCGGGTTCACAAGTAAGGGCTGAACTCTCCTGTTTACTGGGCGGAAGAGTCCATGGTGATAGAGCAGAGTGTTTCCACTAGTTTATCAAGTATTCTCTTGCTGAAGGCTTTGAAACAGCTCTTTGTTTCTTGAAGTCAGGAATTCCAACTGCTCATAAACAGTATCACAAACAGTATCAAAACAACTCCCAACTATTATCTATTCCTCATACATGAATACTAGTGTAGATATTATTTCTAAATGGAAGTAAGTATGGCTCGAGTATGATTATTATTACAATGATTACAAGAAAATAAGGCAAATATGACTTTTTTAAAGCAATGAAGTGATTTTTTTTTTTCATTTTTCTGAAGCTTGAAACAGGGAGAGACAGTCAGACAGACTCCCGCATGCGCCTGACCGGGATCCACCCGGCACGCCCACCAGGGGCGACGCTCTGCCCACCAGGGGGCGATGCTCTGCCCATCCTGGGCGTCGCCATGTTGCGACCAGAGCCACTCTAGCGCCTGAGGCAGAGGCCACAGAGCCATCCCCAGCGCCCGGGCCATCTTTGCTCCAATGGAGCCTTGGCTGCGGGAGGGGAAGAGAGAGACAGAGAGGAAAGTGCGGCGGAGGGGTGGAGAAGCAAATGGGCGCTTCTCCTGTGTGCCCTGGCCGGGAATCGAACCCGGGTCCTCCGCACGCTAGGCCGACGCTCTACCGCTGAGCCATGAAGTGATTTTTTAAATACTTAAATTGCATGAATAAGAATTATATTAGAAGTACCAAGGAGAATGCTAAACATTCCCCAAGACTGTATGTCTGTAACTGTACCATTCAGAGAGAGATGCAGCTGCTTTAGAATCACAGATTAAACAAATATTTATTGAGTTCCTCTTAATCCCCAGAGGAGTTAGACACAGGGATGAAGAATGAAATATGACCCTGGCCATCAAGGCATTCTTATTCTAGGTTGAATTCCCTCATCCCAGAATATATAAGTCAATGGAAAACAAAAACAAAATAGAAGTCAGGTTTTAGGAAGTGTAAAATCTGAGAGAAAGTATACACATTTTCCCTCTAAATGAAGTAACACACCCATTTGCAGACTTAGTATATGGATGTGTTTTTTTTTTCTCATTCAACACATTTGCTTCAATTCATTCTTTACAAAAAGCTGTATTCATTACTCTAGAGTATTGTAAATTATGTCTATGATTACAATAAATGTCAAACAGTGTTAAAGATGTATTTACATTTCAATATGGAATTGCTGTTGGTCAATTTACAAGACTGTTGTTTCTCTGCTACCAAATAATAGATGTCACAAAGAAATGGAAATAATCCAAGGACAAGTTCACTTGGTGGAATTTACATTATACCGAGACCTTCCAGTGATCTACATCATTGAGAGCCCAAGGGCTTCGCATCACATGTAGTTAACAGGCCCCATTAAACCTTCTCTGTCCACACTTCCGTCCTGGTTATCTAGTCATTAAGAACCTAAGTTTGCTAATAGCAACATAATAAAATATCACATGCACATCAATCAGTTGGTAATTACCAATTGAACAGGACTTGATGAGACAAATTGGAAGAAGATCTGAGATGTTTGCTTGGAGCTGACAAGCTACAGACTAACATCATCAAGCAGGAAGACAATAATATTATGTATGCAAGGTCTGCTGGGCCCTGGTGTAAGAATTAGTTTCAGAGCATTTCTGAGCTCTTGTTTTCTGTTTATTCTAATCAAATCACTTTAGGTTTAAAAAAAATATCATAAAATTGAAAGAAACATCCAAAAAGGGTTGACATTACAGTCAAAACATACCATAGGCCCTGGCCAGTTGGCTCAGCGGTAGAGCCTGGCGTGCGGGGGAGCCTGGTTCAATTCTCGGCCAGGGCACATAGGAGAAGCGCCCATTTGCTTCTCCACCCCCCCCCCTTTCTCTCTGTCTCTCTCTTCCCCTCCCGCAGCCAAGGCTCCATTGGAGCAAAGATGGCCCGGGCGCTGGGGATGGCTGCTTGGCCTCTGCCCCAGGCACTAGAGTGGCTCTGGTCACAGCAGAGCAACGCCCCGGAGGGGCAGAGCATCGCCTCCTGGTGGGCAGAGCATCACCCCTGGTGGGCGTGCCGGGTGGATCCCGGTCAGGCACATGCGGGAGTCTGTCTGACTGTCTCTCCCCGTTTCCAGCTTCAGAAAAATACAAACAAACAAACAAACAAACAAAAAACATAACATAGTGCAATGTCTCTCCAATACTATACTCCTTATTCATTCATTCTTCACCAACTATTACCAGTACGTAAGCAGAATACAGCTGGGGCTCCAAGTGGCACAGGATCCATGCAGTGCTCACTAAGAGAACCAGCAGTCATTAAATGCATAAGTTTAATGCCTCTCAAGAATATAGCAAAGACAAGAGTATGTTCTAATTGTTCAGCACTGAATTTCACTTTCACCTCTCAATATTTTTGACAAAGAGTGGGGCAGGAGAGTGTATTCCTCCACTGGGGGCAGTTGCAGAGGGAGCGAATGATTTTTAAAAACAATCTTCTGGACAAAGTGATTAAATGCATTTTGGAAAAATTATCTGCTATGTTGACTTCATACTATTACCTCTAATTTGGAGGTATACAAAACAGATCAGTGTGTTAAAAGTTCTGATTCCCTCCAGCAGTGATTTTCAACCTTAGTTTCTCATGCACTCATAAACTAATTACTAGAGAAAAAGGGGCCCTGACCTCTTCTTCTTTAGTAACTAATTTATTTGTGCCATGAGATGAAAATGGTTGTATTTAGTCAGGGGCACTGATCTTAGTAATTAGTGTGTGTTTGTGCCATGAAAAAAAAAAAAGGTTGAAAATCACTGCTCCAGCAACAAAGAGATATATCATAAGCTCATGGCTTTTGTGGTCAGCATTGGGAAATTCTGTTTCCTGTGACATCTGGTCCCTCACAGGATGCGCTTGGGTAAATGTTAGGGTTGAGACGCCATGAATCACAGTATCACACTGGTACTTGCTGAGCCCCGGTTTCTTGAGGTATGTCTAGTCTGAATAATCCAGAAATCAAGAGAGTCAGGGACCTGGAATGAGGTTATACAGCAAAATCATTGATAGTGCACTTTCTCTCTGTGAAAGATGAAGCCAGCACATTCCCTGGTAAGCGATCCAGGTTATATTATAGAAAGCAAGACCTTTTGATCCAAATGGATTTTTTTACCCACTCTCTGACTTTTGTATTCAGAGAAGTGTTCAAAGATAAGACAGGGAGTAGAATGTTTTTCAGCTGAGAAGCAATACTTTGTAAGAAAGATACCTTCAGGGAAATATTGCAGGTGAGTACCAGATTTTAATCTATTTAGTAAATGTGCATACTTGTTTGTTGAGTGAATCAATGTTGAAGATATTAATTGGCATGAGTGTAAGAGTGTAAAGTACCAGGGGGTTGTGACTGGGTGTTTACCCCCCCCCACACACACACACACTTTTGATTTTAATGGCTTAGTGCCAAAAATGACAATATACAGAAATCTACACTGCGATGTAAGACTATGTTATTTCTTATTTTCCTCCCTAACACCATTCAATTATTCTTTATTTTTCTGAAGTTTTTAAGCGACTAACACTCTACACTCTAGTTTTTGGCTAATAATTACAAATATTTGAAAGAGTCCTTCCGTTATACATTTTGCTAAACAATACACATTAGTTAATCCTCTCAGTACAACTAGCAGAGTTCCCATATTATCGTCTCTTCATCATTAAGAAATATGGGACTCAAAGAAGTAAGTTGTTCTACAGCATTCAACTAGCGGAAACACTGGGAATCAGTATCGGAGGTCCTGCTTCCGTTCTTCCCACTGAGTCTCACATTGTATTATACTAAAGCTGAAAGCCCAAAAGGGCTCTAAACCACCATTATCCTTTAACTGCAGCAGTTTGACAGGTTGTTCACAATTCCTAGCATGCCCACTGTGCCTCCTTTTCTCTTCACTCATTTAAAAGTATATGACTTCCCAAGGAGACCCTGTGCTAAGCAATAGAGTACTGCAGGTCCCCTTGCCAGAAGGAAATGCAATTCCAGTTTAATAATGGAAGTCGATGAGAAAATGGGATTTGCTTCACAGGAATTTGCCATCGTTGCTGGAATTCATCCATTGTATCAACTGGTAGAAACTTTAGATGTAGAGAAATATAGAATGAACCACAAATGAAAGTTCCTGGATATTACCCTGAAGGCACTGGCCATGTCCTGTTCATCTGTGTAGTATGTAGAGCAGAGTATTCTAGAGCTGATGCTTCATAAGGGACTGAGGGACTCAAACATGTTTTTGAGATTTGTAAAAGGTATTCTTCTTATTAATATGAGTTAAAATAATAAGCCCATAAATGGTCGTTTCTTGCATGGGTTCATTGAAACAGAAATAAAACACCCAGACTAGAGATGAAAAGTATCACAGCAGAATTCCATGAATTAATTCTTTTTTTTTTTTTTTTTTTTTTTTTTTTTACAGGGACAGAGAGAGAGTCAGAGAGAGGGATAGATAGGGACAGACAGACAGGAACGGAGAGAGATGAGAAGCATCAATCATCAGTTTTTCGTTGCGACACCTTAGTTGTTCATTGATTGCTTTCTCATATGTGCCTTGACCACGGGCCTTCAGCAGACAGAGTAACCCCTTACTTGAGCCAGCAACCTTGGGTCCAAGCTGGTGAGCTTTTGCTCAAACCTGATGAGCCCACGCTGAAGCTGGTGACCTCAGGGTCTCGAACCTGGATCCTCCACATCCCAGTCCAGCGTTCTATCCACTGCGCCACCACCTGGTCAGGCCATGAATTAATTCTATAATAAGTATATTTTGCGCTCCCTCACTGTGGTCAGAGCTGAGGATACAATGGTGAACACCAAGAGAATCATGGTGGACAGTTTGATTTGAGTGAGAGACTGATGTTTTTGCTTGTGTTTACTTTTGGTATTTGTGTTGCTAAATTTCACAAAAGAAGAGTATTGGAGAGCATGCAAAAATTAAGAAAAAACTTTAGCTTCAGGTGGGGGGGGTCAGGGAAGACTTCTCAATAAAATAACTATTCAACCAAGATTTCCAGAAAGCCAGGGAGTTAACAGGCTGGCGTTGGAATGGCAGAGGAGGTGAATTCAAGATAGAAGGAAATCTATGCAAACACGCAGAGGAAACCTTCCCTGCTGAACATCCAGAAATGAACAGAGGTCAGAGTAGGGGAGCACAGACACTCCAGAACAGAATGCACGGTCACAGAATGTTGACTAGAAAATAGGGGCAAAATCATGCAGTGTCTAGTAGAGACCTTAGAATTTAACTCCTATAAATAAGCAATGAAAAATAATTGATTCCTCACAATCTTCCCAAAATGCAAAATAAAGCATATCATCTCTATGACCAGGCGTGACGTACAGATTGGGAAGGGGGGCAAATAGGTGCAAGGAAATCCTTCAGAATGCTTTTTCAACAGTTCATGAAAGCAGATGATCGTCTGGACCCCAAGGGTGGGAGAGGAAAGTTGGTAAGGAGAGGGACACAGGACACATTTAGAACAGAAAGTCTCCACAGAGCAGGGTAGCTCCCATCTCTGCTTTGTTCCTCCCCCTACTTGATCTTTCTCTGTACCAGAATATTTGTGGTGACCTACATGCCACTGGGGACTCGGGCTTTTATCATTAGCTTCCTGCCTCCGGATTGGCCAATTCAATATGATACTTTGTTTCTATACTGTAAATGCCGGATCATGCATTTCTTTGGGCCAGTGCGTGCTGTCTCTAGTCTGAATAGGTCACAGGGAGATGACAGTGCATGCTATGACATGCAGCATTGAAGGTGAGTGAATTTTTGTGATTTTTGTATTGAATATTGTCATTTGTTATGCTTTACAAGATCAGTCTTGCTGGTAACATAAAGATATATTTTAATATTTAAGTTATTCTACTTGGGGACTATAAACTGTAGGTATAATCTACCAGCTTTACCAGTTTGTTGTATAAACAAGAGACTTGGAATGGCATGTTCTGTAGATTTCAAAATTAACTAAATAAATAAATGTCTTTAATGTTTTTCTTAGAACTAGTTTCACACAGCAATCCCTTGCTGGATTTCTGGACCCTGAAGAGCTGCTGGTGTTTAGGGTAAGAATATACATGAAGCCTAAGATACCAGAAAGGTTTGTACTCAATTTAAGCTAAGAAACAAGGCATAAAATATATAAAAGAATTAAGAAGGCATAAATTTCTTACCAAAAAAAAAAAAAAGATCACAAAAGTGGGTATAAAACAGAAGGAAAATTTCTATTTAAATTGAAAAGGCAATATCCGTGTAGAGAGGACATTCGTAAATATTTTTGTCAGAGTATTAATGTTCCTTTCAAACCACAGTAAGCACTTTTTGCTAATTTAGTTGTACATAACTTTGCATAATGGAAACGTCTAAATATATTTAACAAATTCAAGCACTGTATCGCTTGACCCAGAAATCTGAATTTTAAAATAGTTGTGCAGAGATCCACCAGAGGAGTATGAGTAAGCTGATGTACTGCCGGAAGGCTTAGATATCAGCGAGTTATGCATTACCCGAAGTTATGACTGGATGGTTATCTGGTTTACCCAATGTCAGTGTATTAGAACTTTGAGATAAGGACATTAAAACTAGACTGAGCATAATTTGACTTCTGGCTCCAGTGTTGTCATTCTGAGCAATTGTCATGTTATAAAAACTACTTTAGACATACTAGGGCTGTCTGTGGCATTCTCTAGATGTTTGCTTTTCTACAAAATAAAATCCCTGTCATCTTGAAAAAAAAATCCAATATATTAGTGTTTATTTGAATTCAAATTAACACAAATGAATGTAATGTTTAAAATGCGTTTAACTTTCTCCAATAGAGATTTTGACCTGCACTTTAATAATTAGATAAGTGAGAACAGCATCAACCCTGTGTTAACTGCCAAAAATAGTATACATGCAGACACACACACACACACACACACACACACACACAAACACCCTTTAACTATGAATAACTACACACTGAAAGTTAAAAATAATAGATCTAACTTAATCCTATGCCTTTTAAAAATTTATTTTTACTATTTTTTTTTTAGGTGAGAGGAGGGGAGATAACGAGGCAGACTCCTGTATGTGCTCCAACCAGGATCCACCCAGGAACCCATGTCTAGGGCCAATGTCCGAGTACCTAGCTATTTTTAGAGCCTGAGGCTGATGCACTCAGACCAACCAAGCTATCCTCAGTACCTAGGGCCACACTTAAACCAATCAAACCACTGACTGTGGGAGAAGAAAAGGAAAAAAAGGGGGAAGAGAGGGTAGAAGCAAATGGTCACTTCTCCTGTGTGCCCTGACTGGGAATTGAACCTGGGACATCCATGCACCGGGCCAGACACTATCCACTGAGCTATTGGCCAGGGCCGATCCCATGTCTTAAAAGTCTTCATTGTATAACAGAAATATTGGGGTTTTTTAATTGTATTAATTTATTTTAGAGAAACAGAGAGATGAAGGGGGAAAAAGAGAGAAAAGTATTCATTTGCTATTCCACTTAGCTGTCCATTGACTGGTCAATTCTTATATGTGCCCTGACCAGGGATTGAACCCGCAACCTTGGTGTTTCGGGACAATGCTCTAGCTAAGCTAACTTGCCAGGGTTGTGTATTTGTTTTAAAAGCAGGCGACACAGCCTTTGAAAAAAGCAGAAGCCTCACAAAGCAAAACATTAAAGTAAACTTAGAGAAAATGCCTGGAATCGACTCAGATAATCACTAGACTCCAATAAAATTCATCTTGAAAAAAGGAACTAGAGGAGGTAAATTTACATTGTGTTTTATTACATTCTTTAATGTTATCTAATTTCCAAACAGCAGACCCAAGGTAATGCAAATTCTACTTTATGAGGGCAAATTAAGCCTAGTTTACATAAGCACAAAACGGTATCTATTTTTACAGTAAAAATACCAACTCCCTGAACAGTGTTTTGATGGTGCTTCTTAACAAGTTTGTGCTTCCTCCACAAGAAGAGGTTATTTTACTTCTCAAGGATAAAGCAGAAAGGAAAAAAGAATAAAAAAGATAAGTAAAATGCTCAATTCTGTGCAACTCGTTCCAATTTCAATAGTGCATTTATTGGTATTGATTTTCTTCGCCCTGTACCCACAGAGAGGGACTTAACTGCTTGAGGCAGGAGGTCCAGGCGGCCAGGGCGTTGGAGGGTCCTTAAAGCTCAACACTGCATGCTTCTCCACATTGTTACTCTAATCCTCTTTCATCCTCCTTGTGGTCAAAATAATCCCTGTTCCCAGGTCAGTCCTCATGCTAATAGGTGTGAAGTAGGCAACGCATGTTTCAATACAATGTGGATGCTCTCTGGAAAGCATCAGGTGTGCCCAGGTAACGCAGTATGTCTGGCTGATTTGCAGAGCATATTAGATGTTAATGTAATATTGCTTGGCAACTCATTTCAGCAGAAATAAGTTAGCAAAAGTGGTTAAATATTCAAAATTAGGTTTTGGCCAATTGATTCTTAATTACATAATCAAAGACTCAAGAGATCAAAGTTAATAGTCCTTTCTCCTCCCCTTAGACACACACACACACACACACACACACACACACACACACACCCGTTGGAAGGTTCTGGCTGCTCTCAGGAATCAAAGCGTATCCTGGCACTGTTTGTCTAAGAATAAAGCTTCAAATGTCTAAGCAAGACCACCTACAGTCTATCTGATTGTTCCCTTCAAGGAAGCAAGAAAGAATGTCGATTTAAGAGACAGAAGCAAAAGCCAAGTCAAGTTTAAAAGGAACACATTGAAAACCTTCCCTATCTGTCAGGTTCACCATTTTTGCAAGAAAAGAACATCAGTTAATGTAACTTCAAGAGACTCCAAATTATTTAAGTAGCCAATCAGCTCAGGTATAAAAGACGAGAGTAAAGGGTTTAAGGTTGGGAAGAAATGACAGCATCCACTTAAATATTTATGTGAAGAGCTTTCTATAGGTATACGAACACACAAACATATATACATGTGTGTGTACACACACACAAACACATAAGTTCATCTGCTCTGTTTCAGACACACGGGCTTTCTGAACATGACAACTTTTCCTGTAACTCAGATCCTTCGTACTGCTAATTTTCTCAGTGCATGAAATACTCTGCCTGTGAACTTTACATAGTTGGTTTCTCGCCCTTCAAGCTATGGATAGAATGTCACCCTCTCTCTGCTGACCACTCTTTGAAACTCACTTCCTCTTCCATGTCCCATCCATCCTTATCATATCTTTTCCTCCATCTCTATAATCCCAGAACCTAGTACAATGTCTGACTTAATAGCAGGTGCTCTAGACAATTGTTTGTTACTATTAGGTGCTCTACTCAATGGGGAATTCTACTTGGGCAATTGATGGGAACACATGCTAGAATTTAACTGCGCTGATTATATTACAGGTTGTTCCAAGGACTGAGTAGGGTGTGCAGAAATAGAACAGTTTCTGCCCTCAAAGACCTCGTGTCTAGTGGGAAAGGAAGATGCCATAAGTAAACTGAGCAAACTCTGTGGTTATAGATAGAGAAGCACAGAGGATTAGGGAGACGTGGAAAAGGCAAGCCAAGGCCATCCGCAGGAGGCGTTAGGGGGTGGGGGCGGAATGCCGGAGGCTGGCGATAGCTCCGACAGGTCCTCAGAGATGGAGCTAAACAAAAGAGGGCCTGGAAGTCCTCTCCCACTCAAAGAGAAGCAGGGGCACAGGTCTGAGGTGAGGAGACTTCTCTGATCTATTGGAAAGTTGGATTTATCTGTGTGAGGGTGGTGATGGGGGGGTGGCTACACAAAGCAGAGCTCTCACTGTGAACGGAAGCAATATTGTCACACCACCCAGAACAGCATCATGATGAAATCTATGTCCTTATCAGCTGGGTCAAGCTTGGTCACTCTGTCAAAGACTCTTGCTGTTTACTGATTACTCCATAGAAAGGCAAAACAAACAAAAAACAAAAAGATACAAAATCTGTGAACCTAAGAGCATGCCTTCTGGAGTTAAAATACTTGACCTGAATTTCAGTGTCCTACTTAATTCCTCTGTCATCTCTCTGGAGAGTAACAGGCTCAACCTTAGTCCTTTTGTCTATACTATGGACTATTGGTAATCTTCAAAACAACCTCATGCACGTAAGGTAATGGAATACAAAGATCTGCACAAAAAGTGTCATATAATCCTGGACAATAAGAATTGTCACTCTCCTGAAAATCCTCAACAGTATCTGCATATCTGTGTGAGCTTATCTACTAGCAGTAGTGTATTTCAGAGACAACTGCTTCTCTTTACATGGCTGATTTCTCACCCTTCAAGTTACAGATGGAATGTCACCCTCCCTCTGCTGACTACTATATTGAAAGTCACTTCCTCTCCTGTCTCCCATCCATCCTTATCATATCTTTGCCTTCATCTTTCTAATCCCAGAACCTAGAACAGAAAGGCTGCCTCACCTGTGGTGGCGCAGTGGATAAAGCACCAACCTGGAAAGCTGAGATCTCCAGTTCGAAACCCTGGCTTGCCCAGTCAAGATACATATGGGAGTTGATGCTTCCTGCCCCTCCGCTCCTTCTCTCTATCTCTCTCTCTTCTCTCTAAAATGAATAAAGTCTTTTTAAAAAGAGAAAAAAAATAGAATGGAAGTCTGACCATTTCTCTCCATCCCCAGTGACGATAACTCCTGGCCAGTCCCTGGACTATAACCTTTATGAAAATGTTCAGTCCCCAGACACACTTCTTCACAACTTTCCACACACGCCTGCTCTTCCCATCCGAAGTCCTTTCTCACATGTGTCGCCGTCTTGATTTCCCTTCAAAAATCAATTTGTTTCCCATTCATTCCTGAAATTCTTTGTTGACCTCCTAAGCCTCCCTCGTCTGGTGGACGGAAGTTTCTCTACTCTGTGCCTGTCCACGGGCATCTCCCACAGGGGAAAAGCCAGTGTGCACTCTAACAACTGGTCCACACTTCCCTGTGCCTGGCTGAAAGACCGACTACAGAATTTCGGATGCTCATTATGAAATGAAAATGTAGAACATACTTGATTTCCTGTCTTCCACGTATCTCTTCTGTTTATGTTCATGTTCCTTTGTCTCATCGGACTTTGATGACAAGAACTCACCACTTCAAGGCAGGAACAACAAAGCATTATCCAAACCTGGGGCTTTTCTAAGCAATGGAGACCTGTGGGACTCCACAGGTTATAGGGGCAAGATGCCAGCCCAGACTCTCTAGAACAGGGGTTGGGAACCTATGGCTCGCAAGTCAGATGTGGCTCTTTGATGGCTGCATCTGGCTCGCAGACAAATCTTCATTCAAAATATACTAACGTTAAAAATATAAAACATTCTCATGTATTACAATCCATTCATTTCCTACCGCTCATGTTCATGGTCACGGGTGGCTGGAGCCAATCACAGCTGTCTTCCGGGACAACACCAAATTTTTATTGGATGATGCGTAACATACACGGGTCGTTGTATGGCTCTCATGGAATTACATTTTAAAATATGTAGCGTTCATGGCTCTCTCAGCCAAAGAGGTTCCAGACCCCTGCTCTAGAACCTGGCTTCTTAGGGCACAATGGATGCATCACCTATTTTTTCATTTATAGATCAGAGAGCTTATTACATTGTAACACTCAATAAATGTTTATTGGAGATTTTCCTGAACAGTGCAGCGTGGCGTAGTGAACCCATAACCTAATGCCCCAAAATAGTGTTGGAAGAAACACAGCATAAATAACGGAAAGAATGAGTGAATGACTTCAGCTCAGAGCTGCCACCCCTTTCTCTTTTACCCTGCTGATGTGATTCCCTCCCTCCTTCCTTATCATCATCCATCTCCAATCACAACCTTGACTGGCAGGATCCTTGTGATCAAGCTGAGCAGTAGACTTCGTACTTTTTAAAAAAGATTGTCCAAGCTCTCTCTGCCAGCTTTACGATTCCCTCACCTTGCTTTACCCCTTACCTTCACCATGTTCTCCGAGGATCTGCACGCCTTAAAGTTCTAAGAGGAAACATCTAAGGCAGGGGTCCCCAAACTTTTTACACAGGGGGCCAGTTCACTGTCCCTCAGACTGTTGGAGGGCCGGACTATAAAAAAACTATAAACACTGGATAAAAATCCCTATGCACACTGCACATATCTTATTTTAAAGTAAAAAAAAAAAAAAAAAAAACAAAACAGGAACAAATACAATATTTAAAATAAAGAACAAGTAAATCTAAATCAACAAATTGACCAGTATTTCAATGGGAACTATGGGCCTGCTTTTGGTAATGAGATGGTCAATGTCCGGTTCCCTATTTGTCACTGTTAGCCATAACAAGTGATATGACCGGATTCCAGAGCCATGAGGTGTGCATCCAGTGTCACCGGAAGTAGTACTGTACCTGAGCCATGCCGCATGACCACCAATGAAAGAGGTGCCCCTTCTGGAAGTGGGGGGAGGGTGCGGATAAATGGCCTCAGGGGCCGCATGCAGCCATAGTTTGGGGACCCCTGGTCTAAGGAAATCAGAACAACATCCCAGACGGGCTCCTGCTTCACGACGGTTCATTCCCTCCAAGAAGACAGGAGTATCTCTTATAAATCATGAATTGGATCACATTACCTTCGCACTCAAAATCTGCAGGGGCAGCGATTGCCCCTCACACACTTCCCACTCAAATCCTTTCGAGGTGTGGGAGGGCCTAGGTCTGCAGCCCGCCTTCCCTCCCCTCTCTGTCTCACTGTGATCATGCCACGATTTCCTCTTCCCTGTCCCTAGACCTGCCCAGCTCCACCCCGTCTCAGGGAAAGGGTTTGCACTGCTCCGATGCCACCTCTTCAGAGAGGAATCGTCTGTATTACTTCTATCTCAACCCCACCTTACACATCACACTTACATCTATAAGGATAGTCCCCTTCCAATCCCATGGAACCTGGCCGTTTCACACGGAAATGTTCAACAAGACTGTGACCCCCTTTTGTACCCCTAGACCTTGAACGGTGCCTAGCAAAGGGCAGAAACTCACTGAATATGTGTTCAAGCTGTTAAAAGTTGGGGAAATGTGAGTACTAAGTAGGCATGTGTCTGTGTGCGCAGGCTCGGGCCTCGCGATGTGCCCACTCCGCGTTTCCTGTCCCTTCCGCCCGATCCCCACGGATCCGCGGGTCCCCACGATCTGCCGTTGGTAGGGTGCTGAGCAGCTCTGCCACAGGTCCCACCAGTCTGGGGCTGCCAGCCTCAAGCACTGTTTCTAATAGCGTTGGACTTACTGGGCTTCGACTGCAAACTGGTACTTCCCTCCTTTCCTTCTAAAGCGAATGCGCACCGCTCCTGCTTTTGTGAGGAAAGTATGGCAGGACAGGGCCAAAGGGAACACGGTAAAAACCTGTGTGAAACCAAAGGAAGCCTTTCTCCACATCCACCTCCAGCCCCTGCCTGAGGCAGTAATTGCTAGCTTCCCCGCGTGCCTGTTCCCAGACACTTCCCGTCTACGTCTGTGTAAGCGTGGATACAGCATCTCTTCTCTCTATGGAAATGGGAGAAAGCAAGCCTGGTGATCCAGTGTCTCACTTCCTGGGTCACCGAGTCCTCCCCCAGAGTAATGGGCAAAGTAGACCGTGGGAAGGGAACTGGGAGTGGAGCCCAGAGGCAGACCCAGGCAGCTGGGCCCTAGCACGCCTCCCTGCATGTCCCCTGCGAAGCCACCGTGACCCTCTGTGACCAACTGACACCAGTATCTAAAATGCCACCTTAGGCTTCTGATTTACACATACCATCTATTCCCTTTCCTTTACTTTGGTCTTTAAAGTGACTTTTTTACTTAAATTTATTTCAAAAGAAAACCTTAATTCCTTACCGTATCAGAAAACCTATATCGTAGGCTATAAATAAATGTAATCAAGAAAATAACGTCCATGAAAACAAAGCAATGTTACTAAATTCCGTCTAGATGCGCTTGCCTGCCAAAGGCTCTAAAAAGGGAAGTGCTAATCTCGCTTGTTAACACTCATTAAAGACTCTCCACAAACTGAGACTTTCTTCTCCATGGTGATAAGGATTGAAAGACAAAGAAAGAGGGAATGACTTGGGAAATAACAAACTACCCAAGTGCTGAAGTTTTTCCCAAGCTCCCAGAGTTTCTGAAATTCAAGGAACTAAATATTCCAATAATGTTAATTGGTTTTTTTGTTGTTGTTTCTTTGAGAGCCTTCTAACAAATCAGATAGAAAGGAGTACTTAGAAACCCACTGTTTAAAGTTGCTGAAAATCTTTCTGCCTCGCTTATCTGTACCAAACAAGAGGCGGCCAATGTCAACACAATTAAACCCTTGGACAGTTCTCTTTAGAAAGTCCTTCAAACCTCACCTAGTGACAATGAGCACAGGCAGAGGCGAACAATATTCTGGTTGTAGTTGTAGCTTAAGTATTGACTGATCTGGTGGCCTCGGACAAATCGCTGTCCTCCCTGGACCTCGGTCTGCCCCCAACGCCACAATGCACCCATCTCTTCTCTCTTCTCTGTGAACCATCCTCTGTGTCCCTCCCCTCCCCACAGTCAGGCTGACCCTTCCAGATGGCTCACTGACCAGCTCTCTCCTCCCACGCTACCTCACTGCTCTGTAGATGAATTGATTTCTTTTTTTTTTTTCTTTTTTGTATTTTTCTGAAGTTGGAAACGGGGAGGCAGTCAGACAAACTCCCGCATGCGCTGACCAGGATCCACCCGGCACGCCCACCAGGCAGCGATGCTCTGCCCATCTTGGGGCGTCGCTCTGCCGCAATCAGAGCCATTCCAGCGCCTGAGGCAGAGGCCATAGAGCCATCCTCAGCGCCCGGGCAATCGCTGCTCCAATGGAGCCTTGGCTGCAGGAGGGGAAGAGAGAGACAGAGAGGAAAGAGGGGGGGGTGGAGAAGCAGATGGGTGCTTCTCCTGTGTGCCCTGGCTGGGAATCAAAGCCGGGACTTCTGCACAGCAGGCCGACGCTCTACCACTGAGCCAACCGGCCAGGGCCGAATTGATTTCTTTTTCATGTAAATTCATATTCCTTTTTGCCTAAAATCCTCCAATGGCTTTCCTATACATAAACAGACTGGCTCAAATTTCTTTCTTTCTTTTTTTTTTTTCCTGTATTTTTCTGAAGCCGGAAACAGGGAGAGACAGTCAGACAGACTCCAGCAATCGCCCGACTGGGATCCACCCGGCACGCCCACCAGGGGGCGATGCTCTGCCCCTCCGGGGTGTCGCTCTGTTGCGACCAGAGCCACTCTAGTGCCTGGGGCAGAGGCCGAGGAGCCATCCCCAGCACCCGGGCCATCCCCGCTCCAGTGGAGCCTCGGCTGCGGGAGGAGAAGAGAGAGACAGAGAGGAAGGAGAGGGGGAGGAGTGGAGAAGCAGATGGGCGCTTCTCTTGTGTGCCCTGGCTGGGAATCGAACCCGGGACTTCTGCACGCCAGGCCGACGCTCCACCACTGAGCCAACCGGCCAGGGCCTCAAATTTCTTAATGTGGTGTCCCTCCTGCCTATTCTGCCTTCTATCATAGATCTTTCAATTCCTCATAGCATTGCCTTCCACAGCACGCCTTTATTGCACGTCGTTCTTATGTAAAAGAACACGCTTCCTAAACCCCCTCATCTGTTGCTCTTTCTATAATACTTGGGGTTGTGGTTGAGGGCAAGAGTGTTCAAAATGCAAAAAAATATAAAATAAAGAAGAAAGAAAGTATGAAACATGTTCAAATGATCTCAAGTGGATGGCAAAGTCTAATTGAATGTCCCAAATGGTCCACTGGTGGCCATGTCATCTACAGTGGAAGCCCCCTCCCTACCCACTTGCTATATATTTTCTATCAGCACTCTGTTTGTTGCAAGCTCTCAGACAAGTTCCCAGGCTGATGCTTAATTTATTAATGAGCTTTATGTTCCCATAGAAAATGCGGGATCCAAAGCAAGTCATCCTTCCTTACAGGCTAGAATCACTTCAATATAAGGAGCATGGAATCCCGGAAGCCAGCACCAAGCCTGGCACAAGAGACATTCAGTAAATATCTCCCACAACAAACACATCGATGACTCCTGAAGTTCGTAATGGCAATATGTCCTATGTTCAGTATCTGTTCCCCAATGTTTGATAAGCCATGGCTCTTAAAGATCTTAACAATAAATTCTAAACTGAGCTTACATAAAAGCAGATGTCTCACAAAGGAACTCCTTTCTATGGCTACCAAAAATATTGTAGGGAAAAAAAAAAAAAAAAAAACCAAAAGGACAAAGGTAAAAAATAAAACAAATTCATACATAAGATCATCTTACAGCTGATTGCCTTCCTGACAAAACACACTGACAAGGACAGAAGCGAGGTTCGTGGGCTTTCAGAAGCATCGTGACTGCACATTTCCAACAAGGTATACTCATTTGCAAGCGGGCGCTTTTATGAAAGTGGGCCATTAGGCGAGTCCATTCTTGACATCTGCCGTGGCCCTTAGCATCTCACGTATGGAGAAAGCATATCCGTGCATTAGCCTTCTGTTTACACCTGCACCTCACAGCTAATTGTTCCGGGAGCACCCTAGGCCTTGACTGCAAATATTAGACTATGAAAGGGTTAGCAATATTGGCTTCTTGGGATGAAAAGCCGTGTGTTCAAGAGTGAAGAAAAATTATAAGTTAAAACTCATGTTCATTGGCTGTATCGCTCAGGGACTTGTTAGGCTGAACCTTCCCGTGGAAAAGTTTGCTTTTAAAAGAATATAAAACAGTGCTCTAGTTCACACACTCCTTAAGTTTTGTTCATACAGACCCAAGGTGGTGGCAATTTGAGAGTAAAGCAACTTGTATACTTATGTGATTTCACAAAAAAAACAAACAAAAAAAGTGTGGTTATTTGGGACACACACACACACACACACACACACCCAAAATGCACCTAAATAGTCAACTACATAATTAACTTATCATCATAAAATCTGTGTCCAAATAAGATTACTGAACAGCAGCACATTTAGTTAAGCCATTAAATTAAACCAATTAAGTCTCAAAATATAGATATAAACAATGAGTAATTATTACGTTTTAGGATACAAGTTGAGAGAAGACTGGCATTCTAAAACCTCCATTCCATAGAAAGCTAAAATCTTTACAGCCATTGTTTCATTTATTAATCAAAGCAGCCCGGCAAACACATGAGGACATTTTCACTTTAGAGGGGTGAAAACTGAGTCTTAGGACCAAATACTAATTCAAATCACATAATTAGCAAAAGATAGTCATGTTGAAAGCCGCCACACATGGTTGACTTCAAATAGTTTATAGGTTTTCCTTCTGTCGTTCTGCCATGTTCCCTCCCAACATGTTAATACTGCTCATTAGTAACCTGCGAAGAAGGCTCATCCAAAGGATAAAATTTTTATATTACTTATATCACAGCTGGATTTAAAGAGAAAGCATGACTTTAAAGCTACCGGTTCCTGAACGAGACTAGGGGTTATTTCAAAGAGAGTTGCACGCAGAGTTCTGTGATCAGCTCTAGGAGTTCCTGCACGTGGGCCCAGAAATCACTTTGTGAGAAACACTTACTAGTGACATATATTCCGGAAGCTTTTCTCTCCTCTTTCTTACGCTGGCCCAGTAAGCTACCTGCCGTGTTCTCCCTTCCTCCTCTTACTCACCCCAATCTTACAGGTTATGTCATTACACCCATTTTGCAGATGACACAGGCCATCTCAAAAGCTGGGAGACACGGGGCAGGTCAAGGTCATAATTTCAAGTCCCGTTTTATCAGGCAGCAATCACACGGAGCTCCATCCCCAAATCTTTCCTCTCCTTCCTGTTTTGAGCAGGACAACAAAACAAAACAAAAAATTGTGTGTGTGTGTGTGTGTGTGTGTGTCTCTGTGTGAGACACCATCCAATAAACAGACACCTGTCCAGGAAAGCCTAGCTTTTAAAGTAAAAACTACCATTTAACATTATCTGAACAGAATTTCTGCTGTTTAATTCAATAAATGAGGCATCATTTTTAGACTTCAAGCATAACAAACTCTCATTTGCATTGCCTGCGCTTCATAAATTCATGCTGCTAAAAACCTGTTTCTGTCAGGCTTGGCCCAGGGCCCCCACTGCTCTCACTGGCATTCCCAATGGGAGCGGGGGGGGGGGGGGGGGGGGGGGACTCGGCCCCTCCCGAGGGCATCCGCTTTCATGGCTTCATTTGCCTCAGTGCTGTTTGAGAAGCTGGCAGGAAGCCTGCCAGGGGGCTTCCCGCTCATCTAACACAAGTTCTCTGCTTCCAAACAGGCGGGAGCACCTCCCGTCTCTCTGTACCATCTACTGACTATTTCTTCTTGGCAAAAAATCATAGGAGAAGGCTCAGAGTGCAAGATTCTTGAGAAACACTGATCTAGGGCTTGGATTTACACACACACACACACACACACACACGCGCGCGCGCGCGCGCGCACACACACACGCACACACGCACATGCACGCGCACGCACATGCACACGCACACACGCACACACGCAGGGCAGAACCAATCTTCCCAGGCAGCACATGTACCGCATTGATTCGAATGAACAGAATACTACCAACGTGATGGATTTCAGGGGAGAGAAAATGAACATGATCGCATTTCTCTGTGTTAAGCATTTTCTTTCCTTGTACTGACATGTGCAACAATGATACAAAATGACTCCAAATGCATAGACTTCCTGTTGGCAGAGCGAATGGTTGGATGTGTGGATTGACAGCTGACATGAGAGTTTTCAGATCTTAGGGAACACAAAGCAGATACAAACACAGGAAATCATTAGGAAACGTGAACCCCAAGAGCAGACCCAGCACTGAATGGATTTCTGGGTAGAAGGAATCTTCCCCTGAGGCCCTGAGATGTTTAAATGGATTTTCACCTGTGGGGTGTAGTAGGATAAAACACAAGTTGTGAATCAGGAGAATAGATCTCATAGCACAGGGTGTTCCCTTTTCAAATCACAGAAGCAGAGGTTTGAATGTGGAGTCTGGGTGCTTTCATTCGAGTCACCTACTGCTTTGAGCCAGTCACTGCTAAATGAGACATGTAATCATATGCTATTTTGGGCAATGGAGCTATTGTGTGTCTTAGCATGTAGCAGGTCCCTTGAATATTGTCAGCATTTTATTTTGAAATCCATCAAAGAATATTTAGAGTGCAGAGGGGTCGGATATGGGTGTCTCTGCAGAATGTACTAATTGAACTCTGTTATCTCTCCCAGCTGCAATAGACTATGATTTTGTGAGTGTCAGGCAATAATCTAATTATGGTTTTACATATATCTATATAGTATTGTTTGCAATGCATTCATTAATTAGCAAAGATTTACTAAACTTCTAACAGATTCACTGGGGGGGGGGAGTCAAAGTGTATTTATTATCATCCTGATCTATTACCATATGTTGTGATCTCTAAGTGCAATGGCATGGATAGAAATCTAGTATATGAAAATACCGTCCTAGCTTCTGACATGAGATTGAGTCAAGCATGAGTCTACCTTCCAAAAATTCTTTTGATCCAGAGATAGTTACGTGATTCAAGGCTTCCAATTAAAGTGCTTCCTTAGGACTTATATGTGGATGCCGCAAGGGTAAGAAAGATATTCTCTTACTTTGAGGTCCTAATGAATATGGTAACTTTCATCAGAGCCATGTGCTCAGGATTTCACACATTGCATCTCTGACTCTCCAAGTATTTCTCAAAGGCATGTATGTATTATCATCTCCAAATTTAACATGCTATACAATATATCCTACCATCTACAAAGTCACCCCATGACTATATTTAGGATACGGAACTTTTTACCCAAGTTTGTAAAAGGTCATAATCCATGTACTTTAACTGCACCAAGGTGCGTCTTCGGAAGAGCCAACTAGATCGGTCATCCAAACAGAGACTCAACAAAGACATAGTGGCCTTAAACAAAACACTAGAGCACCTGGATATGATAGACATCTACAGGACATTTCATCCCAAAGTGACTGAGTATACATTTTTCTCCAGTGTACATGGATCATTCTCAAGAATTGACCATATGTTGGGCCACAAAAACAACATCAGCAAATTCAGAAAAATTGAAGTTGTACCAAGCATATTTTCTGATCATAAAGCCTTGAAACTAGAATTCAACTGCAAAAAAGAGGAAAAAAATCCCACAAAAATGTGGAAACTAAACAACATACTTTTAAAAAATGAATGGGTCAAAGAAGAAATAAGTGCAGAGATCAAAAGATATATACAGACTAATGAAAATGACAATACGACATATCAGAATCTATGGGATGCAGCAAAAGCAGTAATAAGAGGGAAGTTCATATCACTTCAGGCATATATGAACAAACAAGAGAGAGCCCAAGTGAACGGAAGAGCCAATAGCTTTGTGCTTTAGTAACTTCAAGGCAGACCTCGTATAGAGATGCAGATTTGTGTGTCATCCTAAGCTAAGCATAATCCAAACTCAAGAGAAGGATGAGAATAGATACTAAAGAATGTTTCTTTCCATAAGTGATTGTGGAAGAGAAATTATCAGAGGCATCGAGGAAGGAGAAAGAAAGCAGCAATAAATGGGCAAATACAGAACCTCTACAGCCAAGAAAGGGACCAGAAGAACAGAATGCAGTGAAGTGAGAAGGAAAGAAACAAAACTTGTCACCTCCCCAAGGGGCGTTGTGCAGGAAGATTCTGTTCTTGTAGGGGACTGGTTTGGGATGGGACAGTATTGACATCACATATTAGTCCTGAAGGCCACGGGAGGGCTGGTGGATAGGTGAACAGAATGATGCCAAGGTCGACCATGTAGCCAGAGTGTATGTACTTCTGCCACTCTATTAGCAGGAGAAATCATCTTTCCAGAGAACACATTATATATGTGTGTGTGTTTCTCTTGTGTGTGTATTCTTTTTTAATGAACCTGGTTCCTAACATGTTCCCAATATCCTTCTCCATGGTAATATGATTGAACTGTGAGCAAGAACATCACCCAGTAAAGACTAATCACAATCTTTCCAGGAATGATGTAGACTGCTACATGATAACGGACATCACTTTTCTCATTGGCTTTTGAGTTTGAAGACAACCTTAAGCCCGTCAAGTGTCAGCCACCACATTACCTAGGTGCTTAGCAAAAGCAATCTATGTAATGACTTCCAGTTAGACAGTAAAGCAGGAATGACACAAGGAGAAGGATACAGAGCTCAGATCGTACGAGCCTTGGCAAACAGAGGTGGAAATGGAGTAGGACAGGCTCTCACTAGCTTACGCCAAACAGGTGACTATCTATTCAGAATTCTGAGCAAATGCATGTGATTCCCTGGAGCTCTGTCCACCTCTCCTTCACATCACAGTCCCGTGGCCCAATAAAGCCACATGCACAGAAATACAGAGGAATCATCCACAGGTTGCTAAGAAACCTGGAGTGTGGTCCATTAAAATGTCAGGAAACTAAATAAACCCCGAAACATAATTTCCTGCATGATGATCTGATGAAAAGACACACACCTTCTCAGTCTGCAGTTATAAACTGCCTTCAGATTTATAATGTGTAAATTGATAGCCAACCATTCAATACTTAACACTTTTCCAAGTTGTTGCTGCATGAAGAATCTCAGCTATCCCAATGCCCCCATCTCAAATATCTGAAATGGACTTTATTCCATTACCTAATTCTCAGACTCACTGTCCGTGAGTCACTAACCCAGTGCCGAAAATATAATAACCATCACAAGTGTTTTATGCGGTAGGTGCAATTAAGCCCATTTTGGGTGAAAGAATCTGAGGTTTAGAAAGAGTAAATAACTTGACCAATGCAGTTAGTACTGTGCCCAGCTGATACTTCTATATAGTAATTCAAGGGGCTATGAACAGCTAAACCACAGAAAGAAATGTATTTGTGAAATGAGAAGGCATACTTGGCTTTCAATAAAAGAGAATTTTGGAAAAGGATGAGGGTGTTTACTGTGTTGACAATAGCCACTCACTGGAGAGGAGAACATTTTATTAAGTGGACACATACATTCCTCTCTGAACCAGGTTGGTGTTACCATGAGAACAAGAGTGGGTACCGGTGTCAAGGATGAGGGGGTCTCAGGATATTACAGCATCTGCTTCATTTTGTTAAGCCTGGTCAATTCAGGGTATAAATGGCTCCCAAAAAAATCAAGCACTAATGCGAGAAAAACTGTCAGTGAGTACCATGAAATCTGAGACATCCAGTCCTGAAATTTTCCAACCACGCAGTACACTATATGGCATGGTCACTGTTGGTATCACAACTTTTGGGCAGTCTGAAAGCGTACTCAAAAGAAAAGAAAATTGTAGGATAGTCTCAGGTTTTGTTTTGTTTTGTTTTGTTTTTAACTTCCAAAGCACACAAAATAAATTAAATAGTACAGAAAATTCAGAAGCCATGTCACAGTGCAGTATTCTCTGCACATTTTTTCTTTTTTAGTGTCTTAAATGGTACCTTTTTCATGGGTGGTAATTGTAGGAGAACTGACATCCAAGATGATAATGTCCAGCAGATCTGAGATCAGAGTGAGAGAACTCAATCCCAATTGCATTCGCATGGGCAGATGGCAAAGTGCCCTGACTTGCTACAAGTCTCTGTCCTCAGTGCCCCATCAGCACATTGATTTCCTGATAAGAACATACGGAAGGTATGGGGGGGTGGAAGGGTTTTTTTCTGTATTTTTACCCTGAGTGTGTTGACAAAGTCTAATATTCTTTCTGACATGACCTTAAGAGTAATGAATGAATGTGTGTAGGATGACTCTCTTTATATGAAGAAAGATGTATATGACCTGAAAATAATAAAAGATGTCAAGTATATTGAAGTGTGGTACAAAGAATTCCATTTTATTCTCAGAAAAGCAGGAGACAATCTCAAGAAGCCATAAATCTTGTTGTCTTCCTTCCGATCATCAAGGTTCTGTGATGGTAGGAGGTTGGGTAGAAAGTGTCACTGGCATTAAAAAAGAAAAAAAAATAGCTCAACAGCATTTGGCTCTGGGAATTCAAACTATAAAATATATCCTGGTGCATGTTTCTTGTCAGACATGGAGAGCTGGGGTAGGGAAACAAAAGTGGCCCTGGCCCTGGCTGGCAGCTCAGCTGGCCAGAGCGTTGTCCCGATACACCAAGGTTGTGGGTTTGATCCCCGGTTAGGGCACATACAAGAAGTGACCAATGAATGCAGAAATAAGCAGAACAACAAATTGATACTCTCTCTCTTTTCTGTACCCCTTCTAAAAATCAATCAATCAATCAATACAGAATGTTTAAAATGTGGTCACGCACATAGAGTGGGCTTAAATTCAAGTATAACCTGACATATAAATAAGTGTGCTGCCTGCTCCTCAGTGTTCCTGTCTATCAAATGATGGCAATGACCTTCTCTCCCTTATGGGGCCTGCTGGATGCTATAGGCCAATCACAGGCACCGGCAGTAGCAGACCACTGTAAAGGATCACTAACGGTGAAAACAGTAAGTGGGATAAAGTTAAGAATCATGATCAAATAGCATGAATGCAATAGCATGGAAACAATACCTATCACATGTTTGATACCTGAAAGTTTGAAAAACCACTTTCAATGTAGGGAAGGCTTGTCTTATCAATAACTAGATCAGCAAATGAATCCACTCGCTCACTCCTTCATTCCTCTAGTGCTGCACATCGGCAGAAAAGTTAGATCTGGCCCCGCACTCACGAAGCTTTTTGTTTCAGGACATTCTTCCTCCAAACAGGGGAAGTGACAGGCTCTGAAGGACCGATTTCCCGAAGGTCACAAAGCTGGCGAGTGGGGGAAAGAGAACATCTGGACAGTGTCATCTGACTCCCATGAAGTCCGTGGGAGTACTTAGGCGCATGACAGTAAAACAAAGGGGCTCCAGCAGAATCTTGGGCTATAAAGACCCAAATGAGGATTTGGCTGGGTAGCTTAGTTGGTTAGAGCCCCGTCCCAATATGCCAAGGTTGAGGGTTTGATCTCTAGTTAGGACATATATAAAAATCAGCCAATAAATGCATACATAATTGGAATAACAAATCAATGTTTCTCTCCTCCCTTCCTTCCTCTATCTCTAAAATCAGTAAATTAAAAAAAAAATTTTTAAAGACTGAAGGAGGTTTGAAACGTGGGTTCAAAGAGCTGTAGGTTTCTTTTAATGAATGCAGATGAGAAGTAATGCCAGCATCATTGATGGGAATGAGCTGGTCTGCTCCGGGGCCTGATGGAAGGACTCTCCCTTGTCCGACTTCCCTCCTGGGGCTGCACGGCTCATCCTACTCTCAAGACTTGAAGAAGCACCGCGGAGAGAATGCTGGTCTGAAACATTCTCCCTTTAAAATCTAGCTCAGCCTTTGATTAGCTGTGCAAACTTGGAGAGGTTTCTTAAGCTCTCTGACTCTTAGTTCGCGAAACAGGGATGAAAATCATTCTGCAAATATTTCTGTAGCAATGCACACAGAATAAGCCCTCTGGGTTTCATAGCTGTATTTCAGTAGTATGTACTGAAATAGCCCAGATTGGATTTTGGTTTTGCAGCTGATTTGCTTCTCTCTCTCTCTCTCTCTCTCTCTCTCTCTCTTTCTCTCTTTCTCTCAGGCAGTACAACTTCTCTGATCCTTCTCTTGATAGCTTGGAAATCCACCACCACTCGTGGACTTGGGGGAGAGATTTGAGACTCAGCGTTGAGGTTTGGAAGGGACGTCGGAGCAGGGCTGCTCTCAAGCAATCACCGTTTCAGGATCTGAATGGGCTAAGATTCAAGGGTCTTCTCACTGACTCTGTGAACCGCTTGATATTCTGCCATAATTCCTGCTTCAACCAGTGGAAAGTAATTTAGAATATCAACCAAAATTCCTGGATTGAAACGGTATTGAGAGTGACAACTTAAAATCTGGTGACAGCTACACGAGGAACACAATAACACAACAGCATGTATCTATGGCATCGTGGACATTGATGGAGACCTTAATTGCAAATCTAAGTTAGTCAAGTATGAGCAGCTAAAGAGTTTTTAAGCATAATCCCATTATCCATAGGAACTTGGCCTTATCATTGGGGGATCCACTCAGCAAACAATTCAAATACATCTAAAAAATAACACTGATCCATTTGAGAAAACATTCTGGAAGATGGATACCCAGTATAAACCTCAGCTTCCAGAATACCTATAGCACGTGCAGTCCACGGGCTCCTGACCTTCATCGTGGAAGAAGGCAGAATTGTAACTGAGGCACCCAGCCGTGGAGTGCAGACAACATTTGTCTATGAAAAGGTGAACGGGCACTGCCGTGGGCTTAAAATAAGCCACTTAAATTCTTTCAAGGGATTCTCCTCTCTTCCCCCATTCCAGCGGCAGTTCAATTTCTGAGAGATGCTGGGACGGCTGCCCCTTCAGGGCTGCGAGAACATTTCGTCTTTGATGCTCCAGCCCCAAGCAGTGTAATAAATACTCCATCGTGTCTGTGGAAGGAACAAAAGACAGCAAGAGGCAGGAAGATGGGGAGGAAAAATCTTGAAAATCATTGGTGGAAAAATTCCATAATGAGCAGGTACTATCTTAGATTTTCCTAAGTCCATGAACCCCAAAGATGTCTCCCTACAACTTCAAAGAGAAGTGCCTCCTCTTTGAGCTGTCTCAAAAAAAAACACAAAAAACCCCACAATATCACAAACTGTCAAAGAGAAATTCTTACCTATTGAAAAGGCAAGTTTGAGGCGAAGGGTAATTAAAAGCAGTTCAAATGGAATACATAGAAGAAAATATTTCAAATATTCAAAGGAGAAAAACACCCTAGCAATACTGATTAAAAAGTGTTGGCGGTGAAGTGAATGGATCCGGGTACATTTCCTCACATGTACGCTGAGGTTCTGGAAACGCAGTCATCTTTAAGACCGTGTTAGTCCGTAATGACGTCATCAGGCATCTGAACTCTTGGCTTCCAATGCTGGATTTGCCATGTCTGAACTGGACAACTTGTGTCTGTTACCTCATCACCACAACACAACATAAGCTCTTACAGGCTTATTAAAGCCATCGCCACATGCCTGGCTCTGGTAAACGTTCAGTAGACATCAGCGTCAGCCGTTCTTGCTTCTTTCTCTATTATGTTGGCTATGGCCGCGCAGAATCATGTCACATGTGCCCAGTGCATTAAACAGGTTTTCCCACCTTCATCCACGCTCACTCCATTGAAGTCTAGAATCTTTCTCTTCTGGCAAGAAAGCCATAATATCTTTGCCTATGCCAACGTTTTCTTCTATTCATCTATTAAAATCTGAATACAACTTCAAAAGTTAGGCCAGTATCAATCCGGCCTTTCTGAAACACAATGTTCTCATGATGTGTGTGTGGGGGGATTTCTCTCTGCACAAATCAGGCTTTCCTTGACCCATTTAGCAAAAAGGCGACAACCCTGTCTCCCGGACTATTCACGCAGAGGGAACTCGCCCATTGATGGTTTTGCTGCTGCTGCTACAGCTCCTGTTGCCGTTGTGGTGGTCGTGATATGCTTGTGAGTGGCAAACAAATTAAACAGATAAAACTGCTTGGAGATGTTGCTTTCAACTTTAGTGTTGTGGCATGGAATAATTCTGATCGGCTTATAATTAGCCATCTCTTACCTATCAATTTTCTAATTTTTTTTTCCCATGGCAAAATTAAGAGACCCAAACTTTAGTGCTAACTATCTGCTGCACAGCAGGCCCTGGGCAGGGTACTTCACATGTATTGGTCCCATTTTACAGATGAGAAAACTGACTTTCGGAGACCTTAAGTGACCTGCACAAGCTCACCCCTCTTGGAAGTGATTCAAACGTAGATATTTTGGGCTCAAAGCCTGTACATTTTCCCATCAGATGGGCCCTCTGTAGGGGCCTCTACAAAGGGCAGCTCGTGGCTGGTGTTCCTTTTAGCAAAGCGGAAACTGCACCCTCTTGGTGTGGAGCTGTAACACACACACTCCTTCTGGCCTACCAGCCTCCCACATCCCTCCTGCCAATCTCTACCTTTTAATCTCTGTTTGAGTCCGCAAAGCGGAGAACCACCGGCAAATATTTATTCATGAAATGAGCCTTTTCTCCCCCCATTTCTAACCCAGCCAAAACTCTTCTAGCTTCTCCTCTAACTTTTGCAAAGCAATGTGCTTTGGGGCTGGAGAAAGAAAATGTGGAGAGAAAAAGAAAGAATCCCAGCCCAGAGCAAGAGTCAGAAAGGACAGGCCCCCAAAGGTGTTCTCAGTGAGACAGGCACTGCCATAAATCTTAGCTGCTGACATCACACATTCCAGCTGTTAGTGACGAGACAGCGCGTGCGACTTGCAGAATCGGGGGCAAGAGTCTTCCCCCATCCCCTGGGGATGAAGGAACACGAGCACAGTAAATAGTGAAACTGAGAATCAGCAGAAAGGCAAAGTTCCAGAGAGAGTTTGTCATCGAATTAAAGGTTTTCCCATTGACTAGGAAAATGAAAACCTTTATTTACAGAGCAACATCAACTCTAGATAAAGATCAACAAACCCTTGGCTGGGATACCTCCACTCTGCCACCGCGCCCACGTGGCAGACATCACTAATTGATCAAGGCTCTGGTTCTCATTGAGCCAGGGTTCATCTCAGCATCCTTATAAACATGACATTCCAACCAGCCTGTATCAATCAGTTACAATAAGCACAAATTCAAACAACAACAACAAAAAGAACTTGGTGCCCTACAAACATCGAAGACAGGGAATAGAGATGGCGGGGTTTTTTCTTTTTATATTTACCCCCAGGTTTCTCTATATCAGCCACTGCCTTCTGTGTGTCTTCTTTTCTTTTCTTTTCTTTCTCTTCTTTGCTTTTCTTTTCAGATGATGGAAGATCCATCAACATGCAGGTAGCATGCCAATGATGTAATGTGGGGGAGGCACCTCAGTTTCCTCACGTGTTAAACTGTTACTGTCATAATAGCAATACCCCTTCTTAGTTTGTTTGTTGTTCATCTGCTTAATTATTTCTTTTTAGGGTTAGTGGTAGTATTTATAGAACCAGAATGGACAATCTACAACCCCAGTCAAGTGCGATCAGCACTGTTTTTGTAAAGAAAGATTGGCTGGAACATAGCCACCACTCCCTGGTGCTATGTCTGTGGTTGCTTTCAGCCTACAGCGGCAGAGTTGAATAGTTACAACAGAGCCTGCATGGTCTGCAGGACCTATGATATTTATTTAAATAGCTCTTTCTGGAAAAACGTGCCAACTCCTGGCTTAGAAAATAGCGTAGATTGCATGCATTTTTGTTAAAAGACAATGTCAGAAAATCATATAGTGCAGACATTCTCTTCTCTCATATACACCGCTCACAAAAATTAAAGGGTTGGGGAACATGCAGATATTCCAGTACTTTCGGCCTTTTGTATAGTATAGTGCATTTTTACCCATGAAATGAAAGTTGGTTTTGCATCTCATTTGCATAATTAAACAACTTTCTTTGACTTGTCCTTTGCTTTTCTGATGTTCTTATTTAATAAAAAAAAATCAAATGCTTCTTTTTTTATCTCTTCATATTCATTTTGAAATATCCCCTAATTTTTGTGAGCAGCATATAAAACATCTAAAGGAACAACAACAGCAAAAAGCTAGATTCAGGAAGATCTAGGTTCAAAACCAAGTTCTGCAATTTATCAGCAAGGTGACCTTGAACAGGTTAACTTCTCTGTCTGTGGCTCAGCTCCTCATATGCACAGTAAGCAGAGATAATACTACCTATGGCAAAGATTTAATGAGAGAATACTTCCACAATACTTAGTAGGGTACCTGGCACATGGAAGGCACTAAAGAAGTATTAGCTGTTACAATTTAGGCTTTTTGGCAACAGAACCGAAACAACCTACAATTATTTTAACAGTGAAATAAGGAAATCTGGAAACTTGTCTGATTCAGAATGTAAATCATAACCAACCAGGACCATTTCCGCTACGACTATAGTCACATGGGGTCACAGTCAAGGACATTGCCTTTATTTATCAGGCTGCCACATTATTTTCTTATACCTGTAACAAACTTACTCAATATTGCTTTTCCTAACCTATGTTTCTCAAGACAGTGTAAATGTCTCAGTTCCACGGCATTTTTGTTGTTGGTCTGCAGAAATCTAAAGTTGAACATGGCATGTCAGAACCCATCATCAACTAAAGGGCGCAGTGAAGGAGCCTCTAGACATTCTGTGGAGTCAGCTGTCTATACCTAAATGCAACAGGAACACAGAGCAGTCTATCCACTTTTCTCAGGGATGAAGGAGGCCAAGAAAGTCTTCAAGGGATACATAAATTTTGAGCTAAACTTTTAAAAGGATGTATATTATGCTGGAGCTGTGTGTGTGAGGGGAGGAACAGGGATCAGAAAGAATTCCAGGGAGAAATGACTTAAACAATGTCTGGGGCCTGGCTGGTTGGCTCAGTGGTAGAGTGTTGGCTCAGGGTGTGGATGTCCCAGGTTTGATTCCCAGTCACGGCAAACAAGAGAAGCAACCATTGGCTTCTCCAACTCATTCCCTTTGTCCTCTCTCTCTCTCTCTCTCTCTCGCTCTCTCCTACTCTCTCTCTTCCCCTCCCACAGCCATGGCTCAATTATTTCTAGAGCATCATCCCTGAGAGCTGAGGATAGCTTCGTGAAGCCGCCAACTCAGGCACTACAAATAGTTTGGTTGAGAGCATGGGCCCTTGATGGGCAGAGCATTGGCCCCAGACAGGGATTGCCAGGTGGATCCTGGTTGGGGCTCATGTGGGAGTCTGCTCTCTATTTCCTCTCCTCTCACTTGGAAAAGAAGAAAAAAAATAGAAGAATGTCTGGGAAGTAATATATATATAATAAAGAATCTCAGGTTATGAAATAATTTGGACAAAAAATAAAAGACCTGTTCTGTCCTGTTAAGGCTGTTTAATTACTCTCTGTTGGTAACAAGAACATAAAATTCTTTAATAGCTCATTCTTTCTTTCCTCTCCCCCTTCTCTGTCTGCACACACCGCTGGCTTTCAGGAAAGAGAGGCATTATTTTTTTTTTCCTTGTCACTGTGTCCTCATCTTCTGGAATAATGACTGGTACATGGTAAGCACTTAAAAATACTTGTTGGATAACTAAATTTCCAAGTTCCCTCCTTACATAAAAATTACAAGGTGTATTTACAGTAGGTCATTACAATGGAACAGCTGAAGCACTTCCCCTGAAGTCTTCCTGTGTGAGTAACAGTCCTCTCTCCTCACTAGCTCTGGGACATCGGGTAGTATTTAAACTCTGAGTTTTATTTTCCTTACCAGCAGCAAGGGGCTAGATAATAATAATAATAATATCCTTTTCTTTGAGGTGTTGTAAAGACTGGATAACTTCATGTGTGCAAAGCATTGGATAATGCCAAATCCATAGAGATCACTCGATAGACACAGCCATCCTTACCTCCAGATAACACAAACAACTTCAGCTATCAGTAAATGACCCTAAAGGTTGGTAACATACAGGAATGAAGGAATATGCTAAGACAGAGATTTGAGTCCCAGGAACTTTGAATCTGAGCCTGGTGCATGGTGGGAAGAACAACTAAACTAGTTCACAAGTGAGCCCAGACCTTTCCTGTTAGTACATTTCTATAAAGCAATTTATATGCTGCCATAAAAGTATTTCCTGTTTTTCTTAATTTTCACTTTTATTGGGAAATAAATTCTCTGCATGAAAATATACATATAGGCTATAAAAGAAAGGTTAAAGAATGATACTAAAAGGAACATTCATAAATTAAGCAGATAAACCACAGAACAGTCCTAATGTATCTGAACCTCTAATACAATCCTACACGATAGCACCTCCTTCTCCCACCAATGACAGTACCCACACCCGGTTTCTGCACTGACTATGCCATTCTTTTCAATGGAGTCCAACCCTGCATATACGTCTGGGACTAGCTTTTTGTTCAGCTAGGTTCTTGAGATTCACCTGTAACGTTCCTTAAGTTGCAGTTTATTCTTTTTTCACCAAATTATCTTAAGACGGTGCCAAAACTATCCATTCTACATGAGATAAGAAATTGGGGTTACTTCCATTTCATTTTAGCATTAAAAATGAAGCTGATTTGTGCTTTCTCCTTGAAGTCTACGCCCATAACAAAGAGAGGGTTTATAGTGCATTTATCTCAGGGTAAAATTACTAGGTAATAGACAGAGCTACTACTTTAACGTTCCTGTCTTCCAAGATAGTATTGAATTGTTTTATGAAAGTTTTATGAGTTCACACGCTCCAAGTAAGTTATTAGAACTTACTTGGCTCAACATCTTCATCACCTGATGATATTGTCCAACTTTTCCTTTTTGCAATCTGATGGATAGGTACACAATCACAATGCCACTTAAGTGTAATTTTTAATGTGCATGAAAACGAGTGAACTTTGTACGTTTTGATATGTTTAAGGGTACTACATGTTTCTTTTTCTGCACCTTTTGCTCATTTTTATTTGTTCTTTACTCATTAACTTTACTTACTGCTCATGCATTCTGATAGAAATCCTTTGGCAGTTATAGGTAGCAGGTGTTTCTTTTCCATTCACTTTTCTTCTAACTTTATGACGCCTAAATCAAAGTTCTTAATATCATACAGTAAAAAAATTATTCATCTTTTTCTTTCTATAGTTTATATTACTTCTTCATTGCTTAATAAATGCTTCGCTACCGAAATGACACAAAGATATTCTCTGATCTGCCTTCTGAAATGGGTACCTTTCATACTTAACATCTTTATCCATCTGAAATTGATTTTTGTGTGTGTGTCTGGTAGAAAATAGAAAAGCATTTATATACAGATAATTAATTGTCCCTGAGCTATTTATCGACTAGTCTCTCTTTCATCTCTGACCTGTAATGCTATTTCTCTGGCACATCAAGTTTTGGGGTTTGCTCACAATCGCTCTGGGGCCTTTAATCCGCTTCTACTGTCTGCTCGGCCATAGTTAAGCCAGCACGACAATGTATATTCCTTTAACATGAGACTGGAAATATATTAGTGCAGCCTCCCACACCTTTATTTCAATTTTTTTTTTCAAGTGTAGAGATTCTTAATGATTTCGGTTCTATCCCCTGTGAATGAGAAGCCAGAAATCCTTTGAAGTGAAGGTTCACAATTTCACTATTTAGGAGTTAAATATCTTCCTAAGCCATGAGACATTCTAGATCTGCACTGAGCAATACTGCAGCCTCTAGACACATAGAGCCGATTAAATGTATATTAATTAAAGTGGAATACAATGAAATGTTCAGTTATTCGACTACCATCACCACAAGTGGCTGGTGTTATCATATCGGAAAACAAAGATATCGAACGTTCCCATCACCATGGTGGGAAAGGGGCTTTATCAGAGAGTGCTGTCTCAGACTCTAAGTGCAGAACTGTCGAGGAGAGTTAGTTTATTCCCCTTGAAAGAAAACATTGATGCAATCAACCCAGTAAGGTCTGATTTTCAGTGTTTTTTACCTTCATCTTCTGTATTACTTAATATTTGGATTTTTTTTTAAAAATCTCTACATGTATTATCTTTGTTGCTGAATAAATATATTGTCTTTGTTGCTCAGCCCAACAGGTGTCAAGCTGAAAAATAAAGGTGTACTGGGTAGAAATGTTATAATAGCTTCAAGAGGAGGTTGAACCTCAGTGGTTCCCTACGCAACATTTTCTCTCCTTTTCACCCTTTTCCTATTTGAATCTCCTGGGTAACTTGCAGGAAAGGATACTCAACTAGTATATACCTGGTCATCAGAAACTCATTGTCTTCTTACATGCCTTAATTGCCTGGAGCAAAACTTTAAAAAGCAAACAAGGTCTACTTCAAACATAAAGGGGATAAGGAAAGAAAGAACACGCACTATTCGGAGTGTTACTGGAGCCAGCTGAGGCCCAAGATGGAGTCACGCGTACTAAGCCCCAAGTCAACAGACAAAATCGTCACTCAGTTTCCAGACTCTGCCCCCAGAGAAGAAAGCGAAGAAGGCTTAGGTCAGCTGAGCAGCACTCGCTGGGCTGCCCAAGTTACCTAACTGACTCCAAGGCTTCCCTGTCCTCCCTGTAAGGAAAGTCAGTCACCCTGGTGTAACCAACCAGCCGAGGCCCACCGCGACTTCCTTGCCCCTGCGTACTTTGATCTATCTATAAAACCCTCTCGTGTTGTACAACTTCTTGGGGCTCCTTTATATCTGCTAAGATTGTATGCTGTCTGGTCGATGAATCACTGAGGAAAGCCAACAAAATCTTTACATTTTACTCAGTTGAATTTTATTTATTAACAAGAGTTTTAAAAAAGTGTTGTCTGGCCCTAGCCGTTTGGCCCAGTGGTAGAGCGTAAGTCTGGTGTGTGGAATCCAGGGTTTGCTTCCCAGCCAGGGCACACAGGAGAAGCACCCATATGCTTCTCCACCCCTCCCCCTCTCCTTCCTCTCTGTCTCTCTCTTCCCCTCCCGCAGCCAAGGCTCCACTGGAGCAAGTTGGCCTGGGCACTGAGGACGACTCCATGGTCTCCACTTCGGGTGCTAGAATGGCCCTGGTTGTAACGGAGTAACGCCCCAGCTGGGCAGAGCATCGCCCCCTGGTGGGCATGCTGGGTGGATCCTGGTTGGGCGCATGCGGGTGTCTGTCTCTCTGCCTCCCTGCTTCTCACTTTAGAAAAATACGAAACAAAAAGTGTTGTCTGACACACCCCTGGAAATATGAGAACTGAAACTAAGGGAGAACTGGAGACACGTGTCCAAAATGAGCCGTCCTAGTAACAGGGTCAGGACGTGCTGCTATAGAGCAGAGGTGAAGCATCTGTCAGACGGGAGGCAAGGAGCCCAGGACTGCGGGAGAGCAGAGGAGAGTCAGGAGAGGGAATGCAGGACGTCCTGGATTCGATGGGCCACCAGCTGAGAAAGAGCTTTCAAGCGCACCTGGAATGCTTTTGCCTGGAAAGGCCATTTACAATGAAAAGGTTCAAAAAGAGACATCCATATATAGAACACTGGGAATCTGTCCAAGCATTTCTTTCTACTTTTTAATTACAGTTAATGTTCAATATTATTTTGCCTTTGTTTCAAGTGTACAACATAGTGGTTAGAGAAGTATATACTTTACAAAGCTCCCCCTGATGTTTCGAGTGCCCACCCGACACCGTACATAGTTATTAAAATATTATTGGCTATATTCCCTATGCTGTGCTTTATACCCCCAGCACTATTTTGTGACTATAGGTTGGTAGTTCTTAATCCCGTCACTTTTTCTAATCCAGCCTCGATGCCCCTCCCATCTGGCATCTTTAATGGAGTTTCCTAACTCCTATTATGTGACTGAGTCTTCAGAGGCAAAGCTCGGGTAGACTGGCCCACCTAACATTCTTGGCAATAATGGGAAAGTAATAAGGAACGATGATCTAAAATTGGGCTTTTATATACTGTACTTTTCGCTCGATAAGACACACTTTCTTTCCCCCCAAAAGTGGAGGGTAAATACCCATGCGTCTTATGGAGCAAAAACTACGGTATTTTATTAAATATTTTAACACATCATTTGGTTCAGAATATTTTTTTTCTTATTTTCCTTCTTAAAACCCTAGGCGTGTCTTATGGTCAGGTGCATCTTTATGGAGCGAAAAATATGGTAAGTACCCACTGTTCCCAGCTCCCTGGGTGTTAAACAAAAAATGTCCCACAGGAGGAAGATGTTCCCATTGCATTAATCTACTCTCTGGGACTAATCTATAATGAAGAGTTTAAAGGAGAATGCTTAAAGCAGGGGTCCCCAAACTTTTTACACAGGGGGCCAGTTCACTGTCCCACAGACCGTTGGAGAGCCGGACTATAAAAAAAAACTATGAACAAATCCCTGTGCACACTGCACATATCTTATTTTAAAGTAAAAAAACAAAACGGGAACAAATATAATATTTAAAATAAAGAACAAGTAAACTTAAATCAACAAACTGACCAATATTTTAATGGGAACTATGGGCCTGCTTTTGGCTAATGAGATGGTCAATGTCCAATTCCATATTTGTCACTGCTAGCTATAACAAGTGATATGATGTGCTTCCAGAGCCATGACATGTGCGTCCCGCATCACTGGAAGTAGTACTGTACGTGAGTGACGCTGTGCTTTGCGGGCTGCCAGATACAGTACTCCAGGATGCATCTCGTACTCCTCTCACTGACCACCAATGAAAGAGGTGCCCCTTCCGAAAGTTGGGCAGGGGCCGGATAAATGGCCTCAGGGGGCCGCATGTAGCCCAAGGGCCATAGTTTGGGGACCCCTGGCTTAAAGGATTGACAATTAACTGGGTTTCACTATGGGTCACGATAGTTTGGAGACATCATCACTTAATGCTAACAATAACCCTCAGAGGGAAGGATTATTGCCACCACTTAGTAGGGGAGAAAATGGAAGCTTAGCTGGTCAGAAGTGGAGGGAGGTTCAAATAGACATCAGGCTGATTGTGCAGTCCCATATTTCTCTCAGAACCTGATGTCAAAAACACGAATTTCCCTATTATGACAATTATGATCAGTCTGGCATTTCAGATTGGCAAAAATACTGTCTCTGAAAATTGTTTCCTCTTGCCTAGTTTTTGTTTGGATTTTAATACTAATACTAATAGTTAACATTTACTAAGTGTTAACTTTGTTTCAGGCACTTTTTATAAAGTGCTTTATTTAATATTCTCAATAATCTTAAGAGTGAGGCAATATCTCCATAACTTTTCAAGTAGAAGAAGTCTAGATTAGCCTGACCAGTCAGTGGCACAGTGGATAGAGTGTCAGCCAGGGATGCTGAGGACCCAGGTTCGAAACCCTGAAGTCGCTGGCTTGAGTGGGGGATCATAGACATGACCCCATTGTTGCTGGCTTGAGCTAAGGCCACTGGCTTGAGCAAAGGGTCACTGGCTCGGCTGGAGTCCCCCAGTCAGGGCACAAATGAGAAAGCAATCAGTGAACAACTAAGGTGACACAACAAAGAATTGATGCTTCTCATCTCTCTCCTTTCCTGTCTGTCTGACCCTGTCTGTCTGTCTGTCTATCTGTCTAAAAAAAAGAAAGGTTTAGTTTAATAAATTTCTTAAATTTACATTTCTAGTCAATGGCCAAGTCTGTCTAATTTCATAGCATTAAGAGTCCAAGGTTTGATCAACTTACTTTATTCTTTGAGAACAAGGGGGTTTAATTAAAAAAAAATTCTCATCATCACAACACTCTGAAGATGCAGAACATTGCTGTTACTGGTTCCTTGTTTCTCTGAGTAATTATTATTGAAGGCAATGGGAAAGTTAAACATGAGAAGTTACAGTGAAAAGTAAAATAAAACACCTAACTCAGTGCCCCAGCAACCCTCAGCACAGAAGCATCTGTGCTACAATTTTAACTAGTGGTTCCACAAAGAATTATCTTCCGAAGAGAGAAAACTCCACAAAAACAGAGCCATAGATCGTCAGGGATAGGACTGGTACGCAAGGCAGCTAATTACCTAGCAGCATATACACAGTGTGACTTTCTTGCCTTGATTAAACAGGCGCTGTTTAAACCAAGCCCTGCATTTTAATTGTAAATGGTGTTTATAACAGCACAGAGCACGCAGCAGTGACTGAGTTACTACCCATGTAACCCTGGCCCATCTTTATGAGCTACAAGGAGAGAAAATCCCATCATGTTTAGATGATAGAGCCTCTGCTATTAAATAAACACAAAGACTGAATTACAGGTAAAACCCAGCTTGTCGCATTTGTCGGAGCAGTTAGATGGGAAGTTTTTAGTACTTAAAAATATTTTGTTATTAATCCAAATGAGTAATAAAGACTGCGGGGCAGCCATTTGCCGGCAGTATTTAATGCTGAGGCTCCAATCCTTTTCCCATCCTGAAATGTTATCCAGAAAATCCCCATTTTAGGCTGAGTAGCGACAAAGAAAGCTGCTGAGGCTGGTTAATACCCACATGCGAGATCACTGTGCCGATATAATTTAATTCCAAAAGGAATTTGGCAAGAAAAAGCATAAAAGGGTCAGGGTAGAGATAAGACTTGGATAGAGCTTCTAAAAACACTCTTGCAATTTTCCTTTGGTCTGTAGCTCAGCTCACAGACCAAGTTCCTTTGATCAGGTGACAGCTGCAAGGAACTGCCCCCTTCTGCACGCCCTGGGACGTGCATGGGCCTGGAGACTCATTCTGACACCTAATGTCAGGAAGAATGGTCAAATAGACAGAAAGAAAACAAACAAACCAGGGGGGCTGAAACTATCGTTCCACACATCTGTCCTCCTCTCTGGCAAGGGTTGCTACGAGCTATCGATGCATTCTTATTTTTGGAAAAAGAGTGATTCAAAAATAGAATAGATAAATCAATAGCATGATTGATTGAGATTGGTTTTCCCACACAGGGAGGCTGGTGAGTGGCAGAGTGCTGATGTCAGGGGGTGGGCAGCCGGCCACGGATGGAATAGTGATCTCCCAAGATGTGGCCAAACTCACTGTGGAGACTCACAGCGACTTCACTTCGGTGCCTTAAGGAAGGCAGCACCTCGGAGCCCTGGGAGAGCAATACAGGCACCCACAGAGGTAACGCCCGTGCCCAGAGCCCCATCTCAGATGCCCCGGAACATCCTTTTCAGAGATGGGCTTGGGCAGTCCCAGCTCCGGCTCCTGCAGCTACAAACCAGCAGCGTGTTCAGACCGCCATCCTTAGCGCCTGTGATTGATTCCGGAGGTGATGAAATAAATTAACTGTACTGAATTGCATTCGAGCCCAGGGAATGAAAGTGGGGGTTTGTTTCTAGTCCTTCTTTTGTGTTCCCATCAAACAAATAAGCACTCTATCAGCATTAATTAAGCCCTCCCCATAATCCATTGAGATTATGCTAAGGGTACACTTTCCTTTGCTGTCTGTGTTCACCTTAGGATCCTAATGATATTATGTGATTTGTCTAAGGCAAGTCATTCTGTCTTCGGGACACTCCAGAAGGCCGGCTTCTGCGTTTTTCTTCTGATGCCCTTAGGAAAGTAAACAGCACATGCCACCCAGAAGCCAGCTCTCCAGAGATGGACAAAAAGACGTCCTATCCCTCTACTTCAAAATGCTGGATCCCTGACCATGAGCAGTGCTGCAATCTCTTTATTAGAAGATTAGCTGACAGGTCATATTATTTTTCCCATTTTAAAGATAAGGAAACATGCCAGAGCCAGGGGCACATACAAGATTCAACCGATGAATGCTTAAGTGGAACAAAACATTTGATGTCTCTCTCTAGTTCCCTCTCTCTCTCTCTCTCTCCCTGTTGGGGGCTTACTGTCAGCTATTATTATAACAGTTTAGGGAAAAGGCCACTAACCACAAATGCCATGCATTGTGCATATCCATTTACCTACCACTTGCTAGATCCTTTAACAAGTAATTCACCTATTTTAGCTTGATTCCTCCTACCATCCTGATAAAGTGGAGAGTATTCCCATTTTACAGAGAGGGCAACGCTGAGTCAGGTCCCAAGGTGCACTTTAGCTGGATAATCTGAACCGGAGTCAGAATTTGACGCCTTGCCTCTCTGTGTGCCTTCACTCACAATACTCATACAAACATCCTACATGCATAGCCAAAACCTATGTGGCAAGCGCAGGATTCCAACTTTCTACCACCAGCCGGAGTTAGCATGTCTAAGCCGTTCTGGGTGAACAGGGGCGGAAGGGAAGGGATCGCACATGCATGATGGCGCTACCATCTGCTCCGCGGCATCCGCTCGCTCCATCCGCGCTGCTGGTTTTCCTTTGGGTAAATTGCTGCTCTCATTCCCACACAGAAACTCAGCAAAGCAGGCATACCGGTGATCAGAGCTGCTCGGAGCATCACGTGCCAATGCAGGAAGACTCAGTTTAGACGGTCAATGACAAGACTTAAAATTCCTGCCGCTCTGGGGAAGATGGCAAGAGTGTCACACACTTCACTTTAATGGGTACTTAAAACACCATTCGCAAGCAGATAGAGGTTATGGGGTCATCTACAGTGTGTCCGGAAAGTCACGGTGCACTTTTGACCGGTCACAGGAAAGCAACAAAAGATGATAGAAATGTGAAATCTGCACCAAATAAAAGGAAAACCCTCCCAGTTTCTGTAGGATGATGTGGCAGCCTGTGCACATGCGCAGATGATGATGTAACACCGTGTATACAGCGGAGCAGCCCACGGCCATGCCAGTCAAGATGTGAATGGTACAGAGGAAAGTTTAGTGTGTTCTGTGGCTTGCTAAATTCAAATCCATGACCAAAGTGCAATGTGAATATCGGCGCATTTATAATGAAGCACCACCACATAGGAATAACATTACTCGGTGGGATAAGCAGTTGAAGGAAACCAGCAGTTTGGTGGAGAAACCCGGTTCTGGTAGGCCATCAGTCAGTGATGAGTCTATAGAGGCTATATGGGATAGCTATATAAGGAGCCCTAAAAAATCTGTGCATGAGCCCACATCAAACTGCACTGAATAGGTATGAAACTGGGAGAGTTTTCCTTTTATTTGGTGCAGATTTCACATTTCTATCATCTTTTGTTGCTCTCCTGTGACCGGTCAAAAGTGCACCATGACTTTACGGACACACTGTATTTTGCAGGTGAGCATGACAGAGTTTCTAAGACAAAAAGAGGTTTGCCCAAAGCAACATGCATTAGAGACAAAGGTGGTGGTCAAACCCTTTCAACCCTCTACCTAAGGCAGAAAGATCTTTTGTTCTCTTTTCTTTCTTTTCCTTCCTTTTCTTCCTTTCCTTTCCTTTCCTTTCCTTTTCTTCCTTCCCTCCTTCCTTCCTCCCCCCCCACCCCAACTCCTTCTCTCACCCTCTCTCTCTCTCTTTCCCCCTTCATCCAATCTTATTCCAAAAACTGGTACTTCCAAAACTTATCTACTACTATGGAGAAGCAGGCTGTTCCTAAGGTACCATAGGATATCTAATGGCTTACTTTTAAAACTTGTTGGCCAGTAAATATATTAAATGTATTCCTGCAATTGCCTGCTTCTAACAAAATATATTCTAAGTCTCTGTGAGAGTCAACTTTGCAGGAAATGAATTATAACGGAACAGACCCCATTTGGCACTCTGCAATAGAAAGAAATATACTCAGTCTGAGGCTCTATACCAAAATGAGGGAGAAAATATCTTAATCATTTTAATAGTTAATAGTAGTAAATATGTATGATAACATCAAAAGTAAAATATGTTCATGTTTAAATGTCAAATAGCACAAAGAAGCATTCAAAGCATAGCCTCCTTCCCAAGGCAGATCCCTGTCCTCCAGTTCCTCTCTCCAAAGGCAATCATGATCAAGTTCTATAATGCACATCTATGCATGTTGATGTGTCCAAAGCAAAGAAATACAGTGGTCCCTCATCTATCGCAGGGGTTAGGTTCCAGAACCCCCCCCCCCCACCGGAATAGGCAAAAAGCCGTGAAGTAGGGACTTTATATTTGTTTTTATTTATATATTTGTTAAGGCTTTATAAACCCTCCCCACACTCTTATAAACCTTTCCCACACTGTTATTCACCTTTCCCACACTCTCATAAACACTTCCTATGCTCTTAAACACTTTCTACACTCTTAAACCGACATAATTTTAACAACATATAAAATTCTATATGGGTACTCACCAATGAATACTAATATGTTTTAATTAATTTTTTTTAAATTTTTTATATTGTCTGCAATTTTTTAGGCTAGAAAATGCTTATTTTACTGCAAAAAATAATTACAATAATAAATATATAAAAATACCTATATGCTGCAAAATCCCACAATATAGCAAAAAATCAGTGATGCAAAATTAGATATATGCAATTTAAAAATCTGCGATACAGTGAGACCGCAAAAAGTGAAGCACAATATGGTGAGGGACTGTCGTCAACGCACACTCAGGAAAACGCACGTGCAGATATTCCTCTCATTCTTCTTTGTTACACAAATGGGAACATTTTATTACACAAATGGGAACATTATTCTGTATCTTGTTTTAGAGACCTGCCCAAAAAGTATATAGCATGGGCTCATTTTTTTTTTTAAGATTTTTTAAAAGACTTTATTTATTCAATTTTCAGAGAGGAGAGAGAGAGAGAGACAGAGAGAGAGAGAAGGAGGAGGAACAGGAAGCATCAACTTCCCATATGTGCCTTGACCAGGCAAGCCCAGGGTTTCGAACCGGCGACCTCAGTGTTCCAGATTGACGCTTTATCCCACTGCGCCACCACAGGTCAGACAGCTCATCCTTTTTTACAGCTGCACAATATTCTGCAGAATGGATGCATTGTAACTTATTTAAGAATTCATAATAGACATTTAATCTCATTTCTTTTTTGTGTAAAATCTTCTGTGTCTGACCTTATCCCTCAACCTTACCACTTACATAATAAAATATAAGCCCCCTTCCCCCCCAAAGAAAAAAACAGCAATACTCAAAGCTGGAAAGTGAGCAGTGATTAAGCCGTGTGGGGAGACAGCGCTCCATAGTATTACATGTTCTATGTCTCCTGAACAGTTCACTGTGTTTAAGTCACATGGTCATTTCACTCACTTTGGCCTTCAGGTCTATCCTCACAGCTTGTAACACGATCCCACATCTAATAAATCCTCTGTGGTGCTCAAACTCATTTTAAATGAGTTTCTATCCTCTCCAATTAGCTTCTTTTTTATTGTTTGTTTTTTTAGTTTTCTCCTCTACCTCTTTCTTCTCTTATTGAAAGCAGTTTAAATATCACTGTTGTTGATGAAACCTTGTGTTTAGCAGAGGCTAGAGTCTGATTAGAGAAATGAATCAGACTTTCAGATGTCATGGGTGAGTGCCTGGTTCTGATGTCTGCACAGGGAGCAGGACTAACTCCCATTTTACATTGTTACATTGTTTATTATACTGTCTGGAGATTGTGGATTTCCTTGAGTTTCTCCTCTAGTTGACTATCATTTACAAACACTCTGCCTTATCAATCTCTGTATCAGCAGGCATAGCACATCAATTACCTATTATAGGCCAAGGAAAATGCATCCAATGACTAACCAAATGTAAAATGCTTTATGATTCCAAACCAATGCTTTCCCACGACAGACAAAAGCTACTGAAATAAATCTATGTCAGGGACATATTCGAGCGCTGGGATGGGAGGCGTGGTCCCCAGGGCAGAGCTGTCAACATCACGTGGGCACTAGCCAGAAATGCATCTTCTCGTGCCCCCCATCAGATGTACGGGATCAGAAATGGAAGGTGGCCGCCATCTGGTTTTAACGTGCTCTCCGTGTGATTCTGAGGATCACTGGACCTTCGGAACCCCCATGTTAGGGCACGTTTCTCAATTCTTTTGCATCGTCTATCCTCCCCTGACTGACCAATGCTACTCCACACATTGGAACCAGCGGTTGGGAAAAGCAGCGGAACGTTAGCGGCCGGGTCTCTATTTCCTCCCATCGTCTAACAGAAGTTCTAACTGCGCCCACCAAGCTTACTTTCAGCAAACGGACCGGTCTGAAGGCTAACACTAGGTCCAAGGCGGAGTAAGAAAAATGAAACCAGGTGTCAAAAACAGATCACTTGTGCAAAATCACCTGTTCCTAGTCAAACACTCATGGGTCAAGTTTTCTTTTTCTTTTCTTTTTTTTTTTTCTTTTTTCTGAAGCTGGAAACAGGGAGGCAGTTAGACTCCCACATGCGCCTGACCGGGATCCACCCGGCATGCCCACCAGGGGGCGATGCTTTGCCCCTCTGGGGCGTCGCTCTGTTGTGTCCAGAGCCATTCTAGCGCCTGAGGCAGAGGCCACAGAGCCATCCCCAGCGCCTGGGCCATCTTTGCTCCAATGGAGCCTTGGCTGCGGGAGCGGAAGAGAGAGACAGAGAAGAAGGAGAGGGGGAGGGGTGGAGAAGCAGATGGGTGCCTCTCCTGTGTGCCCTGGCCGGGAATCGAACCCGGGACTCCTGCACGCCAGCCGGATGCTCTACCGCTGAGCCAACCGGCCAGGGCCTCAAGTTTTCTTAAAGCAGGACTCGGCCGGGTACACATACAAAGAAAACGTCCCGCTCTGTAAGACACACAAAGCATCGCTTGGGACAGATGATTATGAATGACATGACATCAATAGCATTGAACCTGCCTACAGCTCTAATAAAGAAGGAAAGGAAGACAAAACAAGAAAATGATACAAAATAATTTTTTAACGGGATGTTGGAAAGCAACTCCCATTTTCCCATGAAAGATCATCGAATTCTAAGAATGAAGGTGGCCTTATGCTGGGAGTCAAAGATTCTGACTTTTCCAAGTCTTCACACTTCACTCAGATAAATTGAAACAGAACAGCTTCCTCTTGGCAGCCAGAGTGTCTACAGGACTTAATAATATGTTTCCTCATTCTCGTTCCATTAAAATTAACAGATGTATTAAAAAGAAAGATGGAGGGAAAACTGCTTTCCATCTCTCCGCCTCTCAGCTCACCCGCCCAACTTGGTAGAAGTAATCCGGCCACGCTCGGGCCTCTCCTCCACTTCCCTCCAAAAGGAATTCATAAAACCTTCAGACAGCTCCCCCTGATCCTAATCCCATGTGAAAGTTCCCCGTGTTCTTTAATCATGCTGAAAGGACAGTCCGGCCAGGCAGCTTTTAAAGACATATGTCTCCTTCGCCGGGAGACAAGAAAAAATAAACCCAATCCATCCTTGCAGATAAATTCATCAAAACTCAAGGCCTGTGGAAATGTTTACTAGTGTGTTCTCTATTTCTTAAGTTAGAATATTGAAGCTAGAAGGGACCTGACAGATCGTCTAACCCAATCCCCGGGAGCGGAGATAAAAATATCAGCATTGGGGCTGAGGGCGCATCCGGGGTGGAAGAAACATGCCTTCTGATGGAACAGCACAACTCTTCCTGCTGCTGCAGGGAGGGGCAGATACGGCTCCCGGGGGCAACTTCGGCCTCCGTCAGAGAAAAGGCCGCCCTTAGAGACCCCTGGCAACCCGTACCAGGTGAAGGCAAGGCATGCCTTCGCATGTTCCCTTCTTAAAAGGGCATCAGCACGTTCCTGGGAGACATAACATAGCGTATTTAAGAACGCTTATCTACGGTAGGTTTCCCTTGGGAAAATAGGAAGTTACATAATATTAATATGGTTCATTTTATTCTAAAATCCAAAATGATCCCACACACACACGGGCCTAGATAAGATGATCACCAAGAAGTAGGGACATTGTTTTTTTTTAACTTAAACCTAAGCGACAGGGGTAATTTAATTTAGAAAATAACTTCCAAAAGACAAACTGGATTCTACAATGGCCATGAGGGTAGTGATTAGATCCCCAAGGGGGTCTACATGGCGAACATTGAAACATGGGCAGTTTGCTTTCACTTCCACTCTGCTTTCTTTCATATATGAGGGTGCTACTCTTCACATAGCTTATGGCCCTGGAGTTTCTATTTTTCTGAATAGTCCCTCCCCAACTTTTCCAGTCTTTGTGTGGTCAAGATGTAGATTTTATAGAATAGTTTATAATTCGAATGTTATATCAAACGCCCACAGCCCTACTGATCTAGAATCTCCTCCCTCGACCCGACTTTGACGATTTATCAGTAATTCTCCCATTATTCTACCATCCTGCCTCATAGCATACTGTCTGGAGTAAAAATTAAGACATCTTATTGGAATGAGAACATAAAACATATTTATTTGAGGTCCTTCCTGTATCAGGTAGCACAGTGGTCCCCAACCCCCGGGGCCGCAGACTGGTACCGGTCCGTGAGCCATTTGGTACTGGTCCGCAGAGAAAGAGTAAATAACTTACATTATTTCCATTTTATTTATATTTAAGTCTGAACGATGTTTTATTTTTAAAAAATGACCAGATTCCTCCTGTTACATCCATCTAAGACTCATTCTTGAATGGTTGTCTCAGACACATATACATTTATCCGTCCCACCCTCAAGGCCGGTCCGTGAAAATATTTTCTGACATTAAACTGGTTCGTGGCCCAAAAAAGGTTGGGGACCACTGACGTAGCACATACCATCCGATAATGGGTTAGGTGCCCATATACTGGTTATTCATCTAGGCGCGTAAGGTCTGTGCAGTGACAGTGACCCCTCGACATTTTCCCTTGCTGCTACTGTGTTTTTACTTCTAACAGAGAACAGTTGTCACATAGTCACCGACCTCCGGAGAGTAGAATGTCAATTAAGAATTATGGAAGGAATAACGCAGATATAAAATTGCCAACTGGTGCTATAACCACTGGATGAAAGTCTGATGAGGAATAAAATTTTCACACACAGTAGCTCCCCACAAATTACTTATTGATTGCTAAGGCGAACACAGTAGCTGTACAGTGGGAAGACTTGACAGGAACCATCGTAACCAAGTGAGCAAAGTTAGCATCATCAACACTGAGACAAATCGATATTTCATCATACGATGCACAGAGCACACATCACTTCTACGGGTCTTTCACAGGAGGTATCAGATGCACCAACTGAAGATGATTCTACAGAATAACTTGTCTGTAATCTTCAAAGACAGAAGTGTCAAGGAAGACTGAAAAATTGGTTCAGATCAAACTCAACTAAAAAGATGTAACTACGGGCCTGACCTGTGGTGGCACAGTGGATAAAGCCTCAGCCTGGAACGCTGAGGTCACTGGTTTGAAACCCTGGGCTTGCCTGATCAAGGCACATATGGGAGTTGATGCTTCCTGTTCTTCCCCCCACCCCCACTCTCACTCTCTCTTCTCTCTAAAATGAATAAAAATAATAAAAAAAAAAAGATGTAACTACTAAATACAGTATGCCCACTTGAGCTGGACCAAGACATAGATACATTTTAAAGATCATTGTGGGGACAACTGATAAAAATTTACAGTTATAGATAGCAAAATAGTAATGTGCACATGTCACATTTTTTTTTTAACATTTCTTGACTATGATAATTATTCTGTTATTCTGTGGTCAGAAAATAAACTGAAGTATTTTGAATTAATGGACAAAATGTCCCCAACTTGTTCCCAAAGGATTCAGGGAAAAAAAATAATATTTATATGTAGACAAAAAAATGATAAAACAAATGAATCAAAATGTAAACAACTAGTGAATATGAAGAGATCCTTGTATTATCTTTCCAACTTTTACATAAAGTTGAAATTATATCACAATAAAATGTAGCGCTTCTATGGTGAATAAGAATTCAAGCTGTTCATTAAATTTCTACAAGGTGTCATTTTTCTCATTTGACAGATTAAACTAAGGTTCAAAGAGATCAGGTTATTTGCAATAAGAACATCTGGCCAATTGGTGGCTATGATGGTTAATCTTATGTGTCAATTTGACTGGGCTAAAGGATGCCCCAGTAGACATTAAAATGTTATTTTTGGGTGTGTCTACGAAGATGTTTCTGAAAGAGATTAGCATTTGAATTAACAGACTGAGCAAAGAAGATAGTCCTCACTGTCAATGCAGGTGAGCTGAGTGCAGCCCACTGAGGGCTGGGATAGAATAGAAAGATAGAGGGAAGGTGAATTTGCTCTCTATTGTGTAGGGACACTCAGTTTCTGCCCTTGGATGTGGGCACTCTTGGTTCTTGAGCCTAAGGACTGAAACTGGACCTTACTGCACTGACTCCCCTGGTTCCCAGTCCTTCAGGCTTGGACTGGGATTGTATCAGTGGCTTTCCTGGACCTCCAGCTTATAGACAGCAGGTCGCTGTTCTTCTCAGCCTCTACAACCGTATCAGCGAAACCTTCATGATAAGCTCTTTCCGTGCACCTCTAGATAGCTTAATGGCTCTGTCTCTCTGCATGATACTGACTAAGGCAATGGCAGAATCAGCATTTTAATCCAGAACTATAAATCTAAGACTTTCCAACCTACCGTGCTATCTGCAGCCAGACTCCGTTGTACCTAGACAGAAAGGGAAGTTCGTATGAACTTTCATGGAGCCCTTTCTGGCTTCTTCTTCTGAATTGTGCCTAAGCTCTTATCTTGTAAGTGCATCAATTGTGGCCCTGGCCAGTTTGCTCAGTGGATAGAGCGTCAGTCCGGCATATGGGCATCCCAGGTTCCATCCCCAGTTTGGGCACACAAGAGAAGCAATCACCTGCTTCTCTCCCTCCCTCTCCCTGTCTCTCCCTCTTCTCCTCTTGTGGCCAGTGGCTTCAGTGGTCCAAGTATTAGCCTCAGACACTGAGAATAGGTTGACTGATTTGAGCATCAGCCCCAGATGGAAGCTGCTGGGTGAATCCTGGTTGGGGCACATGTGGAAGTCTATCTCACTGTCTCCCCTCCTCTCACTTAAAATAAATAAATAAATAAATAATCGTGCCGATCATCTGTTTGACATTACTGAGAATGCTGAGCTATCCAACCTTCACTCATGTCGAAGAAGTTCTGGGATGGGTAACAGAATTGCCATGCACAAAGAAGCTCCTGGTCATCTGGAAAAGATACTCAAGTCTCGGCTCCCTCCAGTCACCCACTTGATCATTGTTAGGAACAAAACCGGTTTCTGGTTTCAAAGGCTGTTTTCTCTAACACCAGATCTATTCTTCTAATGAGTGTTTGTGCCAAAGATGCAACGAGAGCAATAAGAAAAAAGACTCGGTTCTAAGAAATCAGGAGGATAAAAATTATATGAAAGCTAAAGCTAAGACAGTAGGGCATGACATTCACGTTAGTGCAAGAGCCTCATTAGCAAACAGAACCAATGCACAGCCTTAGGGAGATGAAGATCTTCATGATTAGTCGTGCCTCTTCATGATCAGATTGTTAACAATAATCAGAAGAATAAGAAAAAGAAAAAGGTAGCTACCATGTACCAAGCACCTAACATAGAAAACATACTGTGCAAGGTACTTCTCACACATTCTCTCATTTAATGCAACATGTAAAATGGCCAAATATGTTGCAGATGAAAAAAAAAAAAACTGAGCTCAGAGAGGTTACACTAACTTTTCATGAGCAGATGGATCTGGGGCTGAGACACGACTTCGCCACCATTTTGCTAGGCTGTGACATCTTGTGGAAACTGAAGTTATTAAAACAGAGGAATGAGATCCAGATGTAGAAACTCAGTAGAAGGATCATGACAATCATGAAGGTGATAAGCTCCTTGTGAACAGGGAGCCTGATGCATGAAAGGAAGCTTGGAGCTGAAGAGATAAATGTCAGAGATCAGCATTTACCTAACATTGCAACTTTTACCCTAACCTAACCTCTTGGAGTCTATCAGTTCCTCATCGGGCAATTGAGATGATAACACTGTATGGCCAGTAGCTGCCGCCATCATGGCCATTCACATGCAGGTTCTCATTAGATTGAGGCAGATGGTAAAGAAACAGCGGAGCCAAAAACTGGTGGGCCATTCCTTTATTCTAGCCTTGCACCCGGCCTAGTAAACACACACAGGGCTCCCAAAGCCACTTACACATTCTCCAAAGCACAACCAAAAGAATTTCCTCCTGTTTTTCTTAGAATCAAAGGCCCCCACCAGTCTCAGTCACCTCTGGTTCCCCATCTGCACACCTTCTCCCTTCTCCTCTCTGCACAAACTGGCTCCTACTTCAGCACCCTGCCATTTTGGCTTCCTTCTTCCTCTCCTCCTTCTCTGCTCTTTGCAGATTTTTCTGGTGCGAAACTCCTCCTCCAGCAAACATTAGCATAACAGTGGCCCTTCCCAAGCAGGAAGGTAATTAGCAATTTCACAGACCAGCACCATTTTTAACAATAAAAGTGAGCAAATTCAAATAACACAAATTTCACAAACTCATTTGCCCAAAAAAAACACCTAAGTTTTAGGGTTATCATGAGAAATAAATGAGATGATGTGTGCAGGGTGCCAGGTAGTGATTTTGATTTTCGAGGACTCTGGAAAAGGTAATGTACATACATAATAACATTGCATGCATTTCTGATGTTCATGCTATGCTCATGGGAGATACTGTAGGGACATGCATTCAATGTTTCTTTAGAAAAAGTAGTCATAATGAATCACTTCCATATTGTGGAAATGCGTGGCTTACAATAGCTCAGGCTTTACCTCTTTGGGTTTTCAAAATGTAAGAGTCAACTAGAAGAACATGCATTTTTTTAGCACCCACTAGTGTTATTAGGTGGTTTTATAAATTCTAAAAATACCATATTTCTCCATGGATAAGACACACCTTAATTTTGGGGTCCGAAATTTGAAAAAAAAAGAAAAGTATTACATAAACTTATTGAACTCAAGTTTTATTAATCATAAAATTCATACAACTCCTCATCACTCTCAAAACTCCCATCCATTAGCTTGTCCTCATCTGCGTCTAATGACAAATCACTGTCTTCAACATTGAGCATAAAAACAAGGATAAAAAAGAGGGAAATGCAAGTAAAAAAAAAAATCTAGAAACCACTGTATATGATGCACTGAGTTTTGAGACCTTCAACTTTTCCAAAAAAGGTGCATCTTTTGATACACAGATACCTAAGAAATATTTAGCACGTACCCACAATCAGCCAAAACTGAACAGAAAGAGGTCGCAGCAGATCCTCATGGTCCAGAGCAGAGATAAAACCCTCAGCTGACATCTGAGGTGTGAGCCGCCTCCTCATTCCTCTGGGCTCGGTTTCTCACATGATGGTTGAGAAAGGTTAACATAGTTTTTCTTGTGTAATACTTGTAGGCGCTAACTTTATAGTGTTTTCAGTAGCAGTGATAGTAATTCTAGTAATAACTGTAGTTATGTTCTGGTGAATGACAATTATGATAATTAATATTTTTATTCTCATTATTATAGCTAACAATTACATAGATTCTAAGTAGTATCTATTTCCTAGCAAGTCATTGAATGTTTTCTTTTTTCTTTTTTTTTTTTTTTTTACAGGGACAGAGAGAGAGTCAGACAGAGGGATAGATAGGGACAGACAGACAGGAATGGAGAGAGATGAGAAGCATCAATCTTCAGTTTTTCGTTGTGACACCTTAGTTGTTCATTGATTGCTTTCTCATATGTGCCTGGACTGTGGGCCTTCAGCAGACCAAGTAACTCCTTGCTGGAGCCAGCGACCTTGGGTCCAAGCTGGTGAGCTTTGCTAAAACCAAATGAGCCGGCGCTCAAGCTGGCGACCTTGGGGTCTCAAACCTGGGTCCTTCCACATCCCAGTCCAATGCTCTATCCACTGCGCTACCGCCTGGTCAGGCTGAATGTTTCCAATCACCCTAGATAGTTAAATGATACCCCCCCAAGGTCACATAATGGTAACTTCTTTGTACTTACGTTAGGGAAATATTTTGGAGTCATCAACATAAGCGATGAAGAAACACAGAAATTTTACATGCAGACAAATATGTCCAGTTCTGAAATTTAGCAAAATGACTTGGATCAAACAGAGAAAATTAGATTGGAATACCAGATGTGACCACCTACGTGGAGAAGATAAACTCACACAATTGCTCAGCCCCAACCCTATGCTTAATTAAAATCTGCTTAGAGCTTATCGAATAACAAACATACTGGATGGAATTTTCACTCCATCTTGTTGACTTGGGATTTCTGGGTTAGGATAGAGAGAGATGGCTATCAACACCTTTGAGGGGATAATTTAAACCTTGGAATTGAGTGAAATCCTCAGTGACATGAGCAAAATACAGTGTGTATGTGTATGTCTGTGCGAAAATCAACGGCTGCAAAGATTTTTCAGAAAGTTACCCCTTGGAGACAAATAGCCTGAGGTAAATACACAAACTATACATTCTGCTTTTGACTGCAGGCTTAACTTGTCAGGGATAATGATTTACATAGTGATCCTCTCTCTTCCTGCCTAGAAAGTTGCACTAGCTTCAAGCTATGTGTTCTGTTAAGAGTCAGGAGGAGAGAAAGCTCTTCTGATTTCCAGCGGGTTTTATTGTCAGTTCTGTTCCAGGGGTGATGTGAAGCCCGGGTAATGCAGGTGAACTGGAAACAGTGTTGCTGCCGAGAAGATGAGAGGATATTAATTTTTAAAAATAGATAAATTTATTTGAAAGAGTTACTGCCACCCCATTATTGTCAATTTCTCCCTTGTTTCTCCACGGTGAAGGTTTGTTTGTGTCATCCAGAGCCCTTGATCAAATCAGCAAAGGCCCTGGCACATAGGAATTAATACATATATACTGCTCACAAAAATTAGGGGATATTTATCACTTCATATTTATTTTGAAATATCCCCTAATCTTTGTGAGCAGTATATGTATCAACTTTCATCCAATTGTTTGGCAGGACTTCAGAATAGCAAGCTAATCAATTGCATTGATCCTGAAAGTATAAAGTGAATAAATCCATGAAATGCCATATTAGTTTCAAAATTCTCCTGTGTGTGTGTGTATGTGTGTGTGTTTGATAAGATGATATAATGTGAACAACTGTAAACTTCAACTTGTTTTGAAGAGAAACTATACGCTAGGAAAGTTGAGGGGCAAAATTCAATGGCAAATATATTGATGTGTGAGATCTGATTCAGCAAGTTTCGGCTTGCTGACCTTAGGCAAATTACACAACTTCATTAAGTCTGTTGATGGCTACAAATTGAAATATATTACAGTGTGTGCCTCATATGGATTTTGTGAGCATTAAATAAGTTAGGCTATGGTATTCACCCAAATGCTGGCAGAAAACTGTTCAAAGTGTTAGCTATTAGTGTTACTATATATTAACTACCATCGGATTTCCTGAGGTCTGTCTTTCTTTCTCTCTCTCTCTCTCTCTCTCCCTCCCTTCCTTCCTTCCTTCCTTCCTTCCTTCCTTCCTTCCTTCCTTCCTTCCAGGGAGGTCTACAGAATGACAACGCCTGTACTATCTGCTCTACAGAGGGGCCTTCTCTTATAAAATGCCTCATTTTCATAAAAACAAAAGTCAGGGAAAATCTTAGGTGAATGCATAATACAATTTATCTCAGAGAATGGATTTAACCATCCCTGTATCTAAAACACAATTAACGAAAATGTTCCGCCCAATAATTACACATTAGCAGGAATGTTAATTGTTTGAGTAGAAATGGGGTTTGGGTGGTACACATGTGTGGAAGGGGTGTACAAATGCTTAAATAATTACCCATCTCAAGTTACATTCTGCTCACTCTTTATAAAAGGTGTCAATGAATTCGCTTCTACTTCAATGATTACTTCAAATTATAAATTTTTATTTTTACCAGTTCACAAATTGAAAGATCAAGCCTTTTTGAAATTCTGCACAAAAAAAAAAAAAAAAAAAACAGCAGTGCAGTTCATAGCACTGATTTACTGCCACGTAATAGCTTTCTTCAAGCGCGTTTTAATACTATTCCTTTGATGCAACCTCCTTACCAGGTGTTATAGATTTATTATTTCACTGCAATTCATATTATTATGATGGTGGCGATTCTGTATCTGCATGCCAAGAACACTCTGTCATGCCTGACTGTATTCCTTTTTCCCAGGGAATCATTTTTACGCCCCCACAGCTCAAAGGACAGTGGTCCTTCTGACAGGTCGATGTTCCTCTCTGGGTGGCCTGCAAGGCGGCAGACAGACCTCAACGCCAACGGGGAAATCTGTGTTCGGCACATCCATGCTTTGTCTTCAGGGGAAGGGGGACAAAAACCCAACCCCTTCCTTGATGCCTTAGAGAAGTTCTTGCGCTGACACTTTGATAAGATCTAAAGGGAAAAAGCCAGAGCCTAGTGGAGCTCGCGGACTAGCAGGACAGGACCGGAGGAGTTTGCATTCACCGGGGCTCTCCGAAGTCTCCAGTGCTGAAGTAGGCATCTTTTTTTGGTCCACCTCAAACGTTCTTCTGGGAGAGAAGTCTCACATGCAGACTTTTCCTTCCCCATCGCATCGCAGGGGAGCCATCCCAGGCCTGCAGGTTTCCTTCGCAAAGGCAACAGGGCTTCTCAGCCAAGCCCTGGGATGAAAGCATCTCCGGGTCTTGCAATCCTAAGGGACACAGCAATGGCCACCTTTCCCCGCCCAGACCCAAGCCTGGTGAGCAAGCCTAAAGAAAGACCCAGCTGCCACAGCCTGCCTCTGGCTTTAACAAAAGAATTCTCCACCGTTCTTCTTGCATCTGGGGCTTCTCAATCTGGCCCATGCATCACCCAGCACCGGGGGTGCTAGGCTGTATTAAGGGACACAATCTTGGACAACGTGACTCTGAGAGCTCACAAGGCAGTGTGTGCTTTTGAAAGTTCCATTCAATAACACCCTCTGGAAGCTTGTCTCTTATTAACCTCCATCCTCAGTTTGCATTTGTCATTGTGAGTAGCAAAGGAGTCCAGTCCCTGGATTTAAGAGATTGCACAAACCACACGACTGATAGTATCCTTAGAAGGTAATCTCATCCAGGTCTTTCCTACCTCTCAGCAGTGGCAATGTTGCAAGATTTTGGAGTCTGTGTCTTCAGCAGCCTGCTCCATAGTGTGATCTGGAAGTGTGGTCACCGCCACAGACATCCTATTAAAGGGGAGATTCCACCTTCTGCAAGCTGGGCGACTCATGGAAGACTCTAGGCAGGCAGTGTGGTCTTTTTGAGAAAACACTGAACACGGTATCAGAGAACTTGGTTTCCAGCATGGATCCAAGATCACCTCAGTTCTCCTTCGAAGCTCTCTGGGTTGTTGGGACGAGCCAGAGAAACACTTGGAAATGCAAATTGTGTTCTGTAAAAATAAGAATGGCTCCCTGTTCCATACGAACGTAGCCATGTGCAAAGAACAGAAGGAAGAAGCAAAGGAAGGGAGAAGGCAAAAAGAAGCTGCTTCCACATCCCAGAGCCTGTTCCCCACTGTACTGACCATTCTGGGACGGTGACTCAGTCTCTCCGAACCTGAGTTTCTGTATCTGTTAAGGGGACATGAGGGTGATATTAAGATAGCCTATCTCCCAGTTCAAGTGAATAATTTTTTTTTTTATATCTTGACAGGCATGAGGTATTTCAGAAGCATTAGTTCCCCTGGGTCAACCTATCCATATTCAACCTCCACCTTGCCAACTCTTTCTTAAGCCATTATGTCTTCCAATATATCTGTAAAGTACAAAAATGGAAGACAACCTCAGCCTTCTCTATGGCCCTTATAGATTATTTAAAATTAATTGCATAAATTAAACTTTTATACTAGAAATATACATTCTAATAACATGGTGACATTTTTTTTCTTCTAATGTTTCAAAAGCCCATCCCATAATTTGAGAGAGTTTGTGAAGAGGTTAACCTGTTCAAGGACTTACCCATAATCCTTTCCTACTTCCCCACCTCCTTAGTAAACATCATGTACTGCATAAGTTTACTGCCATGGTACAGAAGTATGAACTGTATGAGGATTTCCTTTAAAGACTCATTATTAAATTATTATGCTCCACATCTGATTTGAAGTAAAAAAAGATGATGATCTAGTTTCTAGCATCCATTGCAAGAGAAGTCTAGAACTTTGAAAGCCAAGATGCGTTTCTGGGAGTATTTAGACGAAAGATCATCGTGCTTTTTGGTATGCTCAAATCGTTCTGTCTTCCTGCCTGGTCCTGCCAACCACAAGTTATCCAGCAAATGCCATGTGTCAGAATCAGCTGCACTCCTTTTTAAAGAAATGGCAGATGTGTGTGATCAGAAATGTCATGAACGTATACATAAGCCCGTCTGTCCAGGGGCTAAAGGAGAATAAGCTTGGGCCGAGTGAATCATCTCTCAGTGGACTCCAAATCCACTCCACACAGATTGTCTCTGTTTGCTTTCCTCTCTTCATTGTCACGCAATGCCCTTTTTTATCTCGTGGCTTCTGATCCGCTGTGTGTTTCCAAAATTCTGGGCTTCTACGGAATTTCTCACTTTCCATGTCTTCAGTGTCAAGGCTCCATTCTTCCGTTGTGTCATTTGTAAAGTGACTTTCTCTCTGTAGGTCACAATTTCTGTCTCTCTCTCTCTACTTGCCGCTCAGCCCGATTGTTCATGTTTCTTCCACCCTGCCTTGCCATCTTGTTCTGCTTTTGTGCATTTGCGGTCAGGGGCTGGGGATGGCCATGTCTCCATGTTTATTACTACGTCTTTCTGCTTGCTTTCTCTAACTTGTGGAATGGAGAAAAAGCTAGGGACCTTGAAATGCACTCCCCAAGCACTTGTGGGGATGTGGACTATGGTTTCAACTATAAAACAAAACAAAACAAAACAAACGAACAACTAAGACCTTTGCAGTATGAGTCTAATGACAGGAAAAGCCGACGAGACCAGAGAAACAGTGGCTGTGATCAATAGGACCAGCCATTGCAAATGTCTAATGATTTCTGAAAACACCTCACGAGGCTGATTATAAATGTTCCTGCAAAGGCAGGGACATAATCACAGGATGAGTTCTGTCAAAACAACACTGCTCTAAGGGAGGAATAATAGGACACACGTGCGCGCGCGTGTGCATGCGCACAAGAGTAAGACAGAAGGAAAACTGCAATGGAAAATTCATTTATTCTTTCAGCTCCCCAGAAGCACATACAAAAATAATTAAATAAAAGCCAAGAAAACTCCACTGTAAATAACCCTGTCACATTCCAAATAAAGCCACTGAGTGGCTAGGGAATCTGACTTGCTTTGAGGAGTCACAGGATTTAGTCATTTTTAATAGCCATGTTTGCTCCTTCACCAAATTACATTTCCTCAGAGAATCTGCTAAAGGAATGGGGGTGGAAGGGTGGGGACTCTTCCCTGTGCCTAAGTGCAGCAGTAGCAAAGGACAGGACCAGAGCTGTGCAGAGGAAGGCCACCAGGATAAGAGCTGGGAAGGAAGCGACAGAACAGGGATTCACATATCCATTTGGAAAAAAAAAAAAAAAAAAAGACTCTTGGAGTTGGAAGAGGCACCAGGGAAGTCCCAGCAGAGAACTGAGGAAATGACAGATGCCACCTCTGAAGCCCCTTGGATCGGGTCCTCCAGCTCAGGTTCCAAGCATCCTGGGCACTGTGACTCGATCATTCAGCATTAACACAATTAGTTCAAGGACAAGCTTTTTGGCTTCTCTGAGATCCTGCCTGTGTGTTTAGGATTTGTGCCTCATTTCTCTCCGCTGTCCCCTTCTCCTTTCTGCTGTCCTGGTGATTCTCAGTTGAAGAGGGTCCCACCACGTTGCCCAGCCATGGCCAAAGGTTCTGGAACTCTCTTGCCTCATGCTATACTGCTCAGAGTAGTTAAGAATTATGCTCAACTCAGAGAAAAGCTGGGGTCATTTCAGTCGGGTCACCTAAGCAGGGAGGATTTCCTGCTGTCCAAGGTGTCAGTTTCCTTATCTGCAAAATGGAGATGAAACCCCTCCGAATATGTTGAACGCACACAGCAAGGTGCCCGAAGTGTTCAACAAAAAATGTTCTCCTCCTGCTGTTCCTTCTTTGACGGTATTTTCCTCTTACGTCATCACCATAATCATGTCAAATGTGTGATTTCAAATGAGAAAGCGAAGAAGACAGTGAGATACTCTGCTAGCTGCTGTGCGTTTGGAGCAAACTCCACAAAGAATCACTTTGTCCCTGGTACTGGGCTCAGCTCAGGGCCAGACTGAGAAAGTTTCATCTCCCCACAAAGGGAATAAAAGAGTTGCCACGTGCATAAGTCTCAAGGACATTTTTCTTGTCTCAAGGGGTTTATATCCTGCTCTGACTCTAAGGAGCAACATATATAAAGATGCAAGCCAAGAAATCGTTGGAACAGCTTTGCAATTAGACAGCGCTAAGTGTGCATTCAGATCTCACTAAACCCTTTCCTTTGGAGTCATGAGACCAAACCTTGGTTTACCTCAAAGAGTCTTACTTTTCTTCTCTGCAAGCTAGGGTGGTAACCCAGCTCACTGAGAACTGCCCACCTGGGGTTCAAATGAGATGACGTGTTGCCATGGTTACTGAAACACCCTCTGGAGATCACCGTGCCCAGGTTTGACTCTTGGCTTCCCCATTTGTTCAATATTTGCCTAACCTGTGATCTCTAATGCAAATAACTCTTCCTTCAGTGACTCTCTTCCCATCTGGCCGTGGAAACAACGCTAACCAGAAGATTGCTATGAGGACTGAACAAGCAAACTTCAGAAAGTGTCTACCATAAACACTTCATAGATATTATCCGTTTATTTGGGTTACTTAAGACCTCCTTTCTCCCCCGCCCCACTACCTTAGTGTACCTGGATAATGTCATTGATTTCGTGGTCTCCGTCCTATATTCATGGACGATAAAGGTCTGTACAAGGCACGTGGGCATTTTAGGATTTGAGAGAGACAGATAGAGATTTTTGCATTTTACGTTTTCTTCCCTGCTCTTCCCCTAATATTCCTCAGCCCTCCGATCAGGCTCATGTGGACTCTGCTATTGTCTCCTGTGGAAGCCCAGTGCCCAGTGACATTTGCTACTCTTCAAATTTCAGAGCACATCTGCCTCATTGTGGTAAATACATGCAGGAAAAAAAAAGGAAAGAAAGAAAAAGAAAGTTCATGGATCAGAGCAGCAAAAGTTCATGTTAACCCATCGAGCTTGGAGGGTCCACAGGGGATTGCCTGCACCTTCACCTGCAATGACAAGGAGTCCCATTTGCAAATTGGTGTCACTGCCTATGGCGTCCTGCACCAACCTCATGGGGTTCAAATGAGATAAGCAGCAGCTTCCACCAAAAACCTTGCCTGGGGCTCTTCCAAACTCCAGGCCCCATGACATTTGTCTCTGAGTGGTATTCAATATTCACTCAGCCTGGATACAGAGAGCAAAAAGCTTGATTCATGCCCTCCTGGAACTGAATGCTGATGGACTGGGTTCTTTCAAAATACAAGTTTTTATCTGAATGCTTTCATGTGCACAGGCATGACCCAGCGAAATCGTCAGAAGGCAGCTTCTGATGGGGCAAGTCGGGGTCCACAGGCAGGGAGCGGAATGCCACTTCTCTCAGCGCCTGCCGGGTGTCACTGCCTTCGGCCGGCAGACCCGCGCTCTGAATAACAGAAATACAGGGAGCCCTCTCGTTACTATGACACAGTTCTGTTCCCACAACAGTGATGTAACCTGAATTCCAGTGTAAGTCAAAACATACCCTAACACGAACGGGACACTTGTGTTTTTAACAGTCCAAACTGCGGTAGGTGCGGTTACTGGGGGACACCAACTCCCTCACTCATACATCACGTTACCGCGTAGTCTTCCGCGGTGCAACCAAACTAGTTCTCCTACAAAGCCCAAAAGTAGGACGCTAACAGCGTAAGCCAGAACACTGAACATTTTTTAAAGTTTTTATGGAAGTGAGCATCATAAACTCGAAATGTCGTGTGTTGAGACTGTTGTAGCCCGAGGACCCCCTGCAGAGTATAGTACACTTCTCCTCCCAGAGGTAACATCTAAATGTTCCAAAATGAGAGGCGAGGCCGCCAGAGCGGATGGGAACACCTATCTTTTTTTTTTTTTTTTTTTTTGGATTTTTCTGAAGTTAGAAACGGGGAGGCAGTCAGACAGACTCCCGCATGCACCCGACCGGGATCCACCTGGCATGCCCACCAGGGGGCAATGCTCTACCCATCTGGGGCGTCGCTCTGTTGCAACCAGAGCCATTCTAGCGCCTGAGGCAGAGGCCATGGAGCCATCCTCAGCACCCGGGCCAACTTTGCTCCAATGGAGCCTTGGCTGCAGGAGGGGAAGAGAGAGACAGAGAGGAAGGAGAGGGGGAGGGGTGGAGAAGCAGATGGGCGCTTCTCCTGTGTGCCCTGGCCGGGAATCAAACCCGGGACTCCTGCACGCCAGGCCAATGCTCTACCATTGAGCCAACCAGCCAGGGCCATGTATCACATTTTAACTGAACATCTAGACCTTGGAATGTTGACTAGACTGTCTTCACTGTATTCTTTACTGTATTTCAAAATACATGAAGATTCAGCTGGAATAAAAATTCATGACATAAATTAGGCCAAGACGTGGGGGTTCGGGGGGGGGGTGCAGGAATGCACACTGGGTAAATTTAAGTTAACTATGATGGAAATAATATCAATATATAGAGATTTTTTTTAAAAAGTGCTGAGATGTTAAGGAAACTACTGTTAATGCATGCCTGACCAGAGCTATGTTATAAAACTTTTATCTTTCTTAAATAACATAATTCCATAAATAACTTTTCTAGGTTATTCTCATTTATTGAAAGGTTACAAGCAACATGCAGGCTGACTATATTCCTTAAAGTTTCCAAAGTTAGGTCTCCATTTCAAGGCCAATATAAAAAATCTTCACTTCTGGTTTCTATGGGTCACTCCCATGATAATGAAAGTCTTAGTTTAATGTGCCTTTAGCAGTAGAGCTAGGCTCTGGCTCGTCTTATCAGCTTCATAGTTGGATAAAAAAAGATTAAATTTTATAGCACTTTAATGTATTAATTGATGAGACTGGCCTTCCAGGTATGTAATATGGGTATAGTTAAAAAAAAAATAGATTCTATTTACCAAATGAGTTTCACATTAAGTAATGGTTTCACATTAAGTAATTTGCTATGAATAAATGATACTGATTTTAAGAAAATTAAACAATATAACTGTCATTTATTTTACTCCCATTTTATTATGTTTTGTAATGTAATAATAGCATATCCTAGAAAATGAAATGCAAAACATTACAAAGAAGAAAGACCTGATAATCTAATCATATATTAGAAAAAAATAGTTTTGATGTATTTGTATATTTTCTTACAAGTTCCCCTTTGTTGATTTGTGGTACAGTTATTAATATGAATCGATATCAGAAATTAACTCCTTATTTTGTTTTTAATGCGGGTTAAATGAATATCATTTATTTATTAGATATACTCATATATTTGTTGGGTTTTTTTTAACAATAATATGTTATTTTCAATTGGTGCTATTTTTACACCAGAACCAGTATGTAGTGGTTATAGATATAAGGATTCTTCTTCCATTAGTTTTTAAACTCAAGAGTATTGGCACTATGTGTGTATGGGGAGATAATAAAAAAAATCAAATAGTGAAACTTGTTGAATATGAATGATCACAGTGATGGGCCCATAGGACTTCATTACTTTTGTAAATGTTTGGACATATATATTTTTTTCATGTGACATTCGTATCTTAATAGATATGGGTCAGGTACTCTGTTCATATCACACTTGCATTTTTAAATTATATTTTATACACATTTTATATCTTGCTTCTGATAGTTATTCAGTTGCAGTCAAGTTTCCATATTATAAAGCGTAATAACTGCTGATGAGTCACACTACCCTGTCACGTGACAGCTCAGTGACATCTTCAGAGTTGTGTGACATTTGTTTGCCCAACTCTTCCCCAGGAGCCTTGACTTCAAATATCTGATAGGAATGAATTGATTAGTTTTCATATTGACTACCTGATTGCCATTTAATTCAGAAAATAAAGTTACATCATCTCCCGTAAACGTGAATACTCCCATTTTGTTTCAAGTTGGGAAAGTATCTGTCTCATTGAGATAACCATTAGAGGACCGGCAAAAAAAAAAAAAAAGCAAGACAGGCTCTTCTGCAAAGTCTGGGCAACTTTAGTTTTCAGGGCATCTACAGAGATAAGCACAGAGTATCTCCACGCTCCCCTGGCCCCAGGGTAAGGAATGATATGAACAGAGTGGGCGCTCGGCTACAGAAAGATCTGGTTAGGAGGTGACTTGGTGGTTAGGAGGTGACTTGGTGGTTAGGAGGTGACTTGGGAGGTACCCACATAAACTCAGCTAACGGACGGCACGTGTATATGTGCGTGTGCATGTGTGTTTAGAGTTTCCACTGACTTACAAGCCTACGACTACTCCATTTAGTTACATCAGCATCAAAAGACTCCCAGCAGCTCTGGGATGCCTGCTGTTCTGCAGTCGGGACATTGGGCAAGAGGCAGACAGCCCTACGCTTTGGGCCAGACCGAGACACGCAATGCTGACTTGCTTTCCTGCCAAATTCTTGGGGCACAAAGCTCGGTCTGAGTCGGCAGAAGCTTCACGCAACTGACAGCAAACCGTTCTCGCAAGGCTAAGGGTAAAATTTGGCTGTGGCCGCAGAGCCCAGCGCTCTTAACATGCAAACGGCCAGCGAAAATAATGGCATGTCAGGTGCAATTTTCTTACTGGCCTCTGACATAGTATAATTATTTGGCATTCCGCGTCCTTCATTCTAAGCACCACCCAAACAATCTCCAAGTTACAGGAAAGACGGGAGGTTAGAAGGTCAAATTTAAAGAGAGAAAATGAGTCAGTGCCTTGGAGGGAGAGAATTATAAATAGATGTGGCATCACCAGCGAGAGAGATATCCAAATAAGGAGCTGCTCACAAGCCCAGGTAGGAGGAAGGAAAGGGGGAATGGGAGCCCAGCAGTTTATGTAACGCAGAGGATTTATGACAGATCTCTGACCACCTGGACAGCAAACAGGTTTTTCCCAAAATAAAGCAATCAGAGGAACCACAGCCACAGAACAAGAGCTACAGGAACTTGGACTGAAAATTGGTAGGTGTCACACACAATTATTTAATACGACTCCCCCCCCCCCACACACACACACTGTTCTATAGGGATTTGTGTCTTAAATATAATTCTGTAATTCACTATACAATTACAAGTGAAGACATGTGGCCAAGAGAAGTTGTGTGAGTCTGTTCTGGCTACTTTACGTAGCAGAGGAAAAGAAAGAAGCCAGAAGGGCCGGAGATCCTTGTCTCATGAGGTCCAAAAGATGCCAACTGCAGTTGCCCGTTTTTCCGTGACCGGACCCTCGTCCAGCTGCTCAAACAGTCCCTTTCACATGTGATCTCCTCCGTTGGCAATGCTCTCTCTTTATACCCCTACATCTTGGTTCACCTGGTTATGGCTTCTCGGTTTGCAGTTTATTACCTTCGGGAAGATTCCACCACTCCGCAGAATAGGGCATCTTCCGTTACATGTGCTTCTAAGAAGCATAGTCCTTCATTTCAGAGTACTTATCTCCGTGTGAATGGGATATTTGTTCTCGTGATTATATATTTAATGTCTGTCTCTCCCCAGGAGCCCATTAGTTCTATGACAGAGGGCATGCATTTGTTTGCTCAGACCTGAGAATCCATAGGTAACAACGCTTAGCAAACAGGAGGTACTCGATAACTATTTAGGGAACGACTTGAAGGATCATCTTTGTGACTCCCAGGGAAGGGCTTTCAGGATGGCACCAAGCTGTTCCCATTAAAGAGTCCAGGCACATTTCATTACTATGACACTATTTTGGGTCTTGGTGGCAAGAGTTATAACAACCACCATGGGTATTCCCTCTTTCCTTCCTAAGTCCAGAACAAGTAAGCATGTAGGTTAAAGGGTCCCGTGCACCACCATACTCTCTGCCGTTACTGGCAGAGAAAGGCAACGCTGCAGGTGCTGGGCAATATGGAATGTTAAATATTTCTGTGTTTATGGACAGGCTCTGAACCATCCTGTTAACCAGAGAACTGGAGGCAGGAATGGTGTCCGTTTGGCTGGTAATTTTTTTCCACAGGAATTCAGAAAAAAAAGATTCCTCATGAACTTTGGGCCGTAAGCATAAGCATAAGTTTGCAGGTAGATTGGAAAATAATGGGATCCTCTTCCTACACTGCTTCATGCCACTGGGTAGGGGGACAGCCACCACCCAGGGCATCCTGCAGCCTCTACTCGAAGAGTGGTTTTAATAAGTGTCCACTATCACTTACCCAAAGAAAGACTTTTAAATTCAATATATAGAAACAATGCTTAAACTACCAAAAGGGACAGAATGAAAGCAACTCATTGGCTTCTTTACCGAAAACAGCCATTTGCATTAAATCTGGTGGAATTCATATTTGTTTTATAAATTTCTCCATTATTTAGGTGAGTTATTAATTCATTTATTTGTACAAAATATTACTGAGCACTTCCTGTATGCAGGCAATGTTCTAGGTCCTGGGAATATATAGTGAAGAAGAAAGGAGACCAAAAAAATAAAAAATAAAAATCTATCTTTTTAGCATTTGCATTCTAGTGAAAGACAACACATCCACACCATAAAGAATAGAGAATGTGAGATAATGGCCATCAAGAAGAAGAAAAAATAAAGCACAGTCAAAGGATATGAAATATTGGAGAGGGGATAGCTATATTTCAGGCAGAATGGGACAGGGAGGGTTCCTTGACAAATACAGCTTTCAACGTCATTTTAATTCAGCAGAAAATACACAGGTTTAGATTGCTCCTGACCCAGGCGATCCTCCGTAGTCCTACCCGACCCCTGTTATGTTGCAGAAACTTTCCTGTCCAGGTGGGGCACCTCCCTTCCCACGCTCCCCACCCCATCAGGTTTAGTGACAGCCCCCCTTCAGTATACACCTAAAAATCACCTTCACCCAGAGTAACCTACCTGGACTGACTGGAAGAGCTCTTTTTCCTCCCCAAGTTAACACCCAGAAAAATGGCAAAGCCAGTATGCAAACGCCTGGAGAGCACATCTCTGCAGATGAGCTCTCTCTCTCTCTGCATCTAGCTGCCTACCAAGACAGTAAACACAGACAGCGGATGCTGAATGGGTCTGTGCGAGGAGTCAATCACTCAGAAACGGCTCTGCCCTCGAGCTTGAACTCAGTCTGCAGGGCCCAAGGCTCTCACCACGGAGACCCGCGGGAGGGCCTTTGAAAGAGCAGGTATGTTCAGAAGTAACTACGGCTTCTCAGCCAGTTCCTGGGGAGAGGCAGGGTGAGGAAGCAGCTTAGAGCCGGAGACAGAAGAGTGTGCACGGAGATAAAACGCTCTAAAGCACCGGTGGGCACCCCGATACGAACCGTCCCCCCCCACGCTCAGCCTGCCTCGTCATCAGAAGCTGCCCCCTGCGCTGTATTTTGGGCTTCGCCACACAAGCCAAGATTTTTTTTTTTTTTTTTTACAAGGCAAAACGGTAATAATTCAGGAGCAATTTTCTTTTAGGGGAAATGTGTCTGATTGGAAATGTTTGTGGAAAGACGTTCTTCTGAAAATAAGCTTAACTCTGATTGAGCAATTGTTTGGGAATTGGCCAAGGTAAGGAGCAGGAAAAAGGCTAATTCATAAAAACAGCCGTGGAGACGCAGGAGCATCGGGGCTAGTTCAGAGTCCTGGGGGTTCCTTAGCAGCGTTTCTGACATTCCAAGAAGCATGCACTTCTTGAGCCTTATACTAATTCACAAAAGAGGCCACAGGTCTCTATTACTTCATCTAAAGAATGGAGGTGAAATGAGTCATTGGATTCCATGAGTCCAAAACAAAGCCCAATTTAATTACTTTTCCTATTCCGATAAAAGGGGAAAGTTCCCCTGGGCATAGCATGCTTGTTTATTTATATTATACAAGATCCCATCACTGTGATATACCTCCATAAAGAGTTAACCAGTAGAAACAGGAAGAAGATATCTACCAATTATGCGTGTATGAGAAACTATCCCGAATTTCACACTGTATGGAATGACTTGCTTTAAAGCTCGTTAAAGAAGTTCCGACTATCCGGAAAGCAAGAACTTAAGAACTCTGCATTTTGTGCTCAATAACCCTTATGTTCCAGTTATAGTTTATACATGTGGCACCTAGTTACTAAGGTATAATAGGATATGGTGGATCAAATTACGGCCTTGGGGATCTCCAATCTGACTCAAACTCAGATCACTGACTAGCTCGATGGTCTCGGTGTGCTTCCTTCATCCACCTAAGTCTTCGTTTCCCCATTTACAAGAAAAGAGAAATGATGTTGGCCAGGAAGCCCGTATTCCAAACCCGCTGGGCCAGATGTGTTTTGGAATTCAGTTTTTCACATTTCAAAACATGTTAAGGTATAAAACCTGTAAGGTAAGGAACACCCTCTGCAGGGTTTGGGGCAGCAACCTGTCACCGCAGACATTAACATTTCTGCTGGGAAATAAGTGAACAGTCACGGTAATGGGATGCATTATGACTATAAATAGATCCGAGTCAGTTCTGCTACCTGAGTTTGTATGAAGCATACCAAAAAATCGTTCAGAGATTTTTGCATTTTGAACTTATGAAATAAAGATATACAGATATGCAGATACACACATACATCTAGAAAGGGACTATTGTTAGAACGGGATTAGGCTCACAAAGTGCTTTAATAATAGTACTTAATGCTATAATAAAGAACGCCCAATACTGGCCAGAGCGTGAGTTCCTTGAAGACAGGAATCATTGGTTTGTTCATTGATTTGTCCGCATGTGCCTAAAAGAATGTTGGACCCACAGAAAGGGCTCAGTAAATCATCTTTGAATGATTGTAGCTCCTTACCCAGGTGCCCTGTGTCCACGTAGCACTACATGAAACGGGCAAACAATCCTTGGAGAGGCTCAACTTGCCCTGCAAGGCAGAAGCAGGCAAGCAACCAGAAGTTCCCAGCAGAACACAGAGTTAACGTCAGTCTTGAAGATCAACATTTAATTCCCTTCCTGTTTCTCTTTTCAATCACTCCATTTGAGAAACGAATGACATGGTGCGATTCACGTCTGAATCGGACATATCAGGGAAATCAGCCATTGGCAGCCTCCTCATTGGTATTCTACCTACGATGATGGTTGTGTGTCAAAATTAACAGAAAGAAGTTTATGAGAAATTCTGAAGAATAAACATGGACAGTCTTCAATAACCCACAGTGTGAGTCTGGAGAGCAGGTAGCACTTATCTATCAAGAGACACTGTCTAACTTGCCAATGACAACAACACAGATGCAATTCCAGTCTAACACATGCATGCACACACACCACCACACCACTACATGCACGCACACACACCACCACACCACTACATGCACGCACACACACCACCACACCACTACATGCACGCACATACACCACCACACCACTACATGCACGCACATACACCACCACACCACTACATGCACGCACACACACCACCACACCACTACACGCATGCACATATACCACCACACCACTACATGCATGCACATGCACCACCACACCACTACATGCACGCACATACACCACCACACCACTACATGCACGCACATACACCACCACACCACTACATGCATGCACATGCACCACCACACCACTACATGCACGCACATGCACCACTACACCACTACATGTGTGCACATATACCACCACACCACTACATGCATGCACACACCACTGCATGCATGCACACACATGTATCACCACACCATTACATATACACACATACACCACTACATGCACACACATACACCATCAACCACTACATGCACACACATACACCATCACACAACTACATGCACGCACACACACCACCACACCACTACATGCATGCACACACCACTACACACATGCACATATACCACTACATGCATGCACACACCATTACACACACACACATACACCACTACATACATGCACACATCACTACATGCATGTGCATACACCACTACATGCATGCACACACACCGCCACACCACTACATACACCACCACACGTCACTACATGCATGCACATACACCACCACACCACTACATGCATGCACATACACCACCACACCACTACATGCACGCACATACACCACCATGCCACTACATGCACACACATACACCACTACACCACGATTTTGACTCTATGGATCGTGTTCCTTCTGACAATGGCTCAGCTAGGTTCCTGTTGCCAGGGTTTTTGGATTCCAGTACGAAACGCTAGGAAGCATGCCACGCAAGGAATTCCCCTTTCAGAAGCCTAGGTGAATGATTGACACAACAAACAAAGACACACCAACAAAAGGAGAAAACTCTTCCTGAAACAGGAGACACAAAATAACATTTGAGGAATCAAGGTGGTGTAAATTCCAACTGAGGAAAAGAGGCGTACCTCTTCCAAGCGCTGTAAGAGAGGAGGTTTGGCATAGAGACAGATACCCTGTCTTAAAGGCGAAAGACACTCTTATCTGTGTAGGGGTTACACAGGGCGACTGTATCTATGGTGGTGGGAGGTGTGCGGAAGATGACCTGCACCCAGAAGAGCAGTCTGTCTGCATTGAAAACTGTTACCGTGAGATTATCCATATCCCTAAAGACACCGATAGGTGAACGACCCAACCATCTAGCCAAAAGTACTTACAACCAAGGGTCTCAGCAACTGTGACAAGTCTGACGTTAAGATCGAAAGACAAGGAACAGGTCTTGAAATTGGGATCTTAAAAAACAGAGCTTACCCGGCCAACGAGAATGGGTTCGGGTCCAGAAAACTCTTCCAGGACAAACATTTGGTTCCAAACCCAGCCTCTTTTGGAGCGGTTCAAAATCCGCTGTTCTTCACTCAGCCTGCTTAGTTCCAAATGGGATCCACTCGTTAGAACCGGAGACTGATTCATCGGAGCCGTGTGAACGCAAGGGGGAAGAGTAATCCATAATATTACTAATGGAGTCCAGAGATCCAAGAGCATTTCCGCTAGCCGTTCTGGCATGGTCCCACCAGTTAAGCAAATCACCACGAAAATGAGACAATTACTTTTTTTGCCTCCGGTCTGCAGCCATCCAATTCATCATGCAGGGCTGAGCACTTACTTACAGGTCTGGCACATGCTCATAGTGCAGGCAACAGACATCGTCTAAACAGTGTTTCTAGGACCAAGATCCATGGGTTCTCCTTGTCATTGAAATTGCCTGCAAAAGAAAAAAAAAAGAGGAGGAAGAAAGATTTCCCACTGAAACAGGTTTTTAAATAAAATCACTGCTTTTCAAAATCAGGTACTAGAAGGTTTCTAAAACTCTTGAGTTAAGAAAGTCGAACTGAGGAATCAGCAAGTAGCCTAATAGGTCCTTTCATTTTTTTTAAGCTTGATTTAGATTTTATTATTAATGTTTTATCTATGTTGCTAATCAAAAATTATTTTAAGTTCAATAATAGAAATATGCTTTTCCCTCCCTCCTGTTCCTCCCTTCCCTCTCTTCCCTTCCCTCTTTTCATCCCTTCCACTCTCTTCTCTTAGATTCTTTTTCTTTCTTTCTTTTTTTTGCAAGAGAGAGGGAGACAGACAGACAAGAAAGAAAAGAGATGAGAAGCATCAACTGGGAGCTGCAGCACCTTAGTTGATTGCTTTCTCATATGTGCCTTTTCGGGGAGGGGGGTTCTTGCTGAGCCAGTGACCTCTTGCTCAAGCCAGCGAACTTGGGCTCAAGCCAGTCACCTTGGGTCAAATCTATGACCCCACACTCAACCTGGTGAACCCGCACTCAAGCTGGCAACCTTGGGGTTTTGGACCTGGGTCCTCAGCATCCCAGGTGGATAGTCTATCCACTGCACCACCGCCTGGTCAGGCTCTTTTTTATTTCTAATGCACAGTGGGATGCGTGCTCATGAAGCCCTCTTGTATTCTTGTAGAGGTTGCAATCCTGTATTTTATTCTTCCTTCCCTTTCTCTCTCCTTCCTTCCTTCCTTCCTTCCTTCCTTCCTTCCTTCCTTCTTTCCTTCCTTCCTTCCTTCCTCCCTCCCTCCCTCCCTCCCTCCCTCCCTCCCTCCCTCCCTCCCTCCCTCCCTTCCTCCCTCCCTCCCTCCCTCCCTCCCTTCCTTCCTTTCTCTACCAGTTTAAAGATGGGTTCTAGCTCACTTTAGGCTGAACTATGTGTGGAAACAGCCTTTAGTGGCTTTTAAAAAAAACTTATGAATGAAAGATGGGAAGAAAAATGTACCCCAGTTTTACAGTGTGAGCTGCCACAACCCATCAGAAAGGACGGTCCCGTTTGGGGCGTAGAATGCAACCCTCCACCAGGATGCTAGTAACAAGGGAATAAAGTTAGAGCACTCCCAGAGAGCAAGTCTGTAATGTCCAGCGTGTGTGCTATAATCAGGACGATGTCAGGACTCCCATTCTCAATGTGCAGTTGAACAGAAGATTTAAATTATGAAAAGCTCCTTTGGGAGTAGAATACGGTAAAAAAATATATATATAATTTTTAATGGCAGGGATTCAGAAAGGGGTGGGCAAGAAAAATCTCCATTACCTTGGGTGTCAAATACATTTTTTTGCTCACCTTCGGCGTGGCTAAACAGGTTTCTTCCCTCTCAAAACAATTATTTTTTTTCAAAGAAATAATGTTCGCTGCAGATCCCAGAGAGAAACCTTGCTGAATTAAATGGAATGGGGAAATCATTTCTCAGGAAGCCACTGGGAACAGTCTGGCCTGGGGAATTGATAAGGGGGTAGGAACCTTCCGCTTCCAGGCCCCGGGTTTGCTCTGTCTGGGTGGGAGAGCAGGAAGGGTGAGTCAGTGGCCTGAGCGAGACCAGCCAGCCGCAAAGGGCAGTCGCCGATGCTGCTGCCAACTCAGGCAGCATCTGCTCCAGCAGGACGGCCGGCGGTATCACCCTGCTGGTCACATGTGACCCAGCCTCTGCTCGATCCCTAGGACTCTGGGCCCGGGAAGCAGCTGCGCCCGGGGGAGTGAACACAGGAACCGCTGCGGGCAGCAGCTGGTTTGGAAACTGAGGACAGCGTCCTCTACCGTCCCTAGAAGGGCAGCACCCCCCGGGGAGGTCGAGCCTTCCTTTCCAGCACGTTTTCATTGAGACCCTTTCTCACCCCAGAATGGGAACAGACCCTGGCAGGCTTCAAACTTAAAATTCTAAAGGTCTTGATCAGAACCCCCAGAATAGTCAGATATTTCTGAATTGCCAGTCTGCGTATCTACTTCGCATTCATCGCACATCCTTTACGTGCTGTGATCTCTCCCATTTGTGAGAGCTCTCCGACCTCGCGGGGCCGGGACGTCGCCGAGGAAGGGTGACAGTATGCCACAGAGAGTCTGTGGTGGAGGCAGAAGACCCCGGGTTCGAATCCCCGCTCACCCGCCGGCCCCTGTAATGACGGAAGACATCCTGAAGTTCTCTGAGCTTGTCTCATCTTCTGCAAAATGACAATAGTCATCTATGTCTACTATCCAGGCAGGAGGGCGATTCAGAAAAAAAGACCCACGTCAAGCTGCCAGGAGCCGGGGAACGCTGGCTGCACTAGGAGGGTGGCGTGGTTGGCCGTGGACCCTGCCCTCCAGAGCCTTTGGTAAGACAGTGGAACGAGGGAGCGAGGCAAGGCGGTCAGCGGCGTGACCTCTGTGGTAGAAGTCAGCAAGGTGCTGGCGTGCCACAGAGGACGTCAGCGGTCCTCATGGGGGGACGGGGGGACGGGAGGTGACTGTGATGCTGATGAGGACAGGGCTGGAGCACTGTACACCGAAGGCGAGCTCATTCTAGTCACGGAGCCTCAGCCTGAACCCCACTCAGGGAAACGAGGTTCACACCCTCTACAGAGACCCTGCAGCAGGACAGGCTGTCCCTGCGTGTCCGATTCCCACAGCCGCCATTCTCCACCGGCCTGGGCACAACACAGGCAGAGCCAAGAGAGGCTGGTGATGGGAATCAGCCTGCCTGAACTTTGAATTCTAGTTAAAGAACTACACTCGCCAGTTGTACAAGTGGGAGCCAGTTAACAACAACCACGCTAAGGATAATAACCCCTCCCCAGGGGACTACAAGATAGCTATTCGGGTAAAGCTATTAGAGAAAGCTAGACTGCATCGTTATTTTTTAAGTTGTACCAAATAGTCTATACTCTGGCATCTGCTGGGTTGCTCATGATTCTGGCCTAGGGATGTGTAATCCCAATCGGAACTCCATCTAGACCAGGGGTCCCCAAACTACGGCCCGCGGGACGCATGCGGCCCCCTGAGGCCATTTATCCGGCCCCCACCGCACTTCCGGAAGGGGCACCTCTTTCACTGGTGGTCAGTGAGAGGAGCATAGTTCCCATTGAAATACTGGTCAGTTTGTTGATTTAAATTTACTTGTTCTTTAATTTAAATATTGTATTTGTTCCCGTTTTGTTTTTTTACTTTAAAATAAGATATGTGTAGTGTGCATAGGGATTTGTTCATAGTTTTTTTTTTTATAGTCCAGCCCTCCAACGGTCTGAAGGACAGTGAACTGGCCCCGTGTGTAAAAAGTTTGGGGACCCCTGATCTAGACCCTTCTTTGAGGGAAGCTGTCGAGTAACACTCAGAGGGAAATGTGACATGACCACATTTCCTTCTTGATCTCGTCAGAAGCAGGTGAAAAATAATACTAGACCCTGAAACAATTGTATGCAATGATGCAGCTTCGTATGTCAGAATGACAGGATTAATAAAATATACGCAGAGCACAAAATAGCATCTATTGGCGGCAGAGCATACAGTTAGATAAAGCTCACTATGCCTTTCACTGTTTTTTTCAAAACTGAGGCACAGAATAATTAAATGACTTGCCCAAAGAATCCTCCAATAAGAAGCAGATCATTATTTCAACCTAGATAATCTAACCCCAAAATTCTTTCTTACCACAGCCCCTCCTCTCCTTATATAAATGTCCAGTGAGCATATATACTGTGTGTCTAACACTGGGAATAGAAAGGCAAACAGGTCAGAGTACCTATCTTCAGAGAGCAAAATGCCTAAAGGGTAAAGACTAAGGAATATACAGCAACAATATTTAGTGAAACACTGGGAAATGTTAGGGGAATGCAGAGGGATGGGTGTGGCACTCATCCTGACAGCATTACAGAAGCCTTCCTGGAGGAAGTGTCATCTACATGTTGAGAACTGATTACCCAACTGAGAAAGGGTAGGTGTGAAAGAACATTAAAGTCATGCACTAGACAGGAGTAAGACCACTGCTGAGTCCAGGATCTCTGAATGAACCTAGGGCAGTTTCCAAATGATGACTTCCTAGCTCCTCAACCCAAGATGACAGCATCTTCTCCCTACCCACCAATTCATCCCAGTCATGGTTGCTGCAAAGTGTACATCAACTAAGGTGCCTTCTTCTCTGCCAGTTCATCATGAAGAGGAGACCGTGCTTGATTCTTCAAAGCTTTGGGAATAAAAATGCACTACCTTCCCATGGAGAGGGTATGGAAAACAGGTGAGCGTTATTCCAATCCAACCACTCGTTTCTCAGAAAAAATGGGAATGACTTGGCTAATGTGCCGTAGTTGGTGGCAGAGCCCTGGCAAAGTTCCAGGAAGAAATCAGCCCACCTGTCCAGAAACCTGCCTCCTGTGATACTGGTCATTCCCACTGTGCCCCCGTGCCAAGCTTCTAGAACCGGAAGCATGCCTACCTATCCCCCCTCCTCAAATGTTACCACATTCCTGAATCACTTGTATTATTGCTTTAAATTTTATTCAGACAGTTTTAGTTTTTAAAATATTTACTTGGAAATGAAAAGCCAATATTTTTTTTTCACAAAGAGATTAAAGGGAGCACTTAGAAAATGTTTGGGTAATAGTCCACTATTACCACAGACTATATATGCTCACACACACACTGTATATATGGATATGTATGGTAAGTCATCAAGAAGGACTTTATACAAACATGCATATGTACACATTAGGTGTAACATACATGTAGATATTTATATTTACTCTTTTTTTGTGACAGAGAGAGAGTCACAGAAAATGACCTATAGGGACAGACAGAAAGGAAAGAAGAGAGATGAGAAGCATCAATTTCTTGTTGCAACACCTTAGTTGTTCATTGATTGCTTTCTCATATGTGCCTTGACCGGGGGTGGGGGCTATAGTAGAGCGAGTGACCCCTTGCTCAAGCTATCAATCTTGGGCTCAAGCCAGTGACCTTGGGCTCAAGCTAACAACCTTTGGGTTCAAGCCAGCGACCATGGGGTCATGTCTATGGTCCTACGCTCAAGCCAGCAACCCTACACTCAAGCTGGTGAGCCTGTGCTCAAGCTGGATGAGCCCGCACTGAAGCCAGTGACCTCGGGGTTTTGAACCTGGGTCCTCTGAATACCAATCCAATGCTCTATCCACTGCACTACCATCTGGCCAGGCAATGTATTTACTCTTGAAAATAGCCCTACGATGTAAGAATATATTATTGTGATTTTATTATCATCCTTCCCATTTTAGAGACCAGCAAACTGAAGCCCAGAAAAATTGGTATGTTAAACCATGTTTTATTTTTACTGAACTAGACACTGTCAAAGCCTGGAGTCATCACTCTCTCTCTTTGTTAAGAGGAAAGACCAGCAACAATTAGAGGCAAGTGTATGCTGTTAAGTCTTTAAGAAGTAGCTCCAAAAAAGGAAAATAAAAGAATGCCTGGTTTCTGATTTGCACCACACAGATATTCCCACGTGACCACGTGCAAGCTTCGCGTGACCAGTAGCCAGCTCCAGGCAGTCTGTGAAAGCTGAGCAGCCAGCTGGGATGTGTCCAATAAGAGTCACCTCCAGACCACCTGTCCTGGGGAGCTTCTCAAACTCTAACATACATTCAAGGCGCCTGTAACTCTTGACAAAATGCAGATTCTGAACCGGTAAATCTAGGGCGGGGCCTGGGACTCTGCATTTCTCATCATCTCTCCTGTGATGCAGATGCTACTGACTTGAGGCTCACAGATTGAGAAGCCGGGCTGCCAGGGAAAGACCAGCTCCCCAGCTCCGTGAGATGACTTGAACGATTCAATAGTGGTATGGTGGGAAAAATCACTTCGTGCTCAGTGTTATTTATTGATTTATTTTTAAGTTGTACTTACTGATTTTAGAGAGAGAAAGAGGAAAAGAGAGAGGAACATTGATTTGCTGTTCCACTTATTTATGCATTCTTTGGCTCTTTCTTGTATGTGCCCTGACCAGGGATTGAACCCGCAACCTTGGTGTTTGGGAACAATGCTCTAACCAACTGAGTGACTCAGCCAGGGCTCTGTTCAGTGTCATTTAAAGCCATGCCCATAAACTACTTACTATCACTGGGTATACAAAACCACACACCTATATCAGACTTTGGAAAACCCTGCACTGATGTATGAATATGTAGGATTTTGGATGATGTCATAATATTTCTCTCTCACATCATATCTACATTAGGGATGACAGGGGGGAAACTGGCCCACTAACTGATGTGTCCATATGCCTGCCTATTTTAACAGGAGGTGGGGAGACTCGACTTTCACTTCAGTGAAGTCTGCCCTTGGAGAGAAGGAGGATTCTACTGTGACCATCAGAACCACTCTATTTAAATGCTCGTGCCTCTGATACGGGCAGAGCTAATATTGTCCACTTTGATGATCAGAAAATAGTTTTACAAGAATTCTCGAAATGCAACCAACCGAATGTTATATCCCTGTTAGCAGAATTAATAAACATTTGGAACAGCAACTGCATATAGAAACTGCTTAACTCTATGCAACAGAGAAGAAATTGAGCAAGGTTGTAAAGCTTAGGTAAAAAAAAATCAATTTATTTTTAGATTTTCCCAACCACAAAATGTATGTCTGGCCAAGCAATCACTTTATCATAATGCTGCCATTACACCCAGATAGTGAGATGAAGAGGTTTTACCATCTCTCTGAAATTCCTGCAGATAAAAAAAGTCCTTGGAATCCCCCCACAAGAAGATATCTTCTTTCTGGTAAGACTCTTGCAATACAACTTTGCATTCACACTCACATTTTCAAGATACTTGCAATTACAACCACGGATCTTACTCTCCTGACCCCAACATTTGATCAAGGTGAAATCGGTCAAATCTCATAGATGTCATCATTATGCAACAACGTACTATACCATCGGTTCTATCAACAACGTCAAGTTCCAGATGATAAGCCGCACACCTACAGGTGATATCTAAAATAAAACCGAGCTTTTACAGACACTTTAGGATTCAATCCAGGAGATTACTGTGGTTGACGGGAAATCAGGCTTCTATTATCCACTGGGCTTAGTGACCACAATATTTCATGGAAGCAAGCAAAAAAAAAAATAAAAATAAATGACACTCAGGACCAGAGAGTTTCTGTTAAAAATGTTTCTGACCTTGAATTTCGAGCCATTAGAAGGCTGTTCCAAAACAGGTAAAATGTACATTGAATTCAAAGTGGTATTTCAGGAACACGGGGGATGCAACTCGGTGTGTGGCCCAGCACTTCACGCCGAGCTCTGGACGACTGAACCAGAACACGCAGAAATGGTCTTTGGCTGCTGGAGAGGAACAGTACCTGTATGTGTTCGAATATAAATAACGTGAGAGAATGACCTGTCCTCAGGCCTGCAGAATTCTCCGACCAGACTCCCTGGGTAGAATAGGATGCTACAGGATGCTAGATGTTTTTATGTATGCATCCGTACACACGCATGTGTTTGTTTATCTCTGCCCTCAGCCACGGTCTTGCCTGGGCACCAGACCATCAGCTGATCCACTTGTGCCTGTCTGCCCAAAAGCCTATCATTTGCCAAAATAATACCAGCCAAATCCTTTTTTTTTTTTTTTTTTGCTCTGTTCTCGACCTGCTTCTTTTATTCTCCTGGAAACTTTAGTTTCTTTTAAGTTCTATAATTATTGGTTCTTTTGTCAAAAATAAAGAAACACATGCTTTCTCTTTTCCCCAGGATGGAGTCCGACCATTGTTCTCGCCATCGAAGCTTTTCTATCTTCCACAGACATTTCAGAATGGGAGACTAGTCCATGACAAAGTCCAGAAGGTCAAAATAAAGTCCCTTTTATACAGTCATAGAACCAGGCCTTTATTTATGAAAAAAAAAAAAGGAAAAAATCTTTCTTTAAAATATAAAGGTTAGTTAAATCTATTGTGTTGGATTGCTTAATGCGGAATGGCATTGAGCTCATCTCAAAAGGATGAGGGATGCCCCACACTCATTAAAGACTGGGCAGTGCTGGAAAGCCATTTCTCAAGTCCAAGTGAGGTCCCACCTTCTTTATTTCAAAGCCGCATCCTTTGCGGTCTTTATATCACCTGCTCAGAATTTGATAGTCAGGGGCAGAATGAGAGAAAACAATTTTCACTGGCCATTTGTTGGAGGAAGTCATGGAGGGACCGTAACTACCAGATGACCCTGGAGCAGGCTGGGACACCCAGAGGAGGCTCTATCCCCCACCCGGTCCTTGGAAAGTAGGTGCTACCCACTTTTCCTACACAAGGAGCCCTTCCAGGATACAGCCGGGAGAGAGCAATATATTGTGGAAACCATCTGGGTTGACTATGAGACTGAACCCCACTGAGGCCTCTATGTAAACTCTTAAGATTCTCCCGGGAGGGTGCAGAGAACTACTTGTCTGTGGCCACCCTTGTCAAGCCTCTGATGCAAGTCCCTTTGCTTATTAAAAGCACCATCGATCAATGTGGAGTGGGTGGTCCCTTTCTCCAGCCTCTCCTTGCCCTGTGTGCCTGAGGACCAGTTTCGAATTTCACCTGGAGAACTCCCGAGGTTGCAAAGTGGCAAGACAACAACACCCTTTAAATCACAGCAACCCATAGGAATCAATCTTATTCTTACCAACTTTACAATAAAGATGAACTATGGGGAGCTCCAAGGCACAGTGTTTAAGGGCACTGACTTTAGCATCAGACAGAAGTAGTCGGAATCACAGTTCTGCCATTCATGACATAAGCGACCTAGGATAATTGATTTCAACAGTGGGGGACAAAGAAACCGAGGCTCTGTGTCAAATACTACCTAACCTGAAGGACTGTGGGGAAAAATTAAACAAGATAAGGCACGTAAAATTCTTCGTCAATGTAGCGACAGTAGGTAATATCTATTAAATATTTTGTGTGCTTAACAAGGAACCTGAACTGAGTTCTAAAATTATTTTCTTTATTTTGTTTCAGTTACCTTGCTGTGCACATCACTGGAGGGGGCGGGGATTCCAGTATTCTATGGAGAAAGGTAATAAATGAAATAACCTTTTTCTAACCCTTGATTTTAAAATAAATGGCAGGAACCAAGTTGGATATAAATAACACAGCATTTCATAATTAGCTTTCTCTACCTGTAGCTAACACACAATGAATGATTTCAAAGAGTTTTATTAGGCCTCTAAAAGGGTAGTGTTTTTACCTACATCCACCTCCTAGTCAGCCCAGTCTCTCTTTTCGATAGAAGACGTGGCATTGTCCATCATCCCCTTCTCCTGAGAGGGCAAAGTGCAAGAAACGAACATCCACTCCGGAGAAACTCACTTTCAACCAAGTTGCAACCGCTCATTAAAATGCATGACCTGGCACTTCTACAAAAAAGATTCCATTGCATTTCATCAGCATCCATATTTTTGTGACATTGGGACAAGTGGGAATCCCTATTAACTCAAAGAAAAGGTCAAAGTGATACCTAAACACTTCTCAGAAGGGGGCTCAGGGAAGATAATGCTAGTTAGAGATTTGGGTCAGAGAGTGCCTTCTTCCAAAAAGATTCAACAAACTTTTCTTTTGTATGCCAAGGAATTTTAGCACAGCTGATGATACTTCAGACACTAGCAGCTCTCCCTTCTTGCTTAAGAAAGGTGGGAATGGTTAAAATCCATTCTATCACACAACCAGGGCTCCAGAGCCTGTAATACTGAGACTGAATTGGCGCCAAGTCCCCCAGTAGAATAAGTCGAGATTCTGCCAATTAGATTAGACTGTGTAGCAACCACCTTACAAGTGCACCTTCCTGTCATTCTCTCGTGCTGCAGACTTCACGGCATAACTACCACCCACTGAGACTGTTATCGTGAACTATGGACACAGATGACGGGGTAGACCATCAGATAAAGAACAAGCATCCATTTGACAAAAATAACATTGAGAACGTGCACTTCATAAACATCAAATTGTTTATACAGATTCTAAAAACAGTATACTATCTTCAGCTCTACTATGTCAGGGAAACTCAAAGACAAGTATGTTTTACTATGATAAAAATAAATAGAATTTTTTTTCATATTTCTGGGCATCTCCAGTTTGGAGATGAGCCTCTTTGGATATAGAAAAGTTAAATACTATTGGTCAAGCTGAAGCAGGAACAGACTAATAGACAATGGAACTTGTCCTTATAATTGGTATATCAAGTTCCGCAGATGAGGTAGCAGACACGAGGAAGAAAAGCGTCCCCTTATGATATTTGTAGCACCCCTCATCTACATATTTTATGTTATTTGTGTCACGTCAGGAATCCAATAATCTTATATTATGCATTCATTTATCTAGAAAGAAACAATGCCTGAAAATATATCGTTCGTGCTGCTAATAGAACATGAATATACTTTGATAATATTTTCAATTAATCCTACACATAGAAAGGATGGAGAAAAGATTCCATTTACTATTCATTTGCACGACATTCAGTTTGCTTAAAATAACATAGACACATCCACAAAGGCACCTTACCATGGAATATATAGACATTTTTTTCCTGTGTGTTTATGTGAGGGCCAGGTATCTTGCTGATTAAAAGTAATACTTAGGAGCATAGAATTATCTTCTAAGACACCCACATGAAGGTAATATGAGCTGTTGCATTTAAAAATAAAGTATATTAAAGAGAGAAAGGAAAGAGGAAGAGAGGAAAGAAAAGAGATAAGAAGTCAGTTTTTCTTGGTGATTTTTAAATACATCCCCAGCAAGGGAAAGACACAGACAGTGAGTTACACATGCAACACTCCCTTCACTAGAGGATCTCCCCCCAGTTAAATGCAACATTGCATCATATATAGTTTAATAGCATGCTTGATGCAAGTCTTGTTTTGAAGGCGTTCTCCTTTCTGCAAACCAGACTTAGTCACTTTTATATCTCCATATCATTTTTAAATGACTGTGAAAGAGGAAATATATGGTTTGTGAAATAAGAATGAAATGATTTTTTTTTTTTAAATAAGGAGAAACTCTGTCTAAAAAATAATCTCAGGACAATTAATGAAACTTCTGTAGAGAAAAGGTAGATAGATCATTACCATATTAGACTTTGGATATAATAGTATCCTGATCCTCCTTTTACTGAGAACGTACTATGTTTACTAGTTGTTAATGTATTAAATAAATGTTTTCTGAGCACTAGTTCTGTGCTTAGCCCTCAACCAACCACCATCCTAATGTCTGCAGTCGTCTTTGGCAGTGAGGGGAGGGGAGGGAAGTGTTCGAAGGTACTAAATACAAGTGTTACCCTTTAATGATGCTTTCCCAGAGAGATACCCGAAAATCACGTCTAGGTTATTTCTACCTACTAATAGAACTTCAAAGAAAAAACTTCTAAAAGCAAGAAAGTGGATGATACCGACGACAGGGCCTAGCACATGACATTCAAACCTCAGGAAATAAAAGCTTGGGACAGGTAGAGACAGGAAACTGTCTCTGGTGCTTTGCCTGGAAGTGGCAATAGCGATTCGGGCTGCAGCAACACATGGGAGAAGCAGCACATAGCATCCTTTGAACTTATTTCTTTTCTGACCTTTTCAAGTCACCAGGTTCAACTAATTTTCTCATCCTGGTTACATCTGAAGCCGGTCCCAGAGGCAGGAACTAACAGTTCAGCAGAAATCTGTGGTTGATGACAACTTCCATGGGAATGGAATGAGAGAGGACTAATAGCTCACGGGTTAATTACACCCCATTGAATCTGATGACCGCCTTGGTCCGTCGAAATGTGATTCTGTTTCACAGGCAAAATACATTGATGAGGTCCCCACACCACAAACAGATATATTATTTTTGAAAAGACTGGTTGATAGACAAATTCAGGAGCCAGGAGGGCAAATCAAATGATCGAAGGCAGATGAAATGGCAAAAGGAACATGATGAAAATCTCATAGTCGAATCAATAAATGAGTTAGTTATCTGGGCATATTTTCAGATTTTTGGAAGGTGTGTGTGTGTGTGTGTGTGCGCGCGCGCACACGCAACACATAATACAGAGAACAAGAATCAGTCACGGTTTCACGCTATACTTCATAGGAGGTGCAGAATACACCCAAGTTAGGAGCATCCTCCTAAACTAAAAAGTAAAGTGAGCCCGTTTCAGCTGTGGATGCCAACAGTGCTGGAACGAAAGAGAAAACTGCATCTTTCCCTTCTTCTCTGTATAACACCGTAAGAGCTATAGAATGACTGAAACCAGCGGCACCGCTGAGCACAGTATTTTCACAAGAAAATTCTCGGGACCTTCTATGGATTGCACCGACAATTAAAAAGCTGGCTTGATCATGCTTGTTCTTGGACTTGTCAAAGACACAACTTTGCTGACGGGTCAGAAAGGTGTTGAAACTATAAATGGAAATGTCATTCTACCCATAAAAAGCTTCTGGTTTTGCATGGAAAATAGGCTCACATTGGAATGTTGATAAAGTGATAAGGTGTACCTTCTTCAGCACAAAAATAAAATTATTATTTTTTTAAAGCATTCATTTCTTTCTAGTGAGTTCTTTTGAACAGTTGATGAAGCGTGGCGTCTAACTTTCCTAGATGTGGATGTTCCTTTTTCCTTACCAATAAACAGTGAAAGGAACCGAGAGAGCAAAGCCCAGAGGTACAATTTCTTGAATAGAATCATTATACCCTCATTCTTCGGAGTTTCCTTGTTTTGCTCCAACAATCTGATGCTTCCTGGGAACCAGGCGTCTCAGACCTCACATGGTTCGCAAGGAAACCTTGCATGGTGAGCACGGTCATTGAAACAGCCTGTGCAAATGCTTTCTCAAGTGCTCTATTCCATCCTGCTGAACACGCCTTATGGGTGGTTTGTTTGGGTTTCCTTTACACCCAGTGCATCACTATGGGCTACTTAAAAATGTATTCATTGCTAAATTAAGGGGTTGCTTTGGATGGCTGTTGCCTTGACCAGATTTCTACATAATACACATATAAAGTCATTAGTTCAGGTCAAAGATTCCTTCCCTTGAGAGTAGATAAGTGCGTAGCCGGCACATGGAGCTGCCCTTCTACCGAGGGCTGCTGTAGAATTTTTCTGAAGCTAAACTCCCAACACCCTCAAGAGCTCAGGCAACACACTCCAGGCACCAAAGATGCCCGAGAAAGTCTCGGGGAGAGAGAGAGAGAGAGAGAGAGAGAGGCCTCTCTGGAGTCTTGAGTTGATGTTAGTTGATTGTAGATTGTTAAAACCAAAGAATTGATTTTTTAAAAATAGTAATACTAATTGGAAATACAAGATCCAGGTTGCAGGGGAGAAAGATTTAAAAGTTCGAATGACAGCATTAGCGCACAGATTTCAGAAAACACGAGCCAGTGTCTCCCAAACATCTGGCCGTTTGAGGATGGTCATGGGACAGCCCAATGCTAGTTCAGGTGGTGAGGGGAACAGTCAGCAAGGTAAAGAGCCCGGCACGAAACAGTCCCCAGAGTTGCCAGAAAGGCTCTTGCCTCTGCTTTCACCGAGGATTTTTCTCAACTCCAAGCCCTCTTCAGAACCCAGAAAATAATATAGCAAGGGTGGTTCAAAACCCCACAACTGCTCCAGCACCGAATGGCTATGTGGTGGGGCAGTTCAAATGTGCTAAAGCCGATCGATGCACGGAACAGTATTCTCGGCTATACTCTTTAATGAGAGGGAGAGTCCTAAGCTCCTTTCTGCCACAGAGCTTGGGGAAGTGGAAAAAACAGGTCTGGACATGCTGGTTACGGACAACTCCCTTTAAGGGGGAAAAACAGGTAACCCTCAGAGAACATTCCTCAATGGTATCAGGTCTCTCAATAGAGAAATCTCAATGCCTCTCTCACACACTCACGTACACATACTCATACATACACATACACATACACACATACACACACACACACACACACACACACACACACAAAATCGCTTGCATGCTCGCACTCCAGATAAAACCCCTACCAAAGTGGACACAGCTAATGCCGGCAGGAGCCAGACAGGGCTCAGCTGTATCTTACTTAGCAAGAAGGATAGGGCTTATTTTCCATGCAGCGAGGTAGAGCGCCCAGTTGAATGAATGGAAAACCCCACTCTCCAATCTTACATAAATCTCTCTTTTCCCACACAGTTTTCTAGTTGGAAAAGCTCCTACCATGAAGCCAGGGGGGTGACAGCCCAGGGCGGGCTGTTAACCATGGAGATAGCTGGCTAACCAGGCGCGCCGTAAAGAGAACGGGCGCTTCCAAACACGGTCCAGCCGACCCCAGTCCCTCCTCTTGGTTCGGCGACCGCACCCGGAGCCAGAGCGCTCGCCTACCTGCGCCTGCGTCCCCTGCTGCCCGCAGCCAGCCCACAAGGGCCGGGAAGCCGGTCAGGACAGCCGCCGGCTTACCGCAGCAGCAGCTCCGGGAGCGCTTTGGGGACTGACGGCTCGTGCTTTTTCACGAGGAAACTCGTGGGATCGTCAGGGGAGGAGGTTAAAGTTGAAAAGACCTCGTCTCCCTCCTGCTTGCTCGAGGATAAGCCCCGGCCTTTCACTATCGCTGAAGTGAGCAGCTGCCAGCCCGATTTTCCATGACAGACGAATGTTGTGCGTTGGCAACAATAAACAATTAATGTTTTGATTTCTTACATTGAGCAACCCCCGAGCAAACAGCTGCCATCTCAAAGGGCTAGTTCTCGACTTGCCGCCGGGTCTGTGCCCGCGGGGAAGGGTCCGCGACTACGAAACTTTGAGGTTTCGGCCAGATTGGGGGAGAGGGAGGCTTGGGTCTTGGAGAGGCCGAAAAGCAGAGGAAAATGTGGATACCTGTTGGCATCACCGGTGGTGGCGGCGGTGTCTCCCAGCCTTGGCTGGGGCGTGGGAGGACGGGAGTAGGTCCCTTCGGAACCTGTTAGGTTCTGGCAGAACCCAGGCGAGAGCCCTCGTCCCCCGGTCCTGCTAGGGGCGCGGCCCGCCCCACAAGGGCTGGCGGGCAGGAGCGGGCAGAAAACAGAAAGCGCTGCTCCAGGCTCTGTGGGCGCGGGGAGGGGGTGGGAGACCGAGGAGTCCCCGGCTCTGGGCGCCTCTGTGAGCTCAGGCTCGCCGGCCGAGAAAGGACACACTGCCTGGGGATCCTGCCTGGGTGCGGACCAGCGTCTTGGAGACTGCGGAGCCGCGGGGCGGCGCGGGATCCCGCAAGTTTGCAGCGGGCACCGCGCCTCCCAGGCTGGAGCAGCCACTTGTGGGAAAGCCTGGTGCGGGGGTTCTGGCCGGCAAGTCGCGGTCCGCAGCGCGCCGCGGGGTCGCCCTCCCTCCCCGCCGGGGACGTGGGGCGGAGGGGGAGATGCAGCAAACCAGCAAGAGGGCAGCCAGCCCTCCAGCTCCCGTCTCCGCCGGCTCGCGGCCGCCTCACCACCCCCGGCAGGTGCTTCCCCCATTTCCCGCACGGCCCCCCGCAGTGAAGGCGTGCGGCTGCCGCTGCGCGGGCCTGGGTCCGGGGACGGCGGAACCACCAGGCGACCTCAAGGAGGGAGACCGTGAGGAAAACTGGAAGGGCACAGCCTGCTCGCTACTCCCCAAGATCGACTGTCACAGCGGTTTGCAAAAAATCAGGCAAAACCCCGAGGCACCCCATGGGCCGTGCAGGAAAAGCAGACGCAGCTCACCCGGGCACCTGGGTGCCGGGGCTGGGGACCCGCATTCGCCATCTGAGCGGAAGGAGGCGCGCAAGGTGTCCAAAGGGACGGGGGTTCCTAAAAGAAATGGTCCCTTCTGGGTCCACGGGGGATGGAGAAAAGCGGGAGGCAGCGGGATCACTTACTCTTGTGGGGCTGGCTCCGCGCTGGAGAATTTCAAGCCTCTTGATTCACAAATGGCTGGAGGGACACGGGGTCGGATCCCGAGGGCGGCGAGCACTGAATGGTCCCCGCGCGCTGGGCAGGCTACTCCGGATTGCGTTCATACCTCCAGGAGTTGCGGGGCTTGGCGTGGAGACGCGGGGCGGGCGCGCTGGGCTCTGGATGTCTGCAGCCCCGAGTGCAGCGGTGAGGTGGACGCTACCGTCTGTGCGCAAACCGGCGACAGCCGACGAGCTTCGAGGAGGCAGGGAGATTCCAAATAAATCCACTAATTCTGGGCTGAGCGCTCCGCCGTGCGAGCCCGCCTGCCTGCCAAATGTAACTGTGAAGTGATGTGGAAAAGTGAGCCGGGTGCCTCCCCTGACGGATCTCATTGGGCAGAGCGCAGAGGCAGGTCTACCACTTGGAAATTCGTGTAAGCAGCCCCCCTCCCCGCCCCCTCCCTGCGTTCCCCCTCCGCTTGCGCGCTGGCTCCTTGGCGCTCTCCCATACCAAGTGGATTCACAACTTTTAGCTCCTCGCCACCAAGCACGCCCCGCGCGTCTCCGCCGCCAGAGGAGGCGGAGGGTGGGGATGCGCCCTTCCGTGAGGTGCGCGCAGCCCGCAGAGGGCCACGCTCCGGGATCAGCGGCTGGCAGACGCTAAAAGGATGCAGAGGAGGTACCCGCGAGTTTTCTGTCTCCAGGCTTACCTGAGCTCTGGGGCTGGCATTTGCTTGAAAAGCTTCTCAGTGACCCACAGCTGTTTTCCGTAGGAGGAAGAGGGTGCAGAGGGCAACAGGGTGCGCGTGGGCAGCTTACCTCTTGGGCCAAGAGCCTCTGGCGGACAGAGTGGGGTGTTCGTAAGACTGATGCCTTCACAATCAGGGTTTAGAGGCCTCGAGCGTTGTGACCCTGTGGGTGGAGCGCATTTCTGACATCCCCAGGCTTCTGTTCTTTTGGGGAGCTGAGATGAGGGAGAGCAGAGGGGTGCGCAGTAAGAAGATGCTAAAAGGAGAGCTGAACTTGCTTCCAAATCAAGGGAAGCATTGCTAACGCTCTTCTCAACGTTTCCTGGCCTCCAGCGCTCGGCTTAGGCACGGCGCATCCAGCTTTCCTGCCTCCACGGAGAGACGCCCCGGCTGTGGCCCCTTGGAGTCCGCTGACTGACGGACTCCACTCTGGTCTTCAGAAATGGCCACCCTGTGGCAGAGCCAGTGTGAGAAGAGGAGATTACGAATGAGGAGGTCCAGTTTCTTTTCTTCCCCTTACTGAGGCTAACACGTAAAAATATATGACCCACTGGGATCTTCTTTAATAAGATTAGTGAAAAATCAGATGAACTAATACTTTTCCTGTTTAACTCCCTATAGAACAGCCCAGTTTAGTCCATTCCCTGCACACAAGAGGAGCGCTCTGAGGAAGGGCTTCACCATCTGGGGACAGAGCCCAAACAGATGGCAGAAAGGGTGCAGAGGACCAGACACAGGGTCTGTGGAGCTTGTACTGTCTGACTCAAATTAATGAGACAGAGTGAGCAGAATGAGAAAATAGACACAATATGTTTATAATTTTTATGCAGATTTGACGTGTGTGTGTGTGTGTGCGCGCGCGCGCGCGCTGCATCTAACATCCCACTGAGAAATGTTGAAAAGAATACTGACTATAGATCTAGTATCTGTCTATTTCACATTCTAGGTGTCAAGGGCAAGAAAGTTAGTGAATTATTTCAGAGAGGGAAAGCTGATGAGAACCAGGAGATAGCCCGCCCCCAGGTAGGCAGTACATTACTGTTGTTTTCTCAGACTCTGTGCTTAGAGGGTATTCAGGAGTTGGCTAGTTCTGTCTTGAAAAGAGAAACAGCAGTCACACCTCAGTCACAGTCTAACTGCCGCTAGACCAGGCAGTCCTAAGTGGACAAAGGAGCAGATCACATCTCGGATTGGGCTTCGTTTTCAGGCATTCATGTTCCCTTTAAACAGATGCTCTGACCCTTCCCTCTGGGGGCACCTTCTTACATCAGTGAGAATGGAAGGAAAGCTTGCATGCTCCTAAAGGCTGGGTATTGCCACAGATAAACTCATCCCGAAAGGAAGCCGGAGTGGTAGAGATGGACAATATCCTCAAATCTCATTTTCTTAAAGGGAGGAAAATGGCAACGGTTTTGACAAAGTGAAGAGAGAATCCAGTGGATTTCAGTACCTGGGGAGAGGATGAGTATGTTTTGCCTCACCCTGCTCACAGTTACTCTGAGAGCAGTTCCACACGTTGTCACTGAGTTTAGGCTCACTATAAGTCCGGGTAGCTTTCTCTCGACGCTGTTTCTCTCTGCTCAAAGCACTGCAGGAGGAATGATCTCCTGGTTCCCTCCTGATTCTTTGGAGAGGTCCGGATGATTAAGCAGTGTGGAAGAGGGTGCGGAGAATGTCATAAAGCCCTATAAGGATATTTCTAAAATAATCAGGAATGCTGAAAGACAAGGCATTTGCCTCTTTAAAAATTCCACCCACTCCTAATAAGAGGCAATGCAATGTCACAACGGTAAGAGCCTAGCTCCTTAAAAAGGCTGTTCTTTTCAACAGCTTTTCCAGGGTTACAGACCTCCAGCAGGAAGAGGGACCTCACATAGGCTTTTTTTTTTTTTTTTTTTTAAATGGAAACTGATATTTCATGTGTTGTGGAGCATTTGGGGGAGGAAGGGCGGAAGGGTTATCTAATAGGACAGGAGGATCATTGGAGAAGGAATTGGGGTGTGGGTGGGCTAGAGAGGGTTACCTTCAGAACCCCCTTGGCTGACCAGTGCAGAGTGGGATGGGGCAGGGGTTCCCAGACCGAGTCTTCGTGAGGTCTACAGCAACTGAATGGGATGGACAGAGATGCCATGTAGTAGAAGATACTTTACTTTTTCACTATGGGTGGGACTTTTGTTGTAATTTTGACTGAGGGAGACAGTAAACCAAGTGACTGTTTAGTTGGAGAGTCAGGAATAAGGAATCAGAAGGCTTATAGGAAGCAGAGCCCTGGAAGGTGTTGAAGAGCTAGGAAAACTCCAACTTCTATAGATTGAGCAGGGAATGGTAGAGTAGAACATATCCACTATTTGCATTAAACATATCCATACACATTAAAATTTTAATTCATTCTTCTTTTCATTCTTCAGTGCATACTTAAAAACTAAAATCATCTAACTTAAAATCCCAAAAACAAAAATAAAATATGTTTACCATGGTATGATTACTTAGGACTTTCAAATTGATAAGATGCTTTTAAATTTAAAATAACTCATTCATTCATGGAATACATCCTAAAGGTAAAAAAGTTAAGGAGTCTGGATTTCATGAAAAAAGGGATTTCATCACATGATACCTGTCCAGGGTATTTAAAAAGAAGAGTTAAAATAAAAAACTTTGAGAGTATAAAAGATGGACATGGCAACAGATAAAGGTTACACCAATTAACATGTAATATTTTTCAGAAACTCAGCCTTTATTTCATATTTTATGTTACGGAATCCTAATGCAAATTCTAACCACTCTGTCCTTTTCTTCTTCTTCTTTTTTCTTTTCTGAGGGGAGTAAGTAATGTATAACAACTGTGGCATTAGGCAAAAGAAACATCAAACTTTTATGTTCAATTCCAATATTGGAGCATAAGTTATAAGAATGAAAAAAATTAAGAAAGCAGTTTAAAGACAGTTGTCAATATTTACATAAATTTAGGAAAGCTTTTTGTTTTTTAAGAGTGTTGTAAACCAGTTTTTATTTTTAAATTTTCCCCTAAAATCATGAAAAGATCTGATGGCGCTCAGGTTACATAAATGGGAGCAGTTGCTGTGGTTCTCCAGCTATGATCTCCCTGGCTCAGGCCCTGCCTCCCTAGTCTCAGGAATTTGCTAGAAAGTCACATCCTCATGCCTTGAATCCGGGCAGGGCTCAGAAATCTGGGTTTTCAACAATTGCTGCAGGGGACTCTGTTACCTTAGCTATTGTTGTCTCAGGAGACATCTACAGATCTGTGATAAAAATAAAAAAGTGCTATATTATATTAATACTTACTGTTTTGGTCCTGGAATATTCTGTAATAGAATACTATCTTTAAAAAGAAAAGAAAAAAGCGAAGCATATATACAGTCAGTTGGTCATGTGATTACTTCACCAAGTTTATGACAGGATTTGATGAACAGAACCTATTTCTTTGGAAGCGGGTGTGGATTCCTGGACTGAAATGGTCAGTGGACCGGCCATTCAGAGTTGTGAAGCTCTCCATGTCTTGGCTGCTGGTGCGAGCTGTCCCTGAAATTAGGCCTGGACCTCTTCGTATGGACTGTAATTGCTCATCTGGAGCTGGCCATTATTGTATTTTCAGTAAATGGAGGTGGTAACACTTTTGTGAAGGCCACATCTGTGCTGAGCACATTTTGGAGAAAGTTTCAAAATGGCATTATCTCCCATCTTGCCAGGTGCTAGGAAAGAGATAAATCCCAATCCAGCTTCTAAACAGAAATCGGGGGTGTGGGGGGCAGTGGATACATTTAAGGGGACCAGTACAAAGCTCTCAAAGAAGCCAGTCCAGGTTTGGTGGACTACCCACTTAGCATTTCCTTCCTTCCTTCCTTCCTTCCTTCCTTCCTTCCTTCCTTCCTTCCTTCCTTTTATTTATATTTTTTTTCTGAAGAGAAGAGCAACTTGATTAAAATTTCAGACCCCTCTTGTTTTAACATGGGAGCCATGAAGAGGGAAAAAAAAAATTAGTTCACATTATGTTTTATATAGAAAGAAAAATAAAAGAGAAAGAGGAATAAAAGGGAGACTTTCCTCCACCCCCCCCCCGAAACTACAAGTTGCACATACCAGATTGTATGTAATAATAAAACATACTAATTACATGTAATTGATCTTAAGTCTGGTTTAGAAGATCCTCAGCATATTTAGTTTGCCCCCTATACTCATGTATCATTGCACATGAATAGGGGCGTGCAGATGTGTAGGAGGAGGGGGGGGGAGGCCCATCACATCTCTTATGATGCTGAAAATAGAGTTTATAGTTCCCATTAGTTGTTATCAAGTTGGTGATTCACTGGGAAGATGGCTAGATGCTCATGTATTCGACAAATGCTCTGAGAAGTGCAAAGGAAATTGCCTTCCTGAGGACGCAAACAGAATTTCTTTATTAGTCCAAGCCGGCATCGTGCTGTCTAAGGAGTTTTTTGTTTGTTTGTTCGTTTATTAAAGATACGCTGCCGGGTGGAAAACGGGCAAGGCTTTTAGGATGCCGGCTGCTGCCTGCACAGGCAACCAACCGGTCCTGCCCAAGTGGATGTTTTTTCTTCTACCTCAAGTGCCCTCTAGCGTGCAATATGCATGCAGGTTGCTATGCAGAAGGAGGCAGAAAGGAAAAAAAAAAAATCTCCCAATCGCTATCCCAATTCCTGAACTGCTGGGCTTTTCCTTCTCTCCTTCCTCGAAGGGGTCATTTGCACAGAAATGGTTGTGGAAACAAAACAGGGCTGTTGCTGTTGCATGAAAGACAAATCACTCATTTACTAAACTAGGGAACAAACACTAATCCTTTCTCAGGGGTTTCCTTTGAGCATTCATCATCATTTTCCAGAAGTTTCAGACTCTGCAGTCATCAGGCAAATCAAAAGCAGGTAAGTTGCTCCCTGGGAAGAAATACCATTTTGTTCACAACTCACCCCGCAGCCCAGCTAAGAAGAGGTTTGATGCAAATTGATTAACCTCTCCATGGATTTTCAGCTCCTGTCTCTGTAAAATGGCCTGATACTTCTTTCTTGCCTCAGGGGGGTGGTATGAGGCCTAACTGAGGTTTAGAAAAACAATTTCAGTTCAATTCTATCCCAGATACGAGTTGATATACGGTCCGAGCCCACCTTTTATTTTGTTTCTGCTAACAGGGTTTCACTTTTCCTTGGGTCGTCCAGGGGGACACGGTGTCCAGGATCTGCGTTTTCATACACATGCCGTTAAGACAACTTCATTGCGAGTAGTGGATATCCTTGGGAGATGCGGAATGGTAGGAAAGGGGAAGCATCTTGGGAGGAGGAAACGGTGCTTGCTTTTGCAAACCTGTCTGGGTGTGAATACACACAGCTAAAGAGGAAGGGGAAATTCCTACAAGACATTGGGCATATCTCCCTAACAATAGCAGAAGGTAATTTTACTCACCCCAACACCACCGTGGACTAAACACTCAGTCTCTGTGAGGGAAGCAGATACCTGTAAACAAATTCATGCATTGTCATCCATTCAGGTGGTAGGATATCTGAACATCTGTTACACAACTGGCAGATTTATTTACTAATAATATGATCATTGTGCAGCATTGGGGTCTGGGGGTACCCTTCTAGCTATGAAGTTTTAAAGGGGAAGTAAAGGGAGAGGCAAGCTAACATTATATATAGTACACGCCATTAGCTTCTTCCCACACAGTGTCTCTTTAATTAGTAAGGCACTATTGATGAAAAGGCTGTTGCCGGCATCCTTTTAAACTATGAGAAAACTGAGGCTCAGAGAAGTTAAGCAATCTGCTCAAGGACACACAGTTAATGAGTTAAAGAGCGCAACTGAAACTCAGCATTTTCAACATTATATATCTCTCTCTATATAAACTAGTATATATCTATCTATATATATAAACTAGTACGATCTCTCCAAAATAAAATATTAGAAAGTATTATAACCTACTGTTAAAATAATGTTATCTCCCTTCAGAAGAGACCACATGTTACAATTCAAAATGAATGAAGCATTATGGGTTCCCAGACAGAATCAGAATCCTCAGCTGCATGTAGTTTATATAGGTACAGACTCAATTCCTGGTTAACCAACTAAACCAAACTCTCTAAGGAGAAGGTATATATTTTTTTAACAAACAAACAGGGCGATTCTGATTCAGCATAGCAAACACCATTCTGGACACCATTTGAGAATATGAAACCAAGACTCCTAGGTCTTATCTAACTCCTCAGTCCTGGAGTCCAAGGTTAAGGCACTCGGACTATTACTATTTAGATCCATGTACATCCGCTTTTGTATTTGATCCTTGCAATAATCTTGTGAAGTGAGAAGAAGATACATTATTTCCTTGGTGTTATAGAATTACAAGGCTTTTAGAGCCAAAAGGGCCCTTTGAGATCATCTAGTTCAATCTCTTCATTTTGTAGAAAAAGAATTGGGTAAGGCTCTTGACTTCTGAGCCGAAGGTTATGTAACTAACTCTAGAAAACAACCCTGACCAGGTTCTAAGTTATTATAGGTCAGGTTGTCACTTGTCCCTGCAAATATGGCCCAGGGAAAACACATTGAACTAACAACCTGGAATAGTCTTCAAAATATGAGGTCAGAAAAGTGAGGGTGGAAGGAGGGGGGAGGGAGGAGAAGGCAAAACATAGTTCAGGTACTCAGATCCAAATGAACACAATCTAGAAAAGGTCTTCTTTCATTTGCTGGTGAAGTTCCATTTACCCCCTGGACCTAGTGTCTGCTCAGACTAATAATCTGTCTTGTCTTGGTTGAATTATTCCAGTACTCTGGAGTTTGGCTCACTAATGCAGCCCCAGAGATGCCTTCAAAGCAGCCCTTACATCAGGGGTCCCCAAACTACGGCCCGCGGGCCACATGTGGCCCCCTGAGTCCATTTATCTGGCCCCCACTACACTTACAGAAGGGGCACCTCTTTCACTGGTGGTCAGTGAGAGGAGCACTGTAATGGCGGCACCGCAAAGCGCAGCGTCGCTCATGTACAGTACTACTTCTGGTGACGCGGGACGTCCGCGTCACAGCTCCGGAAGCGTGTCATATCACTTGTTACGGCTAGCAGTGACAAATATGAAACCGACATTGACCATCTCATTAGCCAAAAGCAGGCCCATAGTTCCCATTGAAATACTAGTCAGTTTGTTGATTTAAATTTACTTGTTCTTTATTTTAAATATTATATTTGTTCCCGTTTTGTTTTTTTACTTTAAAATAAGATATGTGCAGTGTGCATAGGGATTTGTTCATAGTTTTTTTATAGTCTGGCCCTCCAATGGTCTGAGGAACAGTGAACTGGCCCCCTGTGTAAAAGGTTTGGGGACCCCTGCCTTACATGTTACATATTTTTGGAGTGAGAATGATTGGGAAATCAGAGGAAGACAACAACGTCAAAATAATAATAATAATTGTGCCGTCCTATGTACTGGTGGATCCCAGAATGTTTTCTGTTATCTTCCAGCAGGAAGCCCAAATAGAAACCACTCATTTCAAATGGAGATATGTAACACTGACTCCTGCATTCTCCAGAGGCAGAAAAAAAAAACAAATGTGCGTGGCTTGCAGCCATGTGCAGCTGTTGCATTTTGCTCTTTTTTTTTTTTTTTTTTCATAATGATATTCTGGCTTCCCCCCTTGAAATGATCTCATTGTGCCTGAGCAGGGAAACACCTTATTTTTCACCAGGTTGTATTTTTCCCTGAAATGACATTAAAGCATCTAATCCCTCTCCTGGAATAAACCGTGATAATGAATGCTCCAGCGGTTGTAGGTATTCTCATTATGGAGTGTTTAATATCCCGCTCCACTCCGGGGACTGACTGGCGTATGTTATCTCATTTATTCTCCGCGATAACCTCCTCGTTTTTCAGATGAAGAAACTGTAAGGGGAAATGGGTTTTACTTCTCTCAACCCCAGTGAGGCCTCTGTTCCTCTCCCCACTATCTTTTTATAGCGCACAATCTATTTGTCCCGCGGGCCCCCGCCAAATGAAACCCTTGCTCGGTCTTTTGGAAATGTTAACTCCCCTGTCTTTGGGGGTAGGAGGTGTGATGCTTGCAGGAAGAGGCAAAGCGTGTGGAGTCAGATGTATGTGGTTTCAAATCCTGGCTGAACTTGTGACTGGTTCTGTGAATCAGACCAGCTGGCCAGTTGACCGGTTTGATAACCACTGAGTCTCACATGCTCTGTGTGGATAAGGTATTGTATGCTTTCTTGGGACGTTTAACGCATAGGGTTATTTTATTCAGGGATGCAATGAAAGAGACGATATCTCGTTTTCGGTGCATGTGAGTTTCCTCTCACATGAGTCCATCGATACCGTACCTAAAAAGAGCAGATGGCCGGAAAAATGACTTCAGGGAAATCCCTACAGTGATGCTGGTCCTCTTAATTGAATCATCCTGTCTTGTGGCCACGCAGGGCATTCAGTCAGACCTCAACCAGCCCTTTGAAATGGCATCATCCACTATTTTCCAAGACGTCCCGAGCTCCGGGCAAACCAACCTTTCACCTTTAAACTGTCACTTTCTCAACAGGTTCTTCCTTGCACACACACAACTGCACTCCTTCCTGAAGATTACGCTTGTGTTGTTGTTTGTTAAAATTCTGTCTGCCCCCACCACACCCCTTCAATAATAAGAGACTAAAAGCAGTTAATGTTAAAAGGGAGCAGGCTTCTATCTCATTATCTGATGACAAGATATGAATTAATGGTTTGCATTTAATGAACTAACTAGGGCCAAGATCCTTCTGGAAGGACAGCTCTGCTTCTCTGGGAAACGGCCTCTGGTGTCAGGTTCAGTTAGGAGGGTGCTAGAATTCAGCAGGGGGCCTGGGCTAGCCATGAGGCTTCACTCAGTACTCAGAACATTGGGTCGGTGAGTCCTTGGCCAGTTGTCAGTTAGGAGGGTGCTAGAATTCAGCAGGGGGCCTGGGCTAGCCATGAGGCTTCACACAGTACTCAGAACACTGGGTAGGGGAGTCCTTGGCCAGTTGTCAGTTAGGAGGGTGCTAGAATTCAGCAGGGGGTCTGGACCAGCCATGAGGCTTCACACAGTACTCAGAACATTGGGAAAGGGAGTCCTTGGCCAGTTGTCAGTTAGGAGGGTGCTAGAATTCAGCAGGGGGTCTGGACCAGCCATGAGGCTTCACACAGTACTCAGAACATTGGGAAAGGGAGTCCTTGGCCAGTTGTCAGTTAGGAGGGTGCTAGAATTCAGCGGGGGGGTCTGGGCTGGCCATGAGGCTTCACACAGTACTCAGAACATTGGGTAGGGGAGTCCTTGGCCAGTTGAGGGCTTCAAAGAAGAAGCAATCTGCCTACAGAGGGTCGGCCACCTACTCATTTCCCTGTCAATGAATTCTGCTGGACATTTTTATTTACCAATTATCTGGAAGCCATGGGCCTTGGGAACTAGAGTTTGGCCGGCCTTACAAAGGGAAGACCTCAGGGAAGAAATTTGGACCCAGAAGTGCCTGCATAGAGGCTGCGTATGAGGGTGTGGCTCCTCTGGGGACTTGCCCAGAACTTGAATTTGCATGGAAAGAACATCATTTCTGCATCCATCATGCCTATTTGGCAGCTCATGGTGCTACTGGTAATTGTAGAGGGGCTCAAGTCCCCTGAGACACTCCTTGCAGTTGTCACTAGATTTGGCTCCTACTCTGGGGATGCTGTTGGGATCAGCTTCTGGACCAGACCCTGCATCTAAAAAAATGGCTTTCTTCCCCTGTCAGGATAGTTCTCAATGGATAGTGACCACTGGGTCTTTGCAGACGCTCCCATCATGTTTCTAGTCGCGTCCCTATTTATATACCTCCACTACTCCTTGAACATGAGGCTGAACACATGATGATGTTTTATCATTTTATGCTTATTTGTCACCCTGGCTAGATTGATTTCAACCTCCTTAAAGGCAGAGAGTGTAGCATCCACCTCTGTGTATCCCAAAGCTAGCCCGAAGCCCGAAACGCACGCGACGTTCAGGAATTGTATCATATTACTTAAGGCAATGAACCAAATGAATGACTGCAAAGATAACCATGGCATCGCTGTCAGCAGTCAGCTAGAAATAGACCCAGATTTGGAGTTCAGGGCAGTCAGATGGCCCAGCAGATCGGTGAGGGGAACTCAACAAGCCTGGCGGATTTCGCTGGAAAAGAGAGAGGGAGAAAGGGGGAAGGGCAAAACAAAGCAGAAAAGAAACAAATCAAAAACCTCAGTCTTCTAGAGAAGAAATAGAACAGGGAAGATAGCTCATGAAAAGCCTGAACAGTCGAAAAGAAATGAAAAATTCCTCCGGCACAATTAAGAGTGAACCGTCAAGAAACAATTCAGATCCCGAATGGCGAATTGCCTAATGGTGGTCTCAAGCCTAGTGGAAATAATCACTGTAATGGCACCAAGTATCATTGAGGACACATCTGCTCCTGAGTGCTCCTCATTTGGTGCCTGGGTATTTACAAAGCAATTCCTCATTCAGGAAGTAAGGGACCCCCACCCCCAGGGAGAGGGCACTGTCTCTGTAGCCTTTAGACTCTCACATAGGAGAGGAGGACACCGCCTCCCAAAGATGAAGCTTAGATTCCCAGAATGCCTTCTTCCTCCAGAGCCAGGAGTTTCTTTAAGGATCGGAGAGAAATGCTTTGTTCATTTATCTTTGAATCCCCAGTAGCACAGAAGAGATGCTTCATAAGTTCTTGTTGATTTATCATCTCGTATCTATCCCCCAGCGAGCCGCAAGATACACGGATGTGTCCAGGACCCCAATTTTTCAGATGAGGGAACCGGAAATGGCTAGTCAGAGTCAGGAAACCAGTCTGAGATCCTTGAACACACTTGGCTTTTTCTGCTGTGCCTCGGCACCGTCTAGAAAGATGACCAAGGTCACATTGCTTACCCATGACTTCTTTTCTGTTGTTAGCGATTTTAAGGATGCACATCCCTTTAGTAGTCATTGAGAGGACCAAAGAAATCTCATGCCAACCTCACCATCCTCTCACGCTTTGCAAGAAAATCAAGGGCAAGGCTTAGCACCTGTGAGCCAGTCTTGAGCACCTGAAGTGCCCTTTGAAATGTTGAAGGGATGGAAGACCAGACAGGCGTTTTGCATCTGGATGTAAAACTCCATGTGTATTCTCAGGGAAATAAACGGAAACCACGCATTTCTGATTAATTTAAAGCACTTAAATCAATGAAGTGTTTAGGAAAAGATATCTGATGTTCAAGAAGCCTTTTGAAAAGAGCCTAATGAGATGTTAAGACAGTTTTTGCCTTAAGAAGAGAAGCTTGCTTTCCCCCCACATGACCTCATACCCACACGATGTGATCCAGTCCCATTTATAAACAGAATCTGAAGGCTCTCAAATTCTTTCCCCTCTCCCCGACCTAGAGATCCTTAAGTTGTATTTTATTATATCATTAGTATTTTTTTTCATTTATCTACTGTTTTATTTATTTGGCCAGTATAGCTTTTAATAAGACAGGCAGATACACTTGCGGAGGCTGTCAGAATATTGGATGTAATTTCCTCAAAACTACAAATGCCTCAGAGTGTTCTAGAAACATGAGGGGTGACTTAACACAATTTAAAGAAGATTTTCGCGTGAAGAAAGGGTGTGTGACGGGGTGAGGACAGGGGCTCGAAATGGATGGAGTCTTAATGTTTGTAGAATAGACAGGACAAGAGGACAAGCTGTGTTGGGGGCTCAGGGTAACCAGAATTCATCGAGCAGCAAGTGTCCACCGGCAGTTTTACGGAATACTATGCCATATCACCCTCGCGATGGCTCAGAACTGCAGGTGGAATCACCTCCGGTTTTTAGTTCGAGTGTGAAACTGAAAGGCATCCTACCCTTGGCTCTCCCAAATTGTTGGGAGACCCCAGCATTTGTCTCGTGGCAGGGGGTCCAACCCCTGTGGCGATTTCTGGTGGAACACAGACATGGAAAATAAATACACCATTGACTCTCAGGGTGGGAAAGTTCCTTGCTTTCCAATTCTCTTTCAACCCTCTGATTCTGTCCAGAGAGAACATTTCAGTTGCCTGCCAGTGCTGATCTCTCTAAGCAGAAGGCTGGCCTCGGGCTCAGAGCCTTAAGCATACTCCAAGTGCCTTGTTAGAAGGTTAAGAAAATTGTTTTGTATTCATTCACTTTATTTTGAAGTTTATCTCGTATTTATGGCAAGTGAAAATAATTTTCTCATATTTATGTCCAAAGTTCCCCTTCAAAGCAATGTTTATGTTCTTTAAGAAGAGAGTTGATTAAAAAATTATATCACACTGAGAGTGTACAGACTCTAGAAAGAGAAAACCCACACAAACTACAGAAATGATTGCAGCTGGGGGGTGGGGGGACGATAAAACTACATGAAATCAGCATCCTTTCAAAGTACTATTATCAACTCAATTGCCCCTTAAACTTGAAGATATATGCATATAAAATATTATTCCTGAGCTTAAAGTTTTATTCAATATCAAGTGTTCCAGATTTCTCGACTTTGATTTCCTATAAAATCAACCCTTAAAAATAGAAATGTCAGGTCTGGGAGTTTATAGAATTTAAGCAGTATAACCTATTCCAGGGGACACTGCAGAAAAGCTACAAACAATATTACACTATTGTGTCTCTGTCTGCTTCCCCCCACTCATATTTTGAAACAATAATCATCACCTTCAGTGAATATCCTCTACACAGGTTGATGAAAATCCCACTTCCGTTTCTTTTATATTCCTCAGGAAAGACAGGACTAAATAGATAAATACATCTTCCCAGTGAATAGATTCGGAGCAGAGTGTGTAAAAACAAACAAACAAACAAACAAACAAAATGATAACCTACTTCCGGTTTTTTGTTCCTCTTTTATTTGGTTTATTACCCAGTTTCATATGGGGAGACATTGTAGTCCTCTTCAATGAGAGTTTATTTTTATTTTTATTTTTCCTTGCCATTGTAAAGGGAAGTCAACATATTGCTCATAAAATGTTAAAGTCTTTATGAACTGCTGATAGATATCGGGCAAAGGCTCTAAGGATTAAGAGGTGAAATTGTGGCAAAATATCCACTTCCTCTAAATATTATCTTCAGTTGCTTTATAGCAAATATTGTTGAAGAAAGAGAATATAAATCATTTTCTTCCCCCAGGACTTAATACTAAAGTACCATTTATGTTTCCCTTTTGTTTGAAATACTGACTAGCGGTCTACCGTGTGAAGAAAAGGGGAAAGAGAGAGAGAGAGAGAGAGAGAGAGAGAGAGAGAGAAAGAAAGAAATACTTCCCAACAAAAAATAGAGAGAAAAAGAGATGAGGGGGGAAAAAAAAAAAAGGAAAGATTTTATGACTGTCTGGTCTCCTTTTGATCCTTGGATTTGCCTGGTGTGGCCAGGTCCCTGGGATTTCGGGAACTTCCTTTGGAAATAGTCTCACTTTTAAAACACACACAGAGACACACACAACTCTCTTCAAGGTCAGATGGGATGTATGCCATTCTGAAAAGCATTCTGGGAATGCATGAATCTGGAGTCAGGAAACCGGGGACATATTCCGGGCCCCGTCACTTCCTAGACGCAGAGCCTTTAAAAAGTCAAATCGCAAGTGTGCCTGTGTTGTTCTGAGTTGTTTGTCTTTGAGAAATGAGGTTCTGGTAGTCATCACTTGATAAATTGTAACAGGACCCTCCCCATTCTCTTCTCTATCTGCCCTGTGAATTTGTTCCTCCTGATTGAGTCAGTCAAGATGGGAATGCTAATTTATCACCGTGGTCTTTTATCAATGTCACTTTGATACCTAGACAGCGGAGCTTTCCTGTCTTTTTATTATTATTATTATTATTCTTTTTTGGCAGTCACCGTCACCGACCCCACCTCTCCTCTTTTGACTCCCTGAACCTCAGGCTCTTCTTGGTTGGGACTTTGGCAGAAATAACCTTTGCTTCATCTTTCTCATTAGACTGTAGCACAGAGCTAATAATGTGAAATACACGTGACAAAACTGTGTTCGCTACACACATGTGCACAGCTATGATTTTGTTTTAAGTGAACAGGTAAGATCAAAAGCAAGAAACAAAGCAGTTAGGACTCTTCCTATTTTTCTGAAACTCTGAGTCTACCATAGTATCTGTCATTTTCCATGATGGTGTTGCAATGGAGAGGCTAGATAGAGTCCACAGTCCCTGTGTGCGGGATGCCATCTCTTAGATCTGCAGACATCCTTATCTGGCTTGCCATTATCTGTAAAAATCTCACTGAGAGCATTTCTCATTAAGAGCTGCGGCATTATGTGAGCACTTAGCAATAAAAATATTTAGTGTGTTTGATTAACCCACTAGAAGTCAGTGCCTTATTAATATAAAAATGAGTGCACATGTAAATACATCTATGTAACTACTCAGTTTTATCAGACATGCATTAACTCTCAGGTTGTTCCTCCACTTAGTAGCAGGTGCAGATAATTCAGAGATGAATGAGACAGGATGTCCTCCAAAGCTCAGTCAAGTGGCTGAGACAGACAATGTGAGCACATGATCTTGGTATGATGACAGCTCTCAGGAGCGGCTGCAGAATGGATTGATAGACACGCCGAAGGCTTAGGAGTCAGAGTGTCCCTAGAGATGTCAACCTCCCCAAAGATCCTTGTAGCCTTCTAACCTTGGGAGCCACTTAACTCCTCTGACAGGTAGTCAGGTGTGCCTGGAGTGTGGGACACAGGGCAGAGGGTATGGTAATGGTGGCTCATGTGGCCTGAAAGTGAAATTCACCAGCTCAGGGGGGCTTTATCTATTACACTGAGAAGTTTGGACATGAATCTACAAAGCCTCTGTTGAAAAATATCCAGTAAGTCTAGATCTATCTACCACCGTGCTGGTAGCCATGTAGAAATAAGAGTCCTGGAGCTTGGGTGGATATAGATTGAATCACGGGCAAGAGGAGGCAGGAATACCAGCTTAGAAGTAATTGCAACACTAACAAAACCACAGCAAACACAAAAGCACTGGTCTGAGGACTTATAACTCATCCACTGCCCATTAAAACCCTACAATATGGGTAATCTTTTTTACCCTTATTTCACAGACCCAAGGTGTGAGGTGCAGAGAGGTTAAGTAACTTGCCCGTGACCACACAGCTAGTGTGACTCCGGAGACCCTGCCCTTAGCCATTACGCGACACTGCAGTAGTCCAGGCGAGAAAGTTCGAAGGCCTGAACCAAGCTCAGGGATGGTGAAATGCGCTTTTTATTTGACTGTATGTTTTACACTTGTTATCTTTCTGCCTATTACATTATTCTTTATTTTTTGGAACCATAGGCTTCAGTACAGGCCCTATGAATTCTGTGAATTATTATTTGTTTTATTGTGATCTAAGAGAGCTTACTCTAGTGCCGAGTAAATAGCAGGTACTTACAACTGTTTACCAGACGTACCAAGGTGATGGGGTCAATGCAACTAACATAATGCTTACTCCGAGGCAGGCAGGCAGGCAGAAGCCTCCACCATCTCTTCATTCTCCAAATTGCCGCTCATTTCCTTAGCCTAGAACTCCTTCCCCTTCCCTTGCGGGGACACTGACAGAAACGCGTCTGGACTCCAAGCCCCAGCTAGAGAACAAGGCAGCTCCCCTGTGCAGCCTGGGCTGTGTCTGCCCCACCCACCGCCTCCCCACCATGACTTAGAACACGCTGAGCCGTCTTACAGATGTCTCGTGTCTGCCCCTCCCCCCCCCACACACACCTTTAACAGCCCAGGGAATGGGGAACATGCTGTTTAACCCACCGCCTCCCCACCGTGACTTAGAACATGCTGAGCCGTCTTACAGATGTCTCATGTCTGCCCCCCCACACACACACCTTTAACAGCCCAGGGAATGGGGAACATGCCGTTTAACCCACCGCCTCCCCACCATGACTTAGAACACGCTGAGCTGTCTTACAGATGTCTCGTGTCTGCCCCCCCCCCCCCCCCCCCGCACACCTTTAACAGCCCAGGGAATGGGGAACATGCCGTTTAACCCTGTGTGGACCAATACGTAGCAGGGGAAAGAAACCGTATGAAAGGACTGTTAACATTTGGAGAACAGTAACTGAAGAACAATGTCTACAGTGTGTGTATGGATGGAATTGCTGTGAGCCGAAGTCAAACAAAGGTTGTCCCACTAGATTGCTCTGCATAACATAGTGAGCACGGAACGCACGAGTGTATGGTTTCCTTGGCCTGACCTCCACAGCCCTTTCTGTCTGCCCCTAATGCCCTGCACTAACCCATCGCCTATGCCCCGGTGTGACACGCCCCCTCCGCCCACTCCAAACACCGTGCTCTGGTTCTCTAGATGCCTCGAATTCTTGGACTGTGGCTGTTTACTCAGCTACCTCTTCAATCCTGTAACCACGGCGGACACATCTAATTGATCATCGCCGAGCATAGACTCATTCCCCCCCCCCTTTAATTAAGTGTATCGGGCTGACACTGGTTCACAAAATTCTACCAGTTTCAGGTGCACAATCCCACAATGCGTCACCTGTCCGCTGCGTTGTGTTCACCCTCGGCGGCCCCCACACTGCTGTTGGAGTCCATGGATTCCTTTTCAAGACTTATGTCAGGGTTGCACTTAAGACTGCCACCAAAAACCATTTGAAATCAGACGATGAGATTAAGTTCCTTATTGCCAAATAAGCACATGTGCTTCCCTGGCCTTGGAATGGGCTGCTTCATCAGTTCACTTCCTGCCGGCTCACCTCCTCCGTGCAGCGTCCTTGATCCTGGGGATGTAAGTACAGCACAGGGAACAGAGGCAATAAGACCATAATAACTATGTCTGGTGCCAGGTGGGGACTGGAAATACCTGGGGAAACACTCTGTAAAGCATACGATTGTCTAACGCTGTGCTGTACACCCGACACTAATACAAAATAATATTGAATGTCAACTGTAATTGAAAAAAAATTTTTTTAAATATAAACCTCCTTTAATAAAATCAAGAGAGCACTCCCTTTGTCCCAGTACAGAGTGGCACTGCAGAGACCCTTCCTGTGGGCAGTCTGGCTCCCCGGTGGGGGAAGTGACAGCCACCTCCACGCCTGACATTACTTCTTCTCTTAGTGATGTAGAGCAGCTATAACAAATGCCACAGACTGGGTGGCTTAAACAATAGATATTTATTTCTCACGATTCTAAAGTCCGAGATCCAGGTGCTAGGAGATTTGGTTCATAGGAAAAACTCTTTTCCTGGCTTGTCCATGGTCCCCAACTCGTGTGCTCACATGGCCTTTCCCGGAGAGGGGGGGAGAGAGAGAGAGAGAGAGAGAGAGACAGAGAGGGAGGAGACAGGCTCTCATATCTCTTCCTCTGTGTATGAAGACAGTAATCCCATCATGAGGGCATCCCCCCAATGATCTCATCTAAAGCCGAGTGCCTCCCAAAGGCTCTGTCTACATATGACATCACACTGGGAATTAGGGCTTCCACGTGACCATTGGCAGAACACATTTGGTCCATAACATTTGTAAAACTTCTTGTGGGTGGTAGGAACACTCCTTATATTTCCTATGGTGCTAATCTGTGCCCGGCACTCAGTAGGAGCTCAAGGACACTAGAGTAACTGACTGATGCACAGAAAGCTGCAAAGCCAACGAATGTCGGATCCAGTTGTGTATAAACCAATGCAACGGATTCTGAGGGGAGAACTATGAAAGCTAATTTGCTCTAGGATGTCAGTGTCATTCTTTGCTTTCTTGGCTTCCGAGCTGCATGAACACCTTGGCTTCCAGACAGATGGACAGCTTTGGACTGAACTAAATAATCGGTCAAGTCTGAAGAGCATCACCTGATATGTCTGCAAAAACACTTCTCTTTCAAGATTACTAAAAGCCACAAGGAAGGCAGTGATAATACAGTGGAAACAATGATATACTGGTCAAAAGAAACACTAATGCACCCTCCTTAAGGGAAACAAATTTTAATGTGCAAACAAGCAAACCCCCTAGCTCCATCTTTTCTCTTCTTTATTGTCACACAGAAGTCCCACCTCTAGGACTCTTGGCTCTCAGCCCTTCCGCAATAGTTGTCTCTGCCTTCTGCTCTATAGCCTTCCTTTCCTTCTTCCTTTCCTTCCTTCCTTCCTTCCTTCCTTCCTTCCTTCCTTCCTTCCTTCCTTCCTTCCTCCCTCCCTCCCTCCCTCCCTCCCTTCCCCCCTCCCTCCCTCTTTTTCTCCCTCCCTCCCTTCCTTCCTTTTCTCTTTTCATCTACTTTCACAAGATAATTTTCTTTGGGTTCTATACTTCTCACACCACTCTTTCATGTCCCTTTTCTCAATTTATTCCCCCGCCCTCTTTTGTTCGGAGAGATTTTCCTCCTCAAATCCATGGTGTAGTCGCCAGAACAGCCAGCCCTGTTCCAGCTGCTGAAGGGGAAACAACACCACACAAGTGTACAGGGGGCTTAGGTTTTCACCTTCATTTTTAAGGTAACATCACTTTCTGTAAACCTAAATTTCCACATGCATAAAATAACGGGTACCGTGTGACTGGAACCTGGGACAGCTCTTCATTGGAAACTGACCACTTCCGTGGATACTGAATGTGAAAACCCAGCCACCAGGGTTGGGATGCTGACATTGGCTTGATGCGTAATGGGACCTTTTCTCGTAAGCCCCTGGGCTTTTAATTTATTCCATGTATAGGCATGCATTTTCTGAGATCTGCTTGGTTCTTTTCACCTAGGACAGTGGTCGGCAAACTCATTAGTCAACGGAGCCAAATATCAACAGTACAACTAAAATTTCTTTTGAGAGCCATATTTTTTAAACTTAAACTATATAGGTAGGTACACTGTTATTAACTTAATTAGGGCACTCCTAAGCCGGCCTTTGCTAAAAACGTCCTCAATCTGATTGAGCCGCGTGTGGTTCCTGAGCTGCGGTTTGCCGACCCCTGACCTAGGACAACTGTCTCCTGCAACATAGTGTCATTCCTTTCCATGTGACAGGTAGAGAGAAAGGACAGGCTGTAAATGCTCTGGATTAAAATGCCTAAATCTGAGAATGTAAAAGGGACAGGGAGCTATAAGCACCTCTCCTGATGGTGGCTGACAGCCTTAGACTGGATGTAACATTTCTCTTCACGGAGGACAGGAAAAGAAATTGTTTTTAAAAGGTGCATCACTACCATAAGCTCTTCCAGGTTTACTCTAACAGAAATCCTGCCTGATTTAGGATTCAAGTGCCAATTGAGAGCAGAGGGGCTGCCTTCCCTCATACCTCCTCCCAGTCACCCCTTTCATGGACCACATTAAAATACACATTCAGGGTTAACGGATGTTAATCAGTAACATCATATTGTTAAAATGAGGTGTTAGCAATTCAGAGCTGGGAAGGTACTCCAGGATAACTTAGGTCACTGGTTTAGTTTCTAGATATGCAAGCCGGGTTCTGTGTTGTTCACATAACTTGGTTAGTGTCGCACAGGGAGTTTGAAAATACTGGTGCTCGCTGGGCCTTGGCATGCAGCTTTTGTACCATATGCTTCTACTCGACGAGGTGGATATTTGCTTAGAACCACATCCACTCAGAGCCGAAATGAACACCTAGGACTCTGACTCCCAGTTCAGAAATCTTTCATTCTGTGCATGTTCTAAAATTGATCTACTCGTTAATTAGTTTGCTAAAAAGACAAGTGGTTTTGCATCACTTATGTTGTGTATTTACTCCCAAGAGTTGGGTATCGGTGCTGATTGAGCTCAGTGCATATGCCTGGCAATTAACGTATATTATCCACGTTATCACCTATTTCAGAAACTGTGCTATGGGTTGTATGACTCCAGTTTTTGAAATGAGGTGGATTACTGAGGTTACTTATACAGTATTTCCTAAGGTAACAGGATGAATCCTGGACTTTGGATTGGCCTATATTTAGTTGAAAGCCCACATAATTTCCACAAAACCATTCTTCTACCTGAATCTTCCAAGTAGCATCAAGACTGAACACAATGTAAAATTAATCACAGTATGGTAATTTTCCTATTATTGAATATCCCCTAATGTTCATGATCATAATGAAAAAAAGTTTAAATATATATATGTATACACACACACACATATATATATATGTTTATCTCATATATACATATGAGATACATTATATGTGAGTATACATAGTGGGCAAAACTCGGTTTACAGTTGTGAGTATACAAAACAGTTTATTCTTGTACTGTTTATTAATTGTATTATTTTCCATATGAACAACTGTACACTGGCTTTTGATCAACCCTGTATAATCTATATTCAATTAATTAATTATACACATTTTATTATATTTTTTTTTCCTGGGGCTAGTCCATTGCATAGTAAACTAGAACAAAAGGGAGAGACTTGCAGAGATGTTGCCCGCACAGAAACTATGTATTCTTTGCAGAAGTGACTATTATTCAGAATACCATTCCAGACCTGGTTTCCTTCTGCCCAGTGCATGAAGCAATCGTATTTCCCAATAGCCTGGTCATGAATTAACCCTATCACTGCAGCACTGGGCCTTCCAATACTCCTCAGATTTTGATGCACATTCTGTCTTCATCATTAGCATAGCTAACATGTATGCCAGGAACAGCACTGAACTCTTCAGTACATTTTTTCATTTGATCCTCCCAAGACCACTACAAAGTTGATACAATAATTAATCTGCTTTCACAAAACTAGAAAATTTTACTTCAGAGACTTTAGCATTTTACCCTAAGCATGCAGATTGGGCATAAATATTGAGAACTGGAGCCTAAACTCTCTGACTGCTCTCCCAAGCTCAGACCAAGGCCTCACTCGCTACCAAACTCTACAAGTTGTAGGTCTTGTCACCAGAGTGTCTAGTATCAACTCTTTGAGGAAAACCCCAAAGTTATACATTGTAACAGCATGCCATGTTCCCAAGGCATAGCATTTAGTTTTTATTTTCCCAGGCTCTTTAAGATTAGTGTTAAAGCAAGAAGACATATCAAGTTTTGTGTGTGAGTCAACGCTAAGCTCATCCAACATCCATGATCTATGCTAGCATCCATTCCATTAATCATACACAAATTAAAAAAAAAATTTAAGTAAAATTTATACACACCCAACATATATACACACAGATGAATAAATAATCAAATCTTCCTTTTGATATGAATCTTAAACTTAAGCAAAATACAATCGCTATTATTTATAATAAAAGAAATAGGAAGAAATGTAAAAAAAAATTGTATAGAAAATAGAATATAATGATTTAAAGTTAAATGGTAGGATACCGAACTTGACCTTGGTTTACAGCTATAACATTACTGAATCTACTAAATACTCCAGAAGGAAGCAAAAGACCATTCAAAGAAGTGTTTCATGTGAACATCGGTGTTGGAGTGTTTGATTTTTGATCTATGGGGGTGCGTTGGCCCCAGGATGAATGATCCAGGAAGGTATGAAGGACACTGAACTCCCACCCTATCACTGAGTTGCCTGACCCCTAACAATTTAGTAGAATTATTATGTAGAATGGAGCTCTGTGGCCTTGCGCATGGCTAATCTGCTTCCCGAGTCTCTGCCTTTTCACTTACAAAACGAGGGATGATTTTGGTCAAGGTCTACAGTGACTGGCATGCCTACCCTATTCTGTCCCAGGAGTGAATCAAGTATTAGAGAGGAAAAAAACTAACTACTTGGGGAATTAGCGATCTCACATTCACCTGCCCCTCAGTTTTAGGACAATTAGGGGGTCAGCCATTGAGAGACTAGAAACAGTGGAGATTTCTCTTTTATGTCCCACTGAATGATTGCCGTGGGTGCAGCTTTCCAGATTTTCCAGAGCTGGTTTCATCTGCTTTTCTCCTTCTGAATGCCTCTAGGTGGGTGTGTGAAAATGTTTGGATATAAATACATGCGCATTGCTCAGAACCCTTTAAAATGTCTCCATCCCACGTCTTCTGACAGGTGAGTCATCCTAAACCATGCTTCTCTTCCCAGTGACAGAGACTGCAGTCCACCTAGCCAGGAGTCTAGCTAGCACCTGTCCGTCTCTCTGGCCACCCATCTAATCTCCCGGGAAGTTCAGCTCACTTTCATAATTTCTTGACTCTATCCAACCGCCTCACCGCCACTGCTCTGTTCTCATTGTCCACCATCTCTGGGCTATGATATTAGAAGAGCCCCCTAACCGGTGTCTATGAATCCCCTGTGCCAGACATTCTAACTAGAGAGTTAATGTTCAGAAATGCACATCTGTCCCAGTTCATTGCACACCTGTTCCTCCCGGCCTTACCCCCCTTTATTCGAGACACTCTTTATATCCCTGCTGTGATTGTCCTTTCTTCCTAGACTACAGATAGGCAGCCTTGTCATGTCCCACTAGACCAGGGGTCCCCAAACTACGGCCCCCTGAGGCCATTTATCCGGCCCCGCCGCACTTCCGGAAGGGGCACCTCTTTCATTGGTGGTCAGTGAGAGGAGCACAGGATGCGGATGCATCTGCATCCTGTGCTCCTGCAGTACTGTATGTGGCGGTGCCACAAAGCCCGGCATCGCTCATGTGCAGTACTACTTCTGGTGATGCAGGACACACGCGTCAGGGCTCTAGAAGCATGTTATGTGAAGCACATCACCGGAAGCAGTGTGAAATAACAGCAGAAGTAGGAAGAAAGGCAGAGCACTATAACCATTACTACACAGTTCAATGGTCCCCATACTCCCCAAATGTACAACAACATAATGGCCCCTATAACTTCTCTTTGCCCAAAAGTCTCCCCCCACATTACTACATACCAGGTTTCCCCTATTATAAGACCCTGTATTATATTAATTTTACCCCCAAAATACGGGGGCTTATTTTTAGTTCCCATTGAAATACTGGTCAGTTTGTTGATTTAAATTTACTTGTTCTTTATTTTAAATATTGTATTTGTTCCCGTTTTTTTTTTTTTTTTTTTTTTTTTTTTTTTTTTTTTTTTTTTTTTTTTTTACTTTAAAATAAGGGTATGTGCAGTGTGCATAGGGATTTGTTCATAGTTTCTTTTTATAGTCTGGCCCTCCAACGGTCTGAGGGACAGTGAACTGGCCCCCTGTGTAAAAAGTTTGGGGACCCCTGCACTAGACCCTGAATGTCCGGTTCCTACTCACCTGTCCTCCCTCTGGGTCCATCCCTACTTCCCCTCTGCAGTGGGGAATTCTGGCCTTTTCTCGTCTGCTCATGCAAGCCAGGCTGTCTTTGCTCACAGTGTCCCTCCAGCCCGAGTGACTGCCACTCCTTCTTCAGCTCTCAGGGCACGTCCTCCTTCTCCGGGAAAGCCTTCTTTGAGTGTTATCCCCGTTTCCCGCAAATGGGCTGCTTTCTGCTAACGCTCTCATAATGCTGTTTCCTTTACATGCAACATCGGCTCTGAGATCCTGGCTCTGCTGTGTTCAACCCTGCCACCGGGGAGAGGCCTCCCAGCCTCTCTGTGTTCAGTTTCTGTGCCGGCAGAGTGGGAGCGATGACGTCGACACTGGTGTCATGTTGGGGGAATCAGGGGAGATAAAAGAGGTCATAGTGGGCATGTGTTTGCTTTGTTGTTGCCTTTAGTGGATCTGCATCTTCAGTGCACAGAGAATCACCTTTACACACACACACACACACACACACAGCACACACACTCTACTCTCTTACCTTTCCAGAGAGCGTACCCACGGGAGTGTTAGATGGCTTATTTCAAACCCAACCTTAACCATCTGAGTAGTATGGAAGGAGAAACTGAGGCATGGAAAAAAATCCCTCTGCTGGCTTCTCTCCCATGTGCCTCTTTCTTTAGAATGGCGGTTAGAAGCATGGACACTTCACCATGACTGCCTGGGGTCAAGTTCCGACTGGACTGCCTTTTTGGTGGGTGACCTTGCATAGCTTAAGTGTTGTGATTCCTCTTGATAATGGAATAGTGACAGGACTTAACCCATAGACTTGTAATTAGGATTTAGTAAATGCACTAGAAGAGGGTCCCGATGTCGGAAGCACTGCATGGGTTCTAACTAGCATTACAGATCAGCTTTTACCCATCTTGAAAACGTGGTTACTGAGGTCTTCCTGTCCTAGCATGACGACATTGTTAGAATTCAGAAAAGGGACTGGGGAATGAGTGAAAGAGAAAGCCCGCCCTCCCACAGTCACCTCTTTACATTATTTATGTGTCATGTATATGAAAGTTAGGCAAGAGTGAAGAAATCCATTTGTTTTCTTGTCTGATCTAAGTCAGCATTTAGGGCCATGAGCAGAATGAAAGTAACATATTATACCAAGCAACCCCTTTTCTCTGCAATGTCTTTCTTCTGACAAAGTTTCTGTGTCTTTTCTCGGGATGTTTACTGACATATAAATGAGGTCTTCAGACCATATTCACTGGAAAAAAAAAAGAATGCTTGGAAGAGGAGTGAGGGATAGAAGTATCTACATTTATTTATTTGTTTGTTTATTTATTTATTTATGACAGAGAGACAGTCAGAGAGAGGGACAGACAGACTGGAAGGGAGAGAGATCAGAAGCATCAATTCTTCGTTGCGGCACCTCAGTTGTTCATTGATAGCTTTCTCGTATGTGCCTTAACCGGGAGGCTATAGCAAACTGAATAACCTCTTGCTCAATTTAGCGACCTTGGGCTCAAGCTGGTGAGCTGTGCTCAAAGCAGGTGAACCCGCACTCAAGCTGGCGACCTCGGGGTCTCGAACCTGGGTCCTCCGCATCCCAGTCCGACGCTCTATCAGCTGTGCCACTGCCTGGTCAGGCAAGAAACTATATTAAGTGCTGATGAGTCCCTGGGCATGGGGACAAGAAGTTGATCTCATTCATATCTTCTGAAAACCCTGTGAGGTCTAGGAACCCTCCTTGCCTTGTGGTAGAGACAGCAATCATATCTCATTTCTCTTTTCCCCAAAGCAAGACATCATGCCCACCCCATTCAGTTTTTCCTGAGCTATCCCTTAAAATTGCTATTTTCTTTGAGACATTTCCCAGTCTTGACCCTTAGCCAACCCTGCTGAATCTAAACCAACATTTCCTTATAGAGAAACAGAAATTTGGCCATGATGTCTGGACCAAAAAGACATGGCTATGCCTCTTTCTGGAATGACTTTCCCTTTCTCCCTGTCTGGCCAACTCTTATACATCAGTGTGTAATTCAGAAGGAATCTCTTCCAGGATGTACTCCCTACTGTCCCCCTTCCCCCTAGGAAGGACTTCCGTATTCTTTGCTATGCTCTAGTCATTAGAAAGGCCACCGTGAACTTGGCACTTCCTGTGCTCACTGGGCCACTGCCCCACTGTTGCTTGGAGAATGAGGGCAGAGTGTCCGTGGAGATGATAAATTTCTCCTGAGTACAGACTGTTAGTTGGCTCTTCCAGGGGAAATTCCACGAAGGCCTGGCGTTTCATAAAAGAAGCCTTTCTGAACCCTGTTCTCTCCCTACCTGAGCTGTTCAGTCCCCTTCCTTGACTGAGTTCACATTGCCATCCGCCACCTCCGTCAGGGCTGTTCCCATCCTGGCCTCTGATCGTTCGTGTCCTCCAGTACAAGTCTGTCAAGTCCTTGTGGGCAGTGTTGCTCTCTATGTCAGGGGTCGGGAACCTATGGCTCGCGAGCCAGATGTGGCTCTTTTGATGGCTGCATCTGGCTCGCAGACAAATCTTTAATAAAAATAATAACGTTAAAACTATAAAACATTCTCATGTATTACAATCCATTCATTTCCTACCGCTCATGTTCATGGTTGCAGGTGGCTGGAGCCAATCACAGCTGTCCTCCGGGACAACACCAAATTTTGATTGGATAATGCTTAACGTACACGGGTTGTTGTATGGCTCTCATGGAGTTACATTTTAAAATATGTGGCGTTCATGGCTCTCTCAGCCAAAAAGGTTCTTGACCCCTGCTCTATTTCACCTGTGAATCTGTGGTTCTTTGCAAAGGGCCTGACCAACAATAGGTGTTCGATACAGACACCACGTGCAGCACTAAAGGGATCAAGGACGTAGGGAAGGGGGAGCCTCAGGAAAAACAGGTATTTGGAGTTTTTACCATAGACACAGTATTCGGAGACCCCGCTGCCCAAGTCCTGCATCTGAAATATCCCAAGACATCCAACTCCCCAGAACCCTTTATCAGAAGCGCAGGAGGGGAGACTGCACTTGGATGTGTGGACTGCTTCTACCACTTGCTGCCTGTTCAAGAGCATACCCCTGCCCTCAGAAAGAATCCTCAGCTCCCATCCGCACATGGTCCTGCTCCCTAATGGACACAGACATTTCAGTGACATCTGTCACTGATCAGTGCGAATCAAAATCTGCCGTGAACAACCTGGGAAATGAAAGACAGAGCAAGAAGTGTTGTTTCTCAGTGGAAAACTGGGTGCTCCAGAGAGGACTGGCTTTTCATTCAGTGATCTTTGGCAGCACGGCCTCTTCCTCATCAGAGCACATCTGCAGTGCAACTGGGCTCAGTAGACCTCTTTGTCAAATACCCTGTGGGCTCCAAATGCCATCCTGTATGCAACTAAGCCTCTGAATGCTGCCAACTCTCACTAATGTAGCAGGCTTGTGCTCATCTTAGCTGCTGTAACCAACACAACCTAATGATCAGGTCACTGAGAGCAAAACCACTTCGGTTTTTCTATTTTGCTTCCGAGCAAAGACAGAGCATTTTATCATGTCATTGATTTACATTGCATATTTTTCTGAAAGGGTAATTTTACCACTTTAACAGAAATGTTCAGTGGGAGACAGTTTATTCAAAAGGGCAGTTATATACAATCCTACGGAAATTCCCAAGTTAGTACGTTTTGCAAAAGGATGGTAATTATGGCTATAAAATGTAATTATCTATTGTACTAAATGTGAAACTTGGTTGTATACAAAGATGAGTTTATTTTTACTCCAATACTTGTTTTCATAATAATAAAAAAAACACTCCAGTGATTGAAGGAATTTTTATATTATAACATGCTCTAGATAAGGAAGAATATTTTTAATGCCTAAAGTCTTCAGAAGAGAATGTGTCTAAAGAAATCGATAAAACACCATTTATTAGTTTAGGGGTTCAAGAGTAGGAACATGCCAAGTGTCTGATTTGGTGGTAAGTTCTCTACCACGTCCAGATGCTCTGTGCCCTTGGAAGCCGGGGTATTGTTAAACCTGATTTTGAGAGCCAATAACCATAACTTTAATCACGCTAACTGAGCTGCAGCAGAACAAATTATTTTGTTGCAAGCATGGGCCTTCTGGTTTCTTTGTTATGACCTGACACTCCAGTAGTTCATTCAGAAAGGAAGTCATGGTTGGAAGTCATAGTTGCCATACAACTCCTTACAAGGCATACACTTTCTTGAATATTTTAATAGAAGATACTCTGTGAACTTTTGCTCAAACTGTCTAAAAATTGTCAAAACACCCTGAACACCTTCTTGGCATCTGTTAACTGACTGCAAGCCATGGAGCATGGAAAATGCATGCATCTATTGATAGATTACAAGTCATCTGTGAACCTTGGGAAATTGTATTTGTCTCCAGTTTTGTAAGAATTTCAGTGTCTGCTGAACAGCGAATCTTACTGAAAGGATAGAGTTTGATGCTTTAAAGAGAAGAGACTAGTCTTTATTAATCACCTGTAGCATGGATTTTCAACCTTGTTCATCTTATGGCACACATAAACTAATTACTAAAATTCTGCTGCACACCAAAAAAAATATAATTTTTGCCGACTGAAAAAAAATAGGTATAATTGTGGTTCATTCACACTGTGTTTTGTTGTGTTGGCTGTTGTCATATTTTTATTTGACAGTCTATGGGAAAAGAGGTCAGTGCCCCTGATTAAAATAGGTATTGCATGTTTTAAAAATTCTTGCGGCACACTGGTTGAAAATCACTGACCTATTGTAAGCCATACCCATCATGTTCATTAATTCACAGAATTTTCAACATGTTATAATGAAATTATTGGAATTATTTCTGTTCTACAGTTAGAAATTTTAGGCTTTAAGAAGTTAGAGAGTTTAGATCATATACTTAGGAAGTGACAAATTGGGCCTTCAAACTCTTATCTATCTTTTCTCACAAATGCATATATTTTCCTCTAAAGTCTACTGCTACCCACAGACATAAAGTCATTTACAACAGTTGCTTGTCTTTTTTTTTTTAGTATGTGTGGGTGTGAGAGAGAGAAGGACAGGCAGGGACAGACAGACAGGAAGGGAGAGAGATGGGAAGCATCAACTCATAGTTGCGGTACCTTAGTTGTTCATTGATTGCTTTCTCATATGTGCCTTGACTGGCAGCTCCAGCTAAGCCAGTGACCCCTTGCTCAAGCCAGCGACCTTAGGCTCAAACCAGCGACCATGGGTTCATGTGTATGATCCCACACTCAAGCCATCAACTCTGAACTCAAGCTGGTGAGTCCATGCTCAAGCCAGTGACCTTGGGGTTTCAAACCTGGGTCTTCAGTGTCCCCGGGCAGGCCAATGCTCTGTCCTCTGCACCACTGTCTAATCAGGCAACAACAATTGCTCGTCTTGTGGAGTTTTTCTTTCCACTGTTGACAAAAGGCTATTCTGTAAAGAGAACCCTACATTGCACTTGTGCATTAAGAGATGCACTTTTTGTTTTTGTGACCTTTAATATTCACAAGTGTTTGGTTAGTCTGTGTCCATATGACCATACCATTTTATTCCTGTGCATTATTCAGGGCAGAAATTAGTAAATCCATTGCATGGGTGCTTTTTCTGACTCTCGTTGTACAGAAATGGCTTCCCCAGCGTTGCACTGGGTTAACACGATGGGCATGGGCATACTGCTGGTTGGGAAGCTTGGTGAAAATGAGAACCTCAGAACAAAGCATCAGACCAAAAACAAGGATGAATACGATAGTCCCTCATTTTGACACAGAACAAGCACCAGGGGTCAAAGTTGAATTTCAAATAGGACAAGCGTGGTAATATTCTGTGACAGCTCCCCATTTGACCCACAGAGACAAATACAGCCACTCCTGTGACCCATCATGAGAACTTGTGAGCTTTTGGGATGGGTCCCTTTATCTTGGGTCAGCGGGTGTGGGATGGTTTATCTATTATACAAGTGAAGAACTTCCTTTGCTTTAGGTCATGACAAAGGGGGTCAGAAGTGACATAGAGTATCTCAAAAATTATTTTCACCTTCATTTGAGCTTTCCATTCCAGAATAGAGTGGCTCATTTTCCTAGTTTACACTAATATCATTAAACACTGTAATTGCAAACCAAGTGACTCTGGCAGTCGCTAATCTGTTACATCAGTTCCCCATAAACAGAACAGATGGAAACAGGTGCACGCTCACAGGCCCCCGTATTTTTCTCTGTTAGCAGGCATAAGCACGCGTGGAACTTGTGATTCCTAATTTCACTCCCTCCTGGATCTTAGCCAGAGACACAGCTCTAGTGCTACCCCAGGACCAGAGGCGCCTATGTCTGCACGGGGACTTGCTCTGGGCAGAATGGGGTCAGAACCTCAGGGAAGGGGAGCTGGGGCGGGGTGTATTGATGGTTAAGGCCATGCTGACTACTTTGCTTTTACTCTTTCTGACCTCCTAGACTCCCTGCAGTCTTTTTATAGTTAACCCCAGGTAGTTCATTCGGATGCCCTGCACCGTTTGAATAGTTTTCACTTAGAAACAATCCGGCTGGCATTTTTGTCTCAGGGATGCTTAGGGCATAGGGTGTTCTGAGGAGCTAGCTTGACCTCCTTTGTAAAACTATTGACCAGCATCAAAATGTCAACCTGCATCTCCTTTATTCCAGACTCAAGAGCGGAGTGCCACGTCCTTCCTGACCAAGCCGAAAAGGACGGAAGAATTTCAGTAACCAAAATAAAGAAGAATATGTGAATAGAAATGAAAACAGTGCAGTAAGGAAATCGATGAATTTATCTCTGCCCAGAGGTCATTACTGGGGTGGGGGATGTGTGTGTGGGTAGGGGGGAGGCTATCTCTTCTATTATATAAGAAAAGAAACTTAACTTCGTACTTAACCCTTGTCCTTTGTAGGGTTCCCATTTCTCTAAAAGTAAGTGCAGCCTCTATAACTGAAGTGGACTGTAGAATTTGTTTAGTTTTCTTGTTTTGACTTGTTTATTTTATTTTCTAAAATCATAATTGTCTAAAGCCACAGTAAGCTTTTGTCATGGCTTGAACCCATTAAATGTCCCTGTCTCCCATGCCAGAATATGAATATTTTTATATCTCCTCTTAGTAATATATATATATTTGGAAACATTCCCATAGCCCAGGAGGTTTGGTAAAATTTTAAATATTATATGTTCTCATAGAATGGCAATCCTTTCCTTCTTAACAAGTTTATCAACTTTTCATTTTTCATTCATTGTGTGGATGATTGATCCATATCCATTTCCCTCACTTGACTCTCAACATCACAAAATCTAAAAACTTATCTTCCACTCATCTCTGTAAGACAAAGTTTTGTGCTACTAGACAAAAAAAAATGGTTTTAAATAATATTTCTAAATAAAAGTTTAAATAAATAATGTACTTCAACATTTCTGAGCCATGATTTACTCATTTCTAAAATGGTATGTTGCTGCTATATATCTGCTGGGGATTTAAATGAAACAAAATGAAGCAAAGCCTGTCCAGGGAAAGAGTGATTACTCAATGAACATGCCTTGGCTTCGTCTATGAAAGTTGTCTCTTTCAGGAAGAGTTGTCTCTGGCAGAGTTCCTGTGCAAATAGAGTGTAAACCAGGATCACTGAAGAATTTACTACAGAGTACCTTCTATTACTACTTGATAAACATTGCAATGTTACATATATTAAAAAAAAAATTGGTCCTGACTGTTTGGCTCAGCAGTAGAGCATTGGCCCAGTGTGTAGAAGTCCTAGTTTCAATTCCCAATTAGAGCACACAGGAGAATTGACCAATTGCTTCTCAACCCTTCCCCCATCTATCTCTCTTTCTCCTTCTCCCACAGCCATGGCTCAAAAGGTTTGAGCAGGTTGGCTCCAGGTGCTAAGGATGGCTCCATGGTCTTGCCTCAGGCGCTAAAATAGCTCAGTTGCCAAGCAGTGGTTGAGCAGAGCATCACCCTGTAGGGGGCTTGCCAGGTGGATCACAGTAGGGGCACATGTGGGAGTCTATCTGTCTTCTTCCCTGCCTCCACTTAATAAAAAAATTTTTTAAATGCCTCCCTTCACATTTTTCTTCAGGTAATGATTAAAGCAATGTTCAGTATTTCTAAGTAGTTGTTATTTCTATCCAAGAAGAGAAAGTAAATAAATGTGTATGTTGTTTTTCCTGACACAGAGTAACTAACAGAAAAAAAGAAATGTTCCCTTCAGTTCCTAATGTCTGGGGTCTTACAGAAGAATTGTCATCTTTGCCCATCCCATAATCTATACCAGTTTATAAGAAAGGATTTCAAAATTACCTTCAATTGTACATTGCCAGATGTAGTCTAACCCACGGACATTTCCTTTGCTGTAGAAATGTAACTATACACTTGACTTTTTAGTAATATAAATACATAATCGTAACCTTTATGTACAATATTTTGACCTTGAAAAACCAGTCTCTCTCCCCTCTTCAGCCCTTTTTTGAAAAGTAGTACAAAAGTTATTATCCATATAAATACTGATTTCTAGTTACTTCTACAATGCACAGAACTCCTTTAAAAACAAAAAACAAAAACCATGCCCTATTGAATGGCCTTGCGAGGCACTTGGGAGATTCTTTTATTTTCTTTGTGAAAAGTTTCAGCAAATACTTTAGTTATCACAAAAGCAAATAGATAAAAATCAAGAGTAAAGAAATGAACGTTCATGATAAAATGGGAGTTTAGAAAACAATCAAGTATTTCATATTATAGCTTGGCTAAATCAAGGTTAAAAACAGAATGTTTAGTCTTGAGTTAAGAAAATGATAATTTTTACGAGGCATGCATTATCCTAATGCTGGACTTGCCACTCTGGAAATAAAACCATTGAGCTGGGAGAGGAAAGTTTGGAGGAGCCTTCAGCTGTGTGAATCGAGGGTCATCCTATTCAAAGAAAGCACCAGTGAAAGGCTTTGCCCTGCAGGAGAAATTTCCACATGTAGCAAGGAGACAACTCCTCAGGTTTGGGCTAGAGACTTCACTGTAGCTCAGACAAGCCACAGCGGTGGAAAGCAGAAGACCCCATACAGGAGCATAGCACATGGCCTTGAGTAGTAAGGACATCAGTTGTCCCATCAGCTGATAGCCCAAGAATCCTTCCTCTCTTTACAGACACAGCTATGACTTGGAGCCTGACTGATGTCTTAACTCTTAGGGTTCTCACATGATCCTTAGCCTCTAAGGACAAAGAAATGATGGTAGAGGTAAGGCACTGAAACTATGTCTTTGGCCCTGGCTGGTGGCTCAGTGAATAGAGAGTTGGCCTGGTGTATGGATGTCCTGGGTTTGATTTCTGGTCAGGGTACACAGAGAATTGACCATCTGCTTCTGCCCCACTCCCTCTCCCCCTTTTTTCCCTTTTCCCCTCCCACAGCCAGTGCCTCAGTTGGTTTGAGCGTGGCCCCAGGCATTGATGATAGCTTTGCTGAAGTGCATCAGCCTCAGGCACTAAAAATAGTTCAGTACTTGAGCACCAGCCCCAGATGGGGTTGCTGGGTAGATCTGGTTGAGGCGCATGTGGGAGTCTGCTTCACTGTCTCCCCTCCCTTCACCTTAAGAAAAAACTATATTTTTATCAATTGAGCAGGTAGTCAGTTTAATAGAATTTGGTGGGGAAAAAAAAGTATTTTCACTTTACTTGTACAGAGTGATATGGAACAGTTCTGAAGCATGGCAGCATTTATTCCACACCATAGTTGGCAAAGTTTCTTTTTAATTTCTTTCCTTTTACAGGTAAAGCTGTGGATGAAAGTACTTGAGATCACTGGGGAAATCGGTGGGGAAGTATCAACAGAGATTTTGTGTCGGTTTCAGCATCATAGTGACTTGGTCAGCTGCACTCAAAGGAAGTCAAAATTATGCATGATTTTGAAAATGTGATTTTGTTATATTGTTGAAGGTGTTACTTATCAGGAAGGAAGATTTTTTTTTCCTCTTCCTTTATCACAGTGACTGATTTTTGCACCAGCATCTTGTACCTGATATCTTATTTTCACAAGTCCTAGCCTTTCTACACATCCTCTGATAGATCATCAATGTTCATCGGGTCCTACATTATGTGTGATCAGCATTCTTCTGCTCTTATTTCATTCATCAACAGCCCCTGCACTTAAGACCTTGTAACGTGGCTGTCAAAGTGTGTCAAACATTCGTGGAAATCAAAGCCAAAAATATGCATTAAGAACCGATGGCCATGTGACTGACAAGAACCTAGGCATCCAGGGGCACACCAGTTTCAACTTCCGCCAGCGGTCCATAGTTGATCATAGTTGATTATGAACACTTCACCGGGGATCTGAGAAGGTAAAAACAACGACACGGAAATTCTTCCACAGAGTGATGAAATTCCGTTATGACCATGAAGAGAAGGGGTCCATTCATCTGAGAGGAATGACTTATTTAAAAAGGAAATTAAATATGCTATACATAGATCCTGGCCAGATACCTCAGTTGGTTTGAGGGTCATCTTGATACACAAAAATTGAGGGTTTGAAAAAAAAATTTGAGGGTTTGATCCCTAGTCAGGGCACATACCAGACTCAACCAATGAGTGCGTAAATAAGTGGAACAACAAATTGATGTTTCTCTCTCTCTCTCTCTCTCTCTCTTGCCCTTTCTTTCTCTCTTTAAAAATCAATAAATATAAATTTTACTATAAAATATGCTATATATACATGTTTGTATTAGTAGATATATTTAATTTTTTTTATTTACTGATTTTATAGAGAGAGGTATAGGAGGAGAGATAGAAACATTATCTATTTCTTTCTGTCTCTTTACTAGGAATTGAACTGGCAACCTCTGCTCTTCAGGATGAAGCTTTAATCAACCAAGCAATCCAGCCAAGCCAGTAGATACATTTCTTAAAAATGTAATTCATAGGGTAGATGTTACACCATTTATTGTAGCTGGTTTTCCTTATTAGCTTCAGAAGCACTTTTCAGAGAATTCTGTATATAACAATGACACTCTTTTGGAATGCACTGGCATACTCAATCTTAGATTAAAAAAAAAACAAATGAAAAAAATTGGGAAGCCTCAGTGTCCTTTTCCACAGGGTGTTTTACAATGCTACATTCTAGCATTACAGAAAAGGAAACCCGTGGCTTCTTGGCTCTTCAGGATTATGAAGTCACAGTGCTTGCTTTCATTGCAAAAGGTGAAATGCGATGAATTGTTTACTTTAATTACAATGGATTATCTGCTTTATTTGTAAAAGAGGGCATTCAGAAGATTGTCGTGTATAATATCAGAGGGCCTCGCAGTGGTAATCCAGTCAGCCAACACAACTGGGTCTTGACACTGTGGTCAGTAGGGAGATATTATGATGGAGAAGAGAGAGCCAAAAATGATTGAATCCCTTTTCCTGGTATTAGGCATTTATCTTTCAATTGCCTTAAAGCCATAGGACAGGGACACAAATGAGCGGGGAATTTAGAGGTGCAGAAGGACTTCCAGGCCAGTTTACCTGAGGACACATCTGCCTAAGACCAGGTGTGCACAGTATACATGGCCCTTAAATGTAAGAAATTCAACACATATTTTGTCGTTCTGGTTGTTGGCTTTATCTTGTGTCATAAGTGACTCATCACATTTTTAGCAGCTTCCCCAGGCAAGGTTCTTTGGAGACATTTTTAAAATTTAATTTCACAATCCAGACTATTATTACCATTCTAGAGAACAAATAAAAGGAGGCTTTGAGAGATCAAATATTTCTCCCAAAGTTAGCTCTTAAATGGAAGAGCCAGGAACCCAAAATTTATTGTTCCAATGTCTATATTTATTACTTTGTATTGCTGCCTATTTCTTTCTTTTACTGTTAATCATTTTAAATTCGAAGTTAAAAGAATTATAGAGGCACAAAACACTTCAAAAATAGTACGTAGAGTTCTCTGAGCTCCCCCAATGGTAACAGCTTAAATAACTTCTCAATAGCCAAGCCATGAAGTTGATATTGGTATGATATTCTTGACTAGAGTATAGACGTTCATCAGTTACTGTTCTTTTAAATTAATTTATATAGATGTATATTTAAGGAAACAATATTACAACATTAGGACTTTATATGAGGAACCAGCCTAGCACAAGAAAATTACAAGTTATTCACAGGTTAAGTCCTGCTGTAACACGTACACCGCACACTCAAAATGAATTTTCATTACAAGTGTGATTTCAGAGCCTTAAGAAAAGCAGGTCTTAACAAGTTGTGATCATGTGACATTAAATAGAAATTGTCCCCTCACGGATCCAATTTTCTCTTGAGAGCGAGTGTTCAGTACATGGTTTAATATCAAGTGGTCAGTGTCGGGCTTGTTTTATCTCTGAGTAACAAAGTTCAGAAAGAAATATAAAAATCAATCAAAATGAAAATACAGTGAAATAAAAGATGTGGAGGCAGATGTATGTTTCTGAGTAGATTCTCCGAGCCCTGCACAGCTGAGTAGCAAACCCTTCAGGGTTTTGTGCCTCATGGTGGGAGCCTCAGCATGAATTAAAGGAAGTTAGAATGACTCCTTTTCTTCTCTCTCAATAGCCCCGCCCAACAGAATTAAGCATTAAAAAAAAAAAAAAAAAGTTTTCCTAGAATGGAAAAAATAGAGCTACTCAATTGACCTGGGGAGAATATGTCTGTATAAATACATGTTATTATTTTCCAAAATAATAAAAGAAAAAATAATCACTCAGGCCACAAGGAAAAACTAAAATAAACAAGGGCATAGACATTGCGTGTGTGCAGCATTGGTTGTTTGCTATAGGATTTCTGCTATTGGCAGATCCCTATTAGTCAGTAGGTAATGTTTTTTAGGAAATACTTTCAAAGAAATTGGCCCATAATGATAGCACTCGGAGGAAATGGGAGGTTTATAAAGCATGGCTTACCCATTGGGAATTTTTTGAAGGACTGAGCAGATATGTGGAGAAGTGAAAGTTCACTATATCGTCATCAATAAGGCTTAATAAGCTATTGATTTTTTTTCCTCAGGAAAACAAGTCAGAAAGAAATGGGGAGAGTGGATCCTCTGAGGGGAGGACACTATTTCAGCCACCTATCTCTGGTTTTCAGCGTTTTCTTTTTCTCCATGTAACTGTTTCATGTTTCTGATATCAATGTTTTTCCTTCTTTGCTTCTATCCTTCCTTCTCTTCTCCCTTCCTTCATTTTGTCAGTTCTCCTGCACACACACACACACACACACACACACACACACACACACAAATGATTTTACTCATAGCCCTGAGCATAGATACTCCTTTGCTTGAACCTGTCTATTCCTCTTAATTATGTAGGTGACAGTCTGGGCAGATTGCACTGTGTCTTCTCGGGAGTGAGTATAGTGCTGAGCACACCGTTCAGCTGTAGCAAAAAACTTGTAAGCAGATGAATCTGTAACAAGAATAAAGCAAGGATCAGGAAACCTCATGTTTCCTCTAATATGCTCTGTTGGCATCTGGAGCCCAATGGGGAGGTTCATCCTGGGGCTGTGTGGGTGGGGGATACTGGTTTCCCATCTAGGCTACCATGGTCTTGTTTTATAGCTGCTTCTTTTTTTTTTTTTTTTTTTTTTTTTTTTTTATTTCTTTTCTTTTTTTTTTTTTTTTCATTTTTCTGAAGCTGGAAACAGGGAGAGACAGTCAGACAGACTCCCGCATGCGCCCGACCGGGATCCACCCGGCACGCCCACCAGGGGCGACGCTCTGCCCACCAGGGGGCGATGCTCTGCCCATCCTGGGCGTCGCCATGTTGCGACCAGAGCCACTCTAGCGCCTGGGCCATCCCCAGCGCCCGGGCCATCTTTGCTCCAATGGAGCCTTGGCTGCGGGAGGGGAAGAGAGAGACAGAGAGGAAAGCGTGGCGGAGGGGTGGAGAAGCAAATGTGCGCTTCTCCTGTGTGCCCTGGCTGGGAATCGAACCCGGGTCCTCCGCACGCTAGGCCGACGCTCTACCGCTGAGCCAACCAGCCAGGGCATATAGCTGCTTCTTATTCTTCTTGTTCTACTTCTTCTTTCTCTTTTCTTCTTCTTCTTTCTCCTCCTCCTCCTCCTCCTCCTCCTCCGCCTCCTCCTCCTTCTTCTTTTTTCAAGTGACAGGAGGAGAGATAGAGAGACAAACTCCCACATGCACCCCAACCGGGATCCACCCAGCAACCCCTGTCTGGGGCCATACTCGCCACTGAGCGACTTTTAGTGCCTGAGGCAGTAGCTCCACAGAGCAATCCTCAGTGCCCAGGGCTGATGCACTCAAATCAATCGAGCCATGGCTGCAAGAGGAGAAAAGAGAAAAGAGAAAAGAGAAAGAGGGGGAGGGGTAAGAAGAAGATGGTTGCTTCTCCTGTGTGCCCTGACCAGGAACTGAACCTGGGACATCCACACACAAGGCCAACACTCTACCACTGAGCCAACAGGCCAGGGCCAAATATATGCTTCTTAACAGTATGGAATATTAGCAATATAAACTAGAATTCGGCAAACTATCCTAGTAATTACCTGGAGGAATTCATATAAAGTGTATTAATTCCTGGACCTTAGCAAAATTAACTCGATAATAATTTTTAAGATGGGAGTTAGAGAAAAATACTTTAAAATAAACATCCTGGCTGATTCATATGTACCATGAAGTTCGGTTGTCAGTAATCTAAAACTTCTGAAATTGCAAGCTCTGTTGGGTTTGTGACAACTGACTTCCTAACATCCCAGATGGGTTTGTTTAATGTAGAGCTCCCTTTTAATTCTGGAGTCTGCTGGTCCTGCTGCTGTCTTCATGAAAGATTGTCACAGGACAGTTCATCAGGGGCTTTGGAAGTCCTTGTCCAGCTTAAGTCTGTTAGGAACCAACTTCCTGAAAATTCCTTACTCTGGATCTCTTGGGAGATTTTGCAAATATCAGTCAAATTCTCTCATTTGTTACTTAACTTTTCCAGGGATCTGTTTTCTTTTTTTTGCATTTTTCTGAAGCTGGAAACAGGGAGAGACAGTCAGACAGACTCCCGCATGCGCCCGACCGGGATCCACCCGGTACGCCCACCAGGGGCGACGCTCTGTCCACCAGGGGGCGATGCTCTGCCCATCCTGGGCGTCGCCATGTTGTGACCTTCCTGGGTGTCGCCATGTTGCGACCAGAGCCACTCTAGCGCCTGGGGCAGAGGCCACAGAGCCATCCCCAGCGCCCGGGCCATCTTTGCTCCAATGGAGCCTTGGCTGCGGGAGGGGAAGAGAGAGACAGAGAGGAAGGCGCGGCGGAGGGGTGGAGAAGCAAATGGGCGCTTCTCCTATGTGCCCTGGCCGGGAATCGAACCCGGGTCCTCCGCACGCTGGGATCTGTTTTCTTATCTGTAAGGTGCTGATCCTCTAAGATTAGAAGAAAGATGAAAACAAAAATCAGGTTCGAAGATTGTGGCACTTAGAAATCCCTCAATAAATGTTAGTAACAGTCTTCTTTTATAATAACAGAAGTTGTTCTTTAAATCCCTTTCATTGAAAAGCAACAATAATAGTCACCGAAAAGAACAAGTCCTGCACTGTGAGAAAAATGTAGTCATTTTCAAAGCAGCTAACTCTTTGGTATAATAAATATAAATATGTGCATATATAATAGTATATCACCATATATTTAAGTACATATATGCATTCATAATTGTATGTACATATGACTATTTGTAGTTTCTACTTATTAACACCAAGTACACATATTAATACCAAGTACAGGAAGAGTTAATTCCCACACACACGACATTGACTAGAAATCTCATATCCCTGGGGAGTTTGTGAAGCTCAGGTACAGAGATAAATTAGCATGTAGTTTTATAGATATGCAGTGATGAATGAGGTCGTAAACACAGGAAGCTGGCTTAGACATAATTATCTGTGTTAGAATTCTGGTGGGATTACTTCTTAACTGTGCGATCTTGGAAAAATTTACCTAACTTCTCTGTGACTGTTTTCTACTCTAGAGACAGGGATAATAATCAATTTGCCTGAGTGTGTTGTGTAAAGTACTTGGACAAATATTACCAAAAACATCGTAGGTGCCAGCGCACGGCTTTCATTAGGAAAGCACTTAGCCGACTCTGTGGTGTAAAGAAAGCACGTAATAGGGTGTTACAAGCTGAATTGTGTTCCCGCAAATTTCATATATTGCCATCCTAACTTTGTAACTCAGAATGGGACTGTATTCGGAGCTGTGATACTGATGCAATCTGACTGGGGTCCTTACAAGAAAGCAAGGATCTGGACACAGAAAAAGACACTAGGCCTGACCGGTGGTGGCGCAGTGGGATAAAGCGTCAACCTGGAACACTGAGGTTGCCAGTTCGAAACCCTGGGCTTGCCTGGTCAAGGCACATATGGGAGTTGATGCTTCCTGCTCCTCCCCTTTCTCTCTCTCTCTCTCTCTCTCTCTCTCTCTCTCCCCCTTCTCTCTAAAAATCAATAAATAAAATATTAAAAAAAATTTTTTTTTAAGAAAAAGACACCAGGAAGGTGAGCGCACAGTGAGGAAGCAGCCATCTACAGGCCGAGGGGAGAGTCTTCAGAAGAAACCAGCTGATACCTTGAAATTGGACTCCTAACAGCCAGGACTGTGAACAGATCTCTCATGGTCTGATTTACATATTATAAAGAATGCTATTTAAAACTTATCTGCTTTTTATTTTTTTATTTTAAGAGAGAGAGAGAGGCAGGGAGAGAGAGCCAGAGAGACAGGAACAGTGAGCTGCTTCTATACGTGCCCTGACCAGGGATTGAACCAGCAACTTCTGTGTGTCAGGACGATGCTCCAACCAAGTGAGCTATCTGGCCGGGGCTGCTGCCTTTAATCACAGTGACTTCAAGCCCATACTTTCTCTGACACACACCACTGACTTCAAATGTGATCTAGGAAGGAGATTCTCCTAGTCACCCTCTTGTTGGATAGTTCTGAAAGAGTCGCTACTCAGACTCTTGTGTTCTGTGTCAGCACGGGACCGATCTGATGACTGGACAGACCTTTCTCTGCACGAGGAGTCCAAGCCTCTACGTCTTCACCATCAGGACTCCCTAAGAGAGAGGGCGTAGGCTTCCTTCTCACATTTCATGTTTTGTTCTCAGATGTCGCTGGACCCTATTATGTGCACTGCTCAAATTCTGAACACTCTGTCAGAAGAGAAATAGATAGATGCGCTTTCTCTGAGAACTTTGCGTACTTTCTCTTCCTCGCCTCTACCTCCCTTTCACCCACTCTCCTGCCAGTCTCACTTCTTCGTGCAGTAAATAGCATCATTGCCACACCTACAGTGATTAGAAATCACCACGGGTGTGAATCACGTGCTGGAGAGAATACGCAACTTGAACCATCAGTGTTGTCTTAGAGCAGGGGTCCCCAAACTTTTTACACAGGGGGCCAGTTCACTGTCCCTCAGACCGTTGGAGGGCCAGACCATAAAAAAAACTATGAACAAATCCCTATGTATACTGCACATATCTTATTTTAAAGTAAAAAAAACAAAATGGGAATACAATATTTAAAATAAAGAACAAGTAAATTTAAATCAACAAACTGACCAGTATTTCAATGGGAACTATGCACCTCTCACTGACCACCAATGAAAGAGGTGCCCCTTCCGGAAGTGCAGCGGGGGGCAGATAAATGGTCTCAGGGGGCCGCATGAGGCCCGCGGGCTGTAGTTTGGGGACCCCTGTCTTAGAGCTATGTGTTTGCCCGGTGAATCAGACAAGGTCTTTTGCTTCTTGTAACCTACTTTTTCTTCTGTAAAATGGACACAAGGGGACATCCCAGGGAAGTTGTAAGAATCCAGTGAGTTCAGAGACATAAAAATAAAAAAGACACTCTGATTACTGGCTGGACTGCACTTCTGGCACTGAAATGTCAATATTTGAGGTAAATGCGGGTTCGATCCCCCATCGGGGCATGTACAATCTCAACCAATGAATGCTTAAATAAGTGGAACAGCAGATTGATGTTCCCACTTTCTCTCTCTTCTTTCCTCTCTCTTTAAAATCAATAAATAAAAAAAAATTTAAAAAAATTAATTAAAAAAAATATTACAAAAGGCCTGACCTGTGGTGGCGCAGTGGATAAAGCATCGACCTGGAAATGCTGAGGTCGCCGGTTCGAAACCCTGGGCTTGCCTGGTCGAGGCACATATGGGAGTTGATGCTTCCAGCTCCTCCCCCTTCTCTCTCTCTGTCTCTCCTCTCTCTCTCTCTCTGTCTCTCCCTCTCCTCTCTAAAATGAATAAATAAAAAAAAAATTAAAAAAATTAATTAAAATCAATAAATAAAATAAAACTCAAACCTTAAGTTAGAAAAAAGTAGTCACATCAGAGGAAGCTTACTGATGTTGCATTTCTAAAGGTGTTTACTAGCCACATGTGAGGTGGCTGGAGTTACTGAGATTGTATATGAGATCGTAAAGGATCAGTTAAAGGAGTTAACATATATCCAGTGCTTGCCATGTGCCAGACACTGTGTGAGTCCCTTGTCATACTGTACCTATTGTAATTTAATTCTCACAACAACCGTAAAAGACAAACACTACTAATTTATTTCTCATTTATAGAGGAAGTTATTGAGCACAAGGAGGCAACTAAGGAGAGATATAATTGCTGAATCCTAGAAATGTGATATTGGTTGCTAAAATAATTTTTTCACCTTAGATGCTGGTTCTCATTTTTCACATTTCTATTTTCACCTCTTGGGAACCTTTCCTAATTCCCAGCCATCTTTTAAGTTAGATGCTCCCTAATCTGTCTTCCTTCAACACTATGCATATTTGTATTTTAACACTGGTTAAGATGAACATGCTTATGACAGGAAAAGTCAAAATTCCCTGGCTTGAACAACATGGGAATTGACTTCTATCACGTAATCTCACATAAAATCGACTAATGAGCTTCATGGCCATCGGGACCTGCATTCTTACACATTGCGGCTTTGTAGTTCTACACGTGTCACCTCATAGTCCAAGGTGGCCCCTCAAGCTCCAGCCATCACATCTGCATTCCAGGATCCAGTAAGGAGGATAAGATCAAGAAAAGTGGGCTACTTCTTCACAAGGACAATGTGCAGGAATTTCACACAAAACTACCTGTATTACTAATTTAACTGAAAGTAGTTCCAAGGCCATACCTCACTACACAGAGGAACAGGAGATGTAATTGAATTCCTGGTTTCCACTCTCCTAGGTAAATATCAAGGGTTCCTTTACTAAGAAGAGGAGAGAAATGGATTTTGAGAAACAAACAGTGGTCTGTGTTGGAATCACTGGCGTAGGTCCTAGCAGCATATATGATATTTATACGTCCTTTGCTCCTAGGCTGGCTTCATTTATTTATTTGTATATTTATTCACTTAAAAAGTATATATTTCAGCATCAGTGCTAACTCTCACACTTTATTTGCAGTGTGGCAGAAGAGCATAGATTTCAAAATATTAAGCGAAATGCAATGAATTCCTTCCAGATCTTTTTTTTTAATTTTATTTATTCAATTTTAGAGAGGAGAGAGAAAGGAAGAGAGAGGGACAGAGAGGGAGAGAGAGGAGAGAGAGACAGAGAGAAGGAGCTGGAAGCATCAACTCCCATATGTGCCTTGACCAGGCAAGCCCAGGGTTTCGAACTGGCGATCTCAGCATTTCCAGGTCGACGCTTTATCCACTGTGCCACCACAGGTCAGGCTTCCAGATCTTGATAACCGTGAATTTCCCCTGCAATTCTGGTGCCTTTGGGCTGTTTCTGGCACAAGATACACATTCAAACCCTGTTACTAATTAAGTGAAGGAAAACGTCGGGAGCAACACAGAAATTTCTAGACAACAACAGTCAAGACGTCTATCCGATCTACAGAATGAGAGCCCGTCCTGAAGGCAGATGCCTTGGGTTTAATGTCTACCTCTGCCACTTACTGCAAGACCTTGGGAAAATTATTCAACTTTCTCTAGAATGGTAATAATAATTGCTGTTCCTCATAGCATTTTGGGGGATCTAATTAGATGACAGGTGGCGGGTGAATGAAAGAGTATAAAACACACTGTGAACACTCGATAAATTTCATTTTTTTCTAGGATAAAGTATTTCTCGGTCTCTTTTTTTATCCTGTTCTTTCATCTCAGACTCACAGATCAATTCTATTGAGCCCAGTCCTAACCCATCAGTGACAGAGTAACGATAACCCTCTTTAGTCTACAGGTAAAATATATTTGCAGTAGGACGAGGACACAAGTACTACCCTGTTCCCTGTGCTGTCACCATGGCCAATGGCTTAGTTAAAAATGTCCACCCAAAACAGATGCTGTTGGCAAAGACAGTGATATTTTTTCTGCTCATGTTAAAGCTGTTTCCCAGCTGCAAATTATGATGGTTATAACCCATTTATAAAATGGTGTAGTTTGGTATAAGGTAGCATGATTCCTTCAAATGTGTTCTTCTTTTTTTTTTCAGGTTGCTGTGGCTACTTGGGGTCTTTTGTGGCTCCATATACGCTTTTGGAATATTTGTTCTAGTTCTGTGAAATACACCATTGGTATCTTGATGGGAATTGTGTTGAATCTATAAATTGCATTGGGTAGTCTGGACACTTTAATGATGTTAATTCTTCCTATCCATGAACACGGTACATGCTTCCAGTTATTTGTATCACCTTCAATTTCTTTCTGCAGTGACTTACACTTTTCTGAGTGCCGATCTTTTACATTCTTGGTTAAATTTATTCCTAGGTAATTTATTATTTTTTTGATGCAAGGCCATAGTAATCAAAATGTCATGGTACTGGCATAAAAACAGATATAGATCAATGGAACATAATAAAGAGCCCAGATAGAAACCCACACCTTTGTGGTCAATTAATATTTGACAAAGGAGGCAAGAACAAACAATTGATAGTCTATTCAATAAGTGGTGATGGGAAAATTGAACAGGTATGTGCAAAAAAAAACCACCCCAAAACAAAAAAAAATAGATAATCTTTTACACAAGAATAAACTCAAAGTGAATTAAAGACTTAAATGTTATACTCAAAACCATAAAAATCCTAGAGGAAGACAGTAAAATCTCAGATATTCCTCATAGCAATATTTTTTCTGATATATCACCTCAGACAAAGGAAACAGGAGAAAAAATAAACAAATATGACTACATCAAACTAAAAAGTTTTCGCATAGCAAAGGAAACCATCAACAAAATAGACAGCCCACCAAATGGGAGAACATATTCACTAACGATACATCTGATAAGGGGCTACTACCCCAAATTTATGAAGAACTTATAGATCTCAACACCAAGAAAAAATTCAATTTAAAAACGGGCAAAGGACCTGAATAGATACTTCTCCAAAGAGGACATACAGATGGCCAACAGACATATGAAAAGACGTTCTAAGTTGCTAATCATCAGAGAAATGCAAATTAAAACCACAATGAGATATCACTTCATACTTTTCAGAATGGCTATTATCTATAAATGAACAATAAACAAGTGTTGTTGAGGATGTGGAGGTAAGGGAACCCTTGTGCATTGTTGGTGGGAATGCAGATTGGTACAGTTTCATCAAAAAATTAAAATATGAAGCTACCTTATGACCCAGCAATTCCACTCCTGGGAATCTATCCAAAGAAACCCAAAACACTAATTCAAGAGAATATATGCGCCCCTATGTGCATTGCAGCATTATTTACAATAGTCAAGATTTGGAAGCAGCTCAAGTGTCCATCATTATATAAGCGAATAAAAGCTGTGGTACACAATTTATTCGGCCATGGAAAAGAAGAAAATCTTACCTTTTGCAACAGCAAGGATCGACCTGGAGAGTATGATGCTAAGTGAAATAAGCCAGTCAGAGAAAGACAATTACCACATGATTTCACTTATATGTGGAACCTAATGAACAAAATAAAATAGACATAGACAGAGAACAAACTGACAGCTGTCAGACTGTAGGGCATTGGGGGTCTGGGTGAAAAAGGTGAAAGAATTAAGCAAAAAGAAAATAGACAACAGAATGGTGATTACTGGAGGGAAGGGGGGTGGGGGAGGTGAGAGAGGGTAAAAGGGGGATGAATGGTGATGGGAGGAGACTAGACTTTGGGTAGTGAATATACAATACAATATACAGATGATGTATTACAGAATGGTACACCTGATAGCTATATAATTTTATTAACCAATGTCACCCCAATACATTTAATAAATAAATAAATAGTTCAGTGAGAAGGAAAATAATACTGGGCAGATTATAGGGAAGTATATAATGAATAGAATACTATCAGATTTTTAAAATTTTACTTAACATTGGAAATCCGGGACCCTGAAAGTCTTTCTCAAAAATCACATTCTCTTGTTTCCTCCTTCCTTTTTTTTTTTTTTTTCCCTGAAGCCAGAAACGGGGAGAGGCAGTCAGACAGACTCCCGCATGCGCCCGACCGGGATCCACCCGGCACGCCCACCAGGGGCACGCTCTGCCCACCAGGGGGCGATGCTCTGCCCCTCTGGGGCGTCGCTCTGCCGCGACCAGAGCCACTCTAGCGCCTGGGGCAGAGGCCAAGGAGCCATCCCCAGTGCCCGGGCCATCTTTGCTCCAATGGAGTCTTGGCTGCGGGAGGGGAAGAGAGAGATAGAGAGGAAGGAGGGGGTGGGGTGGAGAAGCAAATGGGCGCCTCTCCTGTGTGCCCTGGCCGGAATCGAACCCGGGTCCCCGGCACGCCAGGCCGACGCTCTACCACTGAGCCAACTGGCCAGGGCCTTCCTTTTCTTCTTAAAAGAATCTTTTGATTTGTGTGTGTGTGGGGGGGGGGGGTAGAGGGAATAGAAGTAATTAGTCCCACAAAACAGAGTTATAAAGAAAATCGGGCAGCTCAATGTTTTTCCACTAAAAAACATGCAAGAAAGTAGGAAGAGAGATGGACCTCCACGTGTTGGCAGGGAGAAAAGCAGTGGTGCATGTTGGGTATACGCATCTGGATTGACAGCAATAGTGGGTCAGAGTCCAGGCTGTGAAGCAGCGGTGCATGTTGGGTACACGCATCTAGATAGACAGCAATAGTGGGTCAGAGTTCAGGCTGTGAGGCTGAAAAGCCGGGGCTCATCTGGGTTCCATTACTTACTCACTGAGTAGTTCGAAAAAGTTAATTTATCTATGACTATACAGCCCAGGCATGGCCAACATATGGCCCGCGGGCTGGATCCAGCCCGCGTAATGAGTTTCTGCGGCCCACAGTTAAATTTTTAATATTCTCCGCTACTTTAAAATCTCAGCTACTGAGAAGTGAAAGCATCTTTGATTATTGGAAATCAAGACATTTAAGAAGATAGTGATACACAGAAAATAATTCCATGTGTGACTAATCTAGGGTTAACTTCCAATAATTGGTTGAATGGATTCACGATACTTCTTTATTTTTAAAAATATTCCATTATAAAGATTTACAACTTTTGTACTAGTCTGTACTCGATATGAACTGTTTGATGTTTAGCGGTAGTGTAAAACCCACATTCTTTTAGGCAAAGTTTGCCAGAGTACACCCAAGGTCAAACAATCTGTTATTTTTGTGGTCAAGTGTGCTGAGTCAAGTGGCATTGTAGCATAGACAATAGCTGCAGTTGATAACTGAAAACGTGTCCAGGCTGTTTGTAAAACAAAATAATTGTTTTATTTGCAATATAACCCCTTCAAGCTCATTCTATTAATTAAATATTGTTTTGATTGATTATGATACAGTTTGGATATTTATATGGTATATAATTATATTTTTATTAAAAATATTTTATTAAAATATTGTATATTAAAAATTTTATTCACTCACATTTATTCATAAACAAATTACATAATAAAATTTTGTCTACTTAAACGAATCATTTTTGTATTTAACATTTTTAAATTTTAATATTTTGTCCGGCCGGTGAAAAAAGTTTTCTTTCTAATCTGGCCCAGGGGCAAAAACTGTTGGCTACACCTGACCTAGCCCATAAAGGCGTGATAGGTACTCAGAACAATTATTCCATGTCTAAAACATACCATGTACTAAAAATAAAATAAGTTCTGACCTGTGGTGGCGCAGTAGATACAGCATCGACCTGGAATGCTGAGGTTGCTGGTTCAAAATCCTGGACTTCCCTGGTCAAGGCACCTATGGGAGTTGATGCTTCCTGCTCTCCCCCCCTTCTCTCTCTCTCTCTCTCTCTCTCTCTCTCTCTCCCTCTTCTCTAAAATGAATAAAAATGATTAAGAAAAAAAAAGTCTTTAACAAAGAGAAGTTCAGAAAGTCTCAGACAAACTAACAAATAATTGCTTAGGCTCCAGACATTTTCATTTAATTGTCAGATCTTGCCAAGTAATTTGAAAATACAGCCATATTTAAAAAGCACTGTAATAAGGAATCTCGGTTCTTAAAATGTAGCGTGCATCAAATTTACCAGGAGGGCTTATTAAATCACAGACTTCCAGGCCTAGCTCCCAGAGTTTCCGATTCAGCTGGTGTTGAGCTGTGCCTGAGAATTCGGCGTGAGCCCGCACACAGGTAATGTGGGTGGTGTTTTGGTCTGAGACCTGAACTTTGAGAACCACTGTTCTAGACCCTGCCGCTTTCACTAAGACTTGGGTTTTTTTCTGAAGTGAATGCTTAAGTTTCCGCTTTGACTGCTCCCATGGCTTCCAGCTATTCGCAGGTAGACATAAACCCTATGACAGTTACAACTGAAGAGAAATCTGTAACTTCGCAATAGTGCCAAGTAGCCAAACTTTCCTACGAGTGCTTCTCCTCTATCCGGCTGCCAAACCCGTTGCTCTGGAGAAAGAATGAAATTAAGAAAAGACATTTTGGGCAAACTTTTCCCTGAGCCCTGGAAGTCCTTCTTCATCTTGGCTAGTGAGGTGACATCCCTCTGCCCTTGAGATACGGTTGGTGTCATATTATTCACAACAATCCTGGCTTTTGTATGAAGGACAGCACAAACCGTGGTCTGTCTGGCGGAGGCCGTTGTGACAGTGAGGCGCCCAGTGAGCAGAGATTGGCAGAGGATTTTTCTCAGGCTGAGTCCTGCCCGCTTGGAGGACGATGGTTCTGGAAGAGGTAAGAAGCTGACCACTGCACGAGCTCTCGGGAAGAAATAAACAGGTCCTTCATGAAGGGTTTGCAGAGCGCTTAGGGTTGTTTTCTTTTTACTTGATGGAAACGACTTAGAAATGGAGACAGTTCAGTTATACTAAAATATTTCCTTACCTGGCTTCACTAAAAACTCTGAAGTGATGACTCCAAGCTTTGAAAAAAACTAAATTTGACTTTGTGCCGTTGGTAGTGACCAGCATTTATTTACATGTGGATGTTCTGTATAATAAATTTGGAGAAGTGATATACACGTAAGATTAAAACTAGGTGTCCCTGAGAAACAGAACCATAAAACTCAGCATGTCGTTGCACAGCTCTGAACCCCTATTTCTGCACTTTAAACAATGGCAGTAATGACAATTAATAACCGGGCTCTGGTAGATTGAGAGACAAGAACAAAACAAGCCCTTACCATGTATTATATTGTATATAATATGCGATGCCATTTATCAAGAATTTATTTTTATATAGGACAGTTGTAATCTACATAAGCAAGTCATCTCAATTTCATCTAATATCAGTAGTAAGGTAAATACAGACAGTATTTTCTAATACATTAAGCCAGTATGTAAGAGGTTGTTTCAGGAATGACATGGGTTTTATCTCTAATTATTGAGCTGTTAGGGAACAAAATAGCTTTCTTTTTAAGCATGGAGCTGGGAGGGTCATGTACTGATTAGTCAATAAGCGACTCAAAGTGAGCAAGGCACACGGGGTAGTGGAGCTCAGAGAGAGTTGTCAGAAAGGGCTTCCATGCCAGGAGGCTCGTCTTTCTAATGTGATAATTGCTATTTACTTTATAGACTTGCACATGACATACCACCACGGACACCGATTCTCATTCTGCTTGTATATTAACCTCACTTTTCAATTCTTTATGGACCCTGGGCAAAGACTGTTTTCCTCTTCATAGCATCCATAGACAAGCGCATTCAAGTTTGTTTCGGAAGACATTAAACGCCAAGCTATTCCCACATTTTAGAAGGACCTTGCATGAGAATGTTAATAGCGGATCTTAGCCCTATCCTAAGAGAGAAACAAAAGTGTGGGTTTAGTGTCATTTGATCAGAGGAACTAATGGGATGGCCATGAAATGCTGCTACAGAGCCGCTTGGTGCAGGAGAAGGACCAGAGAGAACTGGGATACTCACATCTGCCATTTTCCAGCCCAGTGGACTTGGGTGAGTTCCCGAACCTGTCTATTTCTTGGGTTCTTCATCTACAAAATATAAATCCCAACCCATATATTTATTGCTTTATGCTCATTCCCTGTATGTCTTTTTTGAATCACTCACGTGGAAGAAGGGAAGGAAAAGAAAAAAGAAGTAGGAGGAAAAAAAAGGAAAGATAGAGAATATGAATGGTAGTGTAGTCGGACAAGGATACATATTACGTAGAGACAACTGGAATATTTTAAAGGACTTGGTAGCAGTATCCAGGAGTTTTCATTACCACACCCATGACTTGTACTTGGAGTTTTATGTTTTGGCCTCCCTAGACGTTGTCCCTTAAAGTTGTCGCATGGACTGTCATAAAAGCAAGGACAGGGGCCATTAATTGAGTGCTATTCCAAGGATGCCATCCAATTGTGCTTCATCAACACAACAACCTTATGAGGTAGGCACTTTTGGCCTCCTATTTGCCAAAAAGAACCCAAGGTTCACAGAGTTGATGTGAAATTCCTGGGGTCACAGGATTGGCGAAAGGAAACTCCACAAGTGTCAACCAGTCTAGCTTCAAAGCCTGTGGAGTGACTCCCATAGTTCTCTGTGCTGCCCCTGCCATCAATATCAAAAATAATTCAGCAGACCATGGCAATAGGTCATCTCGATAACTTACAATAGTGTATACTAGGAAGAAAAAGATACATCCACAGAAAAATGTGTGCCACACAAGATTTTAGAACTTGTTTTAAAATGTCTTATGAGGCCCTGGCTGGTTGGCTCAGTGGTAGAGCGTCGGCCTGGTGTGCAGAAGTCCCAGGTTCGATTTCCAGCCAGGGAACACAGGAGAAGTGCCCATCTGCTTCTCCACCCCTCCCCCTCTCCTTCCTCTCTGTCTCTCTCTTCCCCTCCCACAGCCAAGGCTCCATTGGAGCAAAGTTGGCCCGGGCACTGAGAATGGCTCTGTGACCTCTGCCTCAGGCGCTAGAATGGCTCTGGTTGCAACAGAGCGACGCCCCAGATGGGCAGAGCATCGCCCCCTGGTGGGCATGCCGGGTGGATCCCGGTCGGGCACATGTGCAAATCTGTCTGACTGCCTCCCCATTTCTAACTTCAGGAAAAAAAAAAAAGTCTATGAAAGAGCGTGTTCTTCATACTAACCCAGAGTTCCTTTCCGATGGAACCACTTGCAGAAAGTTTATAGATCTGGTGACATACTAGGCAATTAAGTCCTCAAAGAGTCTAGAAAGAATGCAGAAGTTTTCAAAAATAATTTCCACCGTGGCAGAAATGCAAATTGGCTGAAGTTACGATGTCACTCAGAAAGTTTGCTAGTCTTTTAAAGAATGACATTAAGCAGTGACAGACAATTGACAGGGACAGCCACTTTAACGGAGCTTGACAGACGGACTGGAAAATCTTAAGAAGAGAGAGAAATAAAAAATCCAGTAAGAGATATGCATAATGAGGAATTGTTTTCTTCCCGTTCTTTTCCTTGCTGTATTTTTAGATATGCCAATAGATGTCCTTTTCCAATTTTCAATGCAATAACCTGCTTTTATAGGTATCTTGGAAGATCTCAAATAGTAATTACGGCTTTGCATTTCAACAGAACACCTTAATGAAATAAAACAGAGTGTATAAGATAGAACATATGGTGCCATCGGTAAAATAGTGCTGAGAGTTTGGAGGGAGAGTGGAGGTGACTGCATCCTTTCTGTATCTACAATATGCTCAAAATAAAGAGCTTTTTTTTTTTTTGAAAGCTTTGAAGTTGGAAAACTTACAATGGGTTTCTCATCATAAAGCTAAAAAAGGGTGGATTTGCTTGTGACTAAATGATACTAGGACCTTAGATCTGGGAAGAAAATCCTGCTGGTAAATTTTATAAGCATGTCACCTGATGTGCTTATGGGCCAAAAGGCTTACTCAGCGAGGAAATGTCAGAACGTGGACGGAAACTCAAGCCCCTGTCTGTCCTGCTCCATATCACTGTCACTCGTTCAAAGGAGTGTGCCTTCCAACAGAGATGCGACGTTCCTCCCCTCACTTTCTGAGCCATGTAATAGTTCCATATATAGATAGTACTATTCGGTATATTTAAACTACTTGTGCATTGTTTAAACAGTTATAAGGATGGCAGTTACATATAGTTATAACTATATTACTTGAACTATATGCAATTCAATTGATACTGTTGGGATATATACAACCCATTTTCATTCAATGGAGCTGAAGTTTGCTGAGCACTTGGCACGTGGCAATCACTTTGCTGGGTGTCAGGACACAGAGAATAAGTTTGACTCCTGCCCTCCTCAGAGCCCCATTACTAAACAGTACATATTCTTCTCTTACGATGATGCCTTCTAGAACCTTAACTGTTACCTTCAGTTGGCTTTAAAAATGTACCATAATAAAAATAAAATAAAAAAAAAAAACAGCCAACATTCGACCAGAGGATTTCTGTTCTATATTTGGTAGTGAGCTGCTGGGTTAACAGGTGTTCCAACCCATTCTGAAGACACGTTCCACGAACAACAGACTCAAGGACCCTCAAGGAGTGTTCATTTTCTGTCTTCTAGTATGAAGATCTGGGTCAGGGGCTACAAGAAGCAAAGAAAATTCCTGCTCACCTTCAAAGACTTCCTGGATCTGAAAGTAAAATAAAACCCAAGCCACAAATAGGCTTTCTAAATAGTCCACAGTGAGAGTAAGAAGGAAGGAAGGGAGCTCGCAGAAAGGTGTTCATACTTCGATTCCCTGGACATGTCTTTCCCTGATTTGTAAGGAACACAGTGGCTAGCGGGGTGATCGCGCCCACAGAAGATTTGGTCCTTTTGCTGCTCAACACTGTTTCCATTCACAGGGTAAGAAAACAAGACCTGCACATCTGATAAAACCACAGAAGAAAAACTGCATGTGCATATGAGCTCACATCCCTTTTTCATCTATGTTTCCCATTCTGCCCTACAACTTTATGAGACAGAGGACTAGATAAAGTAGACTCCGGTTGTACAAGTGTGGTTCTAATTTCAGGTTTCCTAGCAACCAGCTCTGAGACCCTGGGTAAGTCATTTTTCTGGACCTCTTTCATTCGAGGACAAATAGTAGTAATAATGCTACTTAGAGTACCCTCATTTTTTGAATTGTAAATAAAGAAATACAATCTGAAAACAATACAAAGTGTTTAAAAATAAGGCTACTTTGGAAAAATCTAAGAAAGGTTATTGTACACATACTTCACACGGCTATAATATTGGTAAAGTCAACAATCATATAGTTATTCATTAAAATAGCAATAGATTATAATGAGTAAAGCAATGAAATCATAGAGGTAATGTGTTTTGCTAAAAGATCAGAGCTGCACTTAAAAGCAGTTTTTTGCCCTGGCCGGTTGGCTCAGTGGTAGAGCATCAGCCTGGCGTGCAGGAGTCCCAGGTTCGATTCCCAGCCAGGGCACACAGGAGAAGTGCCCATCTGCTTCTCCACCCCTCCCCCTCTCCTTCCTCTCTGTCTCTCTCTTCCCCTCCTGCAGCCAAGGCTCCATTGGAGCAAAGTTGGCCTGGGCGCTGAGGATGGCTTCATGGCCTCTGCCTCAGGTGCTAGAATGACTCTGGTCGCAACAGAGCAACGCCCCAGATGGGCAGAGCATCGCCCCCTGGTGGGCATGCCAGGTGGATCCCGGTTGGGCGCATGTGGGAGTCTGTCTGACTGCCTCCCCGTTTCCAACCTCAGAAAAATACAAAATAATAATAATAATAATAATAATAATAATAAAAAATAAGTAAAAATGTAAAAAAAGCAGTTTTTCCAAGTAAGAGTTTAACTGCCCTATCACTTCCAAACCATGTGACCCTGGACAAATATACAGACAAAATCTGACGGTCAGAATATATATACAGTGGTGGGATTCAAATAATTTAACAACCAATTCTCTGCACTGAAGACTATTTTAAGTATAAAAATGATATAACAAAAGGTAGTTTATTATTATCATGCATTTAATACTTAAATAAGAACAATAAAAGAAGTACACAAAACTAGATTATAAGAAAAGGTTTTAAACTTTTAAAAAAAATTTTTTTATTTATTCATTTTAGAGAGGAGAGGGAGAGACAGAGAGAGAGAGGAGAGACAGAGAGAGAGAAGGGGGGAGGAGCTAGAAGTATCAACTCCCATATGTGCCTTGACCAGGCAAGCCCAGGGTTTCAAAGCGGCGACCTCAGCATTTCCAGGTCGATGCTTTATCCACTGCGCCACCACAGGTCAGGCAGTTTTAAACTTTTAATGAAAAAATATTAAATAATACCTGACAAAAAACAATAAAACTGTTATTTAAGATGTTTCCATATTGCTCCTTGATTGGCATCTTCATTTGCATTTTTTTTCAGTTATGGATGGAATGAATATGACTACAGGTGCTTAGAATACACTGTTGAACAGATGAATATTAAAAAAGTAAGGAATGTAAATTTGTGATTTCCATATTGGGTGGCTGCCCAGGTGCCCACCTTAGAGAGGACCCTGATTACAAGTGCCATTTTAACAACTGTTCACTGTTTCAACACAAAATTAGGTATCGGTTCTGCTGAACCAGTGAGAACCAGCTGAATCCCACTACTGTATGTATGTATGTATAAGTGTGTATATATGTATATATATAATTTATATATGTATATATATGTGTGTTTAATATTTAAAATTTGAATAGTCCTCATACTTTATAAGATTATTGTGATTATTGATAAAAATCATGTATATTTATATATACATATATCTATAACACCTGACACCCAGTCAGTGAAAAATAAAGTTTATTGTTTTTGTTATTACTAATCTTTGCCCAGATCCCAAAATGTAGTGATTGGTCCTTTATTGGTGACTATCAAGTTTACTGTCTTATGGGAAAAGTATTATTAAATTTCTCCCTTGAACACTTAACAGTGACCTTAGCAAACATTAAGATATCAATAAGTATTTGTTTAATGTTAAACAATATATTTTGGGTAGCAGGAACAATATTTGACCTCCTTCTAATATCATGAGTACATTTTTAATTAGTTTGCGTTACTATATTTAGAATGCCTACACATTAGAAGCACAATGCTAGTTGAGAACCTGTGAGTAAATCATTTTCTCCCAACTGCCTTAATTTACTGGGGCAAATAAATGGACTAAAGAAACATGTGATTGATTTGAGCAAAGTCAGTTATAAATCACTGGGCTTAATTTTTATTTAAATGTTTAGATTTTGAACATTAAAACTATTTTATGAGAAACATTCTCTCAAGACCTTTTAAATATAATGTCATTTTAAAAGATGGATTTCATAGTTTCTAAATAAAAACAATATCATTCATTTTTACATATACTCAAGTTTTAGTAAAATATCTTTTATGTGATTAGTTAAATAATACTGAACTCACTTTTCTTAAATACAGCTTGTCACCCCAACGTTGCCCGAAGAAATTAAGTGCTCATTTTAGGTGCAAAAGACATTTCTTGCTAGACAGTCCTGCTGCGTATTAAGTTGATGGATTAACATATTTCTTCAGGTCCAACACACAGCACTCCAAAACAGCCCAATTTGTGTGTGACCAACGTGAACAGCTCACCTGGGACTTCCCCAGTGTTAGCAGTGAAACTCTCTCATCCAGAGAAACATCGCAGCCCTGGGCAAACTGGGATAGTTGGTAACCCCAACTGAAAACAATTAGAATGATCTCAACCAATAATTCTCAGTTGGGGCAGTTTCATCTCCCCGGTGGGCGACAGTGTCTACAGACAGCTTTGGTTGTCATGCCTTTGAGGGAAGCGGCGTTGCCATGGCCCCTGTGAGGTGGAGACAGGGATCTGCTGAGCATCCCACAGAGCGCAGTACCAGCCCCCTGACAAACACTTGTCAGCTCCCAACGTCAGTAGTGTTGCTCTTGAGGTGGATCCCTCAAACTTCTTCCTCATGCACTAGGTTTTTACTTCCTTAAGCAAAGTTTATCTCCATTACATATTTTTTTTCTCTTTTAAATATCTCAGTTTCAAGATGGGAATACTTATTTGTGAAGGAAAACAGTATTTTATTTTTTGGTGCTGCCATATATAAAATCAATCTTTACAGGTAAAGAATGAAACACCTGATTTTTACCCCAGCTTGCTTTCTTTAAACCAACATCCCCTATTAGCCCAACATAATAACTTCAGGAAATTGATATATTTTAAAGTGTTGCGATCACCCTCTGTAAACCAGCTTTCTTCACCCTGATGAAGACTTCCTTAGCGCTGTCTTCCTTACTCCAAAATGTTGGCTTTCACTCTCCCTGCTGGAGGTCTGTCTGGGCTCCATAACTCATTCAGAAGTTTACATTGCACGTTTGAAACTAATCCAAAGAAATCCAGAACACTAAGTCCAAAGAACATATGCACCCCCCTGTTCACTGCAACATTATTCACAATAGTCAAGATATGGAAACATCCCAAGTGCCCATCAATGGATGACTGGCTAAAAAGGCTGTGGTACATTTCCACAAGGGAATATTACTCAGCCATAAAAAGAACAAAGTCCTACCATTTGTGACAGCATGGATGGACCTAGAGGGTATTATACTAAGTACAATAAATCACTCAGAGAAAGACAAATACCATAATTTCACTTATATTTGGAACCTAAGGAACAATAGAAACAAACACACAAACCAGAAACAGACTGACGGTTGCCAGAGGGGAGGGGTTTGGGGACGTGGGTGAAAAGGTGACGGGATTGAGAAGTACAGCTTGGTAGTCACAGAACAGTCATGAGGATGTAAACTACAGCATAGGACATACAGTCAATCATGTTATTAAAACTATGTACGGTGTCAAATGGGTCCTGGAAATGTCAGGGGGAACCCTTTGTAAAGTATATGATTGTCTAACCACCATGCTATTCAACCAAAACAAATACAAAATAATATTGAATGTCAACTGTAACTGAAAAAAATGTTTAATTAAAAAAAAAACAACACCATGACCAATTCTCCTATATGTGTTCTGGTTCCACTTGCTCCCTTGGTTCTGAGTGTGGTAGATACCACGGTGCCCTGGCCAGGTTCCTCTTTAGGATCAAAGCATCCATTCCCCATCTTCTGGTAACACCTGGCTGCCACAGCTCACAGCTGTTTCTCCCTGGCCTTTGTCTCTGCCACAGCTTCTTCGTGGCAGATCCAGAGGTACAGCCACCTTACCTCAATACGGTGCAGCCCCAAAGGGCCACCCTCTGTCTTAACTTAATATGGGGCAACCCCAAAGAGCCACCCTGCTTCTCAGCTCTCTGTAGCATCTTCCGAAACCTCAGTTGCAACTTGATTGATGGTCAGCTTCTCTCGCTGCCCAATTCTGCCTCCATCACTCTCTTACAGGTGTTATCTCCTGAGAACATTCTCCACCAAAACTTCTGGCATGGAACTCTCCATCACGGGGTCTCTTGGCGAGATTAGATTCTAAGTTGCTCACGGTCCAGTCCCAAGTTCATGTAATCTGCCCTTTCTCAGACATTTATTTTTTGGTTGATTGAGTCTTAAACTTTCTCGCAGCACCATAAGTTTCTGATGCAGAGAAAGACAGAGCACCTGATCATATGAAAATAAAATTGAGTCTATCTTACTATGAAATCCATGCCATTCCCGAATACTAGCATCTAGGCCATCAGTCACACCAGGGCTGTGTTTGTATTCATCCAAAACAGAAACTACATCAAAACCCAGAATGTAACATCACATCCATCTCTGTCAGCACCTCTATCAAATCCAAACGGCGTGCAGTTTTTAAAAAGCTAATCGGAAGCGTCAGCAAAACAAGGACATGCTCAGTGCTATCCAGACTGGCTCCTCCTGCGTAGTTCAACTCTACTTCTCTTTTTAAATTACAAAGGAATGATGCACAACGTCCTGGTTAACAGAAGTCCTGTGATGTATGCCATAAGTCTCACCCAGACTGACTTAAAAAAACGCTTAATATTTTTGTAAGTGTTTAGACCTTGAAGGTATTACAGTACCCCTGCCCCCAACTCCATGCTTTCCTACTTTTTTATCACTCGTCTGAGCACCCATGACCATCTGTCCTGAATCACAAGGCCCTTCCTCGCTTTCAATCTTCCGATTCTCAAAGCACAAGCCCGACTTCTGCCAGGCGTGTACGAGCAGTTCTACCCTTCCATCAATCATCCAGAAGACGCGATGACCAGGCAGGACAAGTAAGGCTTGATTTTTTTTTTCTTATTTTATTTTAAGGTGTCAGAAGTGAAATTAATGGGCTATGGAAAGGTGCTATTAAAAGAGAGAAAAAAAAATAAGCAGATAGAGGAAATGAAGTTCATATTCCAGAGACCAGGAATTGGCTCTTGACGGACCTGGTAAAGTTATATCGACGAAAATGCCTGTGGAGAAAGAGACTCCTGAAAACCAAAGTTGTGAATTGCACGTGACCATCAAGCAATCACTTCTGCTCTTGAACAGTGCTTTGACCCCGTGGGCACCACAGACGGAGCTCACGGCCCACTTTGATCAGAGTGGCTCTACTTTCATTTCCTGGTCAAGTTGTTACGGGACAGGGATCAGGCCCAGACCCAGAGCACGTCTGCCTTGGGCTGGCCATTCCTGACTTCATGCAGGAAAGATTTCACAACACAGTCCAGGTGATTCTGAGAGGACGTGTATTGAAACTGGGGACAGGGAATCAAGGAAGGGCTTAGGCCAGAAGAAGCAACAGGAGAGAAAGTAGATGGGGCTGCATTGGCTCCCTAGAAATGTTGCAGGAAAGCAGGGAGCCCGGGCGGGGCTGCTGTCAGCTCACTGGAGAGTCAGAGCAAAGGGGCCCTTGGGGACAGGCTCAGGGGGTCAGCCCGGGACGAGCTGCCAGCTGCCGCTGCCCACTGCTCCCCTGGCTGCAGGTCTCGTGGGGACCCTTAGAGTTTAGGAGAGAGGAAGTCAAAAGTTCATGCCTGAGAAGGGGCACAGACATACTGTGGAGTGAACCCCTATTCTGGTACCCTTTGTCCTGAGAGGTTTTCTCTCTCTTCTGCAGGTGAGATCCTTAGGGAGGGTTTCATCAGAATACTCATTGGTGGGGCCCTGGCCGGCTGGCTCAGCGGTAGATGATTGACCTGGCATGTGGAAGTCTCAGGTTTGATTCCTGGCCAGGGCACACAGGAGAAGTGCCCATCTGCTTCTCCACCCTTCCCCCTCTCCTTCCTCTCTATCGCTCTTTCCTCCCCCCCCCCCCACCCCCCAACCCCCACAGCGAAGGCTCCATTGAAGCAAAGTTGGCTTGGGCACTGAGGATGGCTCCATGGCCTCCGCCTCAGGTGCTAGAATGGCTCTGGTTGTAACAGAGCAACGGCCCAGATGGGCAGAAAATCGCCCCCTGGTGGGCATGCTGGGTAGATCCCAGTCAGGTGCATGTGTAAGTCTGTTTGCCTCCCCAGTTCTCACTTCAGAAAAATACAAAAGAAAAAATATTCATTGGCTCTCCAGGTGCATTTTTAATATGCTTATGCATCAAAATGAGCATATAGGGGATTTGGGGATTATTCTTTGGTCGACTGTACTGGTTTACTTTTATCTTGGGTCTGTCTGGACCTAACCGAGTTTTTGTTACTTGTTCCCCTGACTTCATCCTTCCTTGGGTTTGGCTGGCACAAATGGCACTAACTGAGTTTCTGTTTTCTCTCTCCCTGACCAGGGTGATTTAAGCTATTTATTCTCTGGCCCGAGAGGAGCAGTATAAGACTCTTTTTCTCCAGTGTCCTTGGCTAGGGGAGATAGGTCTTGTGATTCACTAGCTGCCTGTAAATTGGTCCAATTGTTTAGCCTTGTTTAACCCTTTGAGTAGTACGAACGTTCATGGACATCCTCGTGCCTCCTGACCATCCAGAGTATGCAATTGATTTATTTTAAAAATGTGTAAGGCAACATTAAAAAAAAAACGGCAAATGTATGTTCTCCTTGTTTCCATAAATTGGTTATCAAACAAACATGATTTTAAGTTAATAAAACTGGAACTGAAACTAGTTTCATTTTTTTTTTTTAAAAAAAAAAAAAAAAAAACAACAACTCACTCCTGGGGGGGTCAACGAGCATGAAAAAAAACTCACTACTCAAAGAGTTAATTATCTTGTCTCAATTTCTCCATTTCACTTGCCCAGGATTTTTTCTAATGTTTTCTTACCTTGCCTCAAAGTCACAGACACGTCTTATTTGTATACGATCCAATTCATTAAAGAACTCTTTCAGATGTGCTCGGGGCAGGCCACTATAATCCATATTGACCCCTCCATTAAAATGATCACACCCGTGGGGCTCTAAAAGTCATGGCGGTGACTGAGTGTCGGCATGGGGAGGTCAATGCCATTGAAAGAAGAATTAATTTCTCATGTTTCCTGATGGAAAAGGACATGCCACGCCACGTGGGGCCATGGGGGACATGCCGGTGTGGGTCAGGCAGAAGCAGGAGTGAGGGAAAAAGCGAAAAAGCAAGGCCAGGGGCTTTTAGGGGTTTCCACAAGAAAGGCAAAGCTGGGCAGAGCAGACAGTTTAGGACTGACTAGTTCAAATCCCGAAGGCTTCAGGGCACAGGGCCTGTCCTTAGCTGTCTGGTTCCTAGCCCTAGCTTGCTTTAGGGCAGGGGAAATATTGGCTTGGCCTGAGATTCAAATAATAAGGTGGGTGGGGGCACAGCCATGACCAGCCCATCTGCACATGAAAAGTATGTTCCAGGTGAGTTGTCCGCCAATTCCAGAAATTAGCTAGAGATGGAGGGGCAGTCTCTCCCTAGGTCTCTATGGCCCAAGGTGGGGGAGGGGTGTCAAAACACCATAAGAAATAGTATATAAAAAATTAAACAAAATATAATAACGCACCCTAAAGAACCATTTCTTCCCAACACATGAGGCACTGTGCCTTCCTTAAAACATGACTCCATTCAAGAGAACAGTGATATTCTAGTTGGCATTGAAAGGAGTCTTCCTTCCCTGATTTTGGAAAGGACGGTAGCCTTTGGTTAAGGCTGTCAAAGGGCTCTTACAAGACACAGCTGTGGAGCTCGAGCTGCTTTGTTCACCCACGGGAAGAGCAAGGAGTGCAGCGGATGTCCCAGCCTCCTACGATTCTCAGTCTCTGCAGACCCAAAGCACGCACGCTGAGGGTCGCAGGAAGCAGTGACTACGTTGTACAAAAGTGGCTTTCCAAAGTATGGTGGCAATCAGGAGTTCTTCCTTCACTGATGACGTCTGTTAGACCGTTGTTTCCAATATATGCTTTTCAGCTGTGTGCTGTGTATGTGAGAGTGTGTGCATGAGAATAATTGTGTCCAACTCAACTGCTCGTTGGAATGCTGGTGGCTTCACACCTGTGGGATAGTTTTCTAAGGGCCAGGCATGAGTAAAACCCATAATGAATTGTTCTGCAAAAGGCTCCCCTTGCGTTTTTTGTTTTCAGTTAATTTTTGTTTTGTTTAGGGGGGCTACATTAATTTCACATTGGGGAGAAGCATTACCAGGAAGAAAGATATGGAGCAAGACCAAATCCTGAGGATAATCTGTAAAATTTTCTGTAAAACCAGAGGGCAAAGGTAGGGCTACTGAATACTCCATAATGAATTAATTCACCAAAAGTATATTGAGTTTTACGATGTGTGAGGAAGTGACCTGATAACTGGGAAGTGTAAGAATGAGTAAGTTAGACCAAGACAATGGCACCTCTCTCTTCATGTGTACATTGCACTGGGAGATGTGGACACGTTATAAATCTCTCTATACATTATTTATTGTTGGTTTGTTTTATTTTAAATGTGCACTTATTTTATTAGACATGGGATGATGATTTGCACATATTATTTTTTAAAGAACCTATTGACTTCTGGATTAAGAATACAACAGGAAAGTGGGAAGAGCAGAGGAAGAAGTGCCCCAGTAATCCAGGTGAAAGATTACATGGCCTGAATTAGGTTGTTGTGAGTGAATGGGGTGAGCAGGGCCTTGCAGTTCTTAAACTCCAAGGAATCACTGAATTCTAAAACACAAGACAGGTCTTAGAAGAAAGAAAGAAAAAAATGACAGGCAGTAAAGAAAAGTATGGCGTTTTGTCACATTCAGTCCTCTGCTCAACTCTGGGCAGAGATGCGGGATTCGATGAATGTCACAGTTTCACCAATGCTAAACCATTACTGACAGTGACAAGCATGCGTTAGTAGGGAGCAGGCAGGAGACAGAAAGGCAGCTTCCTGGTGGGTGGATCTGGGAGGGTGTGAGGTAAGTCCTCCTCTTTCCCAATGAATACTAAAGGGGGGGGGACTTTGTGAATGTGGAAATGATCGGGAGAGGGGCTCTGAGATTGTACCTGTGTGAATTATCCAGGAAAACAATATAGGCTCTGATCATCAGAAACGGCTCTCCCTCTGCTTTGCACACTTACGTTTTCTTCTGTTTTTGTTGTTGTTCTATGTCTGACACACTAGGGGATCAGGGAACGTGCAGATATCCCAGTATTTTCAGCCTTTTGTATAGGGCATTTTCACCAACGACATACAAGTTGGTTTTGCATCTCATTTGCATAATCAAACAACTTTCTTTGACTTGTTGTTTGCTTTTCTGATGTTCTTGTTTAATAAAAAAAATCAAATGCTTCATTTTTTCTTATCGTTTCATATTCATTTTGAAATATCCCCTAATTTTTGTGAGCAGTATATTTCAGCACCTTTTTATAGGCGACCAGGCAGAGGTAAAGAACTGTCCCCTGATATAAGAGCACACATGAAACAGAGCTCACAAATATATACGCAAACTTGCTACCTCAACTGACCATTGCTTGGAAACTGGACAGAAACATGCCAAGGAGGGACCAAGGCACATGTTGGTGCTTAGAGCTCAGAGAATATGGTTGTGAAGAACAGACTTCAAGCCCTGGCCGGTTGGCTCAGTGGTAGAGCGTCGGCCTGGCATGCAGGAGTCTCGGGTTCGATTCCCGGTCAAGGCACACAGGAGAAGCACCCATCTGCTTCTCCACCCCTCCCTCTCTCCTTCCTCTCTGTCTCTCTCTTCCTTTCCCGCAGCCAAGGCTCCACTGGAGCAAAGTTGGCCCGAGCACTGAGGATGGCTTTGTGGCCTCTGCCTCAGGCGCTAGAATGGCTCTGGTCGCAACAGAGCGATGCCCCAGATGAGCAGAACATCACCCCCTGGTGGGCATGCCGGGTGGATCCTGGTCGGGCGCATGCAGGAGTCAGGAGTCTGACCGCCTCCCCGTTTTCAACTTCAGAGAAATACAAAAACAAAACAAACAAACAAACAAAAACAGACTTTGTGTCATAAGAGTTGAGGGACATTTTTTTTCCCACTACTGGCTATTCCCTCTCACAGCGGGATTGTCACCTTGGTCTTCTATAACAAGGTAACTTTTTTTTTTTTAATGAACAAGTTGAGTATCTGTGATCAGCCTTCCTCTGAAATTCGCTTTGTCCCAAATGCCTGTTGTTCCAGTTGTTAAATGACTTCACGTCACGCTCCAAGGCTTATGGAGTATGCAACAAGCAAATAAGAACGATACTTTGCATAGCATTAAATGCCAAATATTCTCTGACACTCCAGTAACTGAATGACAGCCAAAAAAAAAAAAAAGAAAAAAAAAGAAAAGAAAATACATGTGTGTTCAGGTTCCTTGCTGTTCTAATTGCCAAGTGAGCCCAGCTTGGGAGAGACTTGCATGCCAAGTGTCAGAACCGTGTTAATATTGTTATTATTCTCTCTGAGTGAAGTATAGAATGCTGCTTCCTCTAAAAAACATTATCGAGAGTGAGGATTACCATTACAATTTGTATAATTATTGCAGCACCAGTAACTGGGTCCCCTTCATCAACTATTTATTTATGTAACGAGGCTGGCTCTTTAAGCAATGCAGATTTTAAAGGTGTTCGGTGGACTGTTGCATAGGATCTTTGCTACCTAGCTGAATATTTAGTTCATAGGTGGGCTTGTTAAGCATTCAAGAGTGAGAAAAAAATAGGGCACTCACTAAGATTTGACTCACAATTTGCAGAGGACGAACCAGAGGGCACTGACCTGGATGAGGAAACTTCCTGCTGCTCTGATCAACTGCTTTTCTTGCATTCAATACTCTACTGGGGGCGTGGTTCCCCCCCCCCCCGTTTTGCATTCAGATGCATATCAAAATAGGTAGTGCTTTCAGAGCCATGAAAGGAAAAAAACACTTTTGCAAAAATACATGCTTGTATAGATGATCTCTGTCTCTGAGATCACAAAGATATATAAAAATCCATTTGGAAATCTGGAGCTCAGTATCTTAGCCATCTGGCACCTTGGGCACTGAAACCCAACCTGGGCTCTACCTTTACATGTTCTTGGTCTGTCATCGATTTGCTGCTCTGAGGATTCTGGAGAGATTGGAAGGGGAGGTGAAGACTTGTCAGAAGAGGGTATATGTAGGGTGGGCAGGAGTATGATGCCATGGGTGCTTGAGTGGGACTCTAGCAGAAATGAGAGAAGAGGAGCCAAACTAGGAAACATTTCTAATTTTCCCAAATTCGGTAGGAGAACCGTATTATCGCCACAGTGCGGAAAGTGAGGGTCCGAAGCCAATTTCTCTTTAGGAGAGTAATGCTTAACAATCTACACATATGTATTTAAGAACGGATAACAGGGTTCTGTGCATTCTTAGCAGCAAAGGAGTTTTCTGTGTACTATTAAAAAGTCCCTCCCCACAATTGTATCATGAAGCCGACAGGCCACTGGCCTTCGTTAAGCAAATCAGTGCCTGAGCCAATTCTACTTTCTGTCTGAACCTACAGACTGTGATATAGTCCACGCCACTTAATCTGGACCCAGGTAATAAGCACATCTTAATTAAGATGCCCCACTGGGAACCAATTTAATGCAATATATATAATAGGATTTCAATTCTGGTTTAGCGTCTTTGCACTAGATAATAGGGGTGCGGGAGAAGCTTTATGTCACTAATTTCACAAACTGAATACAATCTCAATATCTCAGCATGAGTATTTTGAAAGCTCAGAGGAGGGGGAAAAAAAGAAATAACATTAACTATTTCAGAATGGAGTAAAGGGAATGGCTTTTAAATTCCTATTCATCAGTGTCTTGTTTCTAGAAGCTATGTTTAAGTGCACTCTGATAGCCTCAATTGATCTCTCTCTTTGTGTAGGGTGTTTGTCATTGTTCAATATTTACTGAATTTAAAAGGTGGGTGTTTTTTTATGTTGAGTTCTATATGTTTCTTTTATATATATATATATAAATTTTGGACATTGACCTTTTATCAGAAGTATTGGTGAACATGTTCTCCATTTGGTGGGTTGTCTGTTCATGTTGTTGACGCTTTTCTTGGTTGTGCAGAAACTTTTTAGTTTGATGTCAGCCCATTTGTTTATTTTTTTTTCTTTTGGTTCTCTTGCCTGAGGAGATATATCAGAATAAATATTGCTATGAGAAATGTTCAAGATTTTACCTGGTAGGCATGAGCTAAATAAAAGTTGTTGCCAGCCGCTGCCAGTGTTGTTGCCAGCTGCTGCCAGTGTCAGTGAAGATTACAAAAATAACTGACCCTAACCAAATCACAATAGCCTCGCCCCAAGCCAGTTTCAGTCAGGTTGTAAAAATAACCAACTAGACATGAATCAGAATAGTTTCTGTAAGTACTAACTGCAGGCTGGAAGGAACCTTCCAACCCTAAGGGGACAAAGGAACCACCGTGAGCATATGTGCCCGACCGAGGCACAAGCCTAACAGGATGCCAGCCGCCTGTGCCAACCACCCCCCTACACAACTCTCCCCTTAGACACAACCTCCTGCTGCTCAGATCAACCTCAAATAAATATTCTTACAGGTCAATTTTGATCCCCCTCAACTTTTTCCTGGCCCTGGCTAACATTACCGCCTATATTATCTCTTAGGATTTTTAGGGTTTCAAGTCTAGTATTTTTAGTCTTTAATCCGTTTGGAGGTTATTCTGAGTGTATGGTGTAAGAAGGTAACCCAGAGACCATTATGCTAAGTCAGTGGTTGGCAAATTCATTCTTCAACAGAGCCAAATATCAACAGTCCAACGACTGAAATTTCTTTTGAGAGCCAAGTTTTTTAAACTTGAACTATATAGGTAGGAACATTGTTATGAACTTAATTAGGGCACTCCTAAGCTGGCCTTAGCTAAAACATCCTCAATCTGATTGAGCCGCATGGGGCTCACGAGCCACGGTTTGCGGACCACTGTGCTAAGTGAAAGAAGCCAGTCAGAGAAAGACAGGCAAACTAGCAAGCAAACTAGAGTGGAGTTTGGGGAGGCTAGGTGGGGGAAAGTGGAGGAATTGAGCAAAAAGAAAAAGAAAGAAAAGAAAGAGAGAGAGAAAGAACTCATAGCCACTGACAAGGGTGTGGTGATAGCCCGGGTGAGGGGTGGGGAGGGGAAGGAGGAGGAGGGCATGGGAGGGGGATAGAGGGGGATAGAGACAACCTGTGGTGGTGATCACACCATACAGTCTATAGGCAATATGTTGTGCAATTGTGCTCCTGAAACAGTACATTGTGTTAATCAGTGTTACCCTAAAAAATTCAATAAAAAGGAAAAAAACGTGTTTTCCCCTGAATTCCTTTTGATCCCTTTAAGAAGAAAGGAGAGTTATCCTAGTGCAGGGGTCCCCAAATTATGGCCTGTGGGCCGCATGCAACCCTCTGGGACCGTTTATTCAGCCCCCACCGCACTTCCGGAAGGGGCACCTCTTTCATTGGTGGTCAGTAAGAGGAGCACAGGATGCATACAGTACTCCTGGAGTACTGTATGTGGCGGTGCTGCGCTTTGGCGTTGCTCAGGTACAGTACTACTTCCGGTGAGCGGTGAGCGTCATGGCTCCGGAAGCGCATCATATCACTTGTAGGGCTAGCAGTGACAAATATGAAACCGGACATTGACCATCTCATTAGCCAAAAGCAAGCCCATAGTTCCCATTGAAATACTGGTCAGTTTGTTGATTTAAATTTACTTGTTTATTTTAAATATTGTATTTGTTCCTGTTTTGTTTTTTTACTTTAAAATAAGATATGTGCAGTGTGCATAGGGATTTTTATCCAGTGTTCATAGTTTTTTTTATAGTCAGGCCCTTCAACGGTCTGAGGGACAGTGAACTGGTCCCCTGTGTAAAAAGTTTGGGGACCCCTGACCTAGTGTCCTGATTTAAATAACAGTAAAGTATATAATTAAGAAGCCTTTTATAAAAGTAGAATGCTAGCTATTTATTGTTAATGCTTTATGTTTTTATTTTTATGACAATGGTATAGTTCAACTTGACCAAAAGTCAAATTTATTTAAGAAAGGGCAATAGGGTTCAACCACTGTCAGCTTAGCCTTCCATCTGTTCTCCCCATCTTCTGCCAATCGGTCCATTCATCCACTAATTCAGGGGTCCCCAAACTACGGCCTGTGGGACGCATGTGGCCCCCTGAGGCCATTTATTCGGCCCCTGCCGCACTTCTGGAAGGGGCACCTCTTTCATTGGTGGTCAGTGAGAGGAGCATAGTTCCCATTGAAATACTGGTCAGTTTGTTGATTAAAATTTACTTGTTCTTTATTTTAAATATTGTATTTGTTCCTGTTTTGTTTTTTTACTTTAAAATAAGACATGTGCAGTGTGCATAGGGATTTGTTCATAGTTTTTTTTTATAGTCCGGCCCTCCCCCAACAGTCTGAGGGACAGTGAACTGTCCCCCTGTGTAAAAAGTTTGGGGATCCCTGCACTAATTCATTACCCATTAATTTGTTTATTTGGTCATTCATTTATTTCACAGGCTTTACTGAGCATCTACAATATCGCAAACCCTTTAATCAATAGTGAATATTAACACGTGAGTAAGTGAGCACGTCGGGATGCTCCCCTCTCTACAGACTATGAGCACTGCAGTGTCTGCAGATGTAAAGAACATTGGGACAGGGTGGGGGGTCTTAGGAGAGTTGATACATGATCTCAGATGCAGGCTTAGTAGACAGTTATAGTAAACAGCTGGGAGGTAGCTTGGAACTGTGAGAAGAGACTGGAAAGTTAATGCAATTTAGAATTCTATATACTTTTTTAAAAAGTTTCTCTCCCAAATCAGTTATAACTGAGGATGATGTTACCTGTCTTCCAAGGTGTAGAGTTTTAGCTACAAAATAAAATATTCCCCAAAACCTCTATCTCTCTATTATCTATCTATCTATCTATCATCTACCTATCTAGTGTTGACTTTCTTTTTCTGCCATACCTTACACTTTCTGTCCTATTTTTTGTTCTTACCTCCCTATTTATAAACTAAATATTTTTAAAGCTTATCTTCTCTTGGGGAGGGGAAGATCAACAGCAATGGCAAGGATCTTCTACATCAGTGGTCCCCAATCCCTGGGCTGCAGACCGGTACTGGTCCGTGGGCCATTTAGTACCAGTCCGCAGAGAAAGAATAAATAACTTACATTATTTCAATTTTATTTATATTTAAGTCTGAATGATGTTTTATTCTTAAAAAATGACCAGATTCCCTCTGTTACATCCGTCTAAGACTCACTCCTGACACTTGTCTCGGTCACGTGATACGTTGCCGCTAAAATTAAACCCATAAACTAGCAAAATGAGTGAAAAAAAATCCCATCAAAAGTTTTTTTGCGAAGTGGAAAAGGGCCAGTGAAGAGGCAGAAGAAGAACCTATGACCTCGAAGAAAAAGAAGGTTTCATTTAACAAATAATACCAGGAGTCCTACTTGAAGTATGGATTTATCGCAACTGGTGATTCTCGCGCACCAAGGCCGCTCTGCATAATATGTGGCGACCGGCTAAGTAATGAGGCAATGAAGCCTTCAAAACTGCTTCGCCACTTGGAGACCAAGCACCCTACTTTATAAGACAAGCCTTCTGAGTATTTTGAAAGAAAACATGAACAGGAAGGACAGAAACAATTACTGGTGGCCACTACATCAATAAATGCGAGTGCACTGAGAGCATCATACTTGGTGGCTAATCGTATTGCTAAGGCTAAGAAGCCATTCACCATTGGTGAAGAACTGATCCTTCCAGCCACTAAAGACATTTGTCGTGAACTTCTAGGAGAGGCTGCGGTTAAAAAGATAGCACAGATGCCTCTTTCGGCTACCACCGTCACACGGCGCATTGAGGAAATAGCAGAGGACATTGAATTGTTGGAAAGGATTAATAAATCACCATGGTATGCTCTCCAGGTTGACAAATCTACAGATATTGACAACAAGGCAATGCTACTTGTTTACGTGTGTTATCTTTATCAAGAGGATGTGCATGAGGATATGTTATGTGCACCATCATTGCCAACCAAAACCACAGCCGCAGAACTATTTAAATCGCTGGATGACTATATATCAGGAAAACTGAAATGGTCTTTTTGTGTCGGCATATGCACAGATGGAGCTGCTGCCATGACCGGAAGGATGTCTGGTTTAACTACTCGGATTAAGGAGGTTGCACCTGAATGCGAGTCTACGCATTGTATCATTCACCGGGAAATGCTGGCTAGCCGAAATATACCACCGGAACTTAACAGCATATTGAATGATGTCATTAAAGTTATTAACCACATCAAAGCACACGCCCTTCACTCGCGCCTGTTCAAGCAGCTTTGTGAGGAAATGAACGTGGAGCACAGACATCTTCTCTTATACACAGAAATTAGATGGTTATCCCGAGGGAGGTCCCTGGCCAGAGTGTTTGAATTACGAGAGCCGCTGCAGAGATTTCTCTCAGAAAAAAAGTCACCGCTAGCAGCACATTTCAGTGACGAGGAATGGGTCGCAAAACTCGCTTACTTGTGCGACATATTTAACCTCCTCAATGAACTCAGTCACTTCAGGGGAAAATGACAACTATCTTCAAATTGGCAGATAAAGTAGCTGCATTTAAAGCCAAACTGGATTTGTGGGGACGACATGTGAACAGGGGTATATTTGACGGTTCAAACATTCACGGGAATTTTGGAAGAGACTGAGCCCAAGCCTTCATTGCCCCAGCTAGTGCATAATCACCTGTATTTGCTTTTAAAAGAGTTTGAACACTACTTCCCAACCACAAAAGACCCATAAATTGCCAAGGAATAGATCCGCGATTCATTTATCAACAAACCAGGTGAATCCAGCGGGTCTATGCAAGAAGAGGATCAACTACTGGAGATCGCAATGACGGCGGCCTTAAAAATATGTTCGAGACTACAACTCTGCCGGTGTTCTGGATTAAAGTCATGGCAGAATACCCCGAGATCACCACAAAAGCACTAAAAACCCTGTGGCCATTTCCAACATCTTATTTGTGTGAAGTGGGATTTTTCTGCAGTGACAGCCACCAAAACAAAATTACGGAACAGACTGGACATAAGCAACACACTTCAGGTGTCATTGTCTCCCATTACCCCTAGATGGGACCATCTCATTGCAGAGAAACAAGCTCAGGGCTCCCACTGATTTAGCGTTATGGTTGTTGAGAGATAGGCTACTATCTCTCATTCTATATAAACATACAGTAAATAACCCTTAACTTACAATATTCATAACAATGGTGAGTTGTATTTTTCATGCACTTTATATTGTTTTTGTGTTGTATCTTATTTTTAAGGCATGTTTAAACATTACCATAGCGACTGGAAAGTGTTTGGAGGCAGAGAGGATGTTACTCATGTTATGTTGTTGGTGCGATGTTAAGAGGACACTTCTAATAAAGTTGCATATAAGTACACAATGGATTCATGTTTATTTCTATTGTCGTAGGTTCATGATTGGTAGCGAGCCTGAACCTATCATATTACATATTGATGTCAGACATGAAACGTTGTCAGAATAACAAATTTAAATACAGCCTGAATAATGAGGACATGCTCGTTCCTCCTTTAACTTAGCCCAATAAATATCGTAAGTTCGACAATTATATTTAAAAATCCCAGTTTTTACACCAGTCGCATAATTCTATTTTGTGCATTTATCCGTCCCACCCTAAAGGCCGGTCCGTGAAAATATTTTCTGACATTAAACCAGTCCGTGGCCCAAAAAAGGTTGGGGACCACTGTTCTACATGACTCACAGAAAGGCAATTCTCAGGAATGAAGGCCTGGTATACATAGGAAGAGAGCTAACTCCCCAGGGGTTTGCATATTGATGAGCCTTCAGGGGACTCCAATAAGTAACCTCTCTATTCATTTCATTTTGTTTGGCAGAGATTGCAAGAAAGCTCCCAGCAGTGAACTGAAACAAGCCGCAACCTTGAGTTCAACTGCATCACATTCCTGGGAATCGTGGTAGGTGAGTTAGATGGCTAGGCTTCATCGAATTAAGTATTTCACAGTCAGTTGCATTTATCTAGCTGTCAGGACAACGTTTAACATAATGTCTACCAATTATTGTATCATATTTTTTTAATTATTTTTATTTATTCATTCATTTTAGAGGAGAGAGAGAGAGAAAGAGAGAGAAGGGGGGAGGAGCAGGAAGCTTCAACTCCCATATGTGCCTTGACTGGGCAAGCCCAGGGTTTTGAACCGGCGACCTCAGCATTCCAGGTCGATGCTTTATCCACTGCGCCACCACAGGTCAGGCTCTGTATCATATTTTTAAGACCATTATATACTTTAAATTGAGTCAGTGCATTTTATTTTATTTATTTATTTATTTATTTATTTATTTATTTATTTAATTGAGTGAGAGGTGGGGAGGCAGAGAGACAGACTCCTGCGTGCACCCTGGTTGGGACTCATCCAGCAAGCTCCCTGCCAGGCGATGCTCTGCCCATCTGGGGCCACTGCTCTTGTTCAGCAACTGAACTATTTTAGCACCTGGGGTGAGATCATGGAGCCATCCTCAGCACCCAAGGCCAACTTACTCCAACCATTTGAGCAATGGCTGTGGGAGAGAGGAGAGAGAGACAGAAAAAAGAAGGGGTAGGGTAGAGAAGCTGATGGTTGCTTCTCCTTTGTGTCCTGACTGAGAATCAAACCTGAGACTTCTACATGCCTGGCTGAGTTCTACCACTGGACCAACTGGCCAGGGCTGAGTCAGGGCATTTTGATTTGTTACCTCACACTCTTAAATTCCATAGATTTCCTTAGGCCTATCAGAAAAGAGCTATTCAGTAACTATATAACTAGAACTGATTTGTGTTCTTCTCCTAATTATATTCTTCTCCAGATTATATGACATAAACCAAACGATTCCTGAGAAGTTATATTTTGCAAACAAATGTGGAGGAAAGGTATTAGTTTATCAGAATGGGGTTTCTTCAAATTCCTTTTCACTCCCTAAGGGAGCTGAAAATTATACATGATAATCATACATATTTATATCGTATTTAAAACTTTGTAAATCATTTAATCCTTTGAGTAGTATGAACGTTCATGTATGTCCTTGTGCCTCCTGACCATCCAGAGCATGATCGATTTATTTTAAAGATGCGTAAGGCAACTTTAAAAGAAGGCAAATGTATGTTCTTCTTGTTTCCATAAATTGGTTATCAAACAAACATGATTTTAAGTTAATAAAACTGTAACTAGTTTCATATATTGAAAAAACCCTCACTTCCGGGGGTCAGAGAACATAAGAAAAACTCACTACTCAAAGGGTTAATGTACATTTGACCTGTTCAGCCCAATGATCCACCTCTGAGAGCCAAATCATTACTTTCTTTTTTTATATATACATTACTAACTTCACATTATGAAAAGTTGCCGGCATTGAGCAAGTCACTAAAACAGTTCAATCATGAATATGTGAAATTTTGAACTTGGGCTTCTTTTTCCCCAAGTTCACAAAACTTCGGGTGACAAAGTGAATTCTACGCATCTGGACATCCATTTGTGAAATTTTAGCAAAGGGCACTTTAATGTCTACATCTATAGATATTCTTTCAAACCTTTCCAAACGACAGATAACAAAAATGAAAACCAACCATAGAAACATCGCTAAGGTTCTTTTGAATATTCGGCAGACCACCTAGAGGGTAATGCCATAGGTTAATCATTACAGCCTTTCTATGGAATAGCTATTGTGATGATCTCCACGGAACTAGCTAAAGGTTGCAGAGGTTAAGTGACTAGCCCAGGGTGGTTTGATCTAGAGCTGGTGTCCAGCCCTGCTCAGGGAGGCCCTAATACACACAAGACTTCCCTGCTCTTGCTTGTCTCCATAAAGCACTGGTTTTTATGGCCTCATATGTGCCATCTCAGAATTCTAAATTTTATCCTAAATCTGAAAGTCATGTACCTGTGCCTCCTGATGTGGCCTGAGAAATCGCTGCGCTGTCACACACCGCACAGAACCCCAAGGACCTGTCCTGGACACGTGAAACTCTCAGTAGGTTTCTGTGCGTTATCGTACCTGACCGCTGGAGTTGGCTGGGTTGTTTGTAACCTGTACGTCTGTCTTTGTAAGTGGTTACTGGTAGCTTGGGGCAATAGGAACAACAACAAGACATCCTTTATAACTACGAGGGTCCTCGGGTTATGACACAGTTCCATTCTTATGATCATGACGGAACCCGAATTTTGGTGTAAGTCGAAACACACATATTAGCCTAACACAAATGGGACATTTGCACTTTTTCTTTTCTGAAGTGAGAAATGAGGAGGCAGACATACAGACTCCTGCATGCGCCTGACCGGAATCCACTTGGCATGCCCACCAGGGGGCAATGCTCAGCCCATCTAGGGTGCTGCTCCATTGCAATGGAAGCTATTCTAGTGCCTGAGGTGGAGGCCATGGAGCCATCCTCAGCACCCGGGCCAACTTTGCTCCAATGGAGCCTTTGATTGATTTTTTTTTTTTAGAGAGAGAGGAGTGAGAGAGAGAGACAGAGAGAGAGAGAGAAGGGGGAGGAGCAGGAAGCATCAACTCCCATATGTGCCTTGACCAGGCAAGCCCAAGGTTTCGAACCGGCGACCTCAGTGTTCCAGGTCGACGCTTTATCCCACTGCGCCACCACAGGTCAGGCCTCCAATGGAGCCTTTGGCTGCAGGAGGGGAAGAGAGAGATTGAGAGAAAGGAGAGGGGGAGGGGTGGAGAAACAGATGGGCACCTCTCTTATGTGTTCTGGCCAGGAATCAAACCCGGGATTTCCACGTGCTGGGCCAATGCTCTACCGCTTAGCCAACCTGCCAGGGTCAAAACTTGCACTTTTAACAGTCCACAATGGTATAGAGGATGCCAACTCTCTCATACTCCATATTACTGCATAATCTTAGTTTTCCCATGTAGTCCGTAAGTATGATGCTAATAGCATAAGCCAAAACACATCTCAACTTTTTAAAGTTTTTATGGGAGTGAGCATTGTAAACTTGAAATGTCGTATGTCAAGACTGTCATAACCCAAGGACCCCCTGTACCTCAAAGATAAAATGGATTAATTGAAGGAATGGGGAGTCTCTAGAAGCAACTGGAACTTATAGAACCTAACACTCAGTCATTCTCTCTCTCTCTCCCCCTCCTAACCTCTTCCAAAATTGTCCTCGATCTGTCCTTCTTTCTGCTTCCTATGACTCTGGCCACCAGTGCTTAAATAAGACCATGACTGTTCCATGCCTGATTTTCCTTCTTCAACTGACCACAATCATCTGATTATTTCAGAAACATTTTTTCTTAGAATACAAATTATTAAGAAAATATGTGCCTCTTTCTGTGTCCTTTATTCTATTCCACTGATCTCTGTGTCTGACCTTCCAATAATTCCCTAGTCTTATTTAATACAGCTATATAATAATCCTTAAGAGTGAATAGATTGACTTCTCCTATGTTATACTTCCTTTTCAAAATTGTTTGACCTATTCTAGGTCATTTCCTTTTCCATATAAGTTTTAGAATAATCTTGTCTCTTTCCACAAAACAATTGCTGGGGTTTTGATATGAATTGTGTTAAGTCTATATATCAATTTAGGGAGAGTTGGTATTTTTGCCACGTGTGTCTTCCAGTCAATAAACACAGTATGTCTCTTCACTTATTTAAATCTTCCTTGACTTTTTCATCAACGTTATGTAGTTTTAAGCAAAAAAAAAATAAAAAATAAAAAAAGTGGTGAAATATATGAATATAGTAACATGTTTCTCAAGGACCATCTTTTTCTTCCTGGAATACATTTCATTTTGTCAGAAAATAAATTATTAAGAGAAATACATGTTTTATCTTAGCCCTTCCTGTATATTAATATCCTTGGTCCTGTCAGCTATGACTAATGTAGACAGAGCTTCAAAGAGATCAGGCGGTCTTTAAGGCATCTGAGGGTCATGCCCATTGTATGCGTTACATATTGCTGAACATTTCAACACAGAAGGAGTAGAACCAGCTCTTCCTTCTCCCAAATGGTCATTTACAAGCTGGCTCGCTTTATTAAATTCCAATCAACTAGCGTAAAAAGGAAGAGCTAGACCTCAAAATCTCAGGCATGTATTAATTTGCAAGAATAACAAATGAGATCACTACCTTCAATGAGCGTCTGTCCATTTTAGAGATGTCAACCTTCTCCTCTTAAGGTCATGGACTATTTTTACAACATTCTGGGCAACTGTGAAGATATCTAGATTTTCTGGGTACTGATGTCCATTGAGTTAATCCTGCCATTTCAAAACAGTCTCCAAAAGTGCCTTTAATAAACAATCTAGGGGAGAGAAATGGAGCTGCTTAGACCAGATATTAATCAGCTTGGTATTGAAAGCAAGGTCATAGGCAGGCATAAACTCGGATGGCACAGCTGTGTCCACACTACATCGTAGGTCAAGACTGTTGTAACCCGAGGACCCCTTCACCTCAAACAACTGATTTGTTAGGATGTGTATTACTGACCAACGCTGTTTACAAGTCTCTGACCTCCTGCGGACAGTGGAATCCCCTCCACTCTCCAGTTTCTGCAGCAACTGCTGACTGTTTTTAATGTATGCCTACTTCCTCCACCAAGCATTTACCTGGTAACTAAAATTCCGTTCGGTCTAGTAGGCTCTCCTGTTGACCATGACTAGTAGGTTAGTTCAAGAGCCCATTCCTGGGAGGGGGCAGTGTAGCTGTCTTTGACTTGGAAGGAGTCAAGGGGAAGTACTGATAGAAAAGAATACCATTAAAGGATGTCCATTAGCATTGTTGACTCACCACGATAATTGACAGAGGTCCTAAGCTCCTGGGTTGAGGCAGAGAACAGAGAAAAGTCACCTTTATTGTGTACATGAGAGAAAGGCCAGGGCAGGAGGCTCCTGCCAGTCAAGTGAGGATATGCTAGACCCACTGTATCTAATTAGCTCCTTGTTTCAGATTCTTGGGCAAAACCTGCTTGGACAAATTGTCAGTGTGCTGATAGGAAAAATTCCATATAATCTAAGATTTTAATTTAGGGAGGTTGAGATTCCTCAGTACATCGGAGAGCTGTATTGGTGGGAGTCTCACTACCTGTGGATATGATTAGCAGAAGGAAAAAGGAAATTGTTATATCATTCTTTAACTAAATAAAAGTAGATATGTTAACTTCCCACCTAAAGTAATATACAACTATGTTGCTCAGTTTTTGTTGTTGTTGCTGTTATAGATTAGAAAACTGATGGTCAAAAAATTTGAGTGGCTTATTTAAAATCCCAGGATAGCTTAGATAGTTCAAAACTGTAACTGAGTTTTAGCGATTCTGTTCCCCATGCTTTTCCCTTTAGGCATACCACCTAAAATTTACAAGGAAAACACAAATGATTATTGGAGGGGGAGGTAGAGAAGGGTGGAAGGGGGATAAATGGTGATGGAAGGATACTGACTCGGGGTGGTGAACACACAATACAGTGTACAGATATGCTGTGGAACCGTACACCTGAAACCTGTATAATTTTGTTAACCAGTGTCATCCCATTAAGTTCAATAAAAAGGAAATAAACAAATAAACATGTCCAATTGCCTATCTATTGAGAACTGTGATCTTTCCAGGTTCAAAGTTGTTTCTCCAAACGGTTTATACGTATACCTTTTATTACGTTTCCCAGTGTGCCTGTGTTTGGCTGTCTCTAAATTGAACACAGAGAAAAAGAATTCTCATTTTCTGTCTCTTTTGGTTTATTTCCTCTGTACCAATAAGGCACCGATATTTTGTGATTAAAAAAATGGTTTTAATGGGCTATATCATTTTTTTTATACAGACAATAAGAGATCTGAAATTCCTTTATTACATCCCTCGTTGGGGAAAGAGGAACAGTAAGCCTCTGTGATAACTGAGCCAGTCATCAAAACTTAAGCCAGAAGTGACAGGGGTGATGGGAAGGTTTGATGTTTAAAGGTGAGGGCCTACAGGTTTTAGAATGTATACTACTGAAAATCTGCTTAAAGAAAGGATGTATTTTTTTTTTTTTTTTGGTTTTACCTTAGAATCAATGTATATTGCTTTTTTGATTCCGGAGATACTAGAATATTCGTATATTGAAAAGTAATTCAAAGATTCCACTTCTAAGAAACTTACGGATTATAAAGAATGGAATTGAAAGGGTGGGAAGACCATTGTGAGGCGCACAGAATCCCGTGCTGGCCCCAACGTGTCTCTGTCTCTTAACGTTCTACAGGCCACACCTCAGTTTCCATATTTCCATAGATAATCTTATTTCTCTCCAATAAAATTTTTATTCAAATGCATATCAAAATTCATTGAAATGTATATTAGAGCTTTGCCCTGAATCTCCCTTTTAATAATTTCCCTCACATTGAAACTGCTCCCCGATCTAAGCTTCTAAAACTCTCTCATTCTTTTTCTACATTCTCTTTGTTCTGGAAATCTTGTCTGATTTCTTCCTACTCCTCTTTTTGAGAAGCTGGGCATGAAGGGGTCCCATCTGTTGTCCCAATCTCTGTCTTCTCTGCACACAGGAGGATGGTCTGCTCTTTCATTTTTATAGGTTTCATTTTTAAAACACACGCCATTTGATTCTTCCACGTGGGTACCCCAAACTCCCCTTCTCATGCTAGGTGTGGGCTATTGCTTCAGATTAACTGACATTTCATTTTCTCACATGGCGTTTCTGCCTGCTGTCACCTTCCACGTTAGTCGCATGCCAGTTTGTGCAACTACTTGAATATTTATCAAATTTGCCTGATTTGTAAGAAGAAAAAAAAAAGAAATGTGGACAACAGGAGAAAGTAACTGTAGGAGTGATAAGTGAAATGTCATAAAAGTGCAATGCACACTTTTAAAAATCAGGATAGAAAATATTAGCATGGATATCAAAAGCACTCCATGTCGAGGGTGGGCTGGACGTGGTTGAACTTAAGCCAGTTCTCAGTATGTCAATTGCGGACCAGAGGGACAAAATTAAGGGAATGATGCAAAAAGCTAGTATTATTGTTATCGTTGAAACTTGCATTTAAAAGGTAAAATCTGTGATATTATATCATGTTTTTGTTTTCTAGAAAGAGATTACCCTAATAATTTATAATTCTAATATTTACGATTTGCATTTTTGAATTTTAGCTGCATTTTTTTTTGTGACAGAGACAGAGAGAGAGAGAGACAGAGAGAGGAACAGGTAGGAACAGACAGACAGGAAGGGAGAGAGATGAGAAGCATCAGTTCTTCATAGTGGCACCTTAATTGTTCATTGATTGCTTTCTCACATGTGCCTTGACAGGGGAGGGGGGGTCACAGGAGACCAAGTGACCACTTGCTCAAGACAGTGACCTTGGGTTCAAGCTAGTTAACCTTGCTCAAACCAGATGAGTCTGCGCTCAAGCCAGGGACCTTGGGGTTTCAAACCTGGGTCCTCCGTGTCCCAGTCCTATGCTCTATCCACTGCACCACCACCTGATCAGTCTTGGCTGCATTTTTATACAAGTATTATTTACCAGGTGGGCAGCTTCCTGCAGTATTTAGCTGAGCTGAAGAGCATCATGATGACTCCTTCCTGCCAGACATTCTCACACTGCTAGTCTTTCGGATGTAGAGGAAGATAGTGGTCTTCTTTCCTTTTTGTGTGTGAATATTAGGCTCTGAGATTAAACTACCTTCTCTAATATCTAAATAATAAAAAAAAGGTAAAACCTGAATTCAAAATCAAGTTTTGCCTTTAAATCTAAGCGTCTTTTTTTAATTTCTTTTTTCTATATTGTATGAATATAATTGGTACAACTCACTAAAAATGTAGACAGCTTTCTATAAGATGCCAAAGAAACACTAACATAGAATGGAAACAGTCCAGAAGACCATGAAATGACATCCAGTGACCACAGAGTTTAAAAACATATTCAGAATTCACTTTTCCCATCTCCCCACAATATGTCCCTCGTTCTGAAACCTCTCTCTTCCATCACTCCAAATACCTAAAATGTCATTAAATCCAGCTCCCAGAGTTCTCATCTCTCCTTTTTCCCTTCCTGCCTCAGCCTTTTATTACATGGATCACTTGAGTCGCTACCTGTATCTCCACTGTCTGGTCCCCTGGCATACATTAATATTTGAATTCTCTACAGTGAAAAAGGACAAGGCGCTCGCTAAGTGATGGAAAGCCCCCTCCCCTCCGCCCCACCATAGACATGAGGGAGGGAGTATTTCAAACATGTGTACATCATCGGTAAAACTCGTCTGAAAATGTCTGGGCTTCGACGGAGGAGCCCTGAAAATGGATCGTGTGAGTGCCCCCAATGTATTTGGCATAGCCAGATAAAACGATCACTTTAGAAGGTAGGGATAACATGATTCGGGACAATGAACGTTTGCCCTAAAGTGGTCCTTTCAGCTTGGGCAGTGCTTTACCCTGTGGAGCGCTAACACACACCTGCACGATGTGGCGAAGCAGAGAGGGAGGGCAGACACGCTTACAATGAACTTGAAGCCTCTTCCCCAGGAAAGCAAGCGAAGGCAGCCGTATTTTCTCTCCTCGCGAGAGTGAGGTGAATCTCCCGAGCTGCGGCACGTTGAGCAGGTATTTAACCTCCTTAAACATTATGAACCTTCCTCTTAAAAATCGACCATATTGCCAGCCTTGCATCGTGAGTTAGGAGAACAAGTGGTCACGGAAGCACCGAGTGGAGCCTCGGTAACTCGCACCCTCCCCATCACCTTCCAATCCTAACGAGGCTTACGCGTCCCGTGTTCAAAGCTTCTCAACGAAACTTCTTTGGATGGAAAACATGTTTTAAAAGATGATAGATAAATGTGCCAACAGATAAATATTCCGTCTTTCAGTATACAACAGACCAACACCTAACGAAGTTTCGGAAACTGGGGTGTGAGCAGTTTTTGGTGGCAGAGAGGATTTCAGCAGGGGAACTGACACGGTCAGGGGTGAGGAACAGGACAGACGCTCAGAAAGGGGCACTAGGGGCAACGAGGGCGTTTTCTCAACAACGGTGATCGCAATGTGGCGGGGTGTATTTGTTATTGCTGTTACTGACGATTTGTTTTCTGTTTCCTCTGAGTATCCAATGTGGCAGACAACCTTACGGGTTTAGATGTGGCCCCACAACCTAGTGAGTAGAAAACAGGACCTGGATAAACTGAGCTTTATCGATTAGAGATAAAAAAAAAAATGGGGTGGGGCTTGTTAAGTTACAATGCTGAACCATCAACCATCGTTCGTTTGGAAATAAAATGGACGAGAAGCTCTCATTTTTCATTCTGGTGTAGTAAATCCATCATTTGACATAACCAAGTGTTAGATGTAAGCAAAAGGTCCTCATCATTGTGCTTCTTGCCTCCCAAGAACCTGGTACCAATACTCTACCCCAGGGGTCCCCAAACTTTTTACACAGGGGGCCAGTTCACTGTCCCTCAGACCCTTGGAGGTCCAGACTATAAAAAAAACTATGAACAAATCCCTATGCACACTGCACATATCTTATTTTAAAGTAAAAAAACAAAACGGGAACAAATACAATATTTAAAATAAAGAACAAGTAAATTTAAATCAACAAACTGACCAACCAGTATTTCAATGGGAACTACGGGCCTGCTTTTGGCTAATGAGATGGTCAATGTGCTCCTCTCACTGACCACCAATGAAAGAGGTGCCCCTTCCAGAAGTGCGGGGGGGGGGGCGGATAAATGGCCTCAGGGGGCCGTATGCGGCCTGCGGGCCGTAGTTTGGGGATCCCTGCTCTAGCCTCTCTTTGCCACCCAGTCACCCGAATTAGAACCGTGAAGTCTCATCAACCCTTCCTCACCTCCACACTCAGGTATTCCTTAATCTGTTCCTACCTCCCCATCCCATGGCCCATAAGCACTGCCTCACCATTTCTCTCCCAGACAATTCACTTGGGTTCTGTCCCTCTCATCCCTTAATCCAGGGGTCTCAAACTCGCGGCCCGCGGGCCGCATGCGGCCCGCTGAACAATTTTGTGCAGCCCGCAGACTAATCCACGAAGTTCAAAATATTTTGGATAAAATTAAGTAAGCCTAGAGGCCTACTTGTATTTTTCATTTCTCTAGCATCCTAGCTAGATATTAGCTTAGTTAACAGCAGTTGTGATGCGAACTACAGTTTCTGGTCGTTTTGTGACACTGAGTAAACTGCATGTATGATTGTGCTTGTTGTACTGATTTTTTTTTGTTTTCAACTGCAGTGAGAAAAGTGTTGCATAACAGTTGCCTTTTGTAGACCTAGTGCGGCTCGCCAAACAGCTGTGATCTTGCTCTGAGGCCCACATGCTGAGTTGAGTTTGAGACCCCTGCCTTAATCAGTCTGAGAAGCGATCTTTCAGAAACCGGAATCAGTCACACAGCTCTTTGTCTTGAACCTCTCCATGGCCCCCAGCGACAGCACACAATCTAAACCCTTTGTCTCTATCACATGACCACCTTTCCAGAATCACATGAGGGCCACTTACTGTTTTTGCAGCCTATTTCCAGCCTTCCAGTTGTGATGTCTTAGCCTTTCCCATCTATGCAAGAGATGTATCCCCCTCCTGGAATTCTCCACACTCACCAGGTCTGCTTGGAAAAAAATATATTTATTGTTTTTTGCAGGTTCGAAAAAAACAGTCAGGACACATACAAGAATCAACCAATGAATGCATAAATAAGTGGAACAACAAATCAATGTTTTCTGTCTCTCTCCAAAATCAATTTAAAGTTTTTTAAATCAGCTTATTTAATATCTCATTCTTTTGTGAATTCTGTTTTTCATTTTTCAATTAAATTTATTGGGGTGACCTTGGTTAATAAAATTATCTAGGTTTCTACTGTATATTTCCATGATACATCATCTGCACATTGTGTTGTTAGTCTACCACCCAAAGTCAAGTCTTCTCTCCTCACCCATTATTTTAAAATCAGCTTCTTTAACATCTTAGTCTTTTGTAAATTCTTGAATGTCATCGCTGTCAACCAGCAAGCCCCCACCACCCCAGCCACCAAAAGTGATAATATCACCCTCCTTTGGGCAACACAGCATAGCATTGGGGTACCCGGGCTCTGTTGTGGGACAGCTCAATTTCTGATTGAGCCACGTCCTTTTCACATTATCTCAGGCAGGTACATTAAACTTCCTGGCCCCAGATAACTGTCAGGAAAATAAGAGTGCTCACAGCACACCTCCCGCACGTGGCTGTTGTGATCGTCTGGTGAGATCGTACTTGTGAATATTTATTCAGCGTGTGGCACAGGTGATGTGCTTATTAAATGATTGCTCTCTTTGTTATGATTACCAGATGACACAGATCACTGTGATAAATGTTGGGTAGCCCTACAGAGTAATGACTTGTTTACGTGCTGTATCTTGTACATGTCTTCAAATTCCTTCAAGGGAAGGAACGACACCTCATTCACTTCCTCATTTCAGCACCCCTGGGCTCAGCACCGAGTGCGGACAGGACACAATGCTTTTTGAATGCGTGAATACATTTTTCTAAATAAGACCTCTCTCTCTCTCTCTGATGATAGTCTTCATAACTGACATTAGCATCCCCTGTGAGAAGGTATTTCAGGCAATGATATTTTGGAAAAACACAACGGTGCTCTACTTCAAAGAGACATTTTTTGGATGCCACATTTAAGCGAGAATAACTCAGGAAACAGTTTCTACACAGCAGGTTGTTAGATTAAACAGGGATGCCCTTGGTTGGAAGGCCCAGGCAGAAGCCAGTTTGTGGCCTGCTAATGTCTTCAAAGTATACCATCCTAACCATTACCCACAGGTATCTATCTCCAAATACAATCAAAATCAATTACCTTCACAATATCTACTAGTAAAAGGAGAATGACTGGTAACTAACACTTTTTTATGACTTTGAAAAAGACCCCTTGTTATCTAGAAGTGAAACAATATTACCCAACAGGGTTTCATTGTTAATAAAACTCCGACATAAAGAGGACTGCAAAATCTAGTTCACATTAGAAATATTTATTTGGGTTGTTTTTTTATAGGAGTTACTAAAATTAAATTATTGCAGACAAGAAGCATAGGCGTGCCCTTACGCTTTGACTTAGGAAGCTCAGTGTGGACATTAGTAATTAGTAATCAAGCAGATTAGGATGGTTTCAGCAGAGTCATTCAGTGAGATAATTTGTGTAATTTGGTCTGAAAGCACCTACTGTACTATCTAGCACGTGTTAGCAGTCTGTATTTCTGGGGGTTCTTTCGTCTTCTCTTCCCAAAGGGCAGCTTATTGTCTCTCTGAACAGTTTATTGTCCATTTGTAGATACACACTATTTCCCCCTGAATTAGTATATATATATATATATATTATATATATTATATATATGTATATAACTTCCCTATTTTTCCTTCCCTCAAGAATCTTGCAATCTTAGAAATAGCATGTGAACAAGTCATTATCTTATAATAACAAATATATTTATTATATGTAACTCATATATTTATAACTTACTTATAACTAATTATATATATTTACATTACTTCTTATATATAACATATATACTGCTGTATATTATTTATATATATCGTTGCTGATTATATGCGTATATGTGTATATGGTATATCTTATAGGTAAATAATTTATATTCCTTTACTAATAACATATATATATATATATCATTACATACACACAGACACACACACATACACACATACTTTCACACACATTGGTGGTTAGGGCGACTGAAAGAATACATATATATTCCCCAAAGTTGTGAAATGTTTCAACAGATCAAGTAGCCAGGTTGTTTTCCTTTTTCTCTTTCAAGGGGATGGTTTCAGGGTTTGGCATTGTAATTATATTCTGAATGAGACTTTCCAGATCAAAAACTATTCCTGTTTAACAAGCAAAGTTCCAATACAGTGCACATTTCATTACCATTGTCAACCATCAAAGTACACGAAACCCCAGCTAATCTTCCACGACCTTGCCTACCACATCATTAGTGATCACAAAGTCCGCAAATGTAGAACACTCCTTTAAAAATATAGATAACACATATTAACAAATAGTAGACACTGCTTTTTCAGATGCTTTGTCACCAGAGGCCTGGGGGGTTCCCACATTCCCACAAAAGCGCTGGAGGTGGGTCCCAGGGGCAGCAACTCAGATACTGGGAATGCATTTAGCTGGCTGCACATTTTTCAAACAGAATTCTGTTTTACAATCATTCTTTGACAGTAATTGGAACACTAATATTACTTAACAGGTGACCTGAGAGATGGAAATGTGTCAATCAAAGAGTTTTTAAATGCTTTCCAATTCTTTGCTCTTTTAATGGGGAAGGTCAGAAAGCACTAAATCATGGATCTTTCTGAGTTAATGTACCAACGCCCCGTGAGGTAAGAATAATTATAACCATTTGACAGGCTAAGAAAATCAAAGCCCATAAGGGACTGAACCCAAAATAACATTTCCTTTGTCTAGATTCCAAAACCTGTGTTTGAAATGGGGGGGGGGGAGGGGGTAGAAAACTCAGGTTTACTGTTATTACTTGGAAGACTCCATGGGACCTGTCTGATCTTTTGAAATTCATGTTTGTCAGTATTTTTAGGCCCATTTCACAGTGGAAAACTCTGATGACAGAGATGAATAAGGAAACTCATCCAGGGTCCTGTGGCCACAGAATAGTGGATCCTGTGTCTGTAGCTTTCCTTATTTTACTGAAACACTTTTTCTTTCTTTAACAATGTATCGGAACTCAGAAGTCTAAAGTAAGAGCTTTACTCAAATTCTTAAAATGCATTGACAACTCTAATCATCCCAATGATTTAAATCTGCACACATGCCATCAAAGATCGAAGCTCCCTTTTCCAGTCAGCACAAGATGACTGAACGGGGTGAACCTACTCAAACATCAGACTTTCTCTTGACTAATCAGCAATGACATCAACTATTATTTATGGCGATCCTATTCGGCGCCGGCGAAATACAAAGGCGGTTTATATATATGATGTTATTCGATCCCCAAAAGAACCCTGTGAGGCTGTGCAGAAGACAGAACCTAGAGACAACGCCCTGTTGTTCCCCCTAAAAAATGTTCTCAGACGCTAACCTTGCTCCCGCTGCGAAGGGACTTGGTAAACAGAATGAGGTTATGGACTGTAGCTGGAATTAAAGTTACTAGCGAGCTGATTTTAAAATAGGGGAATTTCCTTGATTATGTGGGTGGTCCCAATGTAAATAGAAAAATCTATAAAAGCAGAAAAGGAAGGTGGAGGCTGTGAGACAAAAGGGGAGATAAGAGGGACTCAAGACATGACAAGGGTTTACTCGTTGCTGCTGGTTTTGAAGCCGGAAGCCAGAAACCAATTCCTTAAGCTGCAGTGAACTACACACCCTCTTCCTCTCCCCCAGTTAGCCTTTGTGAAGACTTCATATATTAACCATATGATTAAAACTGTTTGAGCAACTTCCAAATATAACATATTTCAAGGTTTCCAAATATAAAGCCGTTATTATTATGAATAAAGAGCCTTTGCAACAGTAATGTATGATTCTATTTTGAATATTAACTCCATTTGAATGCAAATGTTTTGATGTAAAAAATAAAATAAAATAAAAGGAAAACTCTTACAAGAGTCATGTTTACTCCCTAAACCACAGACGTAAATAGTTCATATTTTCTTTCCTTCCTGTTAACGGTACCGCTAATAAAATTTTCTCCACAGGTTGGTACACTTGAATTTTCATTTGAGAGCTACAGAGGGAAGAGGTGTTGATGCAAATTGGAAATGGAATGTAACAGGATATTCATCCTGGTTTTAAATATTGTAACATTCATCCAGTGTCATTTTTAGCCAACAGATGAAAGGTAAAGATGTCAGAATGTTTCATTTCACAAAACAGCATGCAGTGTTGGCTGCACTAGAAACTGTTAGTCCTTGAAATTCTAAACATTCTGCTCCCTTCCATTTTCAATTTATGTCTGTGTTCCTCATGACATCGCTTAGGGTACACATCGATATGCAGAATATTTTATTAATAATAATTTCAGTGCTAACTAGGGTGTGGCAAGGATCCACCATCTACTAAAGGTTACAATTCAGTCTTTGTTTCCTGCACGTTGAACTTGTGAATAAGACAATAATTGTGGGTAGGAGAGGGTAGGCAATAAATACAAAGAAAATGTGTTTGATCATTGAACAAACATTACTTCAAAAAAACAAATGAAATGTTTCTTTTGGGGAAAAAAGAGCTCAGATTCTCTTCAACATTTGGCAACTGTCCCCTGTCCCTTCTCACCCAAAGGAACTATTATGGGTTCCCTATAATAACATATGAATATATAATACTTAATCATATTTTATAATTTATATATTTAATATGTTTATGTATTATATATTTTTTTAAATTCTGGCTCATATTATTCTGTCAGCTGCAAAACACTAGTAGATTGAATCATGTATTCCAATTTCTCCATTCGCTTACTGTATTAGAATGACATTCGATTTGTCGTGGACTTTTTAATATTACCCAACAGAGAGGGATGAATTTACTTTACCATCCTATTGACAACAGCTTGCCCATATAACTGACTATGGGTGATGAAATGTGGGAAGACTACACTCTGCCATTCCTGGTTTCCCATTTTAGACCCAAGAGACACGGTGTTACTCTGCTCCCCATAGCATGAAGCCGAGCCACCCATCCAGACCCAGGTAGGGTCAGAGCACCCCACAGCTAACTTGGAAATATGTGGGTCAGTCAAGCTGACGTCATCAGAGTTGGCCCAGCCTACCCGCGTGCTCAGGAGGCCGTCCGTGCTTACTGATGTACGCCACGGAGACCCCATGCCTGTACATTACACGGTAGTGTTGCAGAAAGAGGTAAGAGACGCCCCTTCTCCACCGTGTATTTGGGTAAACTACCTTTTATTCTGCCAAAGTGGCACCTAAATTTCCACGTGCTCTCCGAAGCCCCTATCTCCTTATTTCCTCCTTCTCCGTGGGAAGCACGGCTCTTCTGCATTTGCCTGTGGGTCCACAGGAACACCCACTTGCTGAAATGCCGTGTCTGTGAATCTGCCTCTCAGTAGATAAGGCACCAGGAGGCAAGGACTGTCTTTTATCAAGCTTTGGGGCTACTATCTCTGGAGTACCCCACATGGGGCTGGTATTAAGTATGTCCAGTTTTCGAAATGATGGGATGAACAGGACAGATCAAGGTATTTTTTATTTATTTGATGTAATTTTTCTACCCGGGTATTCACCGTGCTGTACACTGCTCTGTCAAGTGTCCTGGTTAGAAGGAAGGTAAGAACATCAATTCTAAAAAGGTAGTAATTAATATTAGTTTCTTATCGTCATTGGAAGCACCCTTTAAAGTATATTCTTAATTAAACTCCAGGAGAAATTTCCAATTTCTTCCTCTCTCTCTCTGTTTTTCTTTCTTTATTTTTCCCAGTATGTCTTAAACTTTTTCAATCCTAGTATTCATTTTGTTTGAAGTGTGCCTTTTGTAAACAGTGCATAGTTGGGTCTCTGTGAGTTAGATTGAATTATTTTTGCACCAAGCAACTCTATCATGTTATTTTATCTTATAATTAGCATTTCCAGCCATATTTCATATATATATTTTTTTGCTCTTTAAGTTTTCAATTTATGTAGTATTTAGGAAGCTTTGTCGTTTTGTTTTCGAGGAGACCATTTTACTTATACCTATTTCAACGGCCTTTATCCCAAGTTTTCACATTTAAAGTATTTCTATTGGGAGGTCATTCATTAATGACATTTTTTTTTTTTACTCATACTTATTTCATTTAACATAAGCAGCTTATTCTACTTTTCATTCTTTCTAGTTTTCAGTGCCATTATTTCCGCTCGGCAGGACATACAATGAACAAGTTACATGTCATATAGTACATTATTCTTTCACGCTTCATTTTAGCCTTATAAATACAATGTCTACTACTAAACATAATGTTAATATATCAATACATTAAATGGTCATCATTCATCCTTGGCTTCATATCCCCAGACATCTCTTATTTGGATAAAGTTCATATTCCCATAGATTTCTCAAGAAGGGTTCATGATTTCAGAATTCTTTTTTTTTTAATTATTTTTATTTATTTATTTATTTATTTTAGAGAAAGGGTGGGGGAGGAGCAGGAAGCATCAACTCCCAGATGTGCCTTGACCAGGCAAGCCCAGGGTTTCGAACCGGCAACCTCAGGGTTCCAGGTCGACGTTTGATCCACTGCGCCACCACAGGTCAGGCGCATGATTTCAGAATTCTTAAAACTTTTTTAATAGCCTTGGTAGTCAAAGGGCAGCTCTGTTAATATAACTAAAGGGGGGAAAAGGGAGCATAAAGCAAACTGTCTCGTACTGTTTCATTCTTCGATTTATAGGAAATGCTTCTCCATTGGGTCCTCTTTTGTATGTTATTTTGGGTCAGTCAAACTGATTTTGTTGTCTTCTTTTACAAAGGTTGGCTTTTGTTTTGTCTGGCAGCTGAGTGACTTGTGGATCTGTCTGAGATGTCCCTGGCATGCTTCTTTTCAAACTTTGGTTGTGTTGGTCTCCAGCAGATATTAGTTTGGAGACAGTGTTGCTCTACTATGAACGTGTAACCCGTCCATTACAGTGAACGTTCCTGGTGTTTCATAAGCAATCTCCACTCTGGGCAAATCTCAAAAGGCTGCCAGCCTTGTGTGAACTCGGATCATTGTTTACCTTACAGCTCCCTGGTCGGATACCTTTGGGTTTCTGGAATTCTCTCGGACACGTGCACAGCTTTGTGTACAACAGCAGATCCTGGGGGCCCTGGCAGGCATCTCTGCACGGCTTCCTCCTCCCCGGGATTCTGCATTTAGTAGCTCCCTCTGACGGCCTGCACACTGATGTCTGCTCTCTAATTTAAGGAATACTGCCTTGCGTTTCTGAGGCTCTTTCTCCCTGTACCAGGTTTACGCAGGTTCTCTGGGCTGAAGGCTGGGTAAATGGGAAGGTTGCCTTCATTTCTCTCCTTCTCTATATAGCCTTATGCTGTCTGCTGTCCAATGTTTGGCTAAATTGGTTTTAATCACAGCATTTTGGTAGCAAATTGTGTGTGTGTGTGTGTGTGTTTCCCCAACCTCAACCAATTCTCCAACTCTCTGCACACCAACTGGATGTTGTAGAATTCAGTTCAGTTATGCCACTAACTGTCTGGACTTTGTCCAGTCCCCACAGATTAAGAAGGTCTCAGTCTCACAGGACTGCCCCCACACCAGACGTCAGTGGCAAGTCCAGAGTTGCCGCACATACTTCTGACCAACGGGCTATAAATCGAAGGGTCCTATAACCCTCTCCTCAGGTTGGGGCATGTCCAGAAGGCTCCCGGGACTCTAGAAAGCACTGTATAGACCAGTGGTTCTCAACCTTTCTGATGCCGTGACCCCGCAATACAGTTCCTCATGTTGTGGTGACCCCAAACCAAAAAATAATTTTGGTGGCTACTTCATAACTGTAATTTTGCTACAGTTATGATTCGGAATGTAAATACCTGATATGCATTATGTATTTTCCGATGGCTTTAGGTGACCCCGCCGGGGTCGTGACCCACAGGTTGAGAACCGCTGGTATAGACTGTTATTATTGGTGGCTTATCAAGGCTTCACCTCAGGAACAGTCCCATGGCAGAGATGCATCAGGCAGGACATGTGGGTAGGTGCACAGAGCTCTCTGAACCCTGTGGGGTGAGGGCATGTATGGAGGTGCCATTAATTAGGCATGCTTGATTCGATCACTGGCCACTGGTGATTAACTCAATCTCCAGCCCCTCTTCTCTCCCTCTCCCTGGAGGCCAGGAGGTGGGACTGGAAGTTCCAACCCTCTCATCATGCCTCGGTCTTTCTGGCAAACCCTCTCCCCCCACCCCCTGCATCCTGTAGCTGTCAGAAGTGGCCTCCGTTAGAGCAAAGATGCTCCCATCACCGCAGAGATCTGAGGGTTCTATGAGCTGTGTGCCAGGAACCGGGGACAGAGGCTGAAGATATGTTGATCACCCTGACAAGATGTGACTTACAGATTTTGTCTATTTTCCTATGTATTTCCAATGAAGACCTGGATCAGCTACTCCATTGTAATAGAAGTGAAACATTTGGGCTGCGTTAATTCGAAAAGCTTTAGAGGTGATGCTCATGTGGAACTAGCTTTAAGAAGCACCACGTTGGTTTCAGAAGGTGTGATAAGATGAGAGAACGTAACGGTTATCTTGATAATTAAGAATGCTACGAATAGCTAATTGTCCTTGAGTGTTTATTATACTGTATCTGTCCTAAGCGCTTTCACATATAAATTAATCAATATGCATCTCTCAGATCCCCTTTAGTAAAAGCCAATTCAATCCTGCTCAAGTAAAAGAGATAGCTGGGCAGTGTATTGGGGAAGAAGGGAAGGCTTCCTCGGGGACCGAGACTAGGGAATCGGGCGGATGCCGTACACTCTCTCTTCTCTCTTCTCCCCTCACCCACTCTCCTCTCTCTCTCTCTCTCTCTCTCTCTCTCTCTCTCTCTCTCTCTCTCACACACACACACACACACACACACACACACACACACTGTATCTTTTGTCCTGGTTCTTTTGTCCTGGTTTTGGTAGCAACTGCGAGAAGCTTTGCATCAACTCAGTCAACAATGAACATAGGAAGTCCAGTGGTAGAAAAGTCTCCATGTTAAGGTATGTTATCCTAATTTGGAGAGAGGGTTTCTATCTGCACTGACAACTTCAGTGTTTGTTTCACATCTATTTCATGAAGTACATGGAAACAACACACAGAACTTGAGAAGCTTTCCTATGCCCAATGTGGAAAATTTCCCAGTAGATCACTTTCGTAATTCTTCCGTCGGAACTGGAACACATGCCCACGTCAGAAGCCATTCTGAGTGGCCTGCGTGGAGGGTGAGAAAGCTCCCAGGGACTTCAGGTAAACCTCGTCAGGCCAGGGAACGGCTCTGCAGAAAGGTGCAGGTGTGTGTGCGGGAGCAACAGCAGGGGCAGCCGCGGAGGGCCCCACCGCCACCGGGGGGAGAGGGAGGGGGAGGGCCACGCCCCCACGGGGGGGGAGGGCCACGCCCCCACTGGGGGGAGGGGTGGCAGAGCCCCAGCGGCGCTGCGCACTGTGCACCCCTTCAAACGGCGGAGCTCGTCTGCAGTGTATTTAATTACATTGCTCAGAATAACACAGGTAGCGGCTGAAGGAGGCAAGAGGCGAGGCCACAGTGCCCGCGAAGTCGAAGCTTTTAATCAATAATACAATGGCTTTGCACATAAAATATTTGTGAACCTATCCTACTATCAGTGATAATTCACCTCAGCACATTTCCCAGTCAGCTTTAATGACCAATAATGATTTGTGTTTCTGCTCAGGTCTGCAGAGGGGGCCCGGGACCTGCCAGGAAGGCCTGTCCTGTGACTGTTCCCGGGTTCAGCATCCCGTTGTGTAACTGGAAAGGGTCTGAGAGGACACAGTCTAAGTGACGCTCTGGCTCCTTAACGTGCAGAGTCGGGTCCCTCTCTGCACCTGAGAGCCACGTCCTGGGGGCAGACTGGAGTGTCCTGGGGGCAGACTGGAGTGACAGCAAAATGGAAAGGGTATGCACATCACAGCAATGAGAAATCTGTACGGCTAAGTCGGTTCTCCACGGTCAGGCTGCACGCTGATGTTGGCCAGAGCTTGCCTCGTGGGAGGGGCGGAGGGGAAGGCCAGGGGTCCTCAGGGACAGCTCCAGCATCCAGGTCTAGGTAAGAGGGGAACAGCGCACTGCCTGATAGGGGCTTCTCTTCCTAGGAGCTGGAAACGGGCTGATGAAGTGTGCGTAAGCAGCTGAGACAGGGCCTCCAAACTAAACTGGAAGGGAGACAGGAGTGGAAGCAGACACGCTGGAAGCTTGGGACGTCCTCGCGGAGAGCCAGGCTGCAGCAAGAAGCCACGCAGAGCTGAAGGCCATTTCCTGGGGACTGGCAGAGGAACCGCCTTCGCTGATGGATGCTGTAACGTGTGAACCAGTTCCCTCGTTCACAAGGCACTCCCGTCCCCAGCTGCTGAGACTGGGAATGCCCGCAGCCGCTGGCTCATACCCGAGTCTCTCACCAAGAGTTTATCTTGGGCATGCCCAGGAGTCTGCTTCTTCCCCGGGACAACTGGAAATCTGAAGAGCAATTCTGTAAGAGTACATAGCCCTGGCCGGTTGGCTCAGCGGTAGAGCGTTGGCCTGGTGTGCAGGGGACCCGGGTTCAATTCCCGGCCAGGGCACACAGGAGAAGCGCCCATTTGCTTCTCCACCCCCCTCCCCTCCTTCCTCTCTGTCTCTCTCTTCCCCTCCCGCAGCCAAGGCTCCATTGGAGCAAAGATGGCCCGGGCGCTGGGGATGGCTCCTTGGCCTCTGCCCCAGGCGCTAGAGTGGCTCTGGTCGCAGCAGAGCGACGCCCCGGAGGGGCAGAGCATCGCCCCCTGGTGGGCAGAGCATCGCCCCTGGTGGGCGTGCCGGGTGGATCCCAGTCGGGCGCATGCGGGAGTCTGTCTGACTGTCTCTCCCCATTTCCAGCTTCAGAAAAATACAAAAAAAAAAAAAAAAAGAGTACATAGACTCAGCCAGCATGACTCAGTTTGGGGCAGGGTCAACTGGGCGAGTCGTGCTGTCTACTCTGGCTGTTTAGTGCCCCTGGCATGGTTGTTTCAGCCTCCTCTCGTTGCTGTAACAAACTGTCACATACTTAGTGTCTTCTAACAATACAGATGTATTCTTGTATGGTTTTGGAAGTCAGAAGTCTGAAATGGGGACCACGGGGTTAAAAACCAGGTGTCAGCAGGGTTCCTACCAGAAGACTTAGAAGAGAATCAACTTCCTAGCCCTTTTGTGTTTCTAGAAGCTACTAGCATTTTTGACTCAAGACCACCTACCAGCAATCACATCACTTCAATTTCTACTTCATTCATCACATTGTCTCCGATCGTGACCTTACTCTTTCATTTCTGCGGAGCCTTGTGATTGCACAGGGCCAACCCAGATACGCCAGGATAATCTCCCGTCTCAAGAACCCAACCCTAATCACACCAGCAGAGCACCTCCCTCTGCACAGTCATATTAGGGAACGTATTCATAAATCCCAGGGTCTAGGAGGTAGGCAGCTTGGGACAAGGGGCCATTAATTTGCCTACTGCAAAGCTGAATGGATGCATTCTATTGGGCATTAACATGTGGTACAAAATAGTCACACCTGTGCTCACTTCCATAAATCATATATCCAATTATTCTTCCAATTATTTTCTTTTCAGGCCCCTAAACTTTAACCTATAAAAAGGCTAATTCATTGGCAGGATTAATTTTCACTGCTCCCTGTCAAGAATATGTCCAATGGCATTTTATTGCAACACATGTATGTATGTGTACACATACACACACACTCACACTCACACTCAGCCAAGCCACCTCTGACATAAACTCAATAGTTGTGTCGTGTAAGAGTGAACGTTGAGGAGAGTTCTTAATGGCATGCACATTTGCTTGAAAGGCAAAACTTCTGAGTCGTCTTCAAGTAAAAGGGAACAGATAGTAGCATTTAACAATAGGACGAACCCCCTTCTCTAAGCCCAAGGATTTCAGAGAGATCTGAAATTCAAGATTTTTATGTGGATAACTCAGACACGCACAACTCATGTCCCCAACTGTATTCCTTCTTAATTAGGGGCAGACCTTGTTATGACTGACATGGGAAACTCAACCTCCTCTAGAGTTGAGATGCTCTTATAAGTAAGCTTTGGGCCTGAACTTCAGCTTTTCATGCCCTCAGAATTCAGAAAATGAACATCTCCTGACGTGTTGCTATAGAGGTTCACTGGCTTTTACTTACTTTTGTATTGTTAAAGGTTAATTACTCATTCTCAGCCTGTCTTATTCAGGGTGTCATTGTCTTTCACAACTACGCAATAGCCCTTCTCTTTCTTACTTTCCCAACTTTTCCAAGTGCGTGCGTGGGCTTTTTGCTCTTGCTAGTACTTTCCTTCCACTGGTATCGCATGTCAGTTCATTACAGGTGAAGGTTTTAACAACGTCTCCACTACAGCAAGATGGTGGGTGGGTTCCAAGCCAAGAACTGTGAATCTACTTGACTTATACCACACTTCTGGAGAGAGGCAACTAGAGAGATCACTTCACAGGTGCAACTATAACATGGCATAGCCTTTGTCAGCCAGGGTCCCTGGGTGACAAGGTTGAGCAGAGCCCCATGTTATAGGGTAAAATGAACATAGGCCTTAACGTGCCGAAAAGAGCTGAGGAAGTAATATTTTAATAAGATCGGTGTAGTTGGGAGCAGCCTTTCTAAAGTTGACAGCAAGAGCCAGATTAGCTCAAAAACCATAGAAATGAGTAATACAAGAGGGAAGTCTACAGTAAAACAGGGCTGCTGGATAAAATCCCTATATGGTTTAAAAGGCTGTATCTATCTGTCTATCTATCTATCTATCTATCTATCTATCATCTATCTATCTCTCTATGCATCTATCATCTATCTCTCAAATCCAGGTTTGATACTGCAATGGTGTACCTGTCCTTGTGCTCTCCATTTTCCTGTACCTGCTTCTTAAAAGAGTTTCCAAGTGCTCCTATAAAATCTTATGGCCGCAGAGGGTTTGATTCCCCCCCTAAACACAAAGCAAGTCATGACTGTCATGGTTTCCAAAGAATCATCTTCCATAAAACACTTTGCCGTGATTCTCGCCTGAGCGATACTTTCCAATATAAGAGCAAAACGCAGTTGGCACCAGGGAGAGAAACTGAGTAGCATCCCACGAGCTCCCCAACCCGGCCACTGTTATTGCTGTTGCAGAATTCAAGTTCTCAAGCCGTCTCTGGCAAGGCCTTACAAAACCCGTCACTTCAGTCATGGTTCTCATGGTTAGCAGGGCCTGGGTTTGACTTGGAGAGCTGCATATTTGGAAGATCCAAGAATTCAAAGCCAGTCACAGCCAGCCTCACTTCACCTCCTGTGATGTCGTCCCCCCTCCCCGCCCCCCAACTATAAATGGATCCTGGTTTTCAAAGCAAGCCCAGATTTCCTTCAAACACATTCCATTCTCTTGAAATTCACGAAGGGTCTATTTCAGAAAAGGCTGTGCTTTTCTCTGCACCCTCTTTTTGTGGAGTGTCCCCTGTGTGGGCATTCGGTTTCCTTTCGCGGGGTCCTGCTGCTCTTGCTGAGTACACATGGCGCCCGTCTTTACACATTTCAGCCAGGCTCCCCGGGGAAACTGCAGGCTGACTCGCCACTGGATGTACGTCAAACGCCAGCTATTCGGGGTCAGCTTCCTTGGAAAGATCTGCCAACTGGTCTACTGGCCCCCTTAACATGAGCAGGACTACGGGACTCAGCAGGGAGGGCCAGGGTCAGCGTCTTGGGCTCCATCTCCTTTCCAGGGCACGCGCTGATTTTCACGTCTTTAGAGAATCGTCTCTATCTGGTGTTCTAGAGGGGCACTAACTAGAGATGGATCTTCGGTATTAACAGACTCTCCACTCCAGCCATTAGTTTCGGAGACGCAATCATTTTTAACCATCTATAAATACCATCCATTTTCTGTCACTCAGTTTTCTTTGGTTTTACTGAAGTGAGATAATTACTTCCTTCTATCGGACACATACCTCCATGAATGCTTCTAAAATACCACTGCATCTGCCTTTTGGGCAAATGTATCACATTCTTTTTTTTCCTTATTTTTCTGAAGCCGGAAATGGGGAGAGACAGTCAGACAGACTCCCGCATGTGCCCGACCGGGATCCACCCAGCACGCCCACCAGGGGGCGATGCTCTGTTGCGACCAGAGCCACTCTAGCTCCTGGGGCAGAGGCTGAGGAGCCATCCCCAGCGCCTGGGCCATCTTTGCTCCAGTGGAGCCTCAGCTGCTGGAGGGGAAGAGAGAGACAGAGAGGAAGGAGAGGGGGAGGGGTGGAGAAGCAGATGGGCGCTTCTCCTGTGTGCCCTGGCCGGGAATCGAACCCGGGACTTCTGCACACTAGGCCGACGATCTACCACTGAGCCAACCGGCCAGGGCATGTATCACATTCTTAACTCCTACTGAGGGTGCATCCACCCCCCAAAAGTGCCCTTTGGCATTTTATATGAATGGCTGTTCACCCACATCTGTCTCATCTCAAAGAGATACATTTTCTTTTTCTGGCTGGCAGTTGAAGACTATACATTTATCTGTGTTCAATGTAATCACTCCAGCCTGTCAAGATATGATTTTTGTTGCATGGTGTATTAACTACCCAGTCCAACTAGGGTAATCTAAAAAAAAATGGATCTGGGTTCTCATTCCAGTCATTCATCACAATGTAGAATGGGAAAGATCTGAGCCCAGAGTCCGTTAGCTTATCGCTGGAAATGAGCTTAGAAAGGCACTGGTGTTCTTAATAAGTCATCTTTTAGATTTTCAGCTATATATCTAATATTTCTAAAACATACTTGGCATTGGGCTCTGTGACAAAGGATGATTGGAGGTGGCCTCCCACCCTCCCACAAATGCTACGACAAAAGCATTGCCCCTTCGTACACACGAGAACATGGAGCCTCAAGGGAGTCAAGTCCCCTGTTAGCAAGACCATGTCAACTAGAGAAGTTCGGGACTGTTTCTGCAGCGTTTTCTCCTCCTGCCCTGTGCACCTGCCACTCCAGCCGTGTCTCATTGCTCGTCACTCCCCGCTCCGGGATTTCGGACAACTGTGTGCTGCACATGTTACGTTTTCAGGACTGCCTTGTCCTTCCCAGCGTATTCTTTTCACCATGATCTTCTTCTCCGCCTTCCCCACAGACCATGTCTTTTCTCTTCTCCATAATCACAGTGGGAAGAAAGCCTGGAGTTGTGAGGGTTAGGAGGTATCATGCATGCAATGCTCTAACTGCTATTTCATTAAATAACACGTGTTAGGATCACATTACATTCCATCCTTACAACATTGAGACATACGGTGTTACCCATTCTACAGCTTAGAAAAGAGATTGAATGAATTTTTTAAGGCCACATGCATAATAAGGGAGAGAGACAAGGTCTCCTGACAATTAAAGGTCATGTGCTGAGAGCTATGAGAAGCCACTGAAATAAAGTCTAACGCTTGACTGTGGATTACTAGACTCTGTGTCAGCTGGCCCATGGGGACCTCTCCTAGTTCATCTCTGATTGATCTCTTCCATTGCTCACACGCTATAGCCACCAGCCTTCTTATGGTTCTTCAAACGAGGCCAGCTTCTTCCCAGGTCAGGGCTCTTGCCCTTACTGCTGCCTCAGTCGGACTGCTAGGATTTCTTCTTCTCATGTATGTCCACTCCATCGTCAGCCTCTGTGACCACTCGGGTTCGACTGTTCCCTGACTTTCTACATAGCGTTCCTATCACATCTGTCTGTTCTCTGGTTCATTTTCTTCAGATCATCCACAAATATCTCACTCATGTCTGGGTCTATACTTCATTCTCTGGGTCTTCTTCAAACATAAAAGCATTTTAAAGACAGGAACGTTGTCAATATTATTTGGTACCATGACGCACATCGTACATAGTAGGTGTCTCATGCATGTTCGTGGAGTGAATTAAGGCCCGAGTTTTAAAAGAGCATGGCAGGGCATCTGTATCTCACAGAAAGAAAAGGAAAGCTTTCCAAAAGAGGAGGCGTGATGATTATTATTTAAAAAAATATTTTTCATTGATTTGAGAGAGAGTAAGGGAGAGGAGGTGGAAAAAACAGAGAGAGAGAGAAAGAGAGAGAGAGAGAGAGGGGCATCAACTCCTTGTTTCACTTAGTTCCATTAGGTTGTGCACTCAGAGGTTGCTTCCTATACGTGCCCTGACTAGGACTCAAACCCGTGACCTCCAGTGCATCAGGTCAACGCTTGATCCACTGAGCCACCAGGCCAGGGCCAAGACATGATTATATTAAAGGCAGAGTAAGAAGAGAGAATTCAAACCATGGATCTTTCTAAGCCATGGGGGACTGTTCCACTCCATCGCCCACCCTAAACTACAGCATATTTGATGATATATGAAAATATTTTGATTTGTGCAGTTGGGAGGAGACACTATTGGCATCTACTGGGGAGAGGCCAGCGATGCTGCTAAATGTCCCACAATATACCCCCCACAAGAACACTACTTACTTCCAGAAGACAACTACCTGTGTTACCTGCTGTTGAATAGGCCCCGACTCCCAGCAACCCTATGAACAAGTGATGTGCAGAATGTCCTGTCCTGTAGGCTCACACCTATGGCTTCTTTTATGGAGTTAGCCCATCTCCTGTTTGATCTTCCCCTTTTCCTGCTGCCTTTTCTTTTCTCCCAGAAAAGAATTACTTGCCCTCAAATGTCAGTAGTGCCAAGGCTGAGAAACTTTGGTTTAGACTGGAGAACTTTCTCCAGCAACATTCTACCTGCCCAGCCTTCAACAGGTCTCTGATTTCCCCATGTGGCTACTCAGACCCCGGGACACTTGACGTTCATGAACTCCAAAGGACACAGAGTAACCGGACTCCAAATCTTTCCCTCTCCCTTAGAGAAGCGACACTAATGGTCAGCCGGGCGCTGGCCCGACAGTCTATTCTGCAGGTTAGGGACGGAAAGGCTAAGGTCCCACATTATGTAATCAAGGAAGCAGGGCGGCCGGAGTGAGGCTTCGCAGGTACTCACCAACAGAAGAGCACGTTGAAAGAGCACTCAGAGCCAGGATGAGGGGACGCAGAAGTACAGGCTGACAAATCACCTGGGCTGTGCCGGAGTTGACGCGGAGCGTAGACTCTGCACTTCCTCTGTCTGCTCCCGTCTTCCCCAGTGGGTTCCACGGCCCTGGAAAATCAGAACTGGCTCAGTTCGACCAACTCAGCAGCCCACGAGTCTCACGAGGCTTCCCTTCCCCCCCTTTTTATTGGACTTGCAGGAAACCAACTTCAATGAGATTTTTATAGTCTCTTGAAGCCTGGGGAGTTTTTCCCCATATATATATTTTTTTGTTTTTATGAAACCCAGATAAAAAGTACGTGACAAAAATTGATGAATTTCCACCATTTTGAGCGTTTTTGTTCACTGGAGTCTGGTAGAAGAGGCTGGCACATTTCATTTCTAATCATTCTAATTAGTATTTATAACCATCATGTGATTCCTGTGACACATGGTTAAATGAGTACAGAAACGCATTTATTGATTCATGCATGAACAGCACCACATCCCGCGTAAGGATGCCGTTGAGATAGCTGGATGGATAGGTACCCATGCGTCTCCCACGTTTTCCTCACTTTCTTTCATTATGATCCTTCTTTTCTTTTTCTGTTTCATACTGTGATAATGAGTCTTTTAAATTGCTATTTGTAATACATTTGGGGTAAAATTATTTACTTTTCTTTGTATTTTTTATTTTATGCTCTGAGTGTTAGACCCTACTGAGAGCTACAGATTGAGAGAAACAAACATTTCAGAGAAAACAGACCTCCAGAGCTTTGGAAAGAACAAAGAACTGACAAGCTGAAGGGCTTCAAGTATGCCAAATGGTCATCCTAAGTCACTCTGCATTTCATAAAGAAAAAACAAAAACCAACAAAAAAACCCAAATCGAGGCTTGAAGACTGTACAGAGCTTTTTGTTTGCAGAGAATGTTTTCATGGTGTGTTGACTATAATTATCTTTAAGATGCTTTTTAAGGCCAACTTATCTCTCATTTGAAATTTATAATTTATAATCAGAAAGACAGTCTAAAATTATCTCAGTTTTCAAATGAGGATTTGGTGGAATTAAGAAAGCCATGTAGTATTATGAGGTTTGTCAGTACAGAGCTGTGAATCCTTGAATCCCAACACCCATTCACCTATTCCAAGGCATTTTGTACCCTACCACCCTTTGAAAGGTCATATTATAAGAATAAAGAACCATTAACAACTGACAAGCAAAACCATTTCATTATTCTTTGATACAGTTTCTTTGAGAGTCCCATATAGAATGTGGGAATATCCATCCCTCTTGCAACCATGGCTCGATTGGAGTGAGTTGGCCCCAGGTGCTGACGATGGCTCCATGGCCTCTATTTCAGGTGCTAAGAAAAGCTTGGTTGCTGAGCAATAGAGCAGGGCCCCAGGTGGGCAGAGCATCGCCCCCTCGTGGGCTTGCCAGGTGGATCCCAGTTGGGCCACATGCTAGAGTCTGTCTCTGACTCTCTCCTCTCACTGAGTTAAAAAAAAAAAGAATGTGGGAACATCAAAATTTAAAGGATCTCAGAGATCCCCTATCAACATCACTTAGTTTCCTCGGTTAGAAAATGATGTCTAGAATGCGGAAAAGCATTCAAATGCCAAGGGAATGGTCGTCTTACATCTCAACATTACTCGAATAGTACTGTACCTTTTAAATTAGGAAAACAATATTTACCTTAAAATTATTACATGTGGTGAGCAAAAAATAAATCTGTAAGATGAGCAACAATGGATTACGCTTGCTTATGCATAAGGTGTGGATCTTTGTTCTAAGAGTCGTACTCATTAGTTTGATGTCCTTTCAACAGATAAACCATTTGTTCCATTTGTGGCTTCTTTTTGTATTAAAATTTACCTTCAGTTTTATTGTTGTAGGTTCAAAGCATAGTGCAATTCTAAGTTATTTTATTTACTTCTCTTTAAACAAACAAACATAATTTAAGACAATTTATAAAGAGATATCAATATGTCTTATAAAAGTAGCATAGATTATCTAAGTGATAATAAACATAAGGTAAAAGGAAAATCAAAGCTCTTTTGGAAAATCAAAATGTACTTTGTCACCCCTCAATACCTTTTATAATTCATATAGATTTTGAAATATAAGCTATATAAAATATATTTCAAAATATATCATAATCAACCAATTGCCAACCCTCTGTTTCCTTAAATCTCACTCTTTTTCTGCAACAAAATTGGCTCAAGCTATTATACACACATTATACTGCATTTTACATTTTGTTATAAAAACACAAACTATGGTAAAAATAGTACTATTCTTGGATCAAAAAATCAAATGCACTAGTAACAGTAATAATAACAAAAAAAGGTTTTATAGACTTAATTTATCAAAACCAACAATGGAGATTATTACTCATAATTAAAGAAATGAATATTGTATAATGTAAAGTCCCCGGAAATTTAAGTTGCTCAATAATACTCAAAAATATACTATATGTAAAATTCCTGGACATGAGCTTCCTGAAAATTTTCAAAAAATTATCCATCTATCTATTATCTATCTATCTATCTATCTATCTATCTATCTATCTATCTATCTATCTATCATTTGTCTATTTACCAATCTATCATGTATCTTATCCTTCCCAGAAATGAAATTCTCCATACACGTATCAACTGGGTGTCATCCTTCAAATATTCTAGCAACATGCAAGTTAGATTGAAAAACATATCATTTGTTCAGACAGGGCCTTGGAAAGAAAAGAAACATGACGAATGGAGCCTGATCAGGTGGTGGCGCAGTGGATAGAGCCTCGGACTGGGATGCAGAGGACCCAGGTTCAAGACCCTGAGGTCACCAGCTTGAGCGCAAGCTCATCTGGTTTGAGCAAAATCCCACCAGCTTGGACCCAAGGTTGCTGGCTCCAGCAAGGGGTTACTCAGTCTGCTGAAGGCCCGCGGTGAAGGCACATATGAGAAAGCAATCAATGAACAACTAAGGTGTTGCAACGCGCAATGAAAAACTAATGATTGATGCTTCTCATCTCTCTCTGTTCCTGTCTGTTTGTCCTTGTCTATCCCTCTCTCTGACTCACTCTCTGTCTCTGTAAAAAATAAATTAAAAAAAAAAGAAAAAAAGAAACATGACGAATGGAGATGTTTTGACCTTAGAAAAGAATGACCGATGGTCCCGTAAAAGAAGGAACACTCTTACACTTGGCTTCTCCTCTCTTGTTTTTATTTGCCTATAAGCAGCTCAGTGTAAGGCAAAGAGAATGGCTTTGGAATGTGGCAGGACTGAGTGTGCTGATGACACTCCAGCATTCCTTCTGTTCCAGGCACAAGCCAAACTCGTCCCCAATTCGGCGGTCTTTGCACTTGAAGGTGGCTCTATTTGGAAGCTCCTCCTTGTGACTCATGCCATCTGGACTCCTTACTTTGTAGATTTCTGCTAATGTATCCTCTTTTAAAGGAGGTCATACCAGAGCACTCTTTCTGTAAGGTCGGTTTGTCACATACTTTCTCTCAGTGGACCTTGTAAATTTCCATTGCCTCCGAAACATAATCATAATATTAAAGAAATAGTGAGAAATCCTTAGGTGATAAAATACAAAAATAGAAAAAAATTTAACTTGCAACAGTGATTTATTTGTGGCATAAAAACTTACTTTTCTAAAATAGTCTCAGTACTAAACATTCTGCCTCATTATGTCTTAAAACACCCCCCAATTATTTTTCATTCAATTTTTAAAAAATTTTATATAACTAATAAGAAGTCATTGATGCAACACCTGGACATCTAAGTATAGCTAACGGACTAATGGGTCCCACGTTAATTCATAGCATTACACAAGTAAAATGAAGTCGTGCATTTACTATGTATGCTTGAAATCTATGCGTGAACAATTCGATGTAAGTGCAGGTGATTGATGAATAAAACATCACTGATCAAGCTGGCTGCAGCTAAATTTCGGTTTAATCCTGCTGCTTTAATTTGGTTTGGTAGGTTTTTTTCCTCCCTTCTTTTGATGTAGTTTGCACCGGGGTGGATACGTGTACATTATGCATGGGAAAAAAATGAACAACGTAAATACCTGGAACAGGTGACAAGAGTTGCTCAGCTGCTTTCAGATGTTAGCTCGGGAGAAACATAAAAATAACTCTTCATTCCCACCCCAGGGGAAGAGGGTTACTGACTCTTTAAAACACAGGTTCGTCTCCAAAGTCAAGGTCAATAGATGAAGGCATTTCTTTCTTACTTGTTCTTACTGTGCATAGGAAATTGCACATAAGGTAGTTTTAAATACATACAAGTGCTTGTACAAGATTCACTGAAGGAAAAGAATCGTGAACAGTGGTTTTTGGTGCAGGAGAGAACAGTGTAAATTTTAGTAAGTCAGGTGGCGCTGACAGCTGAACAAACTATCAAGTTAGTCACATCACCCGTGGTATATGTCTGTCATAGTAGAACAGTTTGTTTTTTTCCACCCTTGCATGATGAATAATTTGTATCGAAATAGAATATATTTCTTCCTTATGTTGGTGTCCTTTAAGGATGGTAGCCGAGCTAAGAAAGTTAAAGAGAAAGGATTCTTTCTTTTTATCAAGTTCTTTGTGTGTATCATGATGCTTAATTTAGTGATAGATAGATAGATAGATATACAGATAGATAGACAGATACATAGACAGATAGATAGCCACGCCTTTCCCTTTCATTTTGGAGAGAAAAAAACTAAGTAATTGAAAATTGGGGAAAACAAGTGATTTCTAGTCCTTTCTGCCCCAGGCCTGTTTTGATGTTACTGAACTGAATCTTATGCTCCGATAAAACCGGAAGCTAGATAAAAAAAAATCTAGAAATAAAAACGCAAGCTGATTTAATGTAACAGCAACTAATGTCAACACCCTTCTTTCACTTAGAGCCCACATAGAAACAAAAAATACATGAATCCACAGTTTTTAAAACCTACACAAAGAAAAAGTAAAGAATAAAAAATCCATAAAAACCTATATAAGGAAATTCTTATAAAAGCTTAACTTTAGCCTAACTGCTAATTATTTGTGAAATGTGATTCTTATATGCTGTGCAAAGCCTGTTGAATTAGCCATTACTTCTGTTGCTTTGACTGTATGTAAGTCATCTTTTCCCCTAAGTATTCGTTCAGTTTTATGTCATTTTTAACTTAATTTTAAAACGTAGTAGTTTTCCTTTTTTTTTTAAAGGTGTCAGATATTTTAACATTAAAATAATATTTGAATTGAAACCAAATACAAACCCTGGCCAAGTAGCTCAATCAGCTAAAGCATTGTCCCGATAAGCCAAGGTTACAGGATCGATCCCCAGTCAGGGGCGCTGGCCCTGGGCACTGAAGATAGCTTGGTTGGGCTGAGCATCAGCCCCAGATGGGGGTTGCTGGGCAGATCCTGGTGGGGGTGCATGAAGCAGTCTATCTCCCCTTCTCTTACTTAAAAAAAAAAAAATAGAGAGAGAGACTTGAAGATGGAGATACAGGGGAAGACGCCAGAGACAACAAAGACAGAGATTGGAGTGTTGCAGCTTCACTGCGAAGCGTACCAAGAATTACTGGCAAACACTGGAAATTATAGGGCCTTCAGCGGAAGCACGCCCTGCTTACCCTGGGATTTCAGTCTTCCAGACTCCAGAATTATGATCGAATAAATTGCCGTTGCTTTCAGTGCCACAGTTTGTGGCGATTGGTTACAATAGTCTGTGGGAACTGAAACAAGGAATTATTGATCTGATAATGATACCTGACATGTACATATTGGGTAGAGAAGTGGCGGCAAAAACTATGTCAAGCATTTGTTATTTGATCGCGATTCAGAGAGCAGTTGGCAGGTTTGAGATTCTCATTTGCTGTGTAAGTTGTAAGCAAGGAATTGGTGGTGCTGCTTGAATGGCACAGCCCATCTCTCGTTCAAAACAAGATCAACACGTTGCAAAATGAAATGCCATTTAAATATTAAATACGTATGGTGATATTACTAGACAGGAGGCAAGGGTAAATGGCAACAGGCTTAAGTTGACTTGTAATAGGGTCAAGATGGAACAAGAAAAATCAGTTTTAAATACAACATGAAGATCTTATACATCATCAAAACATAATAGAAGGGGGTCTGAGAAATTAAGAGAGAGTTAGAGTCAGGGAAAGAATAGAAAAAAAATTGGCATTATCTGAAAATTTGGCAAAAGTAGCTTTAGCTTAAATTGGAAATGAACAAGTACCGGAGTGAGAGGATGTACATGCTATGGTTGAACTTCAATGCTGTTTCCAGAGTCAGGTCACAGGTGTACAATCCGCCAGGGATAGCGGGGAAAAGGCTCTGTTTGGAAAAACAAAGTAACGGGACGGAGAGCATTTGAAACGAGAGATCTAAACTGCTTCACGAAGTAGAAGAAACTACATACACATAGACATGCAGGGGCTTACAGATTTTCATCTGATCTTCTTGTTAGAGGTTGAGAAGGAAAGACTTCATTTTACGTAACTCAGTCACATAACTCCCGTTAATGCCTTACATTTTGAGTAACCTCAGGTTTCCCTTGTATTTTATACCACATTCAGTAATAAGCCAAGAAGCATCTTCATTGATTTTTATGTATTTTAAAATTGTTACTGCATTAGTTCTCTATTGTCACTGTAACCAACAGATGCAAATATAGTGGCTTAGAACAATGCAAATGTATTACAGTTGGGGAGGTAGGGAATTTGACACAGGGCTCAGGGTGCCTGCAGGGCGGGGTTGTTTTCTGGTGGCTCTAAGGGCAAGGGCCAATCAGATATCTTGCTTTTTGTTTGTTTGCTTGTTTTGTTTTGACAGGCTTTCGGCATTCTTTGGCTTCTAGTGGCCTTTGTTCATCTTCAAAACCAGAAAAACTGCATCTCTCTGACTCTTGTCCTACAGTCACATCCCCTCCCCTAACCCACACTGGGAAAGGTTTTTCTGATTTTAAGTATCCACGTGTTCACCTTGCACTCCATTTGGAAAATCCGCCACCATCTCTCATCTCAAAGTCTTCCACGTGACTCGCACCTGTCAAGTCCCTGCGGCCGCATCGGAACGTAGTTACAGGTTCCGAGGATTAGGTCATGGGACTCTCCTGTGGCCATTAGTCTGCCTTCACGGTTTCAAAACTATGACTTATATGCTTTCAGTAACCATCAAATTCTCACCTTCAAATAGTCTCATTACCAAATAATAATAATAATAATACATTCATCAAAGTCATAGAGTCATTAATTTACAATGTTAATCCTTGAATTTTTTCAAATAAGTTTCTTCCAAGTGACATATTGACTAATTAAAAATAATTGAATATATTTTCTTGACACCTTTAATGTAGGTAAGATGAATAAAATGAATTTATTCTGGCTAATCTATGTTCATAGCTCCTGACTTTACTTGCTTTTCTGGACTACCCAACCACCTGAGCAGTAAATCCAGACACGGCATGGTCTTGCCTGTCTACATGGGCCGTGTTTTCCCCCTTATTTTGAAAACCCTTCTTTAACTTCTCACCTCCCTATGCAGAACAGTTCTACTCTTTGCCTTCTGAATAAACCTACAACAATTAAAGAAAATGATTTAGTAATAAAATATCAGCTCTCAAAGGAAAGCCCATGCTATATGGCTTCTCTGGTGAGTTCTAAACATTTTTTTTTAATATAAATAAAATGAAGAAAGTATTTTATAGGAAAAGAATAAGATATAACAATCCTTCTCAAATAGTTTTTTAAGGAAATTTCTTACTCATTCTGATGCCAGCATGACCCTAATACCCAAACCGGACAAATTCCCAACTAAATTACAAACCAATATTTTTTTCTCATTATTTTAGAGAAAGAAAGAGAGAGAGAGAGACAGACAGACAGACAGGAAGGAAAGAGATAAGAAGCATCAACTCGTAGATGTGGCACTTTAGTTGTTCATTGATTGCTTTCTCATATGTGCCTTGACCGAGGCCTCCAGCTGAGTCAGTGATCCCTTGCTCAAGCAAGTGACTTTGAGTTCAAGCCAGGTATTTTGGGCTCAACCCAGCCACCATGGGGTTATGTCTATGATCCCATGCTCAAGCCAGATGAGCTCACGCTCAAGCTGTTGACCTCAGGTTTTTGAACCTGGGTCCTCTGTGTCCCAAGCCAACGCTCTATCCACTGTGCCACCACCTGATCAGGCCAAACCAATATTTTTAATGACAAAAATGTAAACACCTGTAGCAGACATATGCAAGCAATGACAGGTATTGGTAAGGATGCAGAGAAACAGAATCCATCACGCACTGCTACTGAGAACAGTAAATGGTGCAGCCACTTGAAAAAATAAGTTGGTACTTGCCCCAAAAGTTAAACATGAATTTATTACAGGACTCAACAATTCTCTACTCTTCGGCTATTACCAAGAGAAATAAAAACACATATCCATACAAACGCACCTAGACAAGTATTCCTAGCAGCATTATTCATGACAGCTGAAAAGTAAAAATAACCCAAATCCAACCAACAAATGACTGGACACACAGAATGTGGTCCTTCATAATATACAATACAGTTGGTAACACGAATGAATAGACACTGATACATTCTTCGACATGACATGAACTTCAGAGACAAGCTAACTAAAAAGCCAGATAATAAAGGCTACCTATCATATGATTCAATTATAAGAAATGTCCAGTTGGCTCATCAATGTTCACCCGAAGTTGGGGAAGGGAATGATTACAGACTGCAAAGAGGCACAGGCAACTTGTGGGGTGATAAAAATACCCTAAAACTAGGTTTTTGTTAAGACTTGTACAATTTGCCTGACTGGTGGTGGTGCAGTGAATAAAGCATCCACCTGGAATGCTGAGGTCGCAAGTTCAAAATTCTGGGCTTGCCTGGTCAAGGCACATATGGGAGTTGATGCTTCCTGCTCCTCCTCCCTCCCTTTCTCTCTCTCCCTTCTCTATTATTTATTTGAATAAAAATAACATCTTAAAAAAAGGAGTTGTGCAGTTCTATAAATGTATACTAAAATTTAATTAATTATACACTTACAATGACTTAATTTTATGGTACTTTAATTATACCTCAAAAAGAAGCTAGAAACATTCTTTCTTTTAATAAAAAAATGTACCGTGAATGAAACACACACAAATACATTTTTAGCAAGAAAAAAATGCATGCTTTTTCGTGACAGTTATTTGTTAGAACTTTTCAAAAAGAAAACCAAATGAATATATTAAAAATAGAAGAATGGATACATGTTCCTCATCTCTCTATCAGCTTGTTTTTTGGGTTGTTTTTAATCTGTTTCTGGGTCATCACAGCTTGTTATTTCTTTGCCTGCCTTCACTGATGGGGACAGGCATACTTAGAATTGTGAGTTCCTTTAATAAAGCAATTCTACCAGGAGAGGCAGGTGACAGATTGTAATGGATGTGTACACTTTCTGATCACAGCACCCCAAACTCCTTCCTATTAGAAAGTGGTTCTGCACTAATGTGCTCAATGTGACGATTTGAAAAGACACGTCTCTCACGTTGCCATTATATATAAATCTCAGACTTGTAGGTACACTGAAAAATTTGGGGTGGCCAAAGACGTCCAAATCTTGAAGGACCACAGTTATTTGATGCATATTTGCTCCAGATGTTTGACCTCCCTGATACTCAGTTGATACATCTGCCTGTGGCAGTGACAAAGCTGACTCCGAAGATTTTGGTCAAAGATCATGTAAGTTAATTATGTCCAGTGCCTATTATCCAGTAGAAACGCAGTAAGTGGTATATGTTTCCATTTCCTTTTGGTCTCTCTCTCTCTCTTTCTCATCATTATTATGATCATAAAGTGATAAATAGGGTTATGGAAGAGGGTAGGTAATTTTGTGTGAAATGTATTCTTTTTAGTTTCCTGAAAAAAGAATCTTCACTATAGCCCTGACCAGGTGGCTCAGTTTGTTAGAGCATTGTCCCAATACACCAAGGTTGTGGGTTCAATCCCTAGTCATGCCACATATAAGAATCTACCAATTAATGCAGAAATAAGTGGAACAACAGATTGATGTTTCTCTCTCTCTCTCAAATCAATTTAAAAATTTTTAATTAAAAATTTAAAACTCTCCATTGAAGAATATCTCTTCCTATTAATTAACACATCAATTCTTCAAGGAGCTCATAAACTTCCAGAATAAAGAAGTTGAGCATTGTTTAACCAAGAGGGGTTTTTTTTTGTTTGTTTGTTTTGTTTTTTCATTTTTCCGAAGCTGGAAACTGGGAGGCAGTCAGACAGACTCCCGCATGCGCCTGACCGGGATCCACCCGGCATGCCCACCAGGGGGCGATGTGCTGCCCCTCTGGGGCGTCGCTCTGTTGCATCCAGAGCCATTCTAGCACCTGAGGCAGAGGCCACAGAGCCATCCCCAGCGCCCGGGCCATCTTTGCTCCAATGGAGCCTCGGTTGTGGGAGGGGAAGAGAGAGACAGAGAAGAAGGAGGGGGGGAGGGGTGGAGAAGCAGATGGGCACTTCTCCTGTGTGCCCTGGCTGGGAATCGAACTCAGGACTCCTGCACGCCAGGCCGACGCTCTACCGCTGAGCCAACCGGCCAAGGCCAAGAATTTTCAAAACATCTTTCACTATGGAATCTCTTGGGTTTTTTTGTCTGTTTGTTTTTGGTTGTTGTCATTTTTACTGACACGATGTGGAACATGTGTGTTATTAAATATGTTTAGAAACATATTGGTTTTATAGCAACAGGTCTCCCTAATGCCATGCTTACAGTCAGTAGTGTGATATTTAGGAGATAAACACACTGAATAATAGTGATATGCTCTTCCTCCTCAAAGGTAAAATAGAAATCAGAAATTCCAATGAATTCCTGAATATTCCATAATAAAATACGAGCTTTTAAAAGATATCATTCTTTTCCACACCCGTGTGAACCGGCACTGTGCCCGCGTGGCAAGTCTGTATCAGGTAAAAGGCCTTCTCCGGGATAAAGCATTTTCATTTGATTCAATGTTCTGATCGCACCACACAAGCCATCCTTTCCTCCAGCGCCTTGCAATATACCAGGTGGCTTGGCCTTTTGTTCCTTTTCATACCTGCATGAAGACTAACAAATCTCTGATTCTCATCGTCCTGAATAGATCGTTGAACCTAACTTCTGCGCACCAAGACACTGATAGACTTATAATTACACTGTTACACCCCAAGGCTTATAAAGAATTAAGATGAAATCATTAAATATGAGTTTGTCTCTTGATAAGACATTGGGCATGCCCAATTCAAAAATGTGGGACTTGAACGGTATATAAAGTCACACTGTGTATCCTTGTTGCTATTGTAGAAACAATGTTTTATTATATACCATTCCCCCTACCCTTAGGTATATTACCACTTCGCTTTCATCACTCTGACTCTCTGAAGATGGAGCACTACAAAATTAAATTAAAGTCATCTTACTTGGTGATATGTCACCTTTATTTTATTTGTAGCGAAACTCTAAATCAGGAATGATTATTTGCAAGTAGTGTCTCAGGCAGTCTGTGATCTGATCCTAGTGCTTCCTACCAGAATGCTAGAATTTGCCCACCTCCAGGGCCATGTTTCACCCAGTGACAGGAGCCCTGCAGACAAGTTAGTTGAGTCATCACTGCTCTCTACTTGTTTTCTTACCTTTGACATGGAGATAAACACATGTGCTTAGCTCACCTCAACTAATTTTCGTAACGGTATAATGTCTACACCAGCATATTGCACATAATGAAGCACAAAAAAATTATTGGCACATGGATACTAACAACAAAATAATAACTGTTTTAATATTTATTGATTCCCTTACACGATAATAAGGAAAAACCAGATGTCTGTCGTGACATGGCAACACATATTAACTGCATGCAACAGTCCTCTTAAAACTCTTTAGCTTCTAAAAGTAAAACCTTTTTTTGGCAACTTCTATGCACGACATTCTTAGGAAGACACTGTGATAGGAATAATTCCAAATTATACATGTTCATTTCAGTGGTTGACTTTGTACTCTAATCATACCACCAATTTCAGGTCTGCTTAGGACAATGAATTAAAATTCAACAGGATGAATAACTCAGCCGTTGCTCGCTATACCAACCAATTTTCTCAGAATTTGATTATGCTTGAAATAAATGTATTGGAATAGTAGTCAAGAATCTGGTTGAGGCTGTATATAAAAGACATTTATATTATAATGAAGGTTCACTTTCATGAGAAACCATAGCATACTAAAATGAGAGGTGACATTAAAATATTGTTATTAACCGCAACTCAGGCTTGAATTCGCAGTTACATTATATATGAACAATCAGAGGAAGATTAGAGGACAAATGTCAGAGATGAGCTTAATGACCACTAAGTAGGACATTGGAAACTGTCATGTGACAAACATTGGGGTGGGCAGACATTAATCATTTCAAGTCATCAAACTTTTGAATTTGCTTTTATCCTCATTGATGGCAAGATTCCATTTTTTTTTTAAGGGCTTAATTGAAGTCTATCTAAACCATTCTTCTCCTTTTATGAAGCAGAGAACCATTAAGAATTTAAAAAGAGTATTTCTCTGGTTCTAATTCTCAATTTTATACCTGCTTTTTACTTTCCATTTTGAAGGTGTGATCTGATAAAAATATCCTTGTTCCTTTTATAGCAGTAAGAATCTCTATTAGTACTTGACTGATGAGTGAAAATCTAACTAACAGTTACACCTAATTATCAAGCATATAGCCGGTGTCAGGCACATGATACTAGGTTCTTTGTAAATATTATTTTAACCTCTAGAAATATACTTTCAAAAATCTTAATTTACTCATCTATAACATAAACTTATGTTTGAAGATAATTTGAATTTGCCAAGGTTGCAGAGGCAGTAGAAATAAAAGAATTGGGGTTGATTTTCCAGATTTTTCCATACCTGTATACATTTCCCCTAAGTGAAGTGGCAATTCTTAATTCAATACTTAGTGCTCAATATCCCTATGTGACGCCACTCAGTTTGCCATAGGAATTGTATGAATTTAAAAATCAACTTCCCAGTGTGTTGCCAACAAGCAGGGGGGTGGAATTGCCTTTTAACTGAAAGTAAGCGTGTAAATTGTGGTGAGTGCCCTGGAAGAAGACTGGAGAGGAAACAGTCACTTTAAACTCCTCTTGGAACTTTGAGGTAAAAGACGGATCTGTCTACAATGTGAAGGTCTGTGTTTAGTGGTCCCTGTGACATATCAGCTTAGGTAAATAAAAGCCATAGCTGTGTTCCTGAGGATCAGAAAGACAAGCGCTGTAAAAGGAAAAACATGTTGCATATCAGAATGGGAAGATTTTGCAGAAACAAAGAGGGTTGAATCACCAAGGGAATGATGAGGACAGAAAAATTCCAGGCTCCGAGGTAACACACATCACCTCGGATACTCTTCTTGTGGTTCAGAAGCCTTTCAGCTCTCTCTGCTGGGTGCAGAGGCAATCAGAGCCTGAAGCCAACTAAATTTTTGATAATGGAATCAGCTAAGTGACCTTCCATAGAAGACGAAAGAAACAACCCAGTATAAGGGTTTGCAGATAGGAGATGACCTGGCAAAAACATAGTCAATTTATATTTGGCCAAACTTAGTGTCTAGTGCTGACAATTTTTTATACACTATCATAAGTATGTAGAAGATGATTTCAGACTAAATACAAATAGTTTTCCATGTTTTCATTAAGCATCAACTTTAGGACTTTTTACAAGTCAAACATATCATTACCTAATGCAGATTTCCAAAGCGTTCTAGTCACTGTCCATCAAAGTGAAGTAAGAGACATTAGGAGAGCATGTCTATATCTGAAGGGTGCCCAACCTACTTTCATCTTGATTTTTAATCGTCTCTCATTTTTATTCAGTCGTTTAAAAACAAGAGATCCTAGAAAACTTTTTTCTTTCTTTCTTTTTGTGTGATAGAGAGAGGGACAGACAGAAAGGAATGGAGAGAGATGAGAAGCATCAACTCTTCCTTGCACCTTAGCTGCTCATTGATTGCTTTCTCATAGGTGCCTTGACCAGAGGGCGACAGCAGAGCGAGTGACCCCTTGCTCAAGCCAGTGATCTTGGGCTCAAACCAGTGACCTTGGGCTTCAAGCCATTGACTTTTGGGCTTCAGCCAGTGACCATGGGGTCATGTCTATGATCCCACACTCAAGCCAGTGACCCCATGCTCAATCTGCTGAGCCTGCACTCAAGCCAGATGAGACCATGCTCAAGCCGCAACACTCAGGGTTTCGAACCTGGGTCCTCCGCGTCCCAGTTCAACACTTTATCCACTGCACCACCACTTGGTCAGGCAGAAAGTTCTAAGAGATAATATACAAGTTTATGTTAAGAAAAATATTTGTACAGGTGCAAAATGTGTAATGGATTCCAGAGAGCAGTGGCGTCTATGCAGAATATAAATATAATCCTCATCTGTAAAGGAAGCAACAAACTCATTGGGAAGCAAGGAATTCTTCCTCATCCAAAATTCCCAGAACTAAGCAAACAAACAGAAAAACCCCTATTGTGTGGTCACTGTCTTGGCTGCCTTCTTCAAATGAACTCTTGCCCAATGAGCTCACTAGGAAATAAAAAAAAATAGTGTAACATTGCCACAAAATACACTACTTTACTGAAATGCAGTGAGGAGCCCTTTTCTTTCTGACACCATATAGACACTACCAAGGAATACAGTAAATTCAGTGAAATAAATCATAAAAATAGGTTGATTGGCACTATAGAAGCAGTGTTTTCTTTAAGACAAAGAGGTGAGTTATGCTCTGAGTTGATTCCGCCTTGCTCATCTTTGATTTTTATGATGGATACATATTTCAAAAGAAATGGTTAGTCTCTGATGCACCGGTTTTCTCTCTGGAAACCACAGAGAAACTGGAGTGTCTACTAAACGGTTGCCAGTTTTCAGGGGGCTGACACCTCTGATCTTGGGGATAGAGTTTCTGGAAGTATATGTGCGATGGGATACACAAATTCAACGGACTCTTGCTCTCTTTCTCCTTAAGTATACGGGGAAGGGAACACATTTCTCTCACAACAGTCAGATAAACATCTGCAGAAAACACAGAGTAGGCATTTCTGCGACCAAAAGTGTCCCAAACAGTTCTGAAGGAGAAATAGATGAATGAACCGTATGCAAGAAGGGAGAGGGGAGCCCTTCATCTTCTATTTGGACTGGGAAAATCGCCTTTGACACAGTCCCTCTGGTTCTGCCAAGGGGGCTGAATGCATCGGGGCTGAAGGATCAGGCCCGTGCTATTGAGCCCCAGTCCACCCACACTTTATTCCCCTCTGTACACACAGTGGTTCTGGGCGTCTGGTTGTCATTTGTACTGGTTGCCTTATGCCATCATTAGAACCTTTGTGTCAAGTAAATGTGATAGTCACCATTTGACAGACAAACAAAAAGAGGTTCAGAGAAGAGCTGACTCCTAGCCAAAGAGCTTTTCATATTTTTAATTTAGTTTAGACAACATACGGTGGGCTTGGGAGACGGAAAATCAATGGCCTAATGCCAAGCCAGCCCCTGGTTCCCAGAGTGACCAGAAACACATCGCTTGACTTCTCTGAGCCTCAGTTTCCCCTCTCGGCAATGAAGACAATGACATAACCAAAGTGCTTTAAAGATGAAGTGAGCTAAGGTCTGAAAACCACGTTAGTTATAAAATAGAGACACCTCAATAGATGTAAATTTCCATTCTATTCCAGCCATACATCAGTCAGAGATGTTTGAGATTTTCAATGTACTAGAAAATATAGTACTATGCTCTCAAAGTTGGTGGAAACCTTAGAATTATTTACCAGCGAGGCACTTGGACATTTTAAACCTAGATTCCCCAGCGGTGAATAACTTGATGTTGAAAAGAAGAAGAAAAAAAAAAAGATTTGAAATGAATGTATTCGTACATGTGGCATCTGTTTTCTCTGAAGAAAGAACTGAAATGTTCACAGTCAGCTTCTCCCCCAGTGCCGGGCCAGGCACCCAGCGCAGACATACCTGGCTCTATCTGGTAGGATTAGATCTCAGAAGGGGGTTCGCTTCGCATGTGCCCGACGGAAAACGTGCAGGTATGAATTATACTTACAGAGCTCACATCTTTATCCCGGCTAATTCAAAATGTCATCAGAGTAAAGTTAAAGAAGCAGGTAAATGAATTCATTTTCGGCGCAGAGACAACTTTTCGGTCTCGTTTTCCCCGGATATTTCCATCGGAGAGCCCGCTGCGAGTCCCAGCAGAAGACAGTCTGTTCATTTTCCGTGTACTTGTTGATGCAAAAGCTATCAGGATTATGGGGCTGAGTGTTTGTAGTGCAGGGAAAGTAAGGGATGCAATTAGTCTCTGCGAACTAAAATATACCTCTGCCCATTAATCTTTTATTGTAAATGAGCAAAGTAATTGAACCAGCACTGCTCCGTCAGACTGAATGCAAGGCCGGTGGGATACGTTTGAGAGAGCACATCCTGATTGAGTATTAAATATCTAACGGCAATAATTTATGGTTCATTAATTCTTTTGGAGTTGCTAAGTTGCATAGGGTTTGAATTCTAAGTAGTCAGGCTTTGAGTAAGAAAACGCCTTTCAAATGCTGAAGTGCACACCAACCCACAGACAATCTCCTTAATTTGGGCTCTTTCCTCCTTAGTGGAAGCAGACTCCAGGAATATTTGCAAGCAGGGGTCGATTGTTTTAAAGAACAGAAAGATGTCCTCTCCTCCTTCCCAAGTGCCCTGTTGTGTAGAATGCCCTGGAGCGGTTATGAAAAGGTACAGTGACACGGACCCAGAGCGGGTGACTAGGGATATCGCCTAAGCGTACATTCCGCAACTTCCTGCATATTATGCAAATCCCCAGTCAGCTATCTGGTGGTTCAGACATCTCAGCCTTCGGTTTCCGCTGAAACAAGCTTCTGTAATTGTATTCTGCCACCCCTCACCCCCACCCCGCCCCGTGGCACAATTTCATTGCACATGGAAATGGAAGCTTTTTTTCCCCTGCTGGTAACAAAATACAGTCAATCTGAAGCAGTTGTACAGAAAGATGTGTTTTGGATTTGAAGAGTGGGTCTAGCCAGACCTCATGCAGTTTAGAAACAAACACGGTTAGAAGAAAACAATGTGAGCGCCACGTCCACAGCGACAGGGACTGTGGCCATTTGTTCAGTTGTTGGCTTGAAACAAATCCCTGTATTCCAGTATCACCTCTGTGTCCTGAGAAGCACCTAATAGTTGAGTAGAATCTGTTTTCCTTTTTCAGACCAAACGTGTGTTTTCTTTGCTTTGTAGTATTTGCTCAATCCATAATCATTCTCAATGTGATTTCAAATAAATTAAAATCAACCTTGGATATGATGACTTGGATATGTATATAATCAGGAAGAAAAGTCTACAAACTTCTTCTTTTCTTACAAACTTCTTTTGATACTGCTTGATCCTTACTGTATCAAATAGGTGATTTAAGAAAAAAATATTTGAGGTCCTGGCTGGCTGGCTCAGGGGTAGAGTGCTGGCCTAACGTGTGGAAGTCCCAGGTTCGATTCCCAGCCAGGGCACACAGGAGAAGCGCCCATCTGCTTCTCCACCCCTCCCCCTCTCCTTCCTCTCTGTCTCTCTCTTCCCCTCCCACAGCCAAGGCTTCAATGGGGCAAAGTTGGCCTGAGCGCTGAGGACAGCTCCATGGCCTCTGTCTCAGGTGCTAGAATGGCTCCAGTCACAAAGGAGTGATGCCCCAGATGGGCAGAGCATCACCCCCTAGTGGGCATGCCTGGTAGATCTTGGTGGGGCACATGCGCGATTATGTCTGACTGCCTCCCTGCTTCTAACTTCAAAAAAGAAAAAGGAAAAAATTTAAAATAATTGTATACTCTCAATTGTCCTGAAATTTGTCAATCTCTCTCTCTTCCTCTCCTGTTCATATTTTAGTTTTTATAAGGTACACATTTTACTGTAGTATATTAAAAAAAATCTAAAACTTCTTTAAAAGTAGTTTTATGCAAAAACAAAACAAAAAAACACAAATAACAAACAGGAAAAATCATGGCACTAGAAGAGATAAATCTCATAAATAATAATCAAAGGTCTAATCCAGCAAAGATCAAAAAGCTTGTAAAAACTGATAGTGTAGGCAATGGCTAAGAATTCCAGATGATAACATTTCAGCAGGTCGCTGAACAGAGCACACAATCTCCACCTTTTCTTACACAATGATAAAATGGGTGAGCTTTGTGCTCCAATACAGTTCAATGTGGTAAGAAAGGAAAATTACATAAAGTTAACTGATAGTAAAGCAATCGTATTATTAGCGGGTCATAGTCAGAGGCCATGATCCCAACATGGTAGACAGAGTTAAAATTACATAGCTAAGCCACACCCACTATTTCAGTCAGACAGTGATGGTACATAGGCCATGGCGTCCATGACAGATTGCAAGAGAGGAGAATGAGAGAGTAAGTGACCTTAAGGGTGTTATGGGGACAATGGAACTGGAATGAAAGAAAGAGAAAAGGCAAACAAAGATGGCTGTATGCCCACCACGCCTCCTTTGACCCAAAACGATTACCTATGTGGTTAAGTGGACCAATAAAGAAAAGCAGTGAAGAACTGAAAGAAATTGAAAAAGATTGGTGATTTCTTGTCAAGGGGTTGAACCACAGGGCATTGTATACTTAAGAAAAAAATGTTGATAACTAATAGAAACAGATAGGCATTAATCAGGATGGTATTTCTAATAACTATAACAGTAGTAAGCAACATATTCATTGAGCAGATGTTCTTATCTAGCCAGGAGGAGCTCTTGAAAGAAACATGGACCTACAAGTACACAGGATTCAATATGTGGCTAGTTAAATAATTATAGTATATTTTTATTGATTGAATGATTTTAGAGGATGAAAGAGAGAGAGAGAGAGAGAGAGAGAGAGAGAAATATAGACTTGTTGTTCCACATATTTCTGCATTTATTAGTTGATTCTTGTACGTATCCTGAGTGGAGATCAAACCTGTGACCTTGGTGTATCAGGGCTTCCCTTTTACCAACTGAGCTACTTGGCCAGGGCTCCCAACATAAGGATACATCATTTAAAATTAATACAGGAACATCGTCTTTCTTCCTGTATCTTAAAGGGTACAGGACATATCAAGTTTGTCTGAGATAAGCCATCATTTTCTTAAGTAATTTAGTAGAGTTTTGATGAGAAGTATACTAAGTGTTGGCCAATCAGAAGAAAGTGGTTTTGCTGACATGTGAGCTTTGTTATTCTTATTTCTATTTTCTTGTGACTCACGTTTTTCCTAAAGCAGCTGCTAGGTGATTTTCTATTTATTCCAATTAATTTCCCAGTGAGTTCATGCATGCCCACTGCTCCAGTCATTCAGCACCCATCCGTACCCACCAGTGTAGCACTGGAGATGGAGAGATGGGTCTGATGTAGTCTTTGTTGTTAAGAAGCTCCCTGAGAGAAACATCCTTATGCAAATAACTACAGCAAAGTGTGAGAAGTTTTATGCGATTACAGAGAAATAATCTGGGAAGACCATCTTGGCAGGAAAATTATGGCTTTTGAAATAATTCTGGTGGTAATAGAACCCTCTCCTTTACTGAAATTAGTAAAAAAATAAACAATGACACTTCCTCAGTGTCTTTTACAATCAACTATTATAATATCATTGCAATAAATGTATAATTATTGTAATTCTCTAGGTTACAAAGGCAGGAGTGACCCTTAAATTAGTGAAGTGTGTACACAGCGGTGATGGTTGTGAGAAACAGTGACTTATGCTCTATGGCAGGAGTTCCCAAATTATGGCCCGCGGGCCGCATGCAGCCCCCTGAGGCCATTTATCTGGCCCCGTCGCACTTCTGGAAGGGGCACCTCTTTCATTGGTGGTCAAGTGAGAGGAGCATAGTTCCCGTTGAAATACTGGTCAGGGCCCTGGCCGGTTAGCTCAGGGGTAGAGTGTCAGCCTGGCGTGCGGGAGTCCCTGGTTCGATTCCCGGCCAGGACACACAGGAGAAGCACCCATCTGCTTCTCCACCCCTCCCCCTCTCCTTCCTCTCTGTCTCTCTCTTCCCCTCCTGCAGCCAAGGCTCCATTGGAGCAAAGTTGGCCCGGACGCTGAGGATGGCTCTGTGGCCTCTGCCTCAGGCGCTAGAATGGCTCTGATTGCAGCAGAGCGATGCCCTAGATGGGCAGAGCATCGCCCCCTGGTGGGCATGCCGGGTGGATCCTGGTTGGGCGCATTCGGAAGTCTGTCTGACTGCCTCCCCATTTCCAACTTCAGAAAAATACAAAAAGAAAAAGAAAAAGAAATGCTGGTTAGTTTGTTGATTTAAATTTACTTGTTCTTTATTTTAAATATTGTATTTGTTCCCGTTGTTTTTTTACTTTAAAGTAAGATATGTGCAGTGTGCATAGGGATTTGTTCATAGTTTTTTTTTTATAGTTCAGCCCTCCAACGGTCTGAGGGACAGTGAACTGGCCCCCTGTGTAAAAAGTTTGGGGACCCCTGCTCTATGGGGTCCTTTCTAAAATCCAACAGGTCTCATCTCTCATGTTCAGAGTCTTATGATTTATTTTATTTTTTTAAAGAAGACAGAAAGTACTACTAGATAGGTTAGGCTATTTCTTATTCTTTTTTTTTTTCTAATTTTTAAGTTTTGTTTAGAAAATTAACTTTAACAGGGTGAAACTGATCAATAAAAGTACATAGGTTTTGCCTGACCAGGCAATGCACAGTGAATAGAACAACGGACTGGGACACGGAGGACCCAGGTTCAAAACCCCGAAGTCGCCGGCTTGAGCGTGGATTCATTTGGTTTGAGCAAGGTTCACCGGCTTGAGCCCAAGGTCTCTGGCTTGAGCAAGGGGTCACTTGGTCTGCAGTAGCCCTCCCCACCCCCGGTGAAGGCACATGTGAGAAAACAATCAATGAACAACTAAGTGCCGCATCGAAGAGTTGATGCTTCTCATCTCCCTTCCTGTCTATCTGTCCCTATTTATCCTTCTCTCTGTCTCTCTCTGTTTCTGTCACACACACAAAAAAGTACATAGGTTTCAGGTAAACATATCTATAGCATTTGAACTGTTGATCATGTTATATACCCATCACGCAAAGGCAAATCATTCCCATCACCTTATAGTTGTCCCTCTTTACACCCTTCACGCTGCCCCATCCCCTGTGTCCCCTTCCTCCTGGTAACCACTTCACGTTTGTTTGTTTTTTTTATTTAGAAAATTAACATGGTGATATTGATCAATAAGAGCACCTAGGCTTCAGGTAAACTTCTCTATAGCATTTGAACTATTGATTATGTTGTATACCCATCACCCAACGTCAAATCATTTTCCATCACCTTATATTTGTCCCTCTTTACACCCTTTCACCCACCCTCTCCCCCTCCCCATTCACTCAAGTCCCCTGCCCTATGTTCTCTTCCCTCTGGTCACCACTTCACTTTGATCTAGGTCCATGAGTCTCAGTTTTCTATCCCACCTACGTGTGAAATCATACAGTTCTTCGCTTTTTTCTGATTTACTTGTTTCATGCAGTATAATGTTCTCAAGGTCTATCCATGTTGTCCTTCATTTTCAATGATGTAGATTTCTTCTTCTCGAGAGGAATGACAAGGGATGCTATGCTGCAAATTTATGATACTCAGTAGCCCAGATTGTGGCTGTGGTCCTAAACATTGTCTTACACTAAATGCCACCTATAATTAGAACGTGCCCACGATAAATGAAAACGAAGACTTCAGCCACCTAGACAGCTTGATTCAGGATAGGACCCAAGGCTAATATCTAATTAGCCATAAGGACAGAGCCTCATTTACAGCAGCTCAGACTTGAGCAGTTTCGGTGTTAAGGAGAAATCAGGAAGCCTGTTGGCCCCGACTGAGAGCCAGGATGGGGGAGGGGCGAGGGAGTGGTCCGCAGAGCAAGGTGGATTCATACATAGGGATTTGGCGTTTCACGTTGTGGTTTTCTTTTCTTTTTTTTTTTTTTAATTTTTTATTTATTCATTTTAGAGAGGAGAGAGAAAGGGAGAGAGAGAGACAGAGAGAGAAGGTGGGGAGGAGCTGGAAGCATCAACTCCCATATGTGCCTTGACCAGGCAAGCCCAGGGTTTTGAACCGGCAACCTCAGCATTTCCAGGTCGACACTTTATCTACTGCGCCACCACAGGTCAGGCACGTTGTGGTTTTCAAATTGAAAATAACAACTTCAATTTAAAAAAAAAAAATCTCCTTTTGGATCCTATTTTGTGGCGATGTGAAAATGTATTTTATATATCGCAAGTCGAGTCTGATCTCCTTTTCTCCCTCTCCCCAAATTTTGGATACTTCAAGAGAATGTGAATCCAAATTATACAAGTAAGACCCTCTCGCGGCTGACTTCATTCCCTTAGCATAGCGTTCTCAAGACGCATCCTGGCGTCTGTTTATCTGCGATGTCCGGAATAGGCAAACTCAGAGAGACAAAGTCAGCTGCTGATCACCAGGCTGAAGGGAAGGCTGGCTGGGCAGCCACTGCTCACGGGCAGGAGGTTTCTTTTAGGGAGACGAAAATGTGCTAAGATTAGATACTGGGGAGAGTTGTACAACAACTTCAGAATATACTAAACCGCACATTTTACAGGGGTGAGTTTATGGTGTACGAGTGGTATTTCAAAAAAGTTATTATTAAAAAAGAGAGTCTTTCTTTGTCCCTCCCTCCATCTCCCTCCATCTCTCTCTCTCTCTCTCTCTCTCTCTCTCTCTCTCTCTCTCGCCCCACCCCACTATCTGTCTGTCTGTCCATCTATCTGTCTCCCCATCCTGTACACCAACAGCCCCGAGGGACTGGGAAAGACTTGTTTCCTATGCTTCCTTGCAGCTTTCCTGACACCTCCATCATTTACTCGTGGGGCAAGAAGATTTGTTTTCTAATTACAAATCCATAATGTAAGCTCCTCTTCCCTCCAGCCCTTAGGATCTCTGCTCCCAGACTTCAGCAGACATGTGTGTGATAAGTCAACACTGCCAGTCAGTGATTAACCTACGGGAAAGCGATTCCCAGACATTCATGGAAATAAACGCGCGCCCACTGGGTCTGCACAGCGGGCCAGGCTCGGTGCTCAATCTTCGAGGGCAGGATACTGACAGGCTGGAAAAGACACCAAAGTGAGTCTGACTGAGATCAATTCCCCAGTCTCGTGAAAAGTCAGTTTTCTCACTTTTCAAACAGGAAGACGGAGAAGATCGACTCTGAATTTTCTGAGAATATGTGTTATCATTGCGCACACCACCTGGCAAAAGGTGAGTACTGTATTTCCCCATGTATAAGATACTCCCATGTAAAAGACACTCCTTAGTTTTGGGGCCTGATATTTGAAAAAAAAAATGCATTACATAAAATTATTTAACTCAAGTTTTAGTCATCAAAAATTCATACAACTCCTCATCACTGTCAAAACTCCCATCCATTAGCTTGTCCTCATCTGTGTCTGATGACAAATCACTGTCTTCAACACTGAGCGCCAAAACAAGCATGAAAAAGCAGAAAATGCAAGTTAATAAACTACAACCACCATGTAAGACACAACCAGTTTTTAGACCCCAAATTTTTTGAAAAAAAAGTGCGTCTTATACACGGGGAAGTACAGTATGTGATTTTTTTTTAAATGAACTACTTAATTATCTACAGTTGGTGCTGTGGGATTTGGGATAAGGACGGGACTATCTCTGTGTGCAAAATCCAGGATCCCTGCCTCTTTCGATACTGCTTCGCCCTCAGATTATGGGATCCTGAACGGATACAGGGTCCTTCATTTATATGAGAGTAAAATTTTAAACTTGTCCATTTACTCCTTCAGTCAAAATGGCTAAGGAAGTGACTTGGGCCATGATGGCGAACATTTTTCTAAAAACTGCCCACTTTTGCAGTGCTGGTCAACCTGATCCCTCCCGCTCATTAGTGGGCATTCCAGGTTCCACGGTGGGCGGTAGCGGAGCAACCAAATGGCGCCGTGATTGGCCCACCATGCAAGCTGGAACATCCACTAGTGGGCGAGAGGGACCAGGTTGACCAGCACTGCAAAAGTGGGCAGTTTTTATAAAAACGGTTCACCATCACGGGACTTGGGGATGATTTCAAAATGGTAGCCTACCCTATTTTCACGCCAGTATGTAATACGTGGGACCGTGCTTCTCATTGCATTAAACACAGCATGACCCTGTCCATCGATTTAATGAGAGAATTATACACATGACGCTTTCCCACTTAACAAAGATTTTTGCACTCAAAGTATATCAATGGAGCCCATAACTGTGAGAAGTTGGGTGTAGAACAGCCATATGACAGAAAAAAAAAGGCCACAGTAACAGAGAAGGTGACCTGTGACGTCTCAGACATAGCAAATGGAGAGCATTTGGGGAGGCGGCAAAAGACGTTAGCCTGCGGGCAGCAATCACGTGTCCAGTGAGCGGTGGCCTTGATACTTGCAATCCATTTACAGCGCCTATTAATTGACACCATTAAAAACCCAGGGAACGTGTTATGCATTGAGCTTAGGTGAAAATGAGGGAAAGCAGGAAAGAGTAACTATTAATATAATTATAAAGAGACCTGGTGGATCCCTGCTCCATATGCCCATATGGCTGGGTGTTCGGTGGACTTCAGTACACTCACTTCTCTCCTCATAAGCCCGGTTAATTAGGTAATAGGAACATTCTCTCATTGTGACAACAGTTTTCTAACTCACTCAAATTAAACCAAGCTAATTCTGCTAAGCGTTGAGATACCAGATGGCCCCGAAGGTACACTCTGGTATGCAGGCAGAGGATTCGGCGTGTTTGTGATTTCGTGATTTATCTTTTTTGGGGCCAGAAAAAACAGTTTCTGGGAAACTCTTCTGGAAACCAAGATACTGATTCCTATTGTCCTGTTTCCTATCCAACAAAATTAGATGATTAGATATTTGTACGCATAAGTGGAGACATATATATTTACATGTCAGGGTTACTTTTAAATATGCAAAAAAAAAAAGCTCTGTTTCTTAACGCAATGCCTGCTAACAAGTGGGTGGTCCGGGTTCCAGAGGAATATGATAGCACAGTGCTCATCTTGCTTGTTTCCTCTCCATCTCTGCAGAAATCAATTTTTTAAAAAGTGAGGATATACGAACTGGAGGGGATTTTATATTTCAGGTAACTGACATGTTCAATTTGTATGTGGAAGATGAATGATTAGAAAGAAATGCCCTATATAAGATCAAAAGGTGGGTTAGTGTCCGAACCAGAGGTTAAACTTTTCTCTCCCTCTGAAGTGCTAGCCATCTGCTTTTTCTTTTTTCGTTATTAGGCAAGGTCTCATTTTTTTTTAATTATTAATTTTAGCAAGAGAGGAAGGGTGGAGAGGAAGGGAGAGGGAAAGGGAGAGGGGGAGAGAGAGAGAAAGCAGAGAAGGGGGCAGAGAAAGAGAGAGAGAGAGAAACATTGATCTGGTCCTGTATGTGCCCTGACCAGGGATCAAACAGGCAACCTCTGAGCTTCGGTACAACACTAACTAGCCGAGTTATCCAGCCAGGGCTCTAACCATCTACTTCTTTTAAAAAAAACAACAGCTTTATTGGGATATCATTTATAAACCATAAATTTTACCCATTTAAAGTGGACAATTCAATAGTTTTAGGGACGCGAAGACACCTGCCAAGCAGTGCCGTCCTCATCCACTAGCCCTATTTAAGATCGGAGAACAAAGCTCCCATTGGAAGCCCTGATGATAATAAAAGTTGTTCAGATGTGAGCTGTCATTAAGTGCCAATAACTATGCCCAGTGTCTGCTCATGCATTCAACAAATGCCTTTTGGCACCTGCTACGTGCAAGACCCTCGTCTGGACTCTTGCTGTAAACCAATGAACCAATCAACCAAACAAACATCCCTACACACCACCGAGGAAAGTAAGACAATGTACGATACGTCAGTTAGACAACATTTTAGATGATGACAAGAGCTATAGAAAAAAAGTTAGAAATCAGAACAGAATAAAGAAGATGGATGTGTGGCTATGTATGGATGGGTGTGGGGAGGGAAGATTAAGATTTTGAATAGGAAGGTGAGTGGAGAGGCATCATTGAGAAAGTGTCATTATTCACTTGAATGCTCAGCCCAATCCTTTAAGAGATGCATTTAATTATGCATTATTAACCTCTTTTTAAAATTAAAACATTGAGATATAGCACACAGAGAGAAAAAGTGAAAAGCTCAATAAATTTTTATAGGATGAATATGCCTGCTAATTTTTTTTTAGACCATAAAATGATTGGTACAGAGGGTAAGTAATGAGCCCAAGTTCACATCACCCACCAGTGGCAAGAGTCTAAGTGTGAACTCACGTGACTTGGGAACCTTAGCACTTTGCTATCGACTCAAATTCTCTCCAAGGGGAGGACTCAACAGCCAGAGCTCAGACTTGGAAAACTGGATTGGAAGACAGGCGTGGAGGAAGTAACTATGGTGTGGCTAAACTGTTTCAATGAAGGGAGATTCCAGCTTCCTGAACAACAGCAGGAGGGAATTTAAAAGCAACTTGCTGGATCATTGCTGTCTATAGAGGATGCTGCTATGTCTCTAAGATACCACAAAGTGGCAGTGTTTTAGAGCTTAACTCAAGTTAGTTGCATTCAAAAGTCCCCAATTCTGTGCTCTTTTAGAATTTCATAGGCCTCCCCCTCCCCAAACAATATTTCACATATCATGGGCTTTTACATAGTAAAGCCCTTAAGATTTGTATAAAATTCACTTTTGTATAGAAAACAATAAACACTAACAGGTAGACAATGTTCCATATGTAGTAGATACCTCATTGATTTTATGAAACCAAACAACAAAAACTGGACAACATTTGCAACTAAAGCTATATGACAGGTGTCTTTTGTGTGGCTATGCTGCTGAAGTACCTGATGGTAGACCTACACTTTTACCAAGATAAAATGGAAAGACTAGATTAAAAAAGAAACTGTATGAAGTCGGTGGCAACACTCAAGATTTGGGGGGTAAAGATTAAGAGTAAAGGGGAAAATGTGAAGGTGACAGTTACATTTTTTTTTTTTATCCATTCTGGTCCAGGTTTCACTCGGAGACATTTATTTAATTCTTTAGTTGCACTGAGCAAGAGAAAGATAAACGAAGCCAAAAGCATCTGAAAAGGGCATGGGAGCTTTGGGACGTCTCAGTTTTCTGGGATGATCATTGGAGATTAGAAGCTGTCAATGAAGAAGAACCCACATAAATACCCTGGAAATGAAAGGAAACCCCTGGGTGACAGACAAGCTTTTCTCCAGGTCTAAAATTCTGCCTCAAGTCAGCCAAGTCCCTCTTTAGACTGCATTAATTGCCCTTTAAATACTTGTCAGAGGCTGGTCAGAATATAGTTAAAATCTTCTCATAGAAAGATATCAACATTCCAAGCCTATACAACACATTAAACATAATGTCTGGAATTCCATCAAAACTTACAAGCTTATCAAAATCAAGACCGAGAGATTTTTAAAAGATGGCTTAAGCAAAGAAAACAACAACAACAACAAAACAATTTCATAGATACAGACAATAGTATGCTGTTACCAGGAAGAAAGGGCATGTAGGGGGAAGGTAAAAGAAGGTATGGGGGAGGGGGAATAAATTAATGGAAGGGGAGTTACCCTGGGATGGTGAACATGCAGTACAATATACAGATGATGTATTATAGAATTGTACACCTGAAATCTATATAATATCACTAACCAAAGTCACCCAGGTAAGTTTATAAAAAGGTGGCTTGCTAGTTGATCCAGAGAATGAGTTTGTCATGTGAGCTTTTATAAGATTAAACAATATACTTTTTAAAGGAAACTATAAGACAGAAAATTTTACCAAAAATACTACATTTTTAAATGATGACACAAATTGAAATTTTAGAACTAAAACAAATGACAATATTAAGAACCTTTACCACCACAATAGCAACAAAATCAGTTAAACAGCATATTATACCCAAGTGAAGAGAGAATTAGTGAACTAGAAGAAAACGAGTAGACTATATACACACACGAAAGCTCACCCAGAGGAAAAAGGAGTAGAGGAAAAAAAAAATCCAGAAAAGTATAAGATAGCTACGGTACCTGGTGAAAGTTCTAATATATGTGTGTCATTAGAGACCCATAGTAGGAGGGGAACAAGGGGGGGTAGGGGCTTTATTCAAAGATGTAACAGCCAAAGGTTTTTGTTAAAGTGATTAAAGACATCACCTTACAGATTTAAGAAACGGCAAAGAACCGCAGCAAGATAGCCATGAGAAGAACCACCTGACATCACACCACAGTCCTAATCTTGAGCAACAAACACAGACAGGACATTGAGAGACCTACACAGTCAGGGGACAAGAGAGACCTAGAGCAATCCTGAGATTGGCTTCTGATCTATAAATAGAAAAAGCGCAAGCACAACCCACCAAGATGCCAAATCTGAAGTGTTTGAAGAAAGACAACGGACCTCCTAGAATTGTATACATGGAGAAATCAGCTTTCAGACATAAGGAAAACAATAAAAAGAAATTTCTCAACATATCAAAACATAGAATTTTTGCCAGAAAACAAACTAAAATAAATACTAGGAAACCTTTCAGTCAGAAGTGGATACTTATGGATATACAGGAAGCATGGAGAGGGACAAAGTGAATATGTAACAAAATCTACATGAATACTGAATATAAAAAATAATATCTCTCTGCCTTAAATTTACCAATTAGACAAGGATGCTACCACAACTTCTTTTCTTTTCTTTCTTTTTTTTTTTCTTTGACAGGGACAAAGAGAGAGTCAGAGAGAGAAATAGATAGGGACAGACAGACAGGAAGGGAGAGAGATGAGAAGCATCAATTTTTCATTGCGGCACTTTAGTTGTTCATTGATTGCTTTCTCATATGTGCCTTGACCGTGAGGCTACAGCAGACTGAGTTACCCTTTGCTCAAGCCAGCGACCTTGGGTCTAAACTGGTGAGCTTTGCTCAAACCAGATGAACCCGCACTCAAGCTGGTGACCTCAGGGTCTTGAACCTGGGTCCTCCATGTCCCAGTCCGACACTCTATTCACTGTGCCACCACCTGGTTAGGCCTACCATAATTTCTTTTCACTATTTTTCTCAAAGTTGCAGCTGGGGGAGTAATGCAAACATTAATGAATAAATTATAAGTGAATAAAATATGTAAGAATTAGAAAGGAAGAAATGAATATAGCATTTATGTAAACATGATTGTGTATGTAGAACACTTAAAAGAATTAAAACACAAATTGTTAGAATTTAGAAGTCATTTAATGCAAGCTCAATATAAAAATTAGTTTTACTCCTATATAAAAGTAACAAAAGCATACTTAAAAATTAAAGTTAGCATTTAGAACCAAATGTAACCAAAATTGGCAAAAACTTTTCAGAGAACACTACTAAGCACTACTGAAAAATGAAAAAAAAATCCCAAGAATGGAAAGATATAACCATGTTCTTAAATTGGAAATCTTGAATTTGTGAGATTGCCCCAAATCTTCTGTAGGTTCAATTTAATTGTATTAAAATCACAGCTGCTATTCCTTTGTAAAATTACAAGCTGTTTATAAATTAATGTGGAAAAAAAAAGCTCCTAGAGTAGTCAAAATAATACCTTAGAACAAGGCCAGGGAACTTGAGTTACCAGATAGCCAGACTTACTATCAATTTGAAGTAATCGATTACTGTGATATCCACACAAGAACAGACAAATGAATTGATGCAACAGAAGAAACTGCAGAAAGTGACCCAATAACATGATCGCCAGATACATGGCAAAGACACTACTGCCATTCAGTGTTGGAAAATGGTCTTCATATTCAATGGTGCAGGTCAAGTGGAGATACATAGGAAAAAATTGCTTTACCCTATCAGTAAAAAATCATTTCAATGGATGTAGCTCTAGATAATAAAAATTAAACAATACAACATTTTGAAGGAAAAAAAATGACTATCCTTTTTATGACTTTGTGGCAGACTAAGATTTCTTCAATATAAGACGTGAAAAGAACTAACTAAAATGTAACAATGTAAAGACTGGTAAATTGAACAACATTTCCATTAGGAGTACTCTTTTGTAAAAAGATCCCACTAAGAGAATAAAAAGACAGCCCGAAGAGTAAGTCAACACACACACGTGACTTAATATTCATTATAAATAATTATATTTCAATAAAAGTGATAATTCAATTAAAATGACAAAAAAATTAGCAAATGACTTCAGTAAGCTATTTCCTAAGAAGAATATCTAATAACCATAAACATCTGAAAAAGACCTCAACATTAACATCAATGATATAATACTATGTGCCAAATATATTAACCAAAATGTCAGTGATAATAACAAATAATCATCCAGGCAAAACCAAGTGTTGATAATGTAAAAAAGCAGCATTCTCCCCCAATACATGTGGGAGTATTAAATGATACAACTCCTTTAGAAAACTCTTTGATAACATTTACTCTTAGGAATAGAAATGACAGAAATGCATAAAAATACCAAAATATGTACACCAAAAGTGTTATCACAAAACTTATGTAACAACACCATTCATAATTGTCTCAAATTGAAGACTTCTAGAATGCCCATCAGCAATTGCATAAATATATCAATTGTGGAAAATTCACAGACAGGTATACAGGTCTATGACTCTCTGCAATAATATGGTTGAATCGCTATTATGATATTGAAGAGAAGAAGCTAATGCCAAAATATTATGTACTGTACAAGTCCATGGATCTCAAGTTCAACATCAAGCCAAACTCAAGTCAGAAAGGTAGTTATCCCTGAAGACAGGTGTGATGAGGGTTGGGGGAGGATGTGAGATGAATGAGGAGCCTGAACAGTGTTCTAATTCCCATCAAGGTGATATCACAGAAGTTTGAATTTTTTTTTTTCCCATTGTGAAAATGTCCAAGGTATACATTTAAGATGTCTGCATTTTTTTGTATTTCCGGTGTTACTACACTTTAGTAACAGATTTATTTTGATAATATAGTCGCAGCGATGTCCCATCTCAAGTTTGTTTTTTTAACTAACCGTCACTGTTGAGCAGTGAAAAGCATGGGAGATGAATCTTAGAGTGTGTATTTATGCAAAGTGGGCTTGAAAGCAGGGTGCCCGGGTTTGAACCTTGGCGTCTTCAATTATTATATCTGTGACCACAGGCCAAGTACTTGAGCCTCAATTACTATAAAATTGGAAAACTAGGCATGCCTTCCTCGCAGGGCAGTTTTTGAACTAAATGAAATGATCTTTGCCAAGGACTTTGTAAAGTGTTAGCTACTGAATAAACACGGACGGTTATTAATTCTGGGAAACACGGATTCCGGCCCCAGTTCTGCCCTGTGTAAGTCGAATGACTTGCGTCAAGTCAGAATCTGAGCTCTTCTAACCCCATTAATTTAAAATAATAGTACCGATTTATTAAACTGACAAAGTTTCTGAGGATTAAACTTGATGCTATAGAAGAAAATGCTTTAAAATCTGCAAAGCTGTATACAAAGGGAAGAAATGATATTAAAAGATCCATTTTAGTATGAAAGTCAATAAATATAATTTAAAAAAATAAATAATACCATCATCTAATATTTCATAAAATGTCCTGTGTAAATATCAGTGCTTTTTGAGGACAAAGTCTGTGATACTCAACAGATTTAAAAAAAAATGGTACAAAATATAAGGGAAACATGCACAGAAATGGGAAGTGTCGATAAGGTTGATATAATGAAGATCACCGTGAAATATCAAGGCAGTGCCAATTCATTACTTGTATTTTACAAACCACTCTAAATGGTGTTCAAAAAGAAACTAGCGGTTTTGTTCTAGGGTTATCTTTGAGAATTTTTTTTCTTTTCTTTTTTCCTTTTGATGATGTCGATGTAGCTTTTCAGAATCTAACTGAATGTTAGATGACAATAAGTGCAGACACGCATGAGCTCACCGAGAAAGCAAAGCTGGTGCTTTCCCGATCTCCAGGTGCCGGGCTGTGACTGGTCTTCAGATCACTTGCTACAGCACAAGATGTCACCCCTGAAGGGAAACTGAGTCTTCTCCTCCCACATACAATGCCAGCAGGTCTATGGATCCATTAATTTAAACCAATAGCTATTGGCAAGGGCTGATATGCAGGGTGAATCCAATGCATGGCTTAGGACATAAAACTGAAAATAACTCAGCTGACCTGCTTTCTTTTCTTTTCTTTTCTTTTCTTTTCTTTTCTTTTCTTTTCTTTTTCTTTTTCTTTTCTTCTTCTTCTTCTTCTTCTTCTTCTTCTTCTTCTTCTTCTTCTTCTTCTTCTTCTTCTTCTTCCTCCTCCTCCTCTTCCTCTTCCTCTTCCTCTTCCTCTTCTTCTTCTTCTTCTTTCTTCTTCTTCTTTCTTCTTCTTCTTCTTCTTTCTTCTTCTTCTTTTTCTTCTTCTTTCTTTTTCTTCTTCTTTCTTTTTCTTCTTCTTTCTTCTTCTTCTCCTTCTTCTTCTTCTTCTTCTTCTTCTTCTTCTTCTTCTTCGGGGGGGCGGGCTTAACATGTGCAAAAGTACAGAGATATGCACAACGTTCTTAGAAATTAATATTACTCTCCATGAACAGGGAGTATTACTTTTCATTCAAAACCTAATGTTCCTTTCTCAAAGTGAGATTTATCAGACACTCCCACCCACAATTGTGGGTGCAGGATGGTCTGCTGTACATGCACCCAGAATCCTCAGCTATGCACTTTATTTTAAATTGATACATAGCAAGGCAGAAAAATACTGAAATGCCATCATGTGCAAATGCTGGTGATTTGGGGATAACTAAGAACGACAATAACTGGGAAAGAAAGAAAACCATAACAGCAACTAAAGAATAGAACAGAATAAATTACTTTCTCTTTAATGCTACCCTAAAGAATAATTTATGTTAGTGATGGAAACCTTGGACTTCATCTGCTTATGTGTACAACTTAAGATTCTCAGCAATGGGGTTCTACTAGTGCACTATGTTATACTTTGTATGATTCACGGTACAGACTGAACTGACGTCACTGGGGTGGAGCTAGGTAGCGCGCCTATTTTTATCTGTATAGCATTTCATTGGATTTACAGACAAGAGTTTATCAAAAATCCCTGATTAATGATCATATACATTTCACTAATATGTACTACAGCTTATTTGGCTGTTGAGATTCTACGGTCATTTGAGGTCAGTTATAAAAATGAATAATAAATTAGTGGCAAAGACTGATGTGTTCCATTTTTAAGTTAGGAGACATGCAGGAAGTATTTCTTTTCTTCAGGCCTTAGGTTTCTGGTTTACTTAATAGATATCTATGTTGAAATCGGAATAAATAACTCCAAGTCCCTCCTTTTGGGACAGTCTATGAATCTAAGGGACAGATTATTCTTTTAATCAAGATATGTTTTAAATTATTTGTAATATTCATTTATTCAACTGTGGTCCATTTTTTACCTAAGTGATTTGAAGATTTCTAAGAATATATATAATTAATTTCAAATATATATAATTAAAGAGTCAGGACTAATGTCATGCTCTGCTTAATGGCAGAAATACATTCTGAGAAATGCATGGTTAGGTGATTCTGACATTGTGCAACATCATAGATGCACTTACACAAACCTAGATGGTCTAGCCCAGTGGTCCCCAACCCCTAGGCTGTGGACCGGTATCGGTCCATGGGCCATTTGGTACCAGTCCACAGAGAAAGTATAAATAACTTACATTACTTCCGTTTTATTTATATTTAAGTCTGAACAATGTTTTATTTTTAAAAAATGACCAGATTCCCTGTTACATCCATCTAAGACTCACTCTTGATGCTTGTCTCGGTCACATGATACATTTATCCGTCCCACCCTAAAGGCCAGTCTGTGAAAATATTTTCTGACATTAAACCGGTCTGTGGTTAAACCGGTCTGTGGCCCAAAAAAAGGTTGGGGACCACTGGTCTAGCCTACTACACGCCTAGGTTGGACAGTATAGCCTATTGTTCCTAGGGTACCAGCCTCTATAGCATGTTACTGTACAAAAGAACATGAGATTAAATCAAGCACAGGAGAAAATGATACATGCAAGAGATGAAGTAAACACGAGATGTACACAGCCACTGCTGGCATGACACAGCAAACAGTTTCACAGCAAGCTATTTTTTTAATAAGTAGAAAGAGTACACGGTAAAATCACAATACAAATATAGAAGAGTAAATACATAAACGAGCGACATAGTCCTTTATCATTATCATCACCTATCACGGACTGTTTGTAATGATGTGTTGTACTTTTATACAACCGACAATGCTGTAGGTCTGTTTTCAGCAGCGTCAACACAAACCCAGGAGTAAGTCATTGCTTTACAATGTTAGGATGGCTCTGACATCACTAGGCGGTAGGGATTTTTCAGCTCCATTAGAATGTCACAGGACCTTGTTTGTATACGTGGTTTGTTGTTGACCAAAACGTCCTCATGCAGGGCACGACCATATACAAGTTAGAACAGAAAGGAAAGACCCAGGGTATCAGATGTGGAGAATGCATGTCAGAGTGTGTAGCACAAGGATACAAAGTTGACTTTTAGTTCCTTTGAAGCAAGAACAACAAAGGAAACACATTCAGCACAGAGCTTGAGAAATTTTTAGACAAACAAAAAGAAACATAAATATTCACACACATACACAGACACACCAAAATAAAAAATTTCTAGCTCTGGCCAGGTAGTTCAGTTGGTTACAGCATGGTCCTGATACGCCTATATTGTGGGTTCAATTATCCCTGGTCAGGGCTCATAAAGGAAAAAATCAACGAGTGCATAAATAAGTGGAACAACAAGTTGATTCTCTCTCAAATAAATATCTATAAAAATTTTATCTAAGTTCTAAAGACTTTAGGTACAAGGCAATGAACTTGGATTTTTATCAATCCTATACCAGTGTTTCTTAACATAATCTCCCTCTTCCACTGTGGCAACTGACCTGCTGCTGTCTAACTTCCCATGTTTGACCTACTTTTATGAACCTATAAAAATATAGTCATTTTTTGTTTTTTGTATTTTTCTGAAACAAGAAGGGGGGTCATCAGACAGACTCCCGTATGCACCTGTCCTGGCATCCACCCAGCATGCCACCAGGGGGCAATGCTTGGCCCATATGGGGCATTGCTCCTCTGTAATCAGTGCCATTCTAGCACCTGAGGTGGAGGTATGGGGTTGCCCTCAGTGCCCGGGCCAACTTTGCTCCAATGAAGCCTTGGCTGCGGGAGGGGAAGAGAGAGACAGAGAGAAAGGAGAGGGGGAAGAGTGGAGAAGCAGATGGGCGCTTCTTCTGTGTACCCTGACAGGGAATCAAACCCAAACTTCCACACACCAGGCCTACACTCAACCGCTGAGCCAAACAGCCAGGGCAATAATACGATATATTCTTTAGTGGAATAAATATGATCATATATATTAGACTATTACAGTTCATTGTTTACTATCTGTAACTCTCCTCCAACTCATCATGACATGTTATAATACTATTAATGTTGAGAGCTGAGAACTACTGCTTTACTCAAATTAAAGTCCTTGTGAATCATCTCCTTTTCTCTTTAGTTAAAAAAATTTTTTTTTCTTTCATTTTTTTAAAATTAACTGAGAGGCAAGGAGTCAGAGAGACAGACTCCCACATGTGCCCCAACTGGGATCTACTCAGCAAGCCCCCTGCCAGGAGATGCTCTGCCCATCTGGGGCCACTGCTCCATTGCTTGGCAACTGAGCTATTTTAGCATCTCAGGCAAGGCCATGGAGCCATCCTCAGCACCAGGGGCCAACTTGCAAGAATCATTCAAGCCATGGCTGCTGGAGGAGAAGAGAGAGAGATGGGGGGGAGGGGGGAAGGAGAAGAAGCTAATGTTCACTTCTCCTGATCGGGAATCGAACTCAGGACTTCCACACACCAGGAGACACTCTACTGCTGGGCCAACGGCCAAGGCTATTTTTTAAATTTTTTCAACCATAGTTTACTTTCAATATCATTTTGTATTGATTTCTGTCATACAGTTTAGTGATGAGGCAATCATATAAAGTCATCCTTCTCAGGAAAATAAACGTGCTGGCTCTGTAGTTTGAAATGGCATGGGTAAATGCAGCGGTTCTCAACCTGTGGGTCGCGACCCTGGCGGGGGTCGAACGACCAAAACACAGGGGTCGCCTAAAGCCATCGGGAAATACATATTTTATTTAAAAATGTATTGTATAATAAATACATATTTTCCGATGGTTTTGGCGATCCCTGTGTTTTGGTCGTTCGACTCCCACCAGGGTCGCGACCCACAGGTTGAGAACTGCTGGGTAAATGGTCCTTCGTGGCTGTCCAGCTGTTTGCTTCCTCACACTGAAATACAGCACCGTCGTAAAGCAAAGGCCACAACACGGATTTTTAGGCAAGTGTCAGGACGACATTGCGTATGACTTGGCTGGGCCAGTTCATCGTGATGTTTATATATATATCTTCCTGGTGAAATAAATGCCACATGCCCTCTCCCTCTCAGAATTTCTGGACTACAAATTGTGTAGTCGCCCTGGCAAACCTATCTTCGTCACTTTTCAGGATCTTTGCTACAGTCTAAAAACACAATGCAAACACATGCCTAGGACTACTTAGCTAAATACCCAAATAAGAGGATTAATTACGTGAAGTCAGTTATAGAAATCTAATTCAGAAGGAAGTCTCGATGTACAATTATTTTTCTCATTTTAACATGTCTGTGCCAGGATCATGGTTTTTGTTGGGATGATTGTAAATGCTCAGTTTACAAATGAGGATACCTCTCCTGTTAATTAAACAGCAACAGCAATATAACAGTAAAAGCCTGTGACGAGTAACTACAATATATCTGGAATTTCAATGGAAGAACAAAACAGTAACACGCTAAACATTTTCTGGGGGAATGTCAACCACAATGAATAGTTTCAAAAAAGAATTAAATGAAAGATGAAAAAATGAAAAGAAAGGAGACAGAGCATGTACTGAGATAAAGTAAAAACTTTGCATGTCTGAATAAATTTATGCTCGTGAACCATTAAATCTATGCTTGTGAATCCTGAAAACTATTTAAAACTAGTAATGACAAATATCTTTGCCTGTGCAAAGATATTATGAAGAAAGAAATTCATATTTTCTATATATAACAGTCTGTTATATTAAGTCATCTCTGATGGCAAATTGTGGGCATTATTTATTTTCTCACATACTTCTCAAGAAGTTTCAAGTGTTTCTTATCATGACCATTAGCTTCACAGTTAAAAAATTTTAAATGTATGGAAAACATAGGCATTTTTCATAATAAGACTCTATAAAGAAGTGACATTTTATTGTCCTCGATATTTATTGTAAACCAAGCCGCCATTTACGACTTAAATGTAGGGAAAATATTCCATCCTGTTGAGTTCAGTGTGATTGAGTTCACCTGCGTGATATAAAATGCATTTTCTATTAGTGTGTGTGCCTCTAAAGTCAATAAAAGGAACAGCAGTCCTCCCCATAGCATGCTCACCTACTGTAGCGTTCAGCTTATTATGTAGCAAAGAGGAACAAAATACTCATAGTAACAATGTATTTTTAATAGGTTCTCAAGCTGTCCCTTCCACAAAGAGTTGTGGCTGAATACAGATGTGGCTGCTGTGAGGTTTTATACAGGTGGACGGGCTGAACAAAACCCAGGTGGGGAGACGTTTATCTAACACAAACGTGTGGGCATCTCAGGTATAATGCCTACTGATTTTGCCCCCGGGGTTACTAGCTCTGTTTTCCCTGAATGCGACTCAAATTTTCCTGGGCATGATGCTTTCTGGAAAGTAATGCCAAGTTAATCAAATGTTAAGTGTTAAAATTACAGGAGGGTATGTAGGGGAATTGACTAATTCACAGAGAAACATTGAGAGACACACGATCAACATCATCATAGACTCAGAGGAGGCAAGTACACACCAATATAAATCTAACATTTAAAATGTAAAGATAAATTTAAAATTGGATGTACATCATAACACACAATTAACATTTTGAAAGCATATTTCCTCCTCCTGGTGGCTGGATATATGACTAAAAATATCTTCTTTGTTTCACTCAAATCCTACCATTTCAGAGCGCATTCCAGTATTTTCTTTGATTTGAAATGGTACAGACATTCTAAATACAATTAACGAGTGACCTTTAGGAAAAGCAAAAGGTTGCCCACGAATGTCACTGTCTGAGGCTATCAGGCAATTAACAAAATTAAGGGAGGACATAATGTTTGCATTCTGCAATTACTGATTTCCCTGTTTGATTTCCCACTTCAAATAGTCAAACAACATTTCTCTGCTGTAAGGAAATACAGCAGTGTTAGTGAGCTATTGAATGGTAACCGACTATTTCTTTTTAAAACATGGAAGACAATAAGGAGTGGCAGGGACTATGGCAAATTAGAATTTATCTCGGGGTGGGGGGCAGAATTCAACTCCACTCCAGTGGTTTGTTGCTAGGACAGACTGTGAGCCCAGTGTGTATGTCAGAGTTTCAGATATTACAGATTTTCAAGTCTAAGTCCACAGTGACAATCAAAAACTTTCACACTGACCTTAAAATAAGGACTTTTAGAGAGCAAAACAAACACAGCATGCTGTGTGGAACATGCATGTGATTCTCTGGTCTGACACCTAAATGTAGAACTTAAATATGAATTGTTCAAAGGCAATATATGTCATGATTAAACCAGGAACAATGAGTCCAAAGACCTTTGTTGGAATCTAAACGTTGTGAGGCACAGACTGAACTTTGTCATTTTAACAGTAGTTATCTCACAGTATTATTGTAAGGATTAAAGAAATTAACATATGCACAGCCCTTAAGAGAGCATGTAGTAAATATTAGGATTTATTTAGTTATTGATTGGGTAAAGAGGACCTGTTATTATTATTATTTCCTCATGAAGGACAAGGAAAAGCATTATTCATTTCCTTATCCCTAGACTGTGGTATCCTAGAATTTTAGAGCCCTGATCTGTTTTGTTGATTGTGCAAGTGTGGAAAAAAAGCAGACTTTAGAAATGCAAAGTCCTACATTTAAAACATTGCTCTGTTACGTAATATTTCTGAGACTTTGGATCTTAAACTTTCTGAAAATAGCGAATAGTGATACCTAATTTAGGAGCAGTAACGAAAATTAGAGTTCAAATATGTGTAGCAGTCACTTACACGACTTTAACTCTGGGGTTACCCCTGTTGTTACGTGATCTTAAATGGCGAAGGTATTTTGTAACTAAGGTTACTAACGAATAGTTCTTACACCAGGAAGATTATTTCCGTGGTTGGGGGGGATGTCTAAGTTCTGCACACGAGCTCTTTGTGTGGAGAAAGTGAGTTTCTCCTTCCGGTGGCAGAAGGTCAGTCAGAGAGACCTGAAGCTTGACACCCTATTGTTGGTTTGGAAGGTTGGTGGGACGAGGGGACCCTATAGGAGGGATTCAGGAGGCTGTGAGGAGCAGAGAGCAGCCTCCAGCTCTAAGTCAGGAAGAAAGCGGGGACCTCAGATTTACAACCACATGGAAAAAATTGAATTTGGTCAATCACTTGAATGAAACCGGAAGCAGACCTTTCTCCAGGGGCTCCAGGTCAGTGCCCTGCTGGTCTGAAACCTGGAATTCAGCCTGTGGGAAGCGAAGGCAGAGGATTCGCCAGCTAAGGTCTTCCCAGACCTTTGACAGATGACGGAACTGTCAGCTGATATATTTTGTAGGGGTGTTCTTCACCACTACACTTTCAGCCATTTACGCCACAATAGAAAACTAATATAGCGCGCAAATCGTGTGACACTTAGTAGCTGCATATTAAATGGTAACTCTTATCACAATTACATATTTGTACAGCGATGGAATGTTGGGTGTTAAAAATCTTCCAACAGGTAAAATGAACCTACTAGAATCTCATATTTCTCTTCTCCTCTTAACCTGAGCACTGAGATCAAATATACATACTTTAGAGTCAAAAACTTTAAGACAGCAAATAGGTGTGTGGCCAGAGGAGAGCGAATAAACTATTCCTGGGACAATCGAGTCACTCAACACATCTTGTTCCTAGAGATCTTCCAAGGTAGAGCTGATCAATACTTCTCTGTGATCATTTTTGACACATTTACCCTTCCTAATTTGATTGAGAAATTGTGTAATTTTATTACATTGTTCTTTTGAAAATGTGTATGCTTTGCTACAATGAACACTTAAAATATACATCAAGCCTGACCAGGCATGGCACAGTGGACAGAGCACCAGCATAGGATGCTGAGGACCCAGGTTCAAAACCCTGAGGTCACCGGATTGAGCGCGGGGGTCGCTGGCTTGAGCGTGGGATCATAGACATGTTCCCATGGTCGCTGGCTTAAGTCCAAAAGTTTCTAGCTCGAGGCCCAAGGTCACTGGCTTGAGCCCAAAGCCTCTGGCTTGAGTAAAGGGTCACTGGCTCATCTGGAGCCCCCTGGCCAAGGCACATATGAGAAAGCAATCAATGAACAACTAAGGTGCCACAATGAAGAATTGATGCTTCTCATCTCTCTCCCTTCCTGTCTGTCTGTCTGTCCTTCTTTCTCTCACTCCCTCTCTCTAAAATAAATAAATATATAAATAAGTAAATAAAACATATACTGAAAGAGCCGTATGACTCATAGAAGCTGCTTACACATTTGGTCTTCTCTCTGCACATCTTTCTCCCTCCCCTTTCTCTTTCCTGTCTTCCCTTCCTTTCGTATGATCACACACAAATAATTTTAAATATGAATTTATTGTGTTCATCAAAAGTCTAAATCAGGTGGAATTTGAGAACGTTTAGGTGTTTGAAGAGCATGTTTCAAAGTATACTTCCAGACTTTGTATCAGGTGAAGGAAAAGTAATTCTAAAAATATATTTCAGAAAATCTTACTGTGGAGAGTCAAAAATAACAATATAGGTAATAAAGTTATGGATAGGCTTTCAATATTTTTTGAGTTGTTTTAATATTTCTGAAATAAAAAACAAGGACTTGCAAAATTAAAAACGTACACTTCTTCTAAGTTCACAAACACAAACTTATTCTCAGTGGTCTGCTTAGTCCTTTGCATATAGGATCACACAATGTTAACTACACACATATCTATCTTAGGACTATATACCAGAAAGAAAGCAATTAGCTTTGGGGCTTATAAATGTATATAACCACGTAAAACCAGGTCTTGAATTTTAACCAAATGCTAACAACTTTCCATTAAAATATTATTAGATTGTATTAAAATTATTCACTTAACGAGTTGAATTATCCATTCCTATTTGAATACAGTAGAGGGGCAGCCCATTCTTTACAGTTGTTTAGAGTTGATTATATAGAAGCTTCTACAACCCACAGTTTTACCAAAATATACAAATAAGTAATAAAATAAATAAATTGACACTGGGCTAAACAATAACAGTTCTTTCCTCCTTTATATAGTTAATCTGCTTAGAAGAAGAGGACCTGATACAAAGCTTTTCTATGCTTATGCTATAACAATTCTTTACTTTTCGTTGTACTTCGTGTTTTATATAGAACACGAGAAACTATAACATGGTGTGGGCATTGTTTTAAATTTAAATGATAGTATGTCTTCAATGAGCAGCCTCCCTTCTGTGTTACACTGGACCAGACCTACCCTATTCCCAAGCAGCATCTACACTAACACTTACTTTGAAGTATTTATCACAAGAAGCTAGTATTTAGTTGTCATTCTATTTTTAATAGTTTAATAGCCAGTGGGTAGTGTTTAGAGCAATATTTTGCAACACTGAGCACACTTTGGAATAGTTTGGGAAGGATTAAACGAATCAATCCCTGGCCCTGGTAGGGTAGCTCAGTTGGATAGAGCATTGCCCCAATAAGCCAAGGTTGTGGGTTCAATCCCTAGTCAGGGTACATAAAAGAATCAACCTAGAAATGCATAAGTAAGTGGAACAACAAATTGATGTTTCTCTCTCTCTCTCAAATCAATAAAAACATTTTTTTTCCTTAAAAAGAAGCAATTCCTGGGTACCACACCACAATGAATACCTTAGAATTTCTCTGGGTGGGATGTGAGCATCAGAGCTTTTTTATACGGGTGGTTTAATGTCAGTCAAGCTGAGGATCACTGCTTTATAAAACCACTTTATGACGGAGACTTTGGAAGTCCCAAGTGTTTGGAATGCTTGACTTGTGTGGATACTTTGCTACTTGAAAACAGCCAAAAGCATTTCAGAGCCACTATTGATGAAGACGTAAAGTAAAGAACGAGGTAGTGAATTCGATTTTTGTATCGCACAAAAATGCGATACAAAATAGCTGAAAATAGCTTTCAGAAAAGAAACCAAAAGGCATTTTTCCCTCTAAAAGTTTATTTTGAAAATTATCAAACCTACAAAAATAAAGTATGGTAAATAAACCCCGAGAGCCCATCAACTAAACCCTAAAGTTGTTAATATATCTTTACATGTACTTTTTTCTATGTATCTATGGATATCTATCTATCTATCAGCTATCTCTATCATCTATCTAACTATCTGTCTATCTATCTACATAAACTGCTGTCTCATGATCTAAGCTATTGGACAATAGAATTAAAAGAAAAAAGTGTGTATGTATCTTTGGTTAAAGAACAAAAATTCAATTCAGTAAATTTGAAGATAGAATCGGCTTTTTGAGCAATTACATTTATCATATATTTATAGGAGTCTGATCTTATTGCAGTAAGGACCCCCTCCTGAAAGTATCTGTCAAGTTCAAAGAGCAGAGACCATTGCCTCCAGCAATCCCTTTATGCTTTTCCTACCTGCCGCTTCAATTTCTGAACCACCTGGTGGGGGCAGATGGGCCCATTTATTACGCTTACAAGTCAACACTGTTAGCTTGAAACTGTTTCTTGGGTCTAGCGAGAGAGGTGGAAGAATTGGATTGGATGCATAGTTTTAAAAGAATGCTTACGGCAGAGTAAAATGGCTGTTACTTGCTAACATTTCCAAAAGGTAAGAGATTAAAAATGCAAGCACCTGTATACCAATGGCGAGAAGGTAAAACATGGAAACAGGAAATTTCCCCAATTAGCAGTAATCAGATCTTAATGTCTCTTCCTCACCTCTGGAACCACGCTATTATTTTGGCTAAGGGAAAAGTAAGAGCTGGTGAAAAGACACACATTTAACTAAATCAACTTCCTAATCTCCCTGGTAAATAGAAAAAAAGAATCTAAGTTATCAATATTTAGCATTTTACCAGATAACATACAAAACTTGTTATATGACTAAGAAAACATTGTTACACTCTTTCCAAGCATGCTTCTGTGACAAGCTTCCAAGCAGGGAGGAAACACTGTTGTTTTTAATGTATCTTTCCTTTAATTAAGCGCAATAACTTCAAACAAGTCACTTAGCCCCTTGGAACATCAATTTCCTTTATCTGGAAAATAAGGATTATGATCTTGTCCTTCCTCCAAGAATAATTTCCAGGATCAAAGCACTTTTTGATGAAAGAGGTATTACACATATGATAGTTCTATTCTAGACCTCAGAATTATTACAGAGTAAAAGTATACTATCTATTCTGAAACTTTCCTAAATCTCTGGGGATCTGGGTTATTATACTTTGAATATTTGACACCAAGACTGTGATTTCCTTTTTTTTCCTTTTTCTTTTTTTTGTATTTTTCTGAAGTTGGAAACGGGGAGGCAGTCAGACAGACTCCCGCATGCGCCCGACAGGGATCCACCCGGCAAGCCCACCAGGGGGCGATGCTCTGCCCATCTGGGGCGTCGCTCTGTTGCAACCAGAGCCATTCTAGCGCCTGAGGCAGAGGCCATAGAGCCATCCTCAGTGTCCGGGCCAACTTTGCTCCAATGGAGCCTTGGCTGTGGGAGGGGAAGAGAGAGACAGAGAGGAAGGAGAGGGGGAGGGGTGGAGAAGCAGATGGGCGCTTCTCCTGTGTGCCCTGGCCAGGAATCGAACCCGGGACTCCTGCACACCAGGCCAACGCTCTACCACTGAGCCAACCAGCCAGGGCCTGTGATTTCCTTTTAAAAAGAGCTGCACCCTGGCTGGTTGGCTCAGCGGTAGAGCGTCGGCCTAGCGTGCGGAGGACCCGGGTTCGATTCCCGGCCAGGGCACACAGGAGAAGCGCCCATTTGCTTCTCCACCCCTCCGCCGTGCTTTCCTCTCTGTTTCTCTCTTCCCCTCCCGCAGCCAAGGCTCCATTGGAGCAAAGATGGCCCGGGCGCTGGGGATGGCTCTGTGGCCTCTGCCTCAGGCGCTAGAGTGGCTCTGGTCGCAACATGGCGACGCCCAGGATGGGCAGAGCATCGCCCCCTGGTGGGCAGAGCATCGCCCCTGGTGGGCGTGCCGGGTGGATCCTGGTCGGGCGCATGCGGGAGTCTGTCTGACTGTCTCTCCCTGTTTCCAGCTTCAGAAAAAAAAAAAAAAAAGAAAAAAAAAAAAAAGAGCTGCAGTGATACTCGTTACCACCCCAATCAAGTTAAAACAAAGTTAATATCAGCCCTAGTTACAGTACATAGCATATGGTCCAGCTGTCGTAGAGAACACTTTAACGTCCAGTGTAAGGATAGGAATGAAAGAGCCAGGCCCATACATGCTGGAGTGAGAGAAGGCCACACTGAGACTGCTTTGGCTGGACTCAGATGTTCCCTGAACCAGAGCTACCTGATATAATCCATTGCCCAAGGGCCATGCCAGTGACTCTAACATAAAATGCAGAGACATGCCCTGGCCGGTTGGCTCAGCGGTAGAGCGTCGGCCTAGCGTACGGAGGACCCAGGTTCGATTCCCGGCCAGGGCACACAGGAGAAGCGCCCATTTGCTTCTCCACCCCTCCGCCGCGCTTTCCTCTCTGTCTCTCTCTTCCCCTCCCGCAGCCGAGGTTCCATTGGAGCAAAGATGGCCCAGGCGCTGGGGATGGCTCCTTGGCCTCTGCCCCAAGCGCTAGAGTGGCTCTGGTCACAACATGGCGACGCCCAGGATGGGCAGAGCATCGCCCCCTGGTGGGCAGAGCGTCGCCCCATGGTGGGTGTGCTGGGTGGATCCCGGTTGGGCGCATGAGGGAGTCTGTCTGACTGTCTCTCCCTGTTTCCAGCTTCAGAAAAATGCAAAAAAAAAAAAAAAGAAAAGTAAAATGCAGAGACGTCTTGACAGAGAAAAACAGAGTTAGTTAAATTCTATCATCTATCTGTTTTTTCTTCTTCTTTTATTTTATTTTTTTGTGTTCCATTAATTCTATGTGGTCTAGCAGCCCTGTCAGCAACGTAAGGTTGCTGAGTGTACCTGCGCATGCCCTTGGGACTTCCTCCGCACACCCACTCTCCCGTGTCAGACACTGCGTTCTCTGACCCCCAGTGCAGTGTCTCCAATCGGGTCCTGATGGCTGTGTGCACCACGCCCACCAAGGAGACAGGCTCCATTCCCACTTCCAGAACTCATTCCCACAGGGTGGGGCCACTTGCCCCCAACACCAAGCCATTTAAGGACAAGGATAATGTGTTTAGTGTCCCACCCAACTCTAGCTGATAGGCTATCACTCTCCTCAGTACCGAGCTATTGGTGATGGGAACCGATTCAGCATGCAAGTTCTACGTTCAGATTTCCGATTCTGCCACTTACTGTGTGAACAATTCTCTTCCTTTATGCAATGGAGACATGACAGCTTGTAAGACTGTTTGGAAGTTTAAACAAGTTAAACATGGACACACAGTACCTTGTACAGATAATTATCTCGATGATATCAATAGTCCACATGATAAAACATTTCCTGCTATATTAACAGGATGTGACTGGGCATCAGAGAATGTCCTCTTTATTGAGGAGACTTTCAAATTCCCTTGCAATGCAAGCGGGAGGAAGAGGTTAATAGGAAAAACAAACTAATATTTATGATAACTATACATTAAAACACCCTCATAATAGACTTTGTTATTTTTAATAGCCGCTTCTGGTTATATCTCTGACTGTTCCCTTTTATTATTATTATTATTATTATTATTCATTTTAGAAAGGAGAGAGAGAGGAAGAGAGAGAGAAGGGGGGAGGAGCAGGAAGCATCAACTCCCATATGTGCCTTGACCAGGCAAGCCCAGGGTTTCGAACCAGCAACCTCAGCATTTCCAGGTTGACACTTTATACACTGCGCCACCACAGGTCAGGCAGATGTTCCCATTTTATAGATGAGAAAACAGACACAAAGAAGAGACTCAATATCATAACGAAGAAACAAAATCAGGGTAACAACAACATCGACAACAGCAGCAGCAGCAACAGAAATGACGATCATAACAGCAACAACAACTAACACGTGGTGTGGTAATGAGCCCCAGGTCTCGGGCTGAAACCCTTCTACACACTAACAAAAATAACATCGTGAGCAGGGGTGCTCAGCCCCGGCTGCACATTACGATTGCCATGGGAACCATCAAAGAAGACTGATGCTCTGTACCATCCCCTGAGATCAGGATTTAATTGGTCTACGGTGGGGCCCAGATATTGGTATTTCTTTTAAAGCTCCCCAGGTGACCACAACATACAGCCAGTCTGGAGGACCCCTGCTCGGGGAGTGCGGAGTGAAGAAACCTGTGGAACATTTGTTATTCCAACGCCCGGATCCGGAGTCCTTCTGCAAACCTGCCACTTAACACTCTTACTCTTCATTGTGGCTCCTTAGTTGTTCACTGATTGCTTTCTCATATGTGCCTTGACCGGGGCTCTACAGTAGACAGAGTGACCCCTTGCTCGAGCCAGCGACCATGGGCTCAAGCTGGTGAGCTTTGCTCAAAACAGATGAGCCCGTGCTCAAGCTGGCGACCCCAGGGTTTCAAACCTGGGTCGTCTGGGTCCCAGTCCGCTTGGTCAATGCTCATACACTTAAACTCTCTGCAATTCTAACTCCGTGTCCCCTTCACCGTGCCGGCTGCTGACCCTTTTCCTTTCCCAGGAGCACAGTGTCCTGGCTGGACTGCAGACTTTGGTTTCACATTGAATTCTTGGAACACCTGTTTCTCCCTCTCCCCTCCCCGTTGCTCCCTTCCCTTCCTGGAAGCAGGGAAGATAGCTGAGTGTCAGAGTAGTTATTAGCACCTCCTTGTCAGAGCACGGCTCACACTCCCTTGCTTATAATAAGTCTCCGCTCCTGAGCTGTAGGGTGCTCGTCTAATGCGGGAGCTGGTGAGAACAGAAGTGGTTCAACAAGCCGGGGGAGTGTTTACGGCCACAGCTGTGAGTGAGCTGCCTTCCTGTCCAACCCCTGCTCTTCCTGGGCCATGGGATCCGACCCAGCAGAGGTATCGCTGGGGGGTTTCTGCCTAAAACAGGGCCTGGGAGTCGACCTATGCCGGTGATACCTAAATGCAAACTTGGGTGAAAATGGACGTTTCTAGGATGAACTCAAGTCTTTAAAATCAACATTCCTGCTGGAATTCTGTGTTAATAAATTTTTTAAGTGATTCTGATGAACATGAAAATTTGATAAACTTCTCTTGAAACTGGGTCTGTGTCTAACCGAGCCTGACACACTCAATTTGTCAGCGAACATAGATCAGAGTTTCCCAACAGTGACACTATTGATATTTTGACTGGCCAGGGTTTTTTTTGTTTTGTTTTGTTTTGGTTTGGTTTGTTTGTCTTTTTGCCACAAAGGTTGATGGCTAGGACGTGCACTGCAGGGTCATTTGCAATATCTCTGGCCTCTGCCCACTGCACGTTAATCGCATATATAATACTCCTTCTCTGCAGTTCCGTTTTTACATTTTCAGTTATCCACTGAAATCTCACATGGAAAATTCCAGAAGTAAACATTTTGTGAGTTTGCAGGTGTGTGCGGTTCTGAATTGTGTGGTGGAATCTTGTGTTGTCCGACCCAGGCTGCCCACCCAGGACATGAGCCGCCCCCTGTCCAGCACATCCGTGCTCAATACAGGACGGGCCAGCTAGCCGCTGAGAAGCCCTCAGGGTTATCAGATCTTGGTAGGGGGAACTCAAGAGTTAAAAAGTTAGTAATAGTAGCTTTTAGTAATAATCAATAGGCTTAATGATTAATGCAAGTAAAAAGCTTTATATTCTAAGCTGGGATGAATGAATGGGTCCACGTGACTTCACAAGGGCTGCACGCAGCCCCCACCTCTGTGCCCCAGGGCAGCTGCTCTGCAAGCAGCCAGCGGAGATGGTATCTAAGCCCCTGAGCTCCAAGGATGGGCTCCCTGCCACAAGGGTGCTGATAAAGAAGTACTGGCCATCAGATGAAGAAATGCTAGAAAAATCGCTGGCCTGCATCTTTTACCTGCTAATTAACTTTTCCCTAAATTTCAAACCCCTTACCTTTCTTCTCCTTATAAGAAAAGGCTGGTTGAGACGCCCATAAACATTCAATCCTTGTCTCCACTTCCGGGGCTGAGTGGTGACAGTCAGCACGAGATTTTCCTTCTGGCTTCAGTCTGTCACAGGACCACAGCGCTTGTGTTCACGGAATCCCGAATTTTACTTAATAACTCCCCACTATTCACATAACTTTTATTACAATGTAAGTTTAAGAATAGTAATTGTTAAGCTCTTACTGTGCCTAATTTATAAATTAAACTCTACCCTAGGGATGAATGCACATATAGAAGAACACATATGGCATGCAGGCTTCCTAGGGTTCAATACTCCTTGTGGTCCCAGGCATCCCCTGGGGGTCCTGGAATGCACCTCTGGGAGATAAGCAGGGACTACTAGAAGATGCTTCTAGGCCATACCTGTGGTGGCGCAGTGGATAAAGCATTGACCTGGAAATGCTGAGGTCGCTGGTTCGAAACCCTGGGCTTGCCTGGTCAAGGCACATATGGGAGTTGATGCTTCCAGCTCCTCCCCCCCTTCTCTCTCTCTGCCTCTCCTCTCTCTCTCTCTCTCTCTCTCCTCTCTAAAAATGAATAAATAAAAAATAAAAAAAAGAAGGTGCTTCTAATAGGGACTAATACAAAAACAGAAAGGAAGAGCTAACATTTACAAAACTCTTACAATGATCTTCATCCCATTTTACAGATAAAGAAATGAAACATATGATTGAATAATTTGCTCCTAGGCACAGACTTACAAAATCTCACCAGCTTGGATTCAAATTCAAGACTGTCTGATTCAAGTCTCCTACCACCTTTCAAAAGGCAATGCTGCTCACGTGGCCGACAGCACCGAGGTACCCTTCTCAAGATCTTTTGTAAATTGAGTTCTTTCCCCACTTTCACCTCCTTCACCCCGATAATAATAGCCCTCTAGTCGGGTCCAGGCCCATATGGTTTGCTTGGATATTTAAATCCACTAAAAAGCACAGTTCTTAACAAATTATCGGAAATACATTAAACTCTAATGGAACCTGCCACTGTTTGGAATACAATAATGGAGTTTGTCTGGCAGCAGGGTACTATGGGAAAAGGCCCGGAACAGTGTTGAACAAATGGGTTTCAGTCTTGGCTTAGACATCAACAATCTGTGAGTCCTGGGGAGTATTGGGACACTCTTTTTTTTTTTTTTTTTTGAAATATTTTATCCCACATTGCCTTGGTGAATTTTTAACTCTCTTAAATACATCCTGCAGATAGCACACACTCAGTAAATACCTTTAGAAAGAGTGAATAAATAACTTGATTAGTCTTCTGATACTGTCCACAGCAGATCTTCAAACAATGACAAAAAAATTTTTCCCTCTTTCTAGTGTGTTCATGCTCAAATATTTAATATCTAAACATAAGTCATTGATTTAAAAAGAAAAAAAGACCCTTTGAATATTTTTGAACCATGGTACTCACATTTTCTACGTAGGAAAGAATGTTCTCTTTTTTAAAACAATGAATTTCAATATTCTTTATTTCTATGAGGTTCATTTAGGCTCACTGCAGAAGAGGGGGAAAAAAGTACTTATTCCAGAGGATAAATAGATTTGGTGGTTTTAAGGTTTGGAATTTATTGTTTTACTTCCTGGGGGAATAGGGCAAACAAGGGCACATATTACTCTGTCTCAATAATTTGCCTGATAAAATCCCCAGTCAATGATGAATATTGCAGATTCTCTGAGAGTTAAGGCATTTATAGATAATTTGTAAGTACTGAATTTTTAAGAGGTTTTAAATACCCCAGTAAGCAAGATGAGCCTGCAGTCACCGGCATGTTCATTTGCTAAACATTTTATAATGGGTAACGTTGCTATATTCTGATTTCCTGGTTTATTTTATCATTCGGGCTGATAAATTGCTGTTCATTGTAATAGGGGAATTTCAACCTGTGAATGTCAGTAAATCTCTAGGGATTATAAAACAATGCTTATCAATTATGGGGTGAAATAATTTCCTCATTAACCAGTGCTTGATGAAAAGGACCATTAACTTTTTTGGTAGGTAACAGGACTCCCTGTCACTATTCCTTTAAGTGCCCACGTATGTTTCTTGATTGATTGACTAGAAGAGGAGATGGTGCCTACATCAACCTGTATTCATGGATAGAAAAGCATTATAGAATTAGAATCATAATTGCTATCTTAAAGAGACTCTGATTTGGGAACAGATGGGAATACTGGAATAGATTTGATTAATATTTTTGAATGTTGAAAAAGTTCTGATTCTAAAAAAAGAAACTAACAAATTCAAAAGTATTAATTTATTCAATTCTCTATTGAAAACAAGTATCACTCCAGATGCCCCTAAAGTTGCATTTATACAATAGGACTAGAGATACAGTAATTTTATTAGGACATGTGCTATTTGTAGAGGTAGAATATAAAATATCCCCTTTTGGAAATTATAAAACAAATAGAGCAATCCTCTAGTAATAAGTCATTTAGTAATAACTCCTGATAATACAAACTTGACAGAAGGACAGTCTTAGCTGCGGAATGCATGGGTTATGGAGAGAGATCTTCCTGGGTTAGAGGGCTGCCTCTGGCATTTCCTCTTGGTGTGTCTTTTGACAAGGTTTTTTATTTATTGCTTCATGATTCTGGAATTTATATACAGTAAAATTCACTCAGTTTGAGGTTCAGCTCTATTAGTTTTGAGAAATGCCTAGTGGCTTAATCATCACCACAATCCAATCAAGATATAGAGAAGTTCCTGCCCTGGCCGGTTGGCTCAGTGGTAGAGCGTCGGCCTGGCGTGCAGGGGTCCCGGGTTCGATTCCCAGCCAGGGCACACAGGAGAAGCGCCCATCTGCTTCTCCACTCCTCCCCCTCTCCTTCCTCTCTGTCTCTCTCTTCCCCTCCCGCAGCCGAGGCTCCATTGGAGCAAAGATGGGGATGGCTCTATGGCCTCTGCCTTGGGCGCTAGAGTGGCTCTGAATGCAACAGAGCGACGCCCGGAGGGGCAGAGCATCGCCCCCTGGTGGGCAGAGCATCGCCCCTGGTTGGCGTGCCGGGTGGATCCTGGTCGGGCGCATGCGGGAGTCTGTCTGACTGTCTCTCCGTTTCCAGCTTCAGAAAAGAACAACAACAACAACAAAAGATATAGACAAGTTCCATCATCCCAAATTCCTGTGCTGCCGCCTGGTAGTGAATGTCTCTGTCACGCTCGGGTAACCAATCACCGGGCTTTCCCCCGCTCGGGTAACCAATCACTGGGCTTTCCCCCCACCTCTGAACTTTTCCATTTTCCAAAATGTCATTTAAATTAAATCACGTGGGGTTTTTTGAGGTTGCATTTTCCGCTTATTAAAATGCATACCCAAGAAAAACAAGAAGTTGTGTACATATGGAAATCTGTATTTGAATTTTTATAGAGGTTACTCATAATTGCCAAAACACTGGAAACAACCAAAATGTTGACTGGTAGATAGAGAGACTGACTCTAGCCAATAAAAAATTACTTACTGAACAAATTATTACTATGCAAGACAATGCACATGAATTGCAAGTATTTGGGGAAATTTTTCATCTTTGTGGTTCCTGATTTCTTATGCAAGTAATGAAGTAATGTCCACTGCAAGTTTATGCCCAGAGCTGATATATTTTATGTAAAATATTCTGTTTTGTATTTAGCTCATGGAAGTTGCTCACGGTCCCTTCCTCCCTCCGTCTTTCCTTCCTTTCTTTCCGCTATTACTATAATTTGTCTGTGTGGACGAAAAATGGGCCACATGCTGAGCCTGACAAGCTCAGGAAAGCCTGCATGATGTCCTTACAGACTCTGAGACCTAAAGTAAACACACAGGATGGTCTGAAATGGAGACTTTTTTACTAAAAGCGGATTATGGTGGGTAGTCATGTCTGTCCGAGGGAAGGTCAGTGTTTGCTTTGAAGCCTGTCTGTTGCCTTTTGCATCCGCAATAATGTACCTGGTAACATGCCTTCCAGGTGTAGGGATAATCTTCTTTTCTGCCACCTCAAGGCAGGCATTCTACAGGAGCAGACACCAACAAACCCTTTCATTGTTACTGTGATCATGTTAATTAACTTGTCTTGTGCCTCCCTGTGTGAGAGAGGTTTTAGTTTATGCATTTTCACTTGTATCCAATCCCAGAGATGTCCTCACTTTGCTTTCTTCTGCCTCCCTAATCCATCACCAATCAATTTCCAGTGACCCCCTTACCTCTCTCTCTTTGATTCTAATGTATAAAGTCAGTGGCGAAACCTTCACTTTTTGGAGCATGTTCACAATTCGTTTAGACTTTGCTTCCTGGCAATTGTTGACAGTTTGTCTCAAATAAACTCATAAAACATTCTTACGGGTTTGGAAGTTTTTTTTGTGGACATCTGTGAGACGATTTGATTGAGTGTATGTATTAAACAACAGCACTGAAGTAAATGAGTAGAAATCCAATCAAAGTCACACCAATGGCATAATCACTGGTTTCCTGGTTATGGAGAGATGGAAGGGTATGAGACTTCAGGCTATAAATGCTATTTCCCACCCTGGCCAGTTGGCTCAGTGGTAGAGTGTCCACCCCAAGTGTGGAAGTTCCAGGTTCAATTCCTGGTCAGGGAAAACAGAAATAACCATCTGCTTCTCTACTCTTCCCCTTCCCCTTGCTCTCTCTCTCTCTCTCTCTCTCTCTCTCTTTCTCTGTCTTTCTCCCTCCCTCTTTCCCTCCTGCAGCCATTGCTCGAATGAGAAAGTTGGCCCAGAGCCCTGAGGCAGGCTCCATGGCCTCTGCCTCAGGCATTAAAATAGCTCTGTTGCCAAGCAACAGAGCAGAGGCCCCAGGTGGGCAGAACATCAGCCCCAGATGGGGGTTGCTGACTGGATCCCAGTTGGGGCACATGTGGGAGTCTATCTCTCTGCCTCCTTGCCTCCTATTTGCTTTAAAAAAAAGAGGAAAGTTTTCAAATGCTATTTCCCTGTCCACCCTATGGAGGAGAGACAATGCCCACAGCCCAGGAGAGGGTCTCTTCTTACCAGTGATAGCTGTTGGGCTTCAAAAATTATAATAGAAATAACAATGGCAAACTAACATCAAAACAAGCAGTATAAACAATGCACCACACTCTTACGTAGCACAGACCCTGTGCCAAGCACTCCTTTTTAAATAAAGGCCCCCACTTGCACATCTCTTTATTTTGATAGTTACTAGTATCATTTTTACTGTTGTTGAGAGAGCTGTAGTAATATAATGTGCAAGGTGTTATGCTAAACTGCTTATATGCGTTACCTTATTTAATAGTTACAACAATCTAATAGACAATTTACATATGAGGAAAGTGAGACTAGAGAGGTTGAACAATGGAAGAACCTGGGTTTAGAACCCAAATAGACAGCATCAGAACCCAAAGTCTGCATATACTATTGCCTCTTGAATTAAATGGCAAGGTTTCTTAAATACAAACATTTTTGAACAATGTCATATAAAAGGTTTTTGAAATTATATGGAAAGAGCATCCCGCCTACTACATACTTGTTTACTTTCTAACAGAAGTTTACATTTCATCTTTAATTTGAACAGTCCATGTTACATGGACACAAGGGTTTTGCCTTATAAGAGCTAGAGTATCAGTTATCTGAGGGCACAGAAGAGATTTCATTCATCTCCACCTTCCTCAGAAATAAAGTTAGTGGAATAAATGAGTTTAGCTTATCTCTTTATAAATTTAAGATCAACTCAAATTGATTTGTCAAGTTTCTTTTATTTCTAATTGCTATTGTGACATAAATGTATTTGTTTCCACTTCTTAGAATATGAGCAGAAGGAAGTAGGAATTAGAAGAAATGTAAGGTACAATTTACTGTATATTTGCCATTTACTGGTTTGAAATTACTCAGCAATGCTTTTACCTGCCTGCCGCAATATAGCTTTCCTTGAACATGATAAAAAGTGACTTCCAACCAGCTGCCCTGCACCGCATGCTCTCAGGCACGTTTTTCAAGTTCAATTGCGGGAAGACTCAAGCAGTTGATATTTACAGAGTTTTTCCCTGTGTGTAGGGACACAACCCAGCAGGCCATTTGGTGGTTTACCTAGCAAGCTGCACTCCCTTCTGAGGCTTAGTTGCTGCCTACCAGCAAAGAATAAAGGTGCAAGGGATTCTGGGAAATAAGTGGATATTATTTTAAACCAAACAAGACTCATTTAACAAAGAGGCTTTTTCCAGTCTTATGGCTTTTGCTCAGCCACACAATACCTTCCATACTCTCTCCATTATTGGGAAAGAGGACAAATATTTTATTCATACATAGAACCAAAGCAATGTTAACCAAGATACTCAATGGTGCGGGATGCAATGAGACTGAAATCTTCCTGAAGCTTAAAACTATGAACTTGGCCAAGCAGGAAATGAACTGTGTACTACTGAGAGGCAGTCTGTAAGCAAAAAAGACAATGCATTCAAAGCAGGAAGTGAGGATGGAAAATATGTCTAGTCTCAACACAACAAAGATCAATTTCAAAAGAAGTAATTTATAGTATCTACTAAATTTAACATCTGCCCACTTTGTGATATAGCAATTCCACTCCTTAGTCTACACCTAGTAGAAATGTAAAGAAACATTCATTTAAAAGTATGTTGTAGAATGTTCAGAGAAACATTCCATAATAGCTAAAAGTTGGTAATCACCAACATGCCCATTGTCTCCACTGGATAAATGAATTGATATCTATGCCTAACTGAATGCAACACAACAATGAGTATAAATTTCATATAACTACACAACGATATAGATGACTGTTGAAATTATAATGCTAAGCCAAGGAGCTAGAGCCTATATGATTCCAATGAGATGAAGTGCAAAAGCCAAAACAAACAAATAAATGAACAAACACCCTAACCCAAGTGTGGCCAACAGTTTTTGCCCCGGGCCAGATTAGAAAGAAAACTTTTTTCATGGGCCGGACAAAATATTAAAATGAAAAAATGTTAAATACAAAAATGATTCATTTAAGTAAACAAAATTCTATTATGTAATTTGCTTATGAATAAATGTAAGTAATTTAGTAGAACAAATAACCAAAAAAACTAATGTGACGTGTTGAGGCGCTTTGCGTCGCCTATTATTTTTTTAGTATCTGGTTCTATACTTGTAGTAGCTATTCTTAACACAGCCTCCAAATGTAAATCATTCAATCTTGATCGTGTTGTACTTTTATTTATTTATTTATTTATTTATTTATTTTAATTTTATTTATTCATTTTTAGAGAGGAGAGAGAGAGGGAGAGAGAGAGACAGAGAGAGAGAGACAGAGAGAGAGAAGGGGGAGGAGCTGGAAGCATCAACTCCCATATGTGCCTTGACCAGGCAAGCCCAGGGTTTCGAACCGGCGACCTCAGCATTTCCAGGTCGACACTTTATCACTGCGCCACCACAGGAGGCTGTACTTTTATTTAGATTCATTAAAGAAAAAGTTTGTTCACAAGTATAAGTTGAGCTGAAGATTACCAAATATTCCTTGGCAAGTTTTTTTAAATTTCCATATTTTCCATTATTCAATTGCTTATAAAAATTGCACAGATGAGTACAAAAGTTGTCAATCTTTATAATAGAATTTTTTTAAAAAATAAAGAAGTATAGTGAATCCATTTGACCAATTATTGGAAGTTAACCCTAGATTAGTCACATGCGGATTTCTTTTCCACGTATCATTATCTTCTTAAATACCTTGATTTCCAATAATCAAAGATGCTTCCGCTTCTGAGTAGCTGCGATTTTAGCTCATTGTTGTACAATGATTAGATATCATAGTTTATGTACAATGACTTAAAAGTACCACTTATTTCATTTCCTCAGTGCGTCGTGCGGAGAATATTAACAATTTAATCGCTGACCACATAAACTCCATCCGCAGTCCGGATCCAGCTCACAGGCCGTATGTTGGCCATGCCTGCCCTAGCCTATGCTGCTAGAAGTCAGAAAATGCTTACTCTAAAGGTGTGGGGAAATAATGGAAGAGAGTATGAAGAAGTCTTAATGAGGACTAGTGATATTTTATTTCTGAATCTGGGCGCAAGACACCCAAGTGTGTTAAGTTTATGTAGATTTATCAATTTGTAGATGTCTTCTCCATTTGGCCATACTTTTGGGAAACCCACAGGCCAGTTCATTAGTTCATAAATGTACTTTTAACATATTGTGTTGATAGTAAAACAATACTGGTAGCTGACCATGAATTGCCTTTATGTATCCGTTCCACAATAGAAAATGCCATTACTTTGCCTTTATCTTCTTAAAATTTCATAGACTTTAAAGTATCCATTTATTACAGGACCATTTGATACATTCTCTCTCTTTTCTGGTTAGAATGTGCATGTGTGTCTGTGTGTGTGTGTGTGTGTGAATCCCATATGTTTGGTTCATAGACATGTATAAAGAATTTTAATACTTTTTTTTTCATTTAACCAATTAGTTTCATAAAAGCTCAGAGCCTTTGAATATTTTACATTTCCCTTATAAAAATTCAAATACTAACCATATAAAATAGACATTGGCATATGACAATATCATTTTTTGGTGAGTAATGGCGCTGCAGTCTCTACATAGTACATTGTATTAATCAAGTTCACCCATGACATATTAAAAAAAGCCACTGCCCTTTTGACATTCACACATAATTCACCATTGCACCTTGCAATAGAGACTCACATTTGGAAGGTAGTTCTTCTTAGAGAAATTTATAGCACCTGGTGTATCATGAATCAGTGTTACTACTCTGACGTAATTTTCAGCATAATTATGTTCCTAAGGATGCTTCTCTGGTTTAGATTTTTTTAAGTCAGTATATAAGGTAAAAGCAGTAACTACCTAAAACTGAAATACAGTTATTATTGTGTTTATCTTTAAGTTCAGATACTTCTTACAGCTTAGCATGTTCAAATAGAACATATGACCCTTACATAATTAAAGATATATTTGGCTCTATCATAAAAGTGAAGAAAATAATACAATTGTAATTCCTGGAAACAGTAGTCATTTGGGCACATTTTTGAGAAATAATGAGTGTATTCCTTTTGTTTGGCAATGTTATTATATATAGATGGAAATTCCTCTGAGAAACTTATATGGGATTATTTATGACCACGGCCATACAGCTCTCAAATCTTTAAAATTAAGCTGTAGTGCTTTTGTTTTCACTAGTTCATGGCAAGCTTGCCTGCCACTGGGGAGGTATGCCTTTCTTCCTTATTCAATTTCCTCTAATTCCAGAAATGGCTATCTGACTTAATTCAGGTTTATTTGAGTCTTCTTAGTACCTTTTTGGAAATTCTCTCTCTCTCTCTGTTAAAATCAGGTACCATTTTAAAGTACCTTGTGGTGCTAACGCTGACATTTTCTATAATTCTCAAAAAGAGAAAAGTGTGCTTAAGAAAGAAGAACCACTGAGCAAAGGAACTTCAAGCACTGGAAAAACAAAAAGCCTTGACCTTGTAGGTTCCTTCTAAACCACCAGTGCTTTAAGCATGGTCAAGTCAAACTTTGACTGGACCGTGAGCCATGACTTGCTCTCACTTTTACCTACAGCTCATTTGAGATGATCAGATCACTTTGTTGCTTGGGATATAAAATTAGACAGTGAGTGAATATATGTTTCTTAGTAGATACAATAAAGCACTACATATCATATCAGTATTTATATTCTAGTGCTTGGCAAAGGACTTGGCATAAATTAGAAGTTTGGTAAACATCTTAATGGCATTAAGCTGGAGGAAATGGACAAAAAATAAAATCTTTACAGATCTTGCCTACCACTTTTAAAGTATAATAACATCCCTTAGCAAATGGTCACATCCTGGTGGTAGAACTTATTGCCAGGACAAAATTTCTAGGTAGATTAGAGGCAGAGAGTAACCTTCTCCTTAAATGCTTTGGTCATATCCACTTTTTCTTTTTACTGGGCAAGAATAGTGGATATGGAGTTTAATCTATACTCATTTGTACCAAAAATGTATCTAGTGGCAAGAAATGAATTCCCACTTATTGCTGTGTGTTCCTGGGGTCATTTGAAAGGCTCGCGGGTCCTCTATGGTGTATTCAAGATATATACCAAGGCCCTGGCCGGTTAGCTCAGTGGTAGAGCGTCGGCCTGGCATGTAGAAGTCCCGGGTTCGATTCCCGGCCAGGGCACACAGGAGAAGCGCCCATCTGCTTCTCCACCCCTCCCCTTCTCCTTCCTCTCTCTCTCTCTCTTCCCCTCCCGCAGCCGAAGCTCCATTGGAGCAAAGATGGCCCGGGCGCTGGGGATGGCTCCTTGGCCTCTGCCCCAGGCGCTAGAGTGGCTCTGGTCGCAACCGAGTGATGCCCTGGAGGGGCAGAGCATCGCCCCCTGGTGGGCATGCTGGGTGGATCCTGGTTGGGCGCATGCGGGAGTCTGTCTGACTGTCTCTCCCCGTTTCCAGCTTCAGAAAAATACAAAAAAAAAAAAAAAAGATATATACCAAGTCCTTAGACCACATCATTCACCACTGATAACATGCTTCTAATCAAAGAAAGCATATTTTATGATGGGAGAGGTTGTTCAGAGTTTGCTAACTTCAACAGTAGAGATCTGGATCCACGAGATGCATGACTGAAAATTTAGCCTCTCACTATGCACCAAAAGCCATTTCTTTCTGAAATGTTCACCTTCTTAGAGGTAATAGTGGGAGAAGGTCATGAGTCCTCTCCTACTGATGAAGCCTAAATCACTGTCCACATAATTATGAACTAGGAGAAACCCAAATGATGGCAGGGAAAGGAAAACAGAGGAGACAGACAGGAAACAAGAGTAAGGCAGTAAATCAAACCCAAACACGTTAATAGTCAAATGCAAATGTTCTAACACTCCAGTCAAAAGTCAGAGGATGACAGAAGGAATAGATAGGCACCATATAACAATAAAATAGTCAATTCATCAAGAAAACAAAATAAAAATAGATAAAAAACTGACTGGAATAGACACTTCAGTAAAGAGTACATATAGATGGCAAATGAGCACAGAAAAAAAAATGTTCAATGTCATTATCCATGAAGGAAACACAAATTGAAGCATGATAGTTACCACTATGTATTCATTACAATGGCTTAAAAAAAATGCCACCACCAACAACAAAAAACTAAAAAGGCCAACTGCAGTGAGAAGGTAGAGCAACTGAAATTCTCAATGATGGCTGTTGGAAATGCACAATAGGATTTCTACTACAAAAATTAATAATAATAGCAGTTTCTTACAAGGTTAAAAATAACCCTTACTATATGACCCAGCAAACTCACTCCTGAGTATTTCACCTACAGAAATGAATACATATTCACACAGAAACTTAGAAAGCAATGCTTATAGAAGCTCTAGTCATAATGGCCCAGTCTGGAAACAACTCAAATGTCCTTTGATGGGTGAATAGATACACTGTGGTACATCCATACAATAGAATATTATTTAGCAATGAAAAGGAACCAATGACTGATGTGCACAAAAACTGGCATAAATTTCAAAGGTATTATGATGGAGGAAAGAAGCCATTCTCAAAAGTTTTCATACATTAGGATTCAATCTGCGTAACATTCTTGAAAAGGCAAAACTATAGTGCTAGAGAATAAATTAGCTGTTGTCCAGAGGTTAGGGATGAGGGGAGGGCGGGGCTGTAAAAGGATAGCATGAAGGGGTTTCTTGGACACTATCATGTATCTGGCTTGTGAGGGTGGTTACATGAGTCTCTACGTGTGTTACAATCCATAGAGATTCACACCAAGAGAAAAAAAGTCTAAGTCTCATTTAAAAACTGGTCTTCCCAGTGATAACCCAATAAATTCAATAAAAAGGGAAAAAGAAGTATCCAAATAAAAAGTAAATAAAATTCTATTGCTTTATTAAAAAAGAGTAATGAAGTGCCGATGCAGGTTCATTGCAACAATGCTTCATTATGAGGAGGGATATTGACAGGTAGGGAGGAAATGCTCGTGTGGGTAAAGGAACACTCTCAACTTCTCACTCAGTTTCCCCATGGATATAAAACCACTCTAAACACTTAAAAACTAAAGTCCATTGAAAAAATTTTAAGCCTCTTTTAACTCATGATATGGCACACCCCGCATAATTTCCTTAAAACAAAACTATGAGTGAGAGGCACAATCCTTCTCGAAAGCTTCTACAACTTGAAGTTCTCAAACACAAGTCCTGCTAGGCAAGAGCATACATGAACTGCCTTCATGTACTTAGAAAGTAGATAGAAATACATTTATACTCAAAATACAGTGTCTGATCTCAGAGGATCGTCCCACAACTCAAAACATGGGAATCTTCCTAATAGTGGTTGGTACTCATGAGCATGTTTTGCAGTGTGGACAGAAAAAGGGTTACATAGTAAACCTGACAAGCTCAAGGGAGGCCCGCACGGCAGGGGCTCACACACTCAGAGACCTAAAGTAACCACCTAGGATGGTCTGAAATTAAAACTTTCTAACTAAGATAGCTCGGTTTGCTAAAGCATTGTCCTGCGACACAAAGGTTGCTGGTTCAATCCCCATTTAGGCACATACGAGAACATATTGATGTTTCTGTTTCTCTCTCTCTCTCTCCCTTCTTCTCTCTCTAAAATCAGTTTAAGAAAAACTTTCTAGAGTCACGGTGGGTAGTCCTGTCCTAGGCTGGTATCTACCCTGACACAGGTCAGTTTATACCTTACCTGATCCTGTCTACTGCATAAAATAATTGGTGAAATTGCCATTTCCTGGACCATTTTCTCAATCCTTTGTCATCAGTTTGGCTCAAATAAACTTATACAAATTCTCTACAGGATTAGACATTTCTTACCTCGACAGCAGGAAGCCCTTGCCACTCAATTTTCCTGTGGCTTAGCCATGATAGAATCCAAGAGTGACTGCCATTACTTCTTCTCTTTGTAATTTAATATTTTTATTGTAATCACCAAAGGTGTGGAGTCACCAAGGTTTAGAGCCCAGAACTTTTTTTCAACTGGTTTAGAGTTAAAGGGGCCCTTGTTTCTCTCAGATTCATTACTGAAGGTAATCTTGCTCTATATCTGAATGGGAGGAAAAAAATGAGGCTTTGCAAAAACCTGCAATGTGCCAGGTAACACACAAGCTATTTCCAAATTATCATCACTGATGTTTGAAGTCATTAAGCAAAGGATTCAGGCTTGAAACCACCATGGAAGTAAGCTGTTTGGGGACAAAGATTTATCAGGCAAAATCTTGCAGAATTTCTATCACTAGTCTCTGCTGAGATTTTAGAGCTGTTTGGTTGTGTACAAAATGCAGCACACACAAACCAAAAAGGTAACCAAAGTAACTTGCCACTTAGAAACAGTTCAGGTTCATTTCTCTGGTTGATAGTTTTTCTGCATCACCATGATAATACAATTACTTCCCCAGTTGGAGGTTAACATCCCATTCGCTAGTTGTTGTTTTTTTTAAACCATAATCTGCATTTTGTCCCTTTTTTTTGTTCATGGAAACTTTGCCTATAGCTACCCTCTCTTTCATGACTTAAATTCCATCCTCTTCAAATGAGCCAGAGCATCTTTGTTAATCTTCTGTTCAACTGCAAGAATGTAATCAATGTCGTCGGTCTTTGCCAACATACAGATAACATCACACATCACACTGCCATCTTTCTCTGGGCACTCCTGGTCTCTCCGTCCATTTGGGAAGAGCAGGCCTGGTGAGTCTCGAATAGCTATGTGAGCACGATGTGTTAACAGTTTTAAAACAAAGGCAGGATATTGGGGAGATGCCATGGTGTTAAAAATGTGACAATTCCACAGATCCCACTAAAGAATTTTAAGTCCGACTCCACAGGCATGCTAAGCAAGTGGAATAGTTAATGATTTATTTATTTGAAACTAATTTTTTCCTGTATTTATTTTAAATTTTCTTTTCTTTTTCTGCTAAGAATCCTCAATTGAAATTCTCCTTTTTGAGAGAGAGAGAGAGAGAGAGAGAGAGAGAGAGAAAGGGCAAGAAAGAGAAAAGCATCAATAAGTTGTTCCATTCAGTTCTGCCATTGACTGCCTCTTAGATGTGTGCCCTGAACGGGGCTTGAACCGGCGACCCCGTAGGGTTGAAGCAGTGCCCTCCTATCCAGCAGAGGCCTTGGCTTTCCAGATCAATGATCTATCCCCTGTGCCACCAGCCAGGACCTACATTTTGTTTTTTTATCTTTCCCTTTCTATCTGGTCACCAGGCATCTAGTTTTACCTTCCTTTAGTCCATTCTTCCTCATATAAATAGCGGACAGCTTTCTCTAAAACACTATCTCATTCCATAAACTCTCCTTTAAAAATCTCTGTTATGATTTTCCCGACAGAATAAAACCAGATTCCTGAGGCCACTCAGAATGGTTCCCGTTCCTAGACTTCCAGTCCTGGTTTTTGTTCTGAACTGGCTGACATAACTTGTCACACTCTAACAATACTGAGGACTCAGCCAATCTGTGTTCTCTGCTTTGTAAGTTTTGAGCATTTGTCCTCACGTTCCTTCTGCTTCCCCGATGGGCCTAGAGATCCATGCACACTCTCAGCTAGGCCTTTCCCAGACTCTCTCGAAAGAGTGCGCGGCAGTTCCCTTCGTATTCTCACAAATCCTGGCTCTTTAAAAAGAGGCAGTTTTCTGGAATGCTGAGGTCGCCGGTTCAAAACCCTGGGATTACCTGGTCAAGGCACATATGGGAGTTGATGCTTTCTGCTCCTCCCCTCTTCTCTCTCTCTCTCTCTCTCTCCCTCTTTCACTCTTTCTCTCTCTCTCTCTCTCTCTCCTCCTTCTCTCCTCTCTAAAATGAATAAAGTCTTAAAAAAAAAAAAAGCCTGACCTGTGGTGGCGCAGTGGATAAAGTGTCGACCTGGAAATGCTGAGGTCGCCGGTTCGAAACCCTGGGCTTACCTGGTCAAGGCACATACGGGAGTTGATGCTTCCAGCTCCTCCCCCCTGTCTCTCTCTCCTCTCTCTCTCTCTCTCTCTCTCTCTCTCTCTCTCTCTCTGACTCTCTTTCTCTTCTCTCTAAAATGAATAAATAAAAAAAAAAGAAGCCTCAACTCTTAGTTGCAGCATCTTAAAAAAAAAAAGTGGCAGTTTTCCTCTCTCATTTGATTACTTTAATGAATTACGAACACCAGTATGTCGTAATTCTATAACATTTCAACATCCCTCCAGTGAATCAAGTTCAGGAAGAGGAAGCAGGAGTGCCAATCTTAAGATAACAATTTGTGCCCTACGGACTCGGGTGAGAAAAAGCTAGCAGCTTTTTATGCAAGATAGAGTATTAAACAGTGATCACGCTCCATGCACCCCAGTGTCCCCTGCAGCGTTATTTACAGTAGACAAGATATGGAGGCAGCCCAAGTGCCCATCAGTAGACGAGTGATTATGAAAGTTGTGGGACTTCTACGTACAATGGAATATTACCTGGCCATAGATGGACCTAGAGAGTATGCTAAGTGAAACAAGTCGGAGAGAGAGAGACAAATACCCTTTTATTTCACTTATATGTGTAATCTAAAGAGCAAACTAAACAAACAAAATTCATCGCATGAGTCACCCAGATTTGAAATTGGGATGAATGTGATAAGTCACCAATACAAGTGTGGATGTTACTCCCAGTTTCCTATTGAGCAGAAAAGCCTGAGGCTCACAGAGCTGCAGTGTTTGATGAGACACAATCAATGTAGACAAAAAGTAGAAACTGATTCAAATAGAAGATTTCAGAAAACTGCTGAGAAAAGGAGTTTCAGTTCATTCATGAAACACAGGCTATGTAAAGCGCAGAGACCGAGCGTAGTTGTAGTTGCGTAAAACATGGTTTTTGAAGTCCCTGTAACCAGGATTAATGTTCCATATTTGCACTTAAAACTCCACAGCCAGCCTGACCTGTGGTGGCGTAGTGGGATAAAGTGTCAACCTTGAACGCTGAGGTCGCCTGTTCGATACCCTGGGCTTGCCTGGTCAAGGCACATATGGGAGTTGATGCTTCCTGCTCCTCCCCTTTCTCTCTCTCTCTCTCTCTCCTCTCTGAAAATTGAATAAAATCTTTAAAAAAATGAATTAAAAAACAACAACAACAAAAAACAAAAACAAAAAAAACCTCCACAGCCTTAGGCAAATTCTTTGACATTTTTAAGCCCAAGCTATCTCTTTCAGGGCACAGTAGAATATGCCTATTTGATTGCAGTATTTGAAAGCAACAACAACAAAAATGTCTCCAAATAGAAAGAAAACTCTTCTTCAATAAATGCGTTGTTTACTTCTGAATGAAAATCAAATAACAACTCATGCTCTAAGTTCGAAAACTATAGAAAGAGGTTCCAGATATTTTACCTCATTTTCTTCAAACAAAATTCTTTAAACTAGCATAACAGTTCTCAGCTGAAAGAAATGCTGGTCTACCATGGACTGCTGGAGATTTCGGGACGGATTCTGGCTGTCACACTGGGGGTTGGGCATAATACCGACATCTTATAATTAGAAGCCAGAGATGCTGCTAAACATCTTATAATGAATACACAGCCCCCCTCAACAAAGACGTACCAAGCCCCAAATGTCCATTTTGCTGAAGTGGAGCAATCCTAATGTAGAAAAACAGAAATCTTCTAAATACTGGCTCATTTGCAGTAAAAATGTTGACTTATATCTTATTTTCACCTTACATTTTTGTACTAGGAACAATACTAGTTACTTGAGGTCACCTGCCTGAACTAATCCCATCACTTATGTGGGAGTATTTTTTTTTTTTTTGATGGACTACCACACTCCCACAAACGGATAACCAGGAAGGTATCAGTGATCTGAATTTGGATTCCTGAGATAGGAAAACGAGATAGTTTTTCTTCTTTCCACTTGGAAAACACTACAGGAAAAATCATCATCGTGAACTCTCTCTTATTTGGCCATCATTTTATATTATTTTATCTTTATTGTCACCGAGAATGTGTGTTTTTCTTAATCTATATCATCGGCAGAGCGTATATTTGACAAACACATTCTAATAAAGATGAATTTCCACTTCTCTCCAAAGGCCTTTTGAATTCGATCCTGCTTCAACAGATGAAAATGTTTGCTAAGCGTGTGTCACAAATGAGACGTCTGAGAGGCAGGCAGCAAGTTTGTTAATTATTGGGATTAATTTAATGAACTTATTCTCATTAGGCTTTATGAGCCATGCGGTACACAGTCACGTGTGAGGGTCCACAACCACAAGACAGCGATGTCAGGAGGTAATTAAGGGCACTGATGAGAATTTTTGCAGGAAAACAAGGTGCAGTAAGTGCTTTGTGTGTAACCACATTGTTAGATGGAATCAAGAACGGCTAATTACGAAGAATTAAGTAGAGATCGTTTTCGTCGCAACAAATTATGGGAGAAGTCAGTTTGGCTCCAAAAACAAATGTTGAATATACACATAAATCATCATGTTTCGCAGCCGACACTTCATCCTGGGTGTGATGAGCTATGTAATAGTGTTTTACTGCCACATGATCTGGAAGTAGGCACAGTTTGTCATCAAAAGGATTTGTAAAGTGTTGATCTTTTAGAAAAAAGAATCTCACACTTCAAATGTCCTTATGATGGAAAACACATGAAACAGATGTTCTTTTTTCAGTCTATTGGCACTTCGTTGTTATCTCTCCTGATATAAAGAAAACTGAAGATCGACTATGAATAAACTGAAAAAAGTACTTGTCACCACATATAACCCATCTCATCTCCACTTCTATGAAAGAGAGGAAGCTGTGAAGAGTTACAGGGGGTCAGAGGTTAGCAAGAAACCAAAAATAGAAACTGTTTAGAAAATCGGACAGAGACTGATGATGACCTAGGCAAAAAAAATCACTGTGTCAAGTCTAACGTCAGACCTAGGCTCATGTCTTATGTAGCCTATCAAAGCTATTTAAGTAAAACCCTGCACATTCTCAGTTTGGAATAGTGAAGTTAAACGAGAGATGGGAAAACAAGAGTTAAAAACAACTTGAAAAGGATAGGATTATCCTTATAATTAGCCTATGTAGTGAATGGAGCTTACACATTCAAACTATGGAGATACCATTTTCCTCATCTCAATTTAAACATATATATACTTTCTATTATTGCCAAGTGTGATTACAGACACTCAAGTTGTTTTTGTTTTGTTTTGTTTTTAACAATAATGTGATCTAAATCAATGGACTCAATGATGATAATGGTGATGGTGACGCTATGGATGAGTGTGCTCATTATTATTATTTTTTTCATTATTATTTTTTAATTAAATGAACCCCAAACTGAAAATGCATTAAGAAATAGGCTTTGGCCTGACCTGTGGTGGCGCAGTGGATAAAGCGTCGACCTGGAAATGCTGAGGTCGCCGGTTCAAGACCCTGGGCTTGCCTGGTCAAGGCACATATGGGAGTTGATGCTTCCAGCTCCTCCCCCCTTCTCTCTCTCTGTCTCTCCTCTCTCTCTCTCTCTCTCTCTCTCTCTCTGTCTCTCCCTCTCCTCTCTAAAATGAATTTAAAAAAATAAAATAACAAAAGAAACAGGCTTTGCCTTACCAGCCTACATGTCCTTGACTATGACCACTTAATATTGTTCATTTAATTTTGTCTCAGCATCCTTGAATGAAGAGTAGTCTGTTCTTCTCAACTTTAGCATTATTTTCCTCTTTCCAATTTGTGGACCAGAGAATTTGGCCTAAAGCCAGAGTTGATTTCTCCCTAAGGATAAATGTCTTAGGATGCATGAGAGTAATGTTTTTATTGCTGGGGGTATTCCAATATGGCCTGTAGAAGAATCTGCATTTATATGGACAAACCACGATATACAGTGGAGGCTATCTTCCATGTGGTTATATTTCACACTTTCAAATAAATTTAAAAGTTCGAATTTTAATTCTTCCTACATAAATAAGATGCTTCCTGTGATGGGTCTTCCTAGTTCCCACGAGTCTGCTAACTTGCTGGTGGGCTGGATCGAGTCTCTGTTTAGGGTGCACATCGTTGTCTGTGTGCGTATTTTCTGTGTTTGTTCTTGTCATCAATGTTTGGTTAAGAATGATAATTCTCAGAATGGGCTTCTTAATTAAACCTAAAGACTTTCATACCCTGAGGCTACAGAGATGCATCTAGCTAACAAATTAGATATAAATAAATAATAATAAAGAAGCATGCATGACCTTTAAATAGCAAGCTATGGATTTCATGTGGGATAGATGCACTCACTGCACAGCTGACAGCTTCTGTAGAATTAAGGAAATTTCATTAGTACTATTTGTAAATGGACTTTCCGGACCCATGTGACTTTTGTTAATGAAATTCTCTCCTCAAACATCTAGTTTATTTGCAGGTGGAAGGATGAGAAAAAGACAAGAGCATGCTTCAAGACCATCTCCAAGATTGCACATCTCTGGAAACACGTTCCCATCAGCACAACGTCATTGCAAAGTGTTTCTGAATGTGCAATGATGAATAGGATGTCTTTGATGTGACAGGTGGGCATGGAGGTGAAGGTTGGGGTTAAGCTAACTATCTGAAACAACAAGCACGTAATGGGATTATATTCTCAGATTTCCCTCCTGTTTGAGCCAAACTTTGCTTCTTTGACAGTAACACTTAAAATACCTGTGTGATCTGTACCAAAATCTTATGAATCATTCTCCAGGAACAATGCATTGGTACTTGTATTATAGGGCTGTTGGGAAAACTATTAATTTAAAAACAAAACAGACCACACAACCACAAGAAGAAATGTTAGATTGTTTTGATACCCAACTAAATAGGACCACGGAGAAAGTTATAATGGATTTCTGGCTTTACCTGTATGTCTGCAGTTGGAGAGAAAGTAAAACTTCTTTGACAGAAAGTGTCTATTGTTAGAAACAAGAGTTGATCTTTTTCCCCCCATTTTCCTTTGAGGGATATGGTTGGGAGTGGTGTTGAATCTTTTAAAAGGCTGCCTCTTGGGAAACAAAAAGAAGGGGAGGTAAAAGCCACATTGTACCATTTAACCAACATGGGTCACAGATTAACAGGTAAACTGTTAGTGTTGGGCTTTAGGGAATTGATGTCTTCCTAGTTTGAGGTTCTAATCAGGGCACACAACTCTTAACACTTTTCTTAACTCTTTTTTTTAATACTTTTGAGAAAAACAGATGGGAATCGATTCTACATTTTGTTTCTTATGACTCCTCTCAGAAAGGTAAGAGGATAACTAAAATGAGAAGCAGAAAGGTTTACCTAAATGATCTCTGTGCTATAGGAAAGAAAATGGAATAGTCATTCTACCGGAATAGTTCAGTAGCGAGATAATTTCATACTCTTTATCACACTGAATCTGAGGATAAGAAAGTGAGGTGGGTTTTATCATCCCTGTTTTATAGCTGAGCAAGCAGGATAAACAACCTGGTTAAGTCCATATAGAGAATATTCTATTCAGGGCTCTTCTCATTTCCAGACACAAACATTCTCAAACTTACTCAAGCGAACCAGAGATCCCAAATTTGAGTCCCTCTTCCAGGACAAATATTCTGTGTTTAACCCTGCAGACCACCCTGCCCAAGTTCATGAAGAGTTTGTGACCACTGGGGGCCAGGAAGCCCGGGCCCTGACACTACTTGAAGTTGGAGTCTAACTGAAACTTGGACAGTGCCATTTTTGGAAATAAGCATATGGTTCTCTCTGCTGTTACTGCCATTATTATTGGTGTTGGTACCACTGCTGAAGCTTTGCTGTCTGTCACAGCTGCTGCTGTTGCTGTTGGTCAGTTTGGAATTTCTATAAATGCAGCTTGCTCGTGGACAAAGAGAGATGTCACAGTCATGTCCTACAACTTCAGCGTCCTCCAGGTCTCTTAATTCAGGCTGCAGAGAGAAACAATCTGACCAGACCAGTTTCTCTCTAGTTGACAGGTCTTATTCCAACCTGTGTCTTACTGCTTCCTCTCACCCAGCGAAGGCACTTCCTCCCCTCCCCCACCAGGTTTTTATTACAGATCTGATTACCTGAGGCCTGGGGGTAGGGTTTATGTGACACAAAAGAACATGTGGTAGGCAGTCCCTAGAAATAGTTCCAGTTGTTTTTGCTAAGTAATGACTAATACACAGACTTTAATGGAAGTTAAAATGGCTTTAAAATTATTTCTAATACAGATACCATTCATATTTTTCAATTGTTGATGTAATCAAGATATCACATTTTATGTGCATTATGTTCAAAATGGCAGACATGAATTGAATGTTTATATAAAATAGCTCATAGGATTATCTATGAAATTGAACACTGGTTATTCCTGTAGGAATCTATAAAGGTCACCTATATATTTTTTTCTTTTTTTGTATTTTTAAAAGGTTAAATATTTATAATAAACAGATAATTGTACTTATATCAGGGCAATAATTATGTATATTTCATATATTTAATATTATTTATATTATTACATTTTACATTATATTGTTACATTTTAATTTTATTTACAATCTCTTTTTTTCTTTATTTCTGACATTAAACATGGTACTCACGTCAATGCTTAAATTTTAGTCATATAAAATTAAATATGAGCAAACATATATATATAATGTCTAGTATTAAAGATGATGATCTGTAACTCTTTATTTTTATATTTATTTTATTCATTTTGAGAGAGTAGAGAGAGAGGGAGAGAGAGAGAGAGAGACAGAGAGGAGAGAGAGGAGAGAGAGACAGAGAGAGAGAAGGGGTGAGAAGCTGGAAGCATCAACTCCCATATGTGCCTTGACCAGGCAAGCCCAGGGTTTTGAACCGGCGACCTCAGCATTTCCAGGTCGATGCTTTATCCACTGCACTGCCACAGGTCAGGCGATCTGTAACTTTTGAACTGATATAAATTAACCCAACCCTCACTTTTCAGTATTTATGGTATTTAATGAAAATATACCTATTTACTTGATGTGCAATTTTGCTTTAAATTTATATGTTAAGAGCAATCTTCCTCACAAGCTAAACTTTATAAAAAAATTTAGTGTGTTGTTGCTTATTCCTAGAAAAACACACACACACACACACACATACACACACAGTACCATGGCAAGAAAGAGGCAAAGGACCTACAACCCTACCTGAGTCCTCTTGGACCTTTCCCTCAGCAAGTGCAGGTTCTCGAGCCTCCCATGAAAGAACAAGATGAAGCTCCTGTTACTCTTCTCATCACCACCACCACCATCATTGCCAAAGTCATAGAATATGCATAACTATGGAGCCTGAGAAATTGGTGTGTGTGTGTGTGTGTGTGTGTGTGTGTGTGTAATAAACTTATTTGTTTATTGTGTTAGGATGGCTCATCCAAGAAGCAGACACCAAGATGGAGAGAAACAGGAAAAGATTTTAGGAGAGAATCCAGTGTGAGACCACTGGAAGAGGAAGTTGGGAGGATCTCAGAGAGCCATTCGGCAGTGTTGGAATTCTCTCTCTGAGAAGAGGAGAGCTCTCATGGAATTTGTATGGAAGCATCCTAGGTTGCTATACAGCCTCAAACGGATTTGACAAGATCATCAGGGTATCCTTTGACCAAAACGAGCTGTTCAATGAGTTCTGTCTTTCCCGGAAATGGACTTGCCTTATCTTTAAAAGCAAAAGACTTTTATAAAAACAATGCCAAATGGGATCCTTAGCAGCCTAGAGGAATTAGTCTGTTCTTTCAGTACCTAGCTCCAGACAGCTTAACTGATAAAAGCTACCTTTTCTTTTACTCCAGGCAGCTGTAAGCAGAGACTATCATGTGACTTCATTTCCATATTGCTGTTAGGGCAAACTAGATCCCCACAACCCTTCTTTCTTGCTTTCTTTTTTTCCCCTTAGCATGGGCAGGAAAAAAATATCAAACAATCTGTTAATGAGCATTTGGTGAAGTGTAATGAATACAGTCTAATTTCCTAATTGAGGCACATTCCACAACTCTCCACTAATAAGCATCTTAATGTGCTTAACTGCAAGTGTCCAAAATAGTTATTGAGATGTGTGGAAATTTCCCACTCTTTATGTTAAAATTGTGATAATGTTGCTGTTGGATTAATTGAGAGAAAATGTTTCATGTTTCACTAACAAAGAAGAAAACATAAAAGCAGGAATATCATACAATTACATCTTCTTAAATGAACTAAATGGCAAGTAACATTAGCCAAATAAATAAAGCATTCTTTGAAGTCACTTTTATTGCAATGGGGCAGTGATTTCCATTTTCATGCAATGCTAGCCAAACCAACATTAAGGCATTTTATAATCATGTGTTTAAGGAATATAACAAATATATTAGTCAATATTTTATCAATTGTAGAAGGCAGGGGAGACAAATTCACCCTTTCTAGTGTCTACCAAATTTATTTTCTTCACATTAAGTGTTTAAGTTGAAATTGGCTTGGGCCATTCATTATGTCAAAACCCTTTCTGTATCTGCATCTGTCTCTTAGCAGGTTCCATTTCCATGAAATTAAGAATGATTCCTCAAAATACTGCCCTGCCACCACCACCCCCAAAGACGTCCTTAGGTCCTTCCAGTTTTGGCATGAAGAAGTAAAGTAGTACCTTTACTCTTTTTTCACCAAGTCCTTGGGTTAATTCCAATGGACTCTGTTTAGGTATGATTGGGCGATTCCTTAATCAACCACTGTGAAAGGAAATGCTGTGCTCTGATTGGACTGACCTAAGTCATATGCCCACCTCAAAAGCTGGGTGTAAGCTTCATCACTCAAACTGAAAGACTAGATGTGGCTAGCTTTTGTAAGTTGGCAGGGGTATTGGATAGGTAGGCATCAATAAAGTACATCGACTATTGCCAATGGACAGGAAATCTGAGCTTAAAACATTTCACCTAGACCAATCCCACTTGGATAATCATCACATTCTCCTTTCATAGCAAAGGTAAAATTTAGGGAGGCTAGATGTTGAGGCATGTGGTATGGCTAAAACTGACCCTTGGAGAGAGCATAATTCTCTTATTGTCACCTGGCTGTGCCACTTTGAGACATGTACTGTACAGGATTTCCCTAAATTATGTGTCACAGCCTTCCCCAACCAAAAAATACAAGAAATATTCTCTTCAAAATATTCTCTTCAGAAATGCAAATCAAAACTACAATGAGATACCACCTCACACCTGTTAGATTAGCTATTATTATCAAGACAGGTAATAGCAAATGCTGGAGAGGCTGTGGAGAAAAAGGAACCCTCATACACTGTTGGTGGGAATGTAAAGTGGTACAACCATTATGGAAGAAAGTATGGTGGTTCCTCAAAAAACTGAAAATAGAACTACCTTATGATCCAGCAATCCCTCTACCGGGTATATACCCCAAAAACTCAGAAACATTGACACGTAAAGACACATGCAGCCCCATGTTCATTGCAGCATTGTTCACAGTGGCCAGGACATGGAAACAACCAAAAAGCCCATCAATAGATGACTGGATAAAGAAGATGTGGCACATATACACTATGGAATACTACTCAGCCATAAGAAATGATGACATCGGATCATTTACAGCAAAATGGTGGGATCTTGATAACGTTATACTAAGTGAAATAAGTAAATCAGAAAAAAACAGGAACTGCATTATTCCATATGTAGGTGGGACATAAAAGTGAGACTAAGAGACATTGATAAGAGTGTGGTGGTTACGGGGGGAGGGGAGAGAAGGAGAGAGAAAGGGGGAGGGAGAGGGGCACAAAGAAAACTAGATAGAAGGTGACAGAGGACAATCTGACTTTGGGTAATGGGTATGCAACATAATTGAATGACAAGATAACCTGGACATGTTACCTTTGAATATATGTATCCTGATTTATTGATGTTGCCCCATTAAAAAAATAAAATTAAAAAAAAAAATTCTCTTCAATATATCTATGAAATACACTGTGGTGCTCCAAGGAAGAATAATTACATTCATGTTAATACTAACATCTCCACACTGTGGTGAGAGTCTCATCACAGTGAAGGCAAGTGGATTTTTTTGTATTCATTTTGTTCTCTTTTGAATATATTTTTCTAGAACAACTCAGTGCCTGGCAAGAAGTAAGGAAAGCTGTCACTAGTTTATTTCCTGTTCTATCCGCCCCAAGATTCTGTTCCTCGACTTTAGTCCAAACCTCCCACTCACTAGCTATAGGGACGAAGTCGGTCTATTTCAAAAAGTTGAATAATCCTTTATAGCTGTGTGCACACGCAGCAAGCCACTTGTAATTGCCAAGAAAATCCAACAGGCATAATTATACATATTTATAGACAGACACTTGCTGGCAGGATGTCGTTTAATCTCTATATATCAATGGGAAGGGTGGCTTCAAGCTCGACAAGTCCGCTCCCCATGAATGGGTGTGGCACTGATGTGGGGAGAACAATGAGAAATGAGAGACACTCATTAGCTAATACTAGGAAACGCAGTTATCATGGAAGAATATTGAGAGCAAGACACTAACTCAGCTTCTACGTAACCATGCCGCTCAAGACAAGTCACTTGGTACATCAGACCTCACCTTACCTGATCTGCAACCTAAAGGATTTCATAGCAGAGATCTTTCTCATCTCTGTTGATTAGCTTTATCATTTTTCTTCTCATAGCATAGGGGGGCCATAGCATATGTGTTGTTTTGAATTTATTATTTCTTAAAATGTTATTGTCTTCTTTTTCTCACTCCTTCTGGGTATCAAATTCGGAAGCTTATTCCATATTCCTTCCAGATATTAGGGCTAAAATCTGATGTTAAGAATCAGTTTCAGCATGGCAACATTTATTATGGTCATAAAAACATTTTTAATTATTGGCCAGGTGCAGAAGATATTTTAATATAAGGAAAGCATACTATAGACATGCTGATGCATACACGTAAGATGAACATAATTGTTTTTCATAGGAGAAGGTAGAATTACATTATTAGGGCAAAAACACTATTTCTCCCATAGACTAGCCAGAGGCATGTTGAAAGGAAAATCGTTCTCAAACTGGCAAAGTAATGAAGAGATATTCATTTTCATTGGACACCCTCTTTGTGGGGAACTTCCAAACATCCTTGCAACAGTTATCTATTTTCTCAGTAAATACTGCTTACACTTTCATAGAGGTCAATGCCTATTTGTCTATGGACATGTGAGCCAAAGGGGTTTAAAGAGGTAGGAGTTAGGAAGCCCTACTGGTAATGTGATGGGCATGAGGACTATTGGGCTACAAGAATATATACAATAGACAGAGATGCCACGACCAAGAAAAAGGGCTCCTGATGTTTGCTTCTCAAAAATGGTAGCTGGAAAAAAAACCATGGGACAAAGAAATGGATGACTTGGCACATGAAACTTGATCTGCCCAAACAATCGAAGTATTATATATTTTAGATAAATGGCTTTCTAACCAAATTGAATGAGTTGCTTCTTTGGGCGTTCACCAGCAGTCTCTCAACCATCAAGGAAGGCTTTATAAGCGTTCATCAGAAAGGCAGTTGGAAATAATTGGAACCCACGGTTGACATCAGAGCTATTAGGTTCAGATTCAGCGGGCACTCACCTTTACCGGTTGGGTCAACCTGAACACCTTAGCCTCTCTAAGTCTGAGTTTCCTGCTCTATAAAATGGACATAGTAATGATTAATTCCCAGGGTCTCTATAATGATTACATTCAGATTGTATAAGATAATGTATGTAAAGTGGTCAGTTTGGAAAAGGCATTCACTATATTTTGGGCTTCTTTTTCAGCTGTTTCCATTAGAGTATGAGGGTTTTATATACGGGATCTCGTTAGCTTTCTGTAACATTTACAATGGAACTGAACTTCAAGGAATCTTGAGATTTTAATAAAGATACTTTCTCTGACTTTTCAATAGAATATTGCATCTATAACACGAAAGGAAGAATTTTGACTAAAGGCGAGTCTATGCTAATTGCATTTTACAGTAGATTTTGTGTGGGTTACTTGGTTGAAATACATGTGCAGTAATAAGTTTTTAGCAAATCCACCAGTCCCACAAAACGGCAAGTGAGAGATTGGAGTTCAAGTGAGATAAGAAAGTGAAATATAAACAAATCATGATGCTGCCTATGGCCTTGCTGTCAGAGACTGGCAGATTTGGTCCTGATTGTCCTGGCGGCCCCAGTGAAAGCAGAACTCAGATTGATTCCGTAACTCTGCTTTTATACCAAGAGAAAACGAGCTCAATGCTCAGGGCAAGCTTGGCTTTTCCCTCTATTTCTCCCTCAAAGTCTTCACATTCTGCTCTGTAGGGGGATGTGGACGGATGGGTACACTTTGCAGGAAAAGAAGACCTTAGATACAGAAACAGAAAGGAGATTGTTGGCCAGAATCGGGGCTAATCTGTGCCAGGAAAGAAAGGTGAAATGAAATGACTTTGAACATGAGTCCATTAGATCCTTAGGCAAGTCCTTGCATTTGTAGGATTTTATCCCTTACTCTTCCCTAAGGACAAGTTGTGCATTCCTTTAACAGAAAGGGCTACAAGCTGATGTGTGTGGCCACCGATACAGTGTGAGTAGAGGTGCTCATCTCCTGAATGACCAGAGGATGAAAAGTGTCATAGGGATTGAGCCTTTAGATGGGTCTGGCATTGTACTATGTGCTTGCCATCACTGAGACTATTTTTATACCTACTTGGCAGATGAGTATAGCTCATGTGGTGAATTAAATTTACTTGAAGCCTTTTGGGAAAGACAGAGGTTTCTTTTTCTTTTTCTTTTTTATTTAAGTGAGAGAGGGAAGATAGACAGACTCCCACATACACCCTGAGTGGAATCCACCTGGCAACTCCTGTCTGGGGTCGATGCTGGAATCAACCAAGCTATTTTTAGTGCCCACAGTTGATGATAAAACCACCCGAGCTATCCTTAGCACCCGAGGCCAACGTTTGAAACAAGCCACTAGCTGTGAGAGGGGAAGAGGGAGAGAAGGGGAACAAAGAGGTGGGGAGAAGCCAATGGTCGCTTCTCTTGTGTGCCCTGACCAGGAATTGAATCAGGGACATCTATACGCTGGGCCAACCAGCCAGAGCCAAGACAGAGGTTTTAACCCTAGGTAGTGACTTTAGAGTTTGTTCCAAACTTCCATTCTAAAGTAATGGCTTTCAGAGTGTAGTCCCAGAAATAGCAGTTTCTGTGTTATCCGGGAGAATTTGTTAAAAAATCACGTTTTGGGGCCCAGCCGCAAGCCTGCTGAGTTAGAAATGCTAGGGCTGGGGCCCAGCAATCTGATATGAGAAGCTTCCCGGAGATGCTGGTGGATGCTCAAGCCGAGGAGCCACTGCCCCTCAGCTTTCCTGCTTGGCTCCTGCCCATGGTTTGTGCCCTTGAGGGTGATGTACTGAAACTCTCAGATGTCCAGGCCAGGGCCCACCCACTGTTCCTCAGGAGACCTTGACTCCACCTCAGTTACAACCCGCTTGGCGTGGCTTGTTGGGGAGATCCCGTTTTACTGATAAAAAATCATGATCTCTACCTGATGTAATGACGCCTATCAATCACATTAACAACCACAGTCAAAGGTGATCCTGGTCATTTATCTGCATCACCGGCTTCTCATTGTGACCCAGACACTGAGAGATGGGGTGGCAAGCACGAGATTATAACAATTTGGAGGAGAGTGACTATCCAGGGAGCACAGCTGTCTGCTCAGCTTAGGATGAGGTAGCAGGGTCGTTTCCTGAAGACATGGCTCAGGACTGTCTCAGAAGGACACAGCTACCTGACATGTTCTCCAGTGCAGTACGCAGCCCTAGTGTCTAAGAGTTCTAGGGTGCTTACGGGCTCCAGGTATTCCATTTAGTCAACAGATAGATATATGCCTACATACATATGCATCTCAAGGGGCTTAAGTACCTTCAAGCATACTTGTGATCACATAAGTGCCTGTCTATAGTAAGAGCACTCCATCAGAGCCAGAGTACAATCCTGAATTCACAATGGCAGCCCTGTCATCTCGCTGTGAGATGGAAGAAAGATTAAGCCCTGTGTAAGAGCTGAACTCAAAACCTGTAGTTACTCTCACGTGATCAGGAGTGAATTACTCCATCTTTCACATTCATTGTTTATTGATCTATAAAATTATAGAGTTGTGATATCCACTTCTTTGCGGTGCTAGGATTATGGAAAACATTTGTAGCAAAAAGGCTTCCGATGTGTTCTCTTTCCCCCCCTCTCCCTTCCACTCCTGGGTGCTAAGAACAGAACTAAACACCTTTATCATCTGATCAGTAAGATTGGGAGCCTTAAACCTGAGTTAAATATAAGACCCAGAGATTTTCAAGTGCACATACTGTCTATGCACTGTATTGCTAGACACTACAGGAAAATGCAATTTTTCCTGATAAGAAAGAAAACACTCATATTGTAAATAGTCTCTATAATGGCGTTAGCCAATATCCTATAATAAATTGACTTTTATACATATATATTTCAATTTAATATAATCATCCAATTTATAAACCAATTCATCTCTATGTGTGTGTGTATATATATATATATATCTGTATCTAGCAATATCTATATATTTATATCTATGTATCTAGCCTGACCTGTGGTGCCGCAGTGGATAAAGCATCGACCTGGAAATGCTGAGGTCGCTGGTTCAAAACCCTGGGCTTACCTGGTCAAGGCACATATGGGAGTTGATGCTTCCAGCTCCTCCCCCTTCTCTCTCTGTCTCTCTCTCCTCTCTAAAAATGAATAAATTAAAAAATATATATATGTATCTAACAATCTCTCTCTCTCTCTCTCTCTCTCTATATATATATATATATATCCCCTATTCAGTTTCTCTGAGAGCATTCCTCTAGAGATATAGATTTGAAATTCACCAACACATAAATAATAATTGAAGTAATAAAAGAGGAAAAACACAAGTCACAGAATACGTGGAAGAATGTAGAAACCATACTGAAATGGCCAGAAGAGACAAATGATTAAATAGTCACACACAAACATTTTATCTACTCAGGTAGAAATATTTACAGGTGTTAGAGCTGGGAGGAAGAGGTAATTTCTTATCTTGTCGAGGTAGATCATCGAGGGCTGTAAAGGGAAATTATGCTTGAATATGGTTTGAAGTTTGAGTGGGAAATCACCCAATGAAAGGGCGTCATGAAGCAGCCCGTTCAATGGGAGCCGTGCAGAAAGACGGTCGCTTTGCGGCTGCATGGGCCTCCTGGTTCACAATCCGGAACGGCTGGTGCGAGAAGGTTGTCCAGCAAACACTGCGGTACCTTCCTACTCACCAATGGGAAGTGAGCTTACGTGAGGTATGTCACTTCCGGTACAGAATTTTAAGAAGTCTGTGTGGTTTTTGTTTGTTTGTTTGTCTGTGATCATTGTTGCTGCTGTTTGCCCACTGACACTATCTTGGTTAGGAGGGAAATCGGAGAGCTGGGAACTGGCACTAGCCTGAGGCCTGACTCCCCTTGTGGACGTAAATCATAGGCTAACCAGGAAACCTGCTCAGTTTACAGTCTCATGAATGGAAATAAAATTCTATTTTGTTAAGCCTGGGAAATTTTATGACTTCTTTGTAACAGGACATGACATTATCCTCTTCTGTAGCTACACGAAACTGTTGCAGGTAGGGTATTGAAAACTTATGGCAAAGAGAGACGGAGAGTTCCCAGGAATTAGAGGTGGGAGGTTTAACGTGTTTCTGATTGAACGCTACACGTTATCTTAAAGAAAAGTAGCAAGTTGGCATGATCAAACCTCCCTTTATATAAGCACAGAAAAGCACTTTATTGGCTTTAAGCCCAGCGTACCAACCCCATGAACATAGACTAGCGCTACAAATGGAGACTCTTTGCATGCATTTGCAACTCATGCCAGTGTCTTTGTAATCTCGGGGCTTTCTATTATCCTTCTGCAGAAAGTGAGAGAGAGCCAGAGGGGAAGCGTCATTTTCAAAATGCAAGAAAACCCACAGTGAACTTCTACTAACCCCCTAAATTCACTAGCTCATATGCTAGGGAAGTTTGATTTATTGAATGGTAGAATAATAGTTCTTTCTTTCCCCAAATGAACTTATTAGTGTGTGTCTCACACTGTGAAGAGAAAAAGTAACGAGTGAAATGTAACCACTTGATATCTCTATTGTGCGGTGGTAGGTGCACAGGGAGAAGGGAGAGGGCCTTCACGTATCTTTGCTAATATTTTTTTTTACAATGGGACACATTACATAACGACTCCTTGTTGAACTGTAATTATGACAGAGCCACCTTTATAAACACGGATACAGGGGAAAGTAATTAGGCACCGACAATAGGCAAATATTATTCTCTTAATTAGATCTTCTATTGGAAATCCTGCTTTGTTCCTGCTACTCTGGTGTGAGTGACATTTGAATCATAACAGTGTCTCACAGAACGGTCGTTCGGGGATGAAAAAGACAGGCGCGGTGTCACACAGGCGATGAATGCCTTTTCAAATCTTCGCTAATCTGAAGTCAATGAAATGCAGTCCCCCAAACAGCTGCTGTTGCTGATTTGTGTACGCACATAATTAGAGCCGAAAGTGTGCAGTCTGCACATTTTCAGTATTCATATATTTCGATGGTTCTTTTGTCACATATTTTTACATAGCTGGTTACTATTGCTGGGTTGGAACGAATGCTTGACAGTGGGTGAGGGTGTGGGATCTAGTCCATTGGACAGTTCATCTCTTTCAGCCCTTCCTCCATCCTTAAACCAGTCATCTCTCTTGCTCGCTCTCTCTCTCTCTCCCTCTCTCTCTCTAACTTTCTCTCAATTGTTTCCATTTAGCACATACATTTTTATAAGAAATGAGAGACGAGAAAGATCAGCTGAGCAGGTCTTATTTTGTGTGAGGTGTGCCAATGTGGAGGGTGACCAGCATCTGCCATTATCTAGAGATTTATTTCACTGGACGCTTTTATCTAACCCACGAGGCAGCGTCTGGAACACATGCCCAGACAGTTGCAGGAAGACACATAAGGGCCATGGCCACGTTCCTTGCATAATAAACACATATTTCATTGTGGGACCAGAAGCAGAATTATGCTACCCATTTTTGATTAAAATTTGATCAAACAGGCATGTATCGAGCAGCTGAGGTCCTGTGAATAAATCTGAAAGGAAGACAACAGCTAAGAGACTCAATAAATACCTCAAAATATATATATTTTTAAAAATTTTACTTAAATCTTGTGAGCTGCACAGTTATCTATAAAACAGTTACAATAAAATGCTAGGTAGTTATAATGATGAGAAATGACATGATGTTTATAACATTATGTGGATTGCCTGGCATTAAAAGTATGTATTAAATACATTTAAAATACATTTTAAAAAACTAGGCATCATTCTAGAGTCTTTGATAGATACAAAATTAAGTATCTATCTTCAGATATACTAAATATCCACTTTTGACATTTTTAATCATGTTCATCTAGCCTGACCTAAAATCTACCCTCCAGCAGCTGCAAATCTAATGGAAGAGAGAGATACATTTACAGATAGATTATTAAAGTCTAGATAGTAAAATACATAGAATAAGATGTCCTATGAAGCATAGAAATGGGTTTAATTAAATCTGGATTAATTTCAGTTTTAGGAAGTCTAATATAAAAGGGCTTTTAATTTTTTAAAGAATTTGTCAGAGTAAGAATGAGAGCAAGAGAGAAAGAGAGAGGTAGTAAATCTTTCAGAAATGACACTTCTGATATTATTTCATATGAGAATGCTTGAAGCTCTTTTCACAGCCAATAAAATATTTTCTTTAAAAATATGCAAATACATCATGTATTATATAGATGGGTATACTCAGGGCTTATTACAGGCCAACATTTGACTGTTTGTTAGGGTGCATACTATAAAGTCATAAAAATGGGTTCAAGTACTGATAATGCCCTATTCTATCATTTTGTATCTGGGCATTTAGCCTATTTACATATGTTCCCTAATCATTAATTTATGCGTAATCATATATGTCTTCTAGGGTCTCTGTAAGAATTCAGTAAGTTCATACTATATCAAAAACACTTAATTGAGTGCCTGGAAAAGGTACTATCTATAAATTGTAATTTCCCTCTGTCTTACATAGTTAGCAGGTAGGAGAAGCTATTTCTCTGAGACTGAGATACTCAGTTTTATGTGAAAAAATCAACAAGTAATGCTTGTTTTAGTGTCAAATGAGCCTTCTCATCTTTTAGAAGTGCTGCAGTTTTCTTTCGGCTTCTTAATTTTTATGATTTTAAAAAAAATTCAGCCTTTCCCTATAGCTGCTCTACTGGTGGCCTTCACAACAGGGATTATTTTGGGTTCTTTATGAAACTGGTGAATAAGTAGCTTCATTATAACCATTCTCAGGCTCTTTTGACCCTTAGTAAGTGTTTGTGTTTCTTTCTGATACTTAAAAAAAGTCAAGAAGCCTCTTTAAATGTGTATGAGGAAACAATTTTCAAAGGGTAGAAGGACAGGACAAGGTGAGTTTATGACCACAGGATGGTGGCAAGGCTCAGGGCAGATGTTATCAGAGGTCAGGTCAAAGAAAACTTGTATGTACTGAGTTAGTACTGTGCCCCAGGACCTGTGATTTCCGGTGTGCTTATTTCTCAATATAAGGACACAAGGGTTATTTCCATCACAACTGAAGTGCTGAGGAAAGTGAAAATCAGTGAATAGGCATTACTGATCACAGGTGCAGGCGTAGGAGCAGAAGCCAGAGGCCCGGTGGAGGGAGCTTAGCATCCACATTGGCAATGGGAATGCTTCCTGTAACATAACCTCCATGTCTGAGGCTCCATGGCAATGGGGAAGCTTCAGATTATTGGTAGAATTCTTTGTCAGTGGAAGAAATGGGGGTGGTTTGGAAAATCTTAAGCAAAAAAAAAAAAAAAAGAATGAAAGAAAAAAAATACAGAATCTGTTGACTACTATGTGAGGGATTTCATGAAAATCTTCTTCAAGAGTTAGTCACTCGAGAGACGTCACAGTGATGGCGCGGTAGGAAGCGATACCAAAAATCTCCCCATAAACTCAACAAGTTCTTCAACCAGAAACAGAAAAACCTATCCTTGGAGTCTTCAGATGCTTCACAACACACCCGAAGGTAGGATCGAGCGAAAGATTGGCTAAATATATGGTCAAACTCCGGGGGAAATAAGGAGTAAGAAATGCTCCGCCTTCCTCTCTAATCCAAACAGGATGGCTTTCACTGAGAACTGAGAATATAGAAACTAAGGCGGGCATAGGGAGTGAATAGTTCCAGGCTGCGGTACAAACAGCCAAACCAGGCTGTGGCACGAAGATCCAAGCCGTGGAAAAACCTGGGCAATTCAAGCTAACACGCGCGCGCCAAACCCAGACAAAGAAAGACAAGTGGGGCAGCCATTTTCCGCATCTCCTGGTTGGCATGGTTAGTGGGCAAGAGATTCCTACGAACACTTCAGGGGTGGGCGCCGCCCGTGCTAACCCACAGAGAAGCAAAGTCAGAGGCCTCTGTGTGGGCAAAAAGCAGCATCTCCTAGGAGCCCCAGCGCCCTGAGGGGACCGGGCACGGGGAGGAGCTGGAGCCAACTCCAACGGCGGAACTTTTCTGTGCGGGAGGAGGGCTTTCACGGAGCAAGAGGCGTCCCGCCCGAGCCTCATAATCTGGTCAGTGCGCACGCACGCAGAGTGGGCAGGAGATTCCTCCGAACTCCTCAGGGGTGGGCGCCCGTGTTTTCCCTCAGAGGAGCAGAGTCAGAGCCTGTGAGCGGGCCAGGAGCAGAAGCCCCAGCGCCCTGGGAAAGCCGCACGGGGACAGAGCGAAAGCCAATTCCAACCCAGTAACTTTTCCGTGTGGGCAGAGGGCTTTCTCAGAGTGAGAGGCATCCCACCTGAGCCTCATAATCTGGTCAGTGCGCACGCAGGAAGAGTGGACAGGAGATTCCTCCGAACTCCTCAGCCCTAGCCCCTTGGGAAAGCCGCACGAGGATAGAGCGATAGCCAATTCCAAAGCTCGATCTTTTCTGTGTGGGTAGGGATTTCACTCGAAGTGTGACCTGTCTGGTCTGACATCCTGGTGGGTGCGCACGGAGAGTGGGCTAGAGATTCCTCCAAACGCCTCAGGAGTGGGCACTCAAGTTATCGCACAGAGGGGCAGAGCCAGAGGTCTTTGAGTGAGAGGAAGCCACGCCTGATTATGCTGGCAGGTCTGACTGACTGAGCCTTACTCAGAGCCCGTGCTGAGTGGGAATAGAGTGGGGAGTTGCCAGCTCTTTGAGACTCTTACTATCCAGGCAGAGGCAGCAGCAACCCCATAGCTGGATTATCAGGCTTCTAATTGTGGAAGGAAAGACTAGGAGAGAGGCTCCAGGAACACTCTCACAGTGAGAGATCCTCTCACTGTTGGAGCCTATAAACACTAATGAACCTCGACTGCCAACGAGACTGAAGCCCAATACATGACATTGCCATAGAGAATTATCAACTGCAAACCTCTTCCAGAGCGTGCCATAGGGGCAGAACCCGGGGTACAAAGTCACCGACCAGAAAGACAGAAAAGAAAAAGCAAGACGACAACCTCTCAAAATCAAGAATAATCTGCAGATTTTATAACCTATCCCATTGTATTATATTTGTTCGTCTGTGTCTCTTTTCTTCATTCTTAATTTTTTTTTCTACTCCAATTTGGTCATTTAATTCTCTCTCAGTCTTACTCTCGCCTCTCTTTGAACTACACTACCCATAAGTGTTACATCTCCCATTATCTTTTCTTTCCTCCTCCTTTCTCTCTTTGACGGTTGCAATCCAAAACCCCTAACTCTCTCTTTTTCTCTCCTCCTTTTTCTTTTTTCTTCTTTAAGTGGTTCCATCTTTTCTCTCTCTCTCTCTCTCTCTTTTCTCCCTCTATATTAGTCTCTTCCTCTCTCCTTTACGTCTTCTCTCATTTAAACTTCAATAACGAACAAATTATCTTATCTGGGACTCAAACTTAAGTTTGTGGCATTTTGGAGGGTTTTTACTTCACCTTTTTAACACATTAGCAGTGCTCCCATCCCTGGCTCTCCATTTTATCTAGTTCTTGTTCCACTAAATACAATAGTAATTTTTTAATTTTCCACCCCTTTTTCCTGTTTCCCTCTTATTCCTCTCATCATAACTCTGAGTCAGCCAACACCTAAAAGCAAAACATTTTATTCTTGACCCAAATTTTTTCCTAATTTGCTTTTTGTGGGTCTATACTGCTCCCCCCTTTTTTATATATAAATATTTTTTTATTTTATTTTTTTCTTTTTTTTCTTTTTCCCTTACCCCTATATTACTTCTCCCCAATTCAGGCCCTCCACTACAGGTATTGTTTGTTCTATTTAGTACAATATAATTCACAGTTCATCACAAGATTTTCTCAAAAAAGAGGGGAGAGGAGAGGAGAGAAAAAAAGGAGGGGAAGGAATTATTCCCTTTTTTTCCTCAAATTTTTATCTTATTTTATTTTTCTTTATTTAATGATTAATTTTTTAAAAAAAACACGCAATTTTTTATTTTTATTTTTATTTTTTTATCCTTTTATTCCTTATAAAATCTCATTAATACTATCAAGAAAACCACCCTCAGATGCCATTAAAGAAGAGAAAATCGAATATCATGGATACAAAAGATAGAGAGGTAACACAGAGAGATGAGGAAAAATCTATGGAGAAAAAATTTAAGATATTGGAAACCTTGGAGTTAAACGACAGAGACTTTAAAATAGAAATTCTAAAAATACTCAGAGATATACAAGAAAACACAGAAAGGCAATTTAGGGAGCTCAGAAAACAACTCGATGAACACAAAGAGTATATGTCCAAGGAAATTGAAACTATAAAAACAAATCAAACAGAGATGAAAAACTCAATTCATGAGCTGAAAAATGAGGTAACAAGCTTAGCTAATAGAACAGGCCAGATAGAAGAGAGGATCAGCGAAATAGAAGACAAGCAACTTGAGGCTCAACAAAGAGAAGAAGAAAGAGATTCAAAAATTAAAAAAAATGAAATAGCCCTACAGGAATTATCTGACTCCATCAAAAAGAATAACATAAGAATAATAGGTATATCAGAGGGAGAAGAGAGAGAAAATGGAATGGAGAACATACTCAAACAAATAATAGATGAGAACTTCCCAAGCCTCTGGAAAGAACTAAAACCTCAAATTCTAGAAGCAAACAGAACTCCAAGTTTTCTTAACCCCAACAAACCTACTTCAAGGCACATCATAATAAAATTGGCACAAACCAACTGCAAAGAAAAAATTCTCAAGGCAGCCAGGGAAAAGAAGAATACAACATATAAAGGAAGGCCCATTAGATTATCATCAGATTTCTCAACAAAAACTCTACAAGCTAGAAGAGAGTGGACCCCAATATTTAAAGTCTTGAAAGAGAGGAACTTTCAGCCATGAATACTATACCCATCAAAGCTAACCTTCAAATATGAAGGAGAAATAAAAACATTCACAGATACAGAAAAGATGAGAGAATTTATCACCAGAAAACCCCCACTCCAGGAAATACTAAAGGGGGTTCTCCAATCAGATACAAAGAATAAAAAACAACAACAACAAAGCCACAAGTAAAAGCTCCAAGAAGAACATAACAAAACCAACTTTAAACTGTGACAACAATAAGAAAGGGGGGGAGAGGATGAAGATTAACAGTAGCAAAGGGCGATGAAGGGCAAAAGTACTCACAAAATAGTGCACTACAATGAACAGGGTAGGAACCCTTTTCATTACTTAATGGTAACCACCATTGAAAAAACCACCACAGAAGCACATGATTTAAAAAAGATAGCAACAGAGGAAAGATGTATGGAACACAACCAAATAAAAACAAAAGATAGAAAAACGAAAGAGAAGAATCAAACAAGGCACAAAACTAACAGAAAGCAATCTATAAAATGGCAATGAGGAACTCACAAGTGTCAATAATTACACTAAATGTAAACGGATTAAACTCACCAATAAAAAGGCACAGAGTAGCCGAATGGATCAAAAAAGAAAATCCAACTGTATGCTGCCTACAAGAAACTCATCTAAGTAACAAGGATAAAAACAAATTCAAAGTGAAAGGCTGGAAAACAAGACTCCAAGCAAATAACATCCAAAAAAAAGCAGGTGTAGCAATACTCATATCGGATAATGCTGACTACAAGACAGGAAAAGTACTCAGAGACAAAAATGGCCATTTCATAATGGCTAAGGGGACACTGAATCAAGAAGACATAACAATTCTTAATATATATGCACCAAACCAAGGAGCACCAAAATATATAAGACAGCTACTTATTGACCTTAAAACAAAAACTGACAAAAATACAATCATACTTGGAGACCTCAATACACCGCTGACGGCTCTAGATCGGTCATCCAAACAGAGAATCAACAAAGACATAGTGGCCTTAAACAAAACACTAGAGCACCTGGATATGATAGACATCTACAGGACATTTCATCCCAAAGTGACTGAGTATACATTTTTCTCCAGTGTACATGGATCATTCTCAAGAATTGACCATATGCTGGGCCACAAAAACAACATCAGCAAATTCAGAAAAATTGAAGTTGTACCAAGCATATTTTCTGATCATAAAGCCTTGAAACTAGAATTCAACAGCAAAAAAGAGGGAAAAAATCCCACAAAAATGTGGAAACTAAACAACATACTTTTAAAGAATGAATGGGTCAAAGAAGAAATAAGTGCAGAGATCTAAAGATATATACAGACAAATGAAAATGATAATACGACATATCAGAATCTATGGGATGCAGCAAAAGCAGTGATAAGAGGGAAGTTCATATCACTTCAGGCATATATGAACAAACAAGAGAGAGCCCAAGTGAACCACTTAACTTCACACCTTAAGGAACTAGAAAATGAAGAACAAAGACAACCCAAAACCAGGCAAAGAAAGGAGATAATAAAAATCAGAGCAGAGATAAATGAAATAGAGAACAGAAAAACTATAGAAAAAATTAATAGAACAAGGAGCTGGTTCTTTGAAAAAATCAACAAAATTGACAAACCCTTGGCAAGATTTACCAAGGAAAAAAGAGAAAGAACTCATATAAACAAAATCCAAAATGAAAGAGGAGAAATCACCATGGACATCGTAGATATACAAAGAATTATTGTAGAATACTATGAAAAACTTTATGCCACTAAATTCAACAACCTAGAAGAAATGGATAAATTCCTAGAACAATACAACCTTCCTAGACTGAGTCAAGAAGAAGCAGAAAGCCTAAACAGACCTATTAGTAGAGAAGAAATAGAAAAAAACATTAAAAACCTCCCCAAAAATAAAAGTCCAGGCCCAGACGGCTATACCAGTGAATTTTATCAAACCTTCAAAGAAGACTTGGTTCCTATTCCACAGAAAGTCTTCCAAAAAATTGAAGAAGAAGCAATACTTCCAAACACATTTTATGAGGCAAACATAACCCTTATACCAAAACCAGGCAAGGATGGCACAAAAAAAGAAAACTACAGACCAATATCTCTAATGAATACAGATGCTAAAATACTAAACAAAATACTAGCAAATCGAATACAACATATTAAAAAAATAATACATCATGATCAAGTGGGATTCATCCCAGAATCTCAAGGATGGTTCAACATACGTAAAACGGTTAACATAATACACCATATCAACAAAACAAAGAACAAGAACCACATGATATTATCAATAGATGCAGAAAAGGCTTTCGATAAAATACAACACAATTTTATGTTTAAGACTCTCAACAAAATGGGTATAGAAGGAAAATATCTCAACATGATAAAGGCCATATATGATAAACCATCAGCTATCATCATACTAAATGGCACAAAACTGAAGGCTTTCCCCCTTAAATCAGGAACAAGACAGGGTTGTCCACTCTCTCCACTCTTATTTAATGTGGTACTAGAGGTTCTTGCCACAGCAATCAGACAAGACAAAGAAATAAAAGGCATCCATATCGGAAAAGAAGAAGTAAAGGTATCACTTTTTGCAGATGATATGATCCTATACATTGAAAACCCCAAAGAATTCACAAAAAGACTTCTAGAAAAAATAAGCCAATACAGTAAGGTCGCAGGATACAAAATTAACATACAGAAGTCAATAGCCTTTCTATATGCCAACAATGAAATATTTGAGAATGAACTCAAAAGAATAATCCCCTTCACGATTGCAACAAAAAAAATAAAATACCTAGGAATAAACATAACAAAGAATGTAAAGGACTTATACAATGAAAACTATAAACCATTGTTAAGGGAAATCGAAAAAGACATTATGAGATGGAAGAATATACCTTGTTCTTGGTTAGGTAGAATAAATATAATCAAGATGGCCATATTACCCAAAGCTATATACAAATTTAATGCAATTCCCATCAAAATTCCAATGACATTTTTTAAAGAAATGGAGCAAAAAATCATCAGATTTATATGGAACTATAAAAAGCCCCGAATAGCCAAAGCAATCCTAAAGAAAAGGAATGAAGCTGGGGGCATTACAATACCTGACTTCAAACTCTATTATAGGGCCACGACAATCAAAACAACATGGTATTGACAGAAAAATAGACACTCAGACCAATGGAACAGAATAGAAAGCCCAGAAATAAAACCACATATATATAGTCAAATAATTTTTGATAAAGGGGCCAACAACACTCAATGGAGAAAAGAAAGCCTCTTCAACAAATGGTGCTGGGAAAACTGGAAAGCCACACGCAAAAGAATGAAGCTGGACTACAGTTTGTCCCCCTGTACTAAAATTAACTCAAAATGGATCAAAGATCTAAACATAAGACCTGAAACAATAAAGTACATAGAAGAAGACATAGGTACCAAACTCATGGACCTGGGCTTTAAAGAGCATTTTATGAATTTGACTCCACAGGCAAGAGAAGTGAAAGCAAAAATTAATGAATGGGACTACATCAGACTAAGAAGTTTTTGTTCATCAAGAGAAATTGATAACAAGATAAACAGACAGCCAACTAATTGGGAAATGATATTTTTAAACACCTGCTCAGATAAGGGCCTAATATCCAAAATATACAAAGAACTCATAAAACTCAACAACAAACAAACAATCAATCCCATAAAAAAATGGGAAGAGGATATGAACAGACACTTCTCCCAGGAAGAAATACAAATGGCCAACAGATATATGAAAAGATGCTCATCTTCTTTAGTTATTAGAGAAATGCAAATCAAAACTGCAATGAGATACCACCTCACACCTGTTAGACTAGCTATTATTAACAAGACAGGTAATAGCAAATGTTGGAGAGGTTGTGGAGAAAAAGGAACCCTCATCCATTGTTGGTGGGAATGTAAAGTAGTACAACCATTATGGAAGAAAGTATGGTGGTTCCTCAAAAAACTGAAAATAGAACTACCTTATGACCCAGCAATCCCTCTACTGGGTATATACCCCAAAAACTCAGAAACATTGACACGTAAAGACACATGCAGCCCCATGTTCATTGCAGCATTGTTCACAGTGGCCAGGACATGGAAACAACCAAAAAGCCCATCAATAGATGACTGGATAAAGAAGATGTGGCACATATACACTATGGAATACTACTCAGCCATAAGAAATGATGACATCGGATCATTTATAGCAAAATGGTGGGATCTTGACAACATTATACGGAGTGAAATAAGTAAATCAGAAAAAACCAGGAACTGCATTTTTCCATACGTAGATGGGACATAAAAGTGAGACCAAGAGACATTGACAAGAGTGTGGTGGTTACGGGGGGAGGGGGCAGAGGGAGAGGGAAGGGGAGGGGGAGGGGCACAAAGAGAACTAGATAGAGGGTGACAGGACAATCTGACTTTGGGTGATGGGTATGCAACATAATTGAACTTTAAGATAACCTGGACATATTATCTTTGAATATATGTATCTTGATTTACTGATGTCACCCCATGAAAAATAAATACAATAAAAAAAATATTGATAAAAAAAAAAAAAGAGTTAGTCACTCCTGCCCTGGCCGGTTGGCTCAGTGGTAGAGCGTCGGCCTGGCGTGCAGAAGTCCTGGGTTCGATTCCAGGCCAGGGCACACAGGAGAGGCGCCCATCTGCTTCTCCACCCCACCCCCTCTCCTTCCTCTCTGTCTCTCTCTTCCCCTCCCGCAGCCAAGGCTCCATTGGAGCAAAGATGGCCCCGTCACTGGGGATGGCTCCGTGGCCTCTGCCCCAGGCGCTAGAGTGGCTCTGGTCGAGACAGAGCGACGCCCCGGAGGGGCAGAGCATCGCCCCCTGGTGGGCAGAGCGTCGCCCCCTGGTGGGCATGCCGGGTGGATCCCAGTCGGGCGCATGCGGGAGTCTGTCTGACTGTCTCTCCCCGTTTCCAGCTTCATAAAAATACAAAAAAAAAAAAAAGAGTTAGCCACTCCTTATATCTCAGTCACAAGCCAATGTGGGAAGGGACCCTTAAGATCCTCCAGACGTTCAGTCAGTGGTGTGTATGGATTGCTTTGTTTTCAGTTACATTGTGCAGTCAGTATTGTTTTGTGTTCGTTTCTGGTGTACGGCATGTTGGTTGGACAACCGCATACTTTACCGAGTGTTCCCCTGATGTTTCTAATACCCACCTGGATTGCTCTTCCTTCAATGGTAAGTGGTGAAACCACTTCGTACCGGTGTTATCTGGGAAAATACACAGTAGCATTAAACAAATGCGCTTGATATCACCTGAGTTTTAAACAATAGGTATGTACATTATTTCAGGTCCGTGTGCTTGTAGGAGAAAGTGTGGGAACAGGAGGATGAGTCCCAAATATGCCTCAGATAAGACATGAGGTACTTTATATCTGTATTATGTGTTTGACGGATGAGAAAGCCAAGGTTTAGGTACTTACAAAAATACCATAAAACATAATGTGGTAAGGGGGGAATTGGGATTTCTGTGTGACTCCCAAACCCAAACACTTTCTAATGGCCAATATTGTTTTATTACATTAATATATTTGTACTTTAGCTTCTTTCCTTCCTCCCTTCTTCCCTCCCTTCTTCCCTCCTTCCCTCCCTCCCTCCCTCCTTCCCTTCCTCCCTTCCTCCCTTCCTTCCCTCCCTCCCTCCTTCCTTCCTTCCTTCCTTCCTTCCTTTGAACAAATATTACTCAGCATCTACCCGAAGCCAGGTACTTTCCGTAAATATTCACGTGCATTAACCAAAACACTCCCTTCTCAGGCCCTCAACATCTACTAGGAATGAAACACGTAAATGCAGACAAGGACATTTTGTTAATGTAACAACAAAATGGCACATTGGGACAGGGCCAGTCAATGTGGAGGTCACAGGCGATTTTTGAGTTGGGTCCTGGAGGACAGTATGGCTATTCCAAGTGACAAGGACATTCCAGACAGAGGGAACGCCAGCATGGCGAGGAAGCACAGCGAGGCAGCCCTGGCCTGGGAGACATGACGTTGGGATATAAATGCTGCCTGTCTCCAAGCTCCGCAGGCTGCCCTGCTGCCTCCTGCGGCGCTCATCTGTTTTCCTGCTCTGCAATCCCCCTGCTCTCCCAGACCTGCTATTACACTTCCCTTCCCCCTCCTCCACCTCCTCACCTCCGGTCCAAAACACAGAGGTCGGGTCTCCGAGAAGAGAGGAGAGGAGCAGGTGAGCAGGCTGCCGCCTGGCGAGGGAAGGGGCGGAGGGCGGAGCGGCAGGCAGAGTGGGTGAAGGGCATGGCAATGACCAGCATCCGGGCCTGCGAACCCCATGATTGCCTTCCTTCACCTTGAAACCTTTCTCGCTGTTCCATGGCCAACATCGGGTTTTGCCAAATGATTTTGACTGATGGCAGCTTTAGTGCTGAGTCAAAGGAAGTACATAAAGCAGGTTGTCAAGTTCCATACATGAGAGAAGGGAGAAAGGAAAAAAAAAAAAAAGAATCACAGATCATTTACAAAGGAAAAAGAAAATGTTGGGGAAGAAAGCATCGTGAACCATCATCAAATCAAGATGTGAATTCACAGGCTCTATCATTAAGCAGTCACCACCAGGTGATGCTAATTAGCAAGAACAGTGCACAGGTGTTCGCCTACAAGAAATAAAAAAAAGTCCAATGACATCCAGCTTCAACATAGCTGCCTGTACCTCACCTGCTTGTCCCTGCACATGCCGCTTTTAACCGGGCCTTATTTAATGCAGGGTGTGTGTAGGAAAGCCACTGTGGGCATCTGGAAAATGCTCTTTTCTACCCTAAATAACCAAAGGCTCATCATCTATCCGTTTGTTGGTACATCAGTGTCACACTGATTGTCATCTAGAGAGTATCTCATCTACATTGTACCGCACACTGTGCTGGGCAGTAGGGAGGGATATGGTAGCAAAATTAAAAAAAAAAAAAATCCTGGTTTTGCTTTTATGGACACAATTTGCAGGGCAGTATAAAAAAAATAGGAAACACAGAGACCTGACTTAATGTATTCCACCAGGGACAATTTTTTCCGCTGTAGAAAGAGCTGAGGTTGAGTTGGTCGGCAAAACAGGAAAAGGCTAGCTAGTAGCACGAATTTCAGACCAAAGAAATAGAAAATTGTGCCGCATTGAAGACAAAGCAAAGCGAAACCATGAAAGGCTTGTGTGAGTGGATCTCGGAGCAAGCAGAACATGATGCTTACATAAGACTGCAGGTAAAAGCCTTAAAAAGCCTGTGAAGAGAGTTCATTTGAGTCCTTTTCGAATATGTGAAAAGAAAGTATGTTAAAGCAGGAGTCCATTATCTGACCCAGAGGAAGTTGCTGACTGGACAAAAAGCTCCGTGTCTTTTGTGAGATACATTAAATCCGGAATAGTCTCCCCAGAGAGTCTTTCAACATTTGAGGATTTAAACATTGGTAGATTTGGGGAATTTTCTCTGTAAAATTAATTATTTAAGGAAATATTTCCATATTTAGCAGATAATTTAACAAGCAAAATTGCAAGCTCTAATACAGGCTGTTGTAATACTCAAGGGAGTCCAACTCGCTAAGAGATAAAACTAGGTTAAACCTAGGAGAACACATCTGACACGTAGAAGAAATATGAGGAGAATAGTGTTTCTGATTCTTGCCCCTTCTTCATGAGTTAGTTGAACTGTATCAGGGTTTACACACTTCCTTGCCAATTTTTATTTGCTATTAGTTTAAGCGGAAGCTGTGTCCAGAAGTTAGTGGGCAGTACAAAAATATCAGCAACATGGATGGCAGAATTCGTCCTTGTTTCCCCAAAGGGAGGTGTCATAGTTTATTCTCTATTTGATCCAACCCACTACATCTCCCCTCATGAGCTTTACCCTGAAAGTTAGATGTAAAACTTCTATGTTTTCCAAAGTGTAGTGCCAAAAGCTTGATGTAGATGACAGAACTTTTTGGCTCATACACACATAGCCTTAACTAATATTTTAAATCAAGTGGTAAATTACTCCCATTCAAATTATATTTTATTCTTGATTAGAAGATCATGTCAACGGTGCTAACGTGTCTCAAACATGTCTCACACGGTCTAAACTCCCTTTAAAAAAAAAACCTGTCCTTTGATAACAGGCGTCACCTTCAGAGCCTTCCCGTAGGCTTCAGCATTCCATAAGAATGTCATCACATTGTTTTCCTTCTATAGTATTAACAGTTACGGTATCTTCCTATTTCTGGCAAATAATATTAATTTTATATATGTGCTAGCAACAGGTGTAAATGAAAATAAATTAAAAAAAATTAAAATAAATGTCTTTTAAGTTAAAATAAATCTAAAATAATTTATATATACCGGTACATTATATACAGTCATTAGATATGGCAAATATAATAAAGAGGTAAAGAGGTGAGGAAGGTTGAAAGAATTTTTCATAGATAAAGAATATGATCCTTGGAATTTTAAACCTGGTTTTATTATTTCCTAATTATGTGACCCCGGGCAAAATCACTTAACCTGAATCTCAGTTTCCAAATCTGTGTCAGAGAAATGACAATGATTCTGACCTCATGAGGTCAGTGTGAGGGGTAAATAAGTCTAGCATGTAATCAAAACCTAGTAAAGGCCATTTCAGTTGAAAACAAAGAGCTAACACAATTACAGAGGGAACACACCCTGCATAATGATGAAAAGAAGCCATGAATCCTTTGGCTTTATCCAAGGCACACACTACAAAAGAGAAAAATATTTCACAAAAAAGAAAAACAGGCCTGACCTGTGGTGGCGCAGTGGATAAGACGTCGACCTGGAAATGCTGAGGTCGCCGGTTCGAAACCCTGGGCTTGCCTGGTCAGGGCGCGTGTGGGAGTTGATGCTTCCAGCTCCTCCCCCCTCCTCTCTGTCTCTCTCTCTCCCTCTCTCTCCTCTTTAAAATGAATAAATAAAAATAAAAAATAAAAAAAATAAAAACAAGCCTGACCAGGCGGTGGTGCAGTGGATAGAGCGTCGGACTGGGATGCAGAGGACACAGGTTCGAGACCCCGAGGTTGCCAGCTTGAGGGTGGGCTCATCTGGTTTGAGCAAAGCTCACCAGCTTGGACCCAAGGCTGCTGGCTCGAGCAAGGAGTTACTCTGTCTGCTGTAGTCCCATGGTCAAGGCACATATGAGAAAGTAACCAATGAACAACTAAGGTGTCGCAACAATAAAACTGATGATTGATGCTTCTCATCACTCTCCGTTTCTGTCTGTCTGTCCCTATCTATCCCTTTCTCTGACTCTCTCTCTCTGTCTCTGTAAAAAAAAAGAAAGAAAGAAAGAAAGAAAGAAAAACAAAACAGAGTCAAAACCAGATGCAATACAATTGAACTGAACAGCCCCTAGTGTTTCAAGAAAAACCTCATTCACAGTTACCCAAACAAATCCATTGGCTTATAAATCCAGAGAGCTTTAAACCAAAACCCACACCTCTTTAGAGCTCCTTACATTATTTTTATGGCTATCTAAAGTGTATACACCCAGCAACACCAGGAACACCTATCAGTAAGACTGCTACCAGAATGTCAGATGGTTCACACAGTCTATCAACTCTGCCATTTACTTCAGCTCGGACCAGTTCATTCCAGCAATGTGATGGCTGGCCACTCTATACCACGTACTGTGTGAGAGAGGGCATGAGTACCAAAGAGGGTTGGTACAGCTCATGTGCTCACTCACATTTAGAGTTTCCAGCAGCATTTATTCAGTTGTGTGCTAAGCATTCTATGACAAAGAAAATCCTACTTAATATTCAAGACCATTTTAGTCCTCCATGTGTTTATTGACTGGATTAGCAAACACAGTATGATATGTATTTAACAAACAGTAGGTGCATACTCTGTGGCAGACAGATTGAGGGTCACCGGGATGAAATGATGAGATAATTGGGTTCTAGAAAGTAATCTGATTGGTTCCTTTTAGAACTGCAGCTACAATGCCAGTGGAGCAAAGCTGAGGCAGAGGTGAGTTCCCAGGATTTCAGCAAACATCACTTTCAAATGACCAGCATGTGTACGTCTGGGTCTGGCTTCACTCTCAGGTGTCAAATTCTTTTTGAGCTGGGTCTGAGCTTAGCCTTGGGCATTTCTGGGTATTAAAACAAAGAGTTTGCAACTAGGGTGATTTTTATCGTTTACTTCGTGCCTCAAATACAGTGACAAGATGTTGCCAAACACCAGAAATAGTTTACTTTCTATAATGTATTAATAATATTCTTTTTAAAAAGCTAAGAACTGTATGATTCCATATGTAGGTCGGATACAAAATTGAGACTCATGGACATAGTGCAGTGGTTACCAGGGGGAGGGGAAGGGAGGTGAGGGAAGGGGTGGGGAGAGGGGGAGGGACATAAAGAGAAACAAATATAAGGTGACTGAGGATGATTTGACCTTGAGTGATGGGTATACAGCATAATCGACTGCCCAAATGATATGGAGATGTTTTCTCTAAATCTATGTACTCTGGTTGACCAATGTCACCCTGTTAAATTTAAAAATCTAAATATAAAAATATAGAGAGACGGTAGAGCGTCGGCCTAGTGTGCGGAGGACCCGGGTTCGATTCCCGGCCAGGGCACACAGGAGAAGCACCCATTTGCTTCTCCACCCCTCCAACGCGCTTTCCTCTCTGTCTCTCTCGTCCCCTCCCGCAGCCAAGGCTCCATTGGAGCAAAGATGGCCCGGGCGCTGGGGATGGCTCTGTGGCCTCTGCCCCAGGCGCTAGAGTGGCTCTGGTCGCAACATGGCAACGCCCAGGATGGGCAGAGCATCGCCCCCTGGTGGGCAGAGCGTCGCCCATGGTGGGCGTGCCGGGTGGATCCCGGTCGGGCGCATGCGGGAGTCTGTCTGACTGTCTCTCCCTGTTTCCAGCTTCAGAAAAATGAAAAAAATATATATATATAGAGAGAGAGCCTGACCAGGCAGTGGCGCAGTGGATAGAGTGTTGGACTGGGATGCAGAGGACCCAGGTTCGAGACCCCAAGGTCACCAGCTTGAGAGCGGGCTCATCTGGTTTGAGCAAAGCTCACCAGCTTGGACCCAAGGTCACTGGCTCAAGCAAGGGGTTACTCGGTCTGCTGTAGTCCCACAGTCAAGGAACATATGAGAAAGCAATCAATGAACAACTAAGGTGTTGGTTGCAACGAAAAACTGATGATTGATGCTTCTAATCTCTCTCTGTTCCTGTCTGTCTGTCCCTATCTATCCCTCTCTCTGACTCTGTAAAAAAACAAACAAAAATATAGAGAGAAACATTTTAACAGCAATAAATAAATAAATGAAACCTGACTTAGACTCTAAACTGATTTTCCAGATCCATCTCCATCATCTTTTGAATGAATTGATCCAGGAAAATTGTTTCTAATTTGAAAAGTTTTAAAAGTTCACTCCCATTGGTTTAAAGTGGTAGTCAGTTAGTTTTCTTAATTAGGTCTTCATGGATCTAGCTGGCATGCCTGTCATGACCTCCAAAATGGTTTCCTTCTTTCTGACATTCGGTCCTTCCCCGATCCCCTCGATGCTATTTATCTTTCTATAGCTCTACTCTTTTTTGCCGTTCCCTATCTAAAAACCCTCAATATGACCTTATTATTACTATTTTTCAAGAAAATAGGCAATGATTTTCCAAGTGGCCTTGAACGCCATCTATAGTCTAACATCATTTTGCTTTTCTGTATTTTTCACATACGAAACAATTCTTAATATAGTTACCTCCTCCTTTCTTTCTGGGGGCAACTTTTGGAAGATAATATCCATGTAAATTATCTTATCATATTATGTTACATGAACACAAAAATGCTGAAGATGAAGATTTGCTGGAGGGTTGACAATCTATAAACTTATAGATATTATTAAGTTTATCAATCTATTATAAAACATAGAATTATAGTAGTATAAACAGCAAATACTTATTGAGGCATTATGCAGTTTTCATCTAGCTAAGATGTTCAAACCAATGCAAAAGGAATAGATCTCAGGAACGTCAGAAGGGCAAGAGAAGGAATGTTGCATTTTTAGAATCAGACCTGTGTCTTCTTCAAGTGCCTTTTCCAAACTTGCTTTTCCTCTCTGCCGAAGACAGTCAAATAATTTCCTGTGTCGATAGGACACTTGCAAAGCATTTAAAACAGAACAGTATATAAATTCACACTAAATAATGCATAATGCTTACAGAAATCTGTTTCCCAACTTGCTGCCACCATCATCACATACAAGGAAAATGAGAAGGGCAACCAGAAGTAAAAAAAAGCAGCTGCATGGTGTTTTTTTTTAAAGCTAAGATAGAATAACGTACATTTTTAATGCTGTAGACTTACATGCCATAGCTAGAGGCTGTATTTACTTCATTTAACTCATTTCATTCCCATCGATATGGAGGGCAAGTGAAAGTTTTAGAAGAATAATCAATGTAGTGGGTTCTTGCTTAATCTACTTTTTGATGAAAATGTATAGCAGCACAATGATACATATTAATGAATGAGTTATCAAGATAAGTTCCTGATACACACTTTGATAAGGCCTTATAAAGAGTTCTTTCGTGCCATTGAAACCTGACCTCTAACCTCTGGGAGTGGAACTAAGACCTTCCTAAAAACCTAGAGTGTGATTTTTCATGGTTGACTCATTCACAGAAGAAATATTTACCCAGTACTTATATACATTCCAGGTACCGTGACTAGAATTTGGGATATATGGTGTGTAAAACTGAACACATTCCCTGATCTTATAAAGCGTATACTCCAAGTCAGGAGAGACATATCAATGTATAAAAACCTAAGCAATGTGCGATAAATGAGAAAGAAAATAGTTCTCTAAGAACATAAGACACTAAACCTGCTTGAGCCCAGGGATCAGAGAAAGCATCCTCAAGGAAGGGAAACTTTGGCTGAGATCTGCAAAATGGAAAGTCCCACAGAGAAGGGAAGTGGTTAAGGCTGGTGAGGCACATTGAGTCACAGCCCCATATGCGGTCACACACCAATTCCTGGAACCAGCTTGGCAATGAGGACATTGCCACAGTAATGAAGTAGAAGATCTTGAGACTATCAGGGTGGGTCCAGTGGAATCCCAGGACCCTTGTAAGAGGGACAGGTGGGTTGGAGCAGAAGAGGCAATGTGAAAGCAGGAGAGGGGCCATGGGATGAGGGCAGCACAGTGATGAGATGGCTGACTTCGGGAGGGGGGAGGGACAAAGAGCCCAGCAATGCAAGAATCCCCCAGAAGCTGAAAATGGCAAAGAGAAGGACCCTTCTCCAGAGGGCCCAAAAGATACGCAGCCCTGGCAATACCTTGATTTTTAGGACTTCTGACCTTCAAAACTGCAAGATGATAAATGTCTGCTGTTTGAAGCCAACGAGTTTGTGGCAACCTATTATAGCAACAAGAAAAGGCTAATACAAATGCGTTCTCAAAGGGCAAAAAAATATCCAGGCAATACACCAATCAACCAACCAAACAATAAAACCTCTTTGTGGTAGGACACAACTTTGCATCTTTAAAGAGTTCAAAGAAAGTTAACATTGCTGTAGCATAAACATCTTTGGCCCATGGGAAACAAAAAAGTCAAAACTGAAAAAGATGTAAGAAATTATATATTTTAAAATCTCATTTTATGAGTGAAGATAAAGTATGATTTACTTGAGACCAGAGAATCCAATAGCAGTTTACCAAGTTGTAAGACATTTCCAATTTGGTCTGAACGCAATCCTTTTATCCATTTTGGTCATTTGCGGAATACGCACGACTGCTATGTAGCGGGTTAGGACATGGCGCCTGAGGGTGTATAGGATCGGGAAAGAATAAAACATGGCGGCCGAATCCCTGTCTTCCTTTCCTTTTAATATCAGTGTCCCTCTCACACCTTTAGTACATAGTATGCACCTTGAAAGCAAGCACTGTGTCTTATTCAACCCATATCTTGAACTTGCAAAGTTGTCAGAACGTTTGTTAAGCAGAATTGATGTCGTGTGTTTTAGTTTGAGCATTGAACGTTTATGTGAGGTTCTTAGTGAAATATGGGGAACATAAACTTACTATGAGTATGTATTGGCCTCGATGGGGCGACAAGCTCTGGGAACTACATTAGGAGCATAATGTAATGATGATAATAAGCTTAAATGTGCATCATGTTATATAAGTCTACACACCTTCTGCACAGGTAAGGCCAATCTCAGCATCATCCTAAATCCTCACTATTCATGTCTAGCTCTGATGCAAACTCAGAATGCTTTGACTACAGGTTTTTCCTAATTTAAATGAGAATGTTAATCATAACTGGTAAGGATGGTAATAGATGTCAAATATAGGTAATTCAGTTAGCAATCTGACAAATAGCAAGCATTCAACAATTATTTCTTGAGTGAATAAAATAGTGAATGAATAGTTTGTGTGTGTGTGTGTGTGTGTGTGTGTGTGCGTGCGCCATCTAGCAGAGCAGATGGGAGAGTTCCTATGGGCCTTTATACTGGGAAATGACTCGTACACAAGGCTGTTCAAAGTCCTGGATTCCAAGCCTGGCTCAACCACTACCGCTAAGATCATGCTCTACCCCCCTGCTAACTCTGGAATGTATAATTTTAGGAACTAAGTGACATCGTTACAATATGTATAATTTATGTTCCTATAAAATCTTCATAAAATAAGTGGGATTATAAAAATTATTATTAAATTAATGTAATTATTAAGGAACATTTTATTTGTCTGCACTGTTTTCCCAAAGCTTTAGCATTCTGGTTTAGACACTGCTAACTCTTTGGTCATAAGCTGTTCCTAAGACTCTGTGTTCACCACGAACAATGGGCCCATCCACATTTCAACGGAGCCATACACTTTGATATTGTTTGTTGTACATATACTGCTATTTTCAATTTCTACACTGACAGTCTCTTTGACTGGTATTTTCAACCACACCCATAGAAATCCTTTTTAAGTCAGTTAGAAATGACACAGAAAGGGCTCCTTCCAAGAAGAGACATCTCTCGCTTACAATTTCCCCTTGGTTGTGTCTGGGAGCCTCACGTGTTGACATCTGAGAGCTGAAAGATGCATTTAGCAAGGTTGTGACAAGGCCCTTCAATCCTGTCTGTGCAACTCGGCAAAAGCACGTGACATAAATGCCCAGTGTCTAAATTGTATTGCATAGCAATCTATATTTTGTCAAATTCCAACTAAGACAAGGTGGTGGGGGGGGGGAGAACTGTAGCCCTTGAGGTAAAAACAAGTCTGCTCTATTCTGGGTTCTAGAAATAGATTTTTGAACATGGGACAAATAATTTCTCCTCACTGGGTACTGATGTTCTAATTGGTACAATATAAAACTGGAAAGGTCTGTAGAGATGACTCCATTTAGAAGCTAATCACCTGTGCTTGGGATCCTAGTCCCTCCCAGTGGAAGGCATGTTGATACACAAGAATAGCCCAAACACTGCATTTTGGAGTATTAGCGCCCCAATCTCAAATCTGCCACTCCCCAGTTGTTTAACTTAGTATCCACATTCACTTGTAAATGTAAGAAATGAGGCTGTAAGTGGGGACAATTTACCTATCTCATAAGATTTATGAGGGGATTAAATGAAAAACAGTAAGTCAATGAATAGCAGGGGAACCTGGCAGAATGGCGAACTAAGCTAACAAATCCCTCCAGAAACAAGGTCATGGACGAGTTGAATAATAAGTAGCAACAGTCCAAGATGGGAATGCATATTCGATTTGACAACATCAATCCTTAGGTGGAAGGAAGTCAACAGGAAGTAACAGCACTAACCATGTGAATTAGCATGGTGCTTGTCCTCACACGGAGTGGGCTCTCAGAAGGAGAAAGAGGGAGAGGAAGGCAGAAAAGGGGACTGGGGAGGGGGTTAGGGAAGGGGAAGGGTGGTAGTGCCAATGATGATAATATTTTATAAAGAAACTTTGGGTGTTTTCATACAAAAATCCTGTGTAGACGAGCGCACCATCTTTCATTACAAAACAGATGAGGAAGCCACTTGCTATAAATGAAGATAAACAGACAAAACATATGAGAGGATTCAAATCTCAAGAATCTCTGATAATAGAACTAGTTTTAACACAAAGACTACAAAATAGTATGTTGATCCTAACTATGAAAAATAAAGGATAGAAACCACCAAAATGATTCCACAATAAAGAAGAAACAAATAAGTCATTGAAAGTAAAAATTAGATGCACACAATAAGCCACAGAATAGATCTAGCCGAAGAGAGAAAAATAACAAGGCATAAGATAGATTTGAGTAAATTGTACTCAATATAACATAAAGAAATAAGGGGAAGGAAAGAAAAATATCTTAAAGAAATGGAGGAGGAAATGAAAGTATCCACCATACATCTGAAACAGAATTCCTGAATGGGTGAATAGAGAGAATGGTATAAATGTCATTATTCTAAGTGCAATGGCTCTTAATGTCATAATTTTAAAGCACTAATATATGCATCTTTATGTGTAGAAACGGCACAAAACCCAATCAGACTTTAGAAAAAAAAATGCATGAGATATTTCAGAGTAAAACTTCAAGATGTCAAAGACAAGGGTGATATATCCTTTCTCTCTGGCTGCTTCTGAGCTTACCTAAGAATAATGATCAACAATTTATTAAGAATAACAGCTGCTTTCTCAATGAGGAGACATAAAATGTACTTCCATAGTTAAAATTAGTGGCAAATCAAACTCCCCACGTCGAATTCTGCACCCAGATAAACTATTATATAAGAGTGAGGACAAAACGAGATGTTTTGGGGCAATGAATGAAAAGTTTAACCTTTGCATTCTTTTGTGGGGAAAAAAAATACTATAAAAGTTACTTGAGGAAAAGGGAATGAAAACCTAGAAGAACTGGGATGAGAAAGGCAATGAGATGTACTAAAAAGTACAGCAAAATATTATCATTGATCACACTGGTACACGAGTGTTTGTTACATTATCTTTAGTTGTGTTTGTTTTAAAAAGTATGAAACATATAAAATGTGAATTCTCATCCAGATATTTTCTTAGCTATTAACACTAAATTATATTCTAACTTTATATTCATGTGATAAAATATGAAACATATCCAGAAATTCTAGCTACCTTAAGTCTGTTTAGATCAAGCCATGTGGAGACATGGGTAACAGGACATGCTTACTCATATTAACCAAAATGTATATTAGAAAGCAAAAGACAGGGAGAACGCTAAGCAAGATGGCTGAATACGACTTCCCTAGTTTGCATCCTCCCTTAATAACAAATTGGTATCACTCATGGAGAAAGGTGCATTGTGGGAGCTTTGGGAACCGGCCAGGAGACTGTGAAACTTCAGCGGATTACAAGACCTAGGAGAACCATTCTGGGAAGGCAGGCTCACCTACGTGGCTGCCTTGCTGAGTCTGTTTCCGGCTGCAGACCAGAAACAGCTCTGTTCCTCTGGTGACTGTCACAGCTCTGTTCGCTCAGTTCTAACATCAGCACCATATGCCAAGGGACCCAGGAGGAGTCACGCCCGCTGGTACAGCAGGTAATAGGCACACAGAACTCTGAATGGCTTGTAAACCGGCTCTAGCCTCTATCAGCCATGGTGCAGAAATCCCAGCATGCAAACCAGCTAAAATCAGACTGCGGCCTGGGAGAGGACCCTGTAATTAGCTCCAGCCCATCCCAGCCACATCAGTGCGGAGCCCTGCTGGCACAGAGATCCTGCAGGAGACACTTGCATCTGTGTCCTCAGGGATCCTGAAGAGCCCTCCTCTAAACAGCTGCAGCTCCCTCACAGCCACGGCCTGCCAGCAGTGCTGGGAGTCCAGTTTCCCGGCAGGGGACATGTTTTTCTTCTGTGTCTCCCTGGCTTCAGCAGTGGCCTTACACTCAGCTCTTGTACCTCTAGCCACGGTCAGGAAGCAGTCCCTTTGACTCAGGGCTCTTTCAGGAGACATACCCGTTCTCAGAGCTGGGTCTAGACACCCCCAGGCATGGTTATAGAACCAGAAACAGCTCTTAATAACAATACTGTATTATAGACATCAAAGTTGCCAAGAGAAAATCTTAAAAGTTCTCACTACTTGTTAATATATCAAACACAAAAAAAAATCACAATTTTGTTTTGTTTGTTTTTATGGTGGGAACATTTCAACATCTCTCCACTTTCTCATGAGATTAGATACAGGATGGCACGGGACAGGAAATACAACAGCTACTGCATTATAATCTCCCTGGGAGGCCAAGCAGGTGCCGCCATGTTTAGTTTTCCTTCTCCTTTCCCCACGAGGGGGTGTGTGGCTTCCGCATGTGAAGCCAAAGTGGATCACCTTGAACCAAAGAGCCACAGCCGTGATATTCCATCAGTTTTTTATATTACTGCAGTCATAAAAACCAAGGACCGAAGGCCAAGTCACAGCTAGTTTCCCCAGGGAAGACATTGTCCAACAGACCAGGGTGTTCACAGTAAACAAGACCAATGCACACTTCCACAGTAACCTTTGTATGTTCCAAAGAATGACTACTGGGAGAAGACGGACCCAAGGCCGTTTTTCCATGCACACTGAAGTCAACTCCTATCCAATGTTTTTTATTTCTCTTTTAAAACTCACACATACAGGAGGTGCAATAAGAACAATCTTGGACCTAGAAAAATATTACCATAGCCTACAAGACCAGACCAGAATAGATAATTTGACTTTGCTGCAATAGTTAATGATTTTTTTCCAATTGGTTAGGAAAAAGGAAATGGAATTTTGTATCAGAATTCTACATTCTTTGGGTTATGGTTTATTGTGCTTAATGATTAATATTTATTTGTCTAGGAAAATACTGTACTCTGTATTATTCTGATACTATAATATGGCTTTAATAATTCTTGTCAATCTATTTCTCATCTTATGCATTTCTAAGTTCCAAGGTTGAAAACCCTGCAGACAGTCTACTATATGTAACAGAAATGAGTAAACAACACTGTATGAGCCATGTACGTAAGGCCAGTACTTGTAGTTCTCATTCACGCCTCTCTTTCTAACACCCAGTTGAGTGCCAAGACCATAGTCAGTATCCAAGGGTGATTAAAGAAATAGCATTATATGTATATAACTTTAAGGTCTTTGGATTTGGGTGGGGGTGCGAAACATCAAATGAGGTAATCTTAGTGAAAACAGCTAGCCTAAAGCCTGGCACCTGGTGGATGTATTAGTTTCCTAGCAATAGTGTGACAAAGAACATAACACAGGAGAAATCTATCATCTCACTGTTCGGGAAGACAGAAGTATGGAATCAAGGTGTTGGCAGAATTGGTTCCTTCTTTAGGGCTCAGGGGGAGGACCTGCCCAGGGTTTCTCCTGGCTCCCAGTGGTGACTGACAATCCTTAGCATTCCTCTGTTTACAGTTGCCTAACTTCAGGGTCTGACTTTGCACCAATATGTGTGCCTGCGTCTCTTTTTCTCCTGTTATGAGGACACCGGTCATGATGGATTAAAGACCCAGCCTACTCCAAAGTGACTTCCTCTTAACATAATGACATGGGACTCCAACAACCCTATTTCCAACAAATAAGGTCACATAGTGAGGTTTGGGGAAGCACGCGGATTTTGGACGAACACTCTAACTCAGTTCAGCAGATGATCAGCAATATGAAAAATAATGTCACTTCCAAGCAATGAGATGCATGCCCATTAAAACAGAGCATGATTATATACTGACTTGATGAACATAACACTGTCATTCACAAAACTCTACAGCAGTGGTCCCCAAACCCCAGGCCGCGGACCGGTACCAGTCCGTGGGCCATTTGGTATCGGTCCACAGAGAAGGAATAAATAACTTACGTTATTTCCGTTTTGTTTATATCTAAGTATAAACGATGTTTATTTTTAAAAAATGACCAGATTCCCTCTGTTACATCTGTCTAAGACTCACTCTTGATATTTGTCTCGGTCACATGATACATTTATCCATCCCACCCTAAAGGCTGGTCCGTGAAAATATTTTCTGACATTAAACCGGTCCATGGCCCAAAAAAGGTAGACCACTGGTCTACAGAACAAGTGGAAGTCCTAAAATGCAACATGGGTCTTCAGTCCTGCTGGACTGATGTCCGCTGCCTCTGGTGGAGTTTAGTGTTTCCATCTGCCTGGGTCTTTAGAAAAGGACACCGACCCAGTTCTAGCCATGATGAAACCTGTCAGCACTAATGTAGCCCAGAGAATGTTTAATCTGTTTTTTCAATTATAGTTGACATACAATTTTATATCAGTTTCAGGTATGCAACATAATGATTTGACACTTACATACCTTACGAAAAGATCTCCACACTAGGTCAAGTAACCATTGTCACTCTACAAGGTTATTACAGTATAATTGACTATATTTCTTACACTGTACACTACATTACCATGATGCATTTATTTTATAACTGAATTTTGTACTTCTTAATCCCTTTTACCTTCTTCATCCATCTAGACAATCATCAGTTTGTTCTCTGTGTATATGAGCCTGTTTCTGTCTCAATTTGTTGTGGTTTTTTTTTTTTTACTTTTTATTTTTCAGGTATGCTTTTCTTTAAAAATTTTTTTGTCTAATTTACTAGGGTGACACTAGTCACCATAATTATACAGGTTTCAGGTTTAGATTCCACATACAAATGAAATCATGCTATTTGTCTTTCTCTGTCTGACTTATTTCACTTAGCATAATAACATCCATATTGTCACAAATGGAAAGATTTCATTATTTTTTATGGCTGAGTACTATTCCATCGTTTGTATGTGTATGATATATATATATATATATTTTTTTTTTCTTTATCCATGTATTTATTGATGGACACTTAGGTTGTTTCTATATCTTGGCTATTCTTTTCAAATTAGAGTTTTCATTTTGTTTGAGTAAATAGCCCAATGTGGAGTTGCTGGGTCCTATGATAGTTCTATTTTTAGTGTTTTGATGAACCCTCATAGTGCTTTCTATAGTGGCTGCACCAGTCTGCACTCCACCAACACTGCATGAGGGTTCCCTTTTGTCTACATCCTTGTCAACACTTGTTATGTTTATCGGGGATACTAAATGATAATCCCATTATCTTAAATGCTAGTGAGAATGAAAGGATATTATTTCCAACTCACTCTCTCCTTCCACCCTCTCCTAAATATCTTCATCATTATTTTTTTCACTGTTTATCATGGGGAATATTATCCCAAATATCGCCATGACCCACATTTCTGAATTCACTGAGAAGTCTGTGCAAATGTGACATCATCAGGTTGGACTGCTTTCTATGTCGTCACATATTTATATCAACCTGCCATTCATTATTTTATATTTATTTTCAAAATACGAAACATCATGTGTCTGCTTATTTATGTGTTCTGTATTGTTTATTCATTACTTGTCAGCCCCACAAGAATGCAAATATTCAAACATGCATATGTACAAACAAATATTACACGTAAATAAATAGTAGGCATTTTGTAGACGTTGCCTTGGGAATACACAAATGAATGCAGAGACTACATTGTGGCAAATCTTGTTTTCTAAGCATGTCTATGAGTTTAAAATGGGCTTTATAGTAGGCAAAACAAAAATACTGAAACTTGTTTAGACAGTCATTTGGATATTATAGAATTTTCAGAGTCATGACAGATACTATTTCATTCAGCCTAAATAATTTCATAGGATACAGGCTTTTAATGTATTTATTATGAACACATATTATTAATAAGGGGGCTTTGTTTGCAAAACATATTGACTCTTTCTCAGTAATTGTTTGCCACTGTTAATTAACTGATTAATCTGACTCAATTACTGGACAAAGCAATGCAGAAACTTTTATATATACTTGGAACAAATGCAGGAAGTCCAAACTATAACATAGATTGGGCTGTGACCAGGGTGGTTGGCTGGCTTACATATGGTTACGTGTATTTTTCTCCCCCTCTAAGACCAAAGGTTTCAGATAACTTAATCCAGGTGTATAAATTTAAAAATAAAATAATTTCAGTCTCTCTCCGCCCGTGATTACCCGCCAAGCACAGAAGACAGCGGAAGTCTCGCGAGGACCGCTGCGGCTGGGTGCAGCTGGGATGGCACCGTTGAGGTGTCTGGGGAGGTGATGTGAGAGTAATCAGGCCTGCCCCGCGAGGCCGAAGCATAAGGAATATTAACAGCTGGGAAGCCGCATGGAAGGAGGAGACAGTGATTTTGTCTCTGACATGTGCCTGAATGCTATTAGTGTCGCGTTTACGGAAAGCAGGCCTTATCCCAGGTGCAGAAAGAGAGGAAGCAATGGGACTGTTTTAAATGTATGTGGCGACTCGGGACTTGCCTTGTCTGTCATGTTCACTTGACCTTGCACTAGTCATTGAACTTTATAGGTAAGCAGAGCAGCAGCTATTTACCTAAATTAGAGATAGATAAATTAGGTCTCAGAAGACTGTGATGAGAACCTATTTAAATATATATTTTAATTAAAAAATAAATAAACATAAAGTACCTAACTAATGCAATGTGTCACTGCCAGAAAGAGCAGACAAAAATGGCCAGTTGTATAGCCTTTGAATGCAGACAAACCCTTATCTTTGAATAGCAGTCTCCCTTTTTTCCTATTTTTTTAAATGAATGCATTAAAATAATTGCCTTTAAATTACTGATTATGTGGAGAAAATATTCTGTAAATGCTCATTGAATACATACTATGGGTTATATATGTTCAGATAGACAGGAATGACAAAGATTAATAAAATACAGTCTTTGTCCCAGAGAAGCTAAAAATCCAGTGGCAAAATCCACTACAGGCAGAGAATTTGACAGTTGGCAGCTGTATCAAGAACTGGGAACACAGGTGACATCCTAACCAAGTCTGTGACTTCATCAAGGCTCCCTGGTGGAGGTGATGTCAGAGCTACATCTTGAACAATTTGTAGGATTTAATCATATGGGATGCTGTCTTGGGCACCAGCTTATTTCAGGGGGGGGGGGGGGAGAACTGAAATCTGAGGTTTGAAAAAAAAAAAACAGTAGGAGAAAAATTGTCCTAAAATAGAACCAAGGGATGACTCTTTATTCGATTAGTTCACGGCATGGTGTAGAATGCGAGAGAGGAGAGCTCTAAAGCACCCTACACCCTTAACAAGAAACCACGGGCAAAGCTCTCTGGGCAGGCCTCTAATCCTACTGAGCCAGCCAGGAGCAGTAGGGTGGCTGGTAGGCGGCGCAGAGGGTGGCGATCCGCCAGGAGGACACCCCGTGAGTGCTGCACGCTTCAGGAAACTTAATCGTCTAACCTCCTTCATTACTCACGCAATCACTGGCTGTCAATACTCCAGCCACAGCCTCCCTGACTACTGCGGTTTAGGATCCTGTCAATCTTCCCCAGCGATTTCGCCAGCCAGACTCACTCAGAGCTATTTACAGGCAGTATTATCTCTGCTGATGACATTACACCATTCGGACGGCCCAGAAATAGAAACATGAAACTCATTCCAGCCCTTTCGTTCTGGAGCTCCCTTTGCAACAGGCAAAGGTTCCCCCTCGCAATGAATAAGCACCAGGGGTAGAAATGCAGCCCTGTACTTTGGTGAAAAGCCAGAAGAGAGCTGCCTTTTGTTCTTCCCAGGAAGATCTGCGCCGTGATCGCGTAATGATATCGTTATAGCCAGGATATTGACCAAGCACCCTTAGTGACTATCTCGCTCCGCATTAGACTCTCTGTCTCGTATCAGGGATCTTCATAGCAACGCCATGAATTCATTACTGTCCCTCTTTGCTAAGAAAATGTGCTCAGAGGAGTTCAGAAAACTGTCCAAGCAGACACTTCTAGTGACTGAGAAGCGTAATTGCAACCAGGTGTGCGGGTTGGCACAGCCCTTATATGTTCCACTTGTAAATGGATTCTCAGTAAATTCTCCAGATGCTAATTACTGACATGGAGAGAAAAGTCCTGCGAGGTCACTGACTTTCAGAACTAGAGGTAAACTGGCCTTTCTCTGGAAAGAGTGATAAATTATCTTCAGAGAGTCCTTAGAAAATAAGAATGTTCCGTTATCATACATAAAAGATATTTGTGACTTAAAGCACCCACAGAATCTACATTGCTCCTGGAAAGTAAAGCGAGTTAACACCTTCATGCTAATTTCTCCAAATATCCCCTTCCAAATACTCACTCTCCGGGGTGCCGGGTTGATGGCGGGTATTCCGCCTCTTTGTACTATCCTAAGGCCAATGTAAAGACAGCCCGTTCTTACCAGATTATTGCCCTTTCTCAGCCCCAGTGCCAGGTACCCTTCCATTATTCTAATCCCTTGGTTAATAATCTCACATGCTCCCATCAACTACAGAGATGCTCCCACCAGGATACCGGTCATCATTCTCTCTCTCTCTCTCTCTCTCTCTCTCTCTCTCTCTCTCTCTCTCTCCTTCTCTCTCCCACAGCCAATCATTTACCCTGTGGAGTCATTTCTACATCCCTCATAATTCTAGAATACACGTACTTCTCATGTCCCCCATCCTGAACCTTTTTAACCCATTCCCTCCCTCACTGTTGTCATCTTGAACTGCTGAGAAGACTTGAACTCCATTTTTCAGCTCCTGCCTCTCTGTGTCCCCGTTCAGCCCGCCTCCCCCTGCAGCAGAAAGTGCCTGTCAGATGCCAGCCTTGTGCGTGTGCCACTCTCTATCCTTACGGTACATTCCAAGCTCCTCAGCCGACCAGCGTGGTCGCGTTCACCTCACTGCCCCGTAGCCAGCTTCCTCCTCTTCCAGTTGCAGACACGCCAACTGCAGGGGTACCTGACGCAGGTGCAGTTTCTGGAAGGTGCCATCGCTTCCCTCCTATGTGCGTGCCACTCGACACCGGGCTTTCTCAGCCTGCAAATACCTCTTCTTTGACCGATTTCTGGTTGAACTTAGAACTTCTTTTTCATAGCAGTTCACTGAATCTTTTTTGCATGAGGCTTCCTTTCTTTTTAAAAAGTTTTTAAAAATTTAAAAATTAAGAGTTGACATTCAATACTATATTAGTTTCAGGTGTACAGCACAGTAGTTAAATATTTATTTATTTATTTATTTATTTATTTATTTATTTATTTATTTTTCTTTTTCTTTCTGAAGCTGGAAATGGGGAGAGACAGTCAGACAGACTCTCGCATGCGCCCGACCGGGATCCATCCGGCACGCCCACCAGGGGCGACGCTCTGCCCACCAGGGGGCGATGCTCTGCCCCTCTGGGGGGGTCACTCTGCCGCGACCAGAGCCACTCCAGCGCCTGGGGCAGAGGCCAAGGAGCCATCCCCAGCGCCCGGGCCATCTTTTGTTCCAATGGAGCCTTGGCTGCGGGAGGGGAAGAGAGAGACAGAGAGGAGGGAGGGGGGGCGGGGGTGGAGAAGCAGATGGGCGCTTCTCCTATGTGCCCTGGCCGGGAATCGAACCCGGGTCCCCCGCACGCCAGGCCGACGCTCTACCGCTGAGCCAACCGGCCAGGGCCAGTAGTTAAATATTTAAATAACCTATGAAGTGATACCCACCGACGCCATACATAATTATTACAATATTATTGACCACACACCCTATGCTGTGTTTTCCAGTCCGATGACTATTTTGTTACTACATATTTGTGCTTCTCAATCCCATACTTTTTTTCACCTGGTCCCCAACCCCTCCCATCTGGTAATCATCAGTTTATTCTCTGTATCTATGAGTCTGTGTTCATTTGTTTTTTTTATTAGGAGATTCCACATAAAATTGAAATCATATTGTGTTTATCTATCTCTGATTTATTTCAACTAGCATAACACCCTCTGGATCCATCCATGTGGTTGCAAATGGTAAAATTTCATTCTTTTTTAATGGCTAAGTAATATTCCATTGTGTGTGTGTATATATGGGGGACATGAGAAGTACGTGTATTCTAGAATTATGAGGGATGTAGAAATGACTCCACAGGGTAAATGATTGGCTGTGGGAACGAGAAGGAGAGAGAGAGAGAGAGAGAGAGAGAATGATGACCGGTATCCTGGTGGGAGCATCTCTGTAGTTGGTGGGGGCATGTGAGATTATTAACCAAGGGATTAGAATAATGGAAGGGTACCTGGCACTGGGGCTGAGAAAGAGGATATATATATATATATATATATATATATATAGAGAGAGAGAGAGAGAGAGAGAGAGGATGTGGTACATAGACACACCGAGCCTTCTTTTCTTTCATAAATAGGTTAAGATGCTCCTTTTCTATATCCTCATAGCACCATTCATTCATTCAGCCATTTATTAAATCAACAAATATATGTAGGAAACCCAGAAGATACCAGCACTCTTCTATACACTGGTGTTTGTCAATAAAATATATTTCCTACTCTCAATAAACAAAAAGATACATAAGTATGATAGTTTTTCTATCAACTACTTTAAAAACTATACAACAAAGTAATAAGAATGAACACCAAGGGAAAATGGCTTCATATTGGGTGCCAGGAATATTGCCTCTGAGGAAGTAAGGTTTGCACTGAGATCTGACGATGAGAAAAGAGCCTGCCACATTAAGGACTGAGGAGCAGTTCTCCAGGTAGAAGGGACAGCAAGAACAAAAGCTCTGAGATGACAATGAGCTTGACAACCTAAAGGAAGAGATAGAGAACCGGCATAGACTTCTTCTACTGATATGCCCCACACTGATTGTTTCATAATTAGATAAGAATTCATAAGCTCCTTGGTTCTCTATTCTGATTTCAAAATCTCCGAAGCCAGTACACTGATTGCCTATAATTATTAGGTACATAACAATATTTATTGGAAAAAAAATGGAATGAGTGTTTATATCCTCTTCTATGGGGATATATATTTATAGCTCCTTCTATGAGTGAGTGCCTTCAGGTTCAGGACCATACTTACATTGCATTCGGAGTGACTGTGACCAAAGTTGACACAAAGATGGTACCCAGTAAACATTAAAAAAAAAATGACTAGATAAGTGAATGAATGATGTGAACATAATTGAAACATGAAATCTTCTTGGCTGTGATGTTATAATTCTATCACCTCATCTCTAAATCATGCCATAGGCCCTTAATCAGGCTTCCCCTTCCAAGAGTGGGGGAATAAAACGAGAAACTACCATGCTCATTACCCTTGGTCCTATTCTCACTTCACTGACCAAGTTCATGGTCTCCTACCCTAGCGAGTCTGTTGTTTGGGATTATTTGTACTTCTAGGTGGCACTGCCAAGAATTTCGGGGCCCTGTGCTATGAACTGGTTAATGGCTAATCCCAAGTTTCCTTTGCTGTCATGGAAATAAATGGTACCGGCTGCGGACAAGACCACAAGAGGAGTGAATTAACAGCAAGGGGCAAGAGAAAACTTGTGTTGCATGGTCTACTAAATTCCCAGTGTTGGCATGTGGATTTACTTGAAGAAAAAAAAATAGCATCAGGAGTCTAGTGTTTATAATTACAATGATAACACTGTTATTGTATAAAAAATGTGCAATTATAACCAGCTAACAAAGGGATAAAATTATCGCTTTGAATCATTCATTTCTTCACCCCCGTTTTCTGCCTGTGTTCTTGGCCCTAGTCCTATATTTAGTCTAATGTAGTGACAGATCAGGAGGCGTGCTTTTGAGAGATGTGATCTTCAGTTTTCTTTTATCGACAGATGGGAATAATGAAACCCAGGGTGAGGAGTTAGCATAACCAAGATTACATAATGACCGACTGAAGGATGGAATCCTTATTCCACTATGTTGCCTCTGGTTTGTAATCCAGTTTCTTTAGCCGTCCAGTGGGGATTCCAACAGAAGTATGGTGAGGACTAGGAATCCAGAGGAATCAATACAGTATCCCTGTGTGTAATGACAACTTAGCTTTAAGTTAACTGAAGATTCTCCTGTTCAGAAATTCTCCCCTTGGGCTCTTACATGGGGACCAGTCTTGCTCCTAATTATTCCTAGAACACCCAATCATAGGGCACTGCACTTTGGCACTTTGGTACCAAATAAACATTACTGATGATGATCTTGTTCTTCTACCCGAATTCTCCAGTACTATTAATCATAAATTTGAGACATGATCACATCATTCCCACCTCTATCCTGCAGTCACCAGGGGGGCGGTTTCCCCGGCGAATGCTAAGCAGGCAGGATGCCATTTCTGGGTAATTCTAGAGTTCATCTTCCTCAGAGTCGTCAGGGGTGTGCTTTTGCACTGATCAGATGCTGATGTTAAAAGTTCCACTCACTCTCCCGCACATCCCCCTGTCATCCCAGATGTCACCCACCTTCTTGATATCAGGAAACATGGAAAGGACAGAGAAGACAACTGGAGAAAAACGCAATTTGGCCTCCACTGTATTCCAGCCATTGGACTAGACAACTTATCTGAAGGTGTTGTGTGTATCACAGGAAAATTATTCTGTATCCCCAGTTATAACAGTTATGTAAGACTTAAGGTTCAGAAAAAACTAACTGTCATGCTCAAGGTAAGACATCTTTACTGTATCAAAGTCACTGCCCCGAGGCGCCCTCTTAAAGCATTGGTAAATGTGTTTAATGGTCTTTGGACCTTAGAAAACAGCTGATAAAAACATTAAAAGACAACATGCCAAATAGAGAAGATAGACAACAATGGCCTTTTAATGCCTTATATTTTCTCAATGCTTTGGCATCTTTGCAACTGCTGACATTCAGTGTTGAGTAATTAGTTACAAATCTGAGATATTTTTTTTTTTTTTTTTTTTTTTTTTTTTTTACAGAGGCAGAGATAGACAGGGACAGACAGACAGGAACGAAGAGAGATGAGAAGCATCAATCATCAGTTTCTCGTTGCGCGTTGCGACTTCTTAGTTGTTCATTGATTGCTTTCTCATATGTGCCTTGACCATGGGCCTTCAGCAGACCGAGTAACCCCCTGCTGGAGCCAGCAACCTTGGGTCCAAGCTGGTGAGCTCTTTGCTCAAGCCAGATGAGCCCGCGCTCAAGCTGGCGACCTCGGGGTCTCGAACCTGGGTCCTTCTGCATCCCAGTCCGACGCTCTATCCACTGCGCCACCACCTGGTCAGGCCAAATCTGAGATATTTTGATGACAGAATGCTATACATTTTTGGTAAACATCTGCCACTGTTTATCTTTCATAATTTCCTATTCCCTGTGTTAATTTAATCTTAAAAATATTCCTTTCACCTCTTGTTAACCTTTTCTAGGATGCCCTGAGTATAACCTATGTTAATTTTCTTTATCATTCTTTGAATAAATATCACTCTTTTTACATAACAATTTAAAGAGTAAAATGATCTTCGTATAAAGGAAATGCTGTAACTGTTGAAAAGATGAAGTCTTAGCAGACAGGATAAAGAAGAAAATATGGGAGTCTAAAGATTGTTTAGCACTGGAATTCTAGCTTTCATTTATTTCCTACATGCATTTCTCAAGTATGTGTGGACCATTTACTGTGTTCCAGGTCATAGGTAAGAGAATCAAGAAGTAGAGGCCCTGGCCGGATGGCTCAGTGGTAGTGTCAGCCCAGTGTGTGAATGTCCTGGGCTTGATTCCCAGTCAGGGCACAAAGGAGAGGTACTCATCTGCTTCTCCACCCCTCCCCTCTCATCTCTCTCTCACTCTCTCTCTCTCTCTCTTTTCCTCTCCTGCAGCAATGGCTCAATTGGTGCAAGTTGGCCCTGGGTGCTGAGGATGGCTTCATGGCCTCTGCCATAGGCACTATGAGGAACTCGGTGGCTGAGCAACAAAGCAACACCCCAGATGGGCAAAGCATTGCCCCCTAGTGGGCTTTCTGGGTGGATCTCAGTTGGGGTGCATGTGGGAGTCTGTCTCTCTGCCTCCCCTCCTCTCAGTGAATAAAAAAATAAAATAATAAAATAAAAGCTATGAACATGAAAAAAAAAGTAGAGTAGATTTATCTCTTGCCCTCAATGGGCTTACCATATAGTAGGAGAACCATGAAAATATACAAGTCAATAAATATTCTCAGTGGCTTAAAAAAAGCTTTTTCCTTTGCTTACCATGTTGGCTTATGTTACTGTATTTCTTTTTACCATCTACAAATTATTGTGTGTGTTTGGCTGGATTTCCTTGCATCACCTACTGCTTGAGCTACTCTGAAGCATCTGTTCCAATCCCAGATACTTTTCTTGTTTTGTTTTGTTTTCTTTTTGTCTCTCATCTAAAGCATCCTTCCCACTCCCAAATAGTTTCTCTTTTTTGGCTTTCATTCCCAACTCTTCCAAATTACCTCTTTCTTTTTTTATTAATTATTTAGTGAAAGGAGGGGAGGCAGAGGGACTCTCACATGCCCCCCCCTCCAACTAGGATCCACCAGGCAAGCCCTCAGGGGGCAATGCTTGCTCCGTTGGTCAGCAACCAAGCTCTTCTTAACACCTGAGGTGGAGGCCATGGAGCCATCCTCTATGTCCTGAGCCAACTTTCTCCAATCGAGCCATGGCTGCAGGAGAGAGGAGTGAGAGAGAGAGAGAGAGTGAAGCTAGAGGGGGAAGGGTAGAGAAGCAGATGGGCACTTCTCTTGTGTGCCCTGACCAGAAATCAAACCAGGGACATCCATATGGTTGGCGAATGCTCTACCACTAAGCCAACTGGCCAGGGCCCAAACGACCTCTGTCTTGATGGCTGTTTGCTGAGCCAGAACAAAACTTTGGCAATGGCACAGTTTTACCAAAAGCTGACTTTAGATTGAATTTCTGCTTCAAGACCTCAGACTCTGGCTTCCCAGACAATGTCTGAGTTTTAAGCCAAAAGACAGACAAGCAGTGAAACAGTTGAGTCTTCTGTCGTTCCACTGTTGTGACTCTTCTGACCTTGGATTCTAGGTGGTTGTTTGATAAATGACAATGAACCACGTTTGGTGGCAGGATGGAGGGCAGAGGAATATGGAAAGGGGCTGAGGGACAGGTGAATGCTTCTAGACCCTACAGGGGTCTCTGCAACAGATAACACTCAGGGCAGGGAATGGAGATATGTCGTCATGGTACTTGAGGTGAAATGTTACTAACAGGAGAAAAGTAGCAGCCAGCCTAATAACTGGCCACCTCAGTCTTGGCTAAAGTCAGATACAATGCCACCAGTGTCTTGAGGCACTGGAAATGTCTGGTATGCCTGTCTTCATGAAAATTTTTCAATGAGTAAATCTATGCTTTAAAATTCAGATAATCAATGACTTTATTCCCTCACATACATTTAACCTAAGAGCACTGGCCAGGTAGCTCAGTTGGTTAGAGCAGCATCCATATATACCAAGGTTGTGGGTTCAATCCCCGATCAAGGCACATACTAAAAACAACCAGTGAATACAAAAATAAACGCAACAACAAATCCGCGTTTCTCTCTATCTCTTTCCCTTCTTCTCTGATTCTCTAAAATCAATCAATAAAATAAAAATATATTTAACTATAGAATATATTTAAACATGCTCCTGTGCCAAAGAAAATAAGTGGTTTAAAACCAATGAAAGTCATAACTAGACGTGCAGTTGAGGCAAGAGACTGTTCACTATTGTATTTTAAATACCCATCATAGTGATTGACATCTGAAAGGTATTTGATGCAATTAGCTGCATACAATAAATAACCTTTAAGTCAGTATAAAATCCGGGGGTCAGACATAACTTGAAAGCTAGAATGTGAGGGCTGGAAGAAACATTTGAGATAGCCAAGTAGTAGGAATGTGTGTGTATTGTATCCAGCTTTTCAAGGTCCATAAAGTAAGAATGACTGCGTCTTCAGCGCCAGGAGAGAAAGAGTGCGGGATGTGATTAACGAAGTCTGCTCTGGGCACCAGAAGAGCAAGTTGGAGTGTTAGTGTGATGTGTTGGCTCTTCCTAATTCTTGACTTTCACCACCACTTTAAAGGTCTGAAAGTAAAATAATTATTTTTCTGAGTTCACATAAGCATCCAGAGCATCAATTAGAATTTAGGGGATCTTTTTTGGACCATTTTGCTTTAAAGCTAATGGCTGAGGTCGAAAGGGAAATTAAAGGGAGATAATACGAGTGTCTACTTAGCAGGTCTGTGATAGAACTGGTCACAATGAGTGTAAAAGCGCTGGTGTGAAGTCAGAACTCACTGTTATCAGGAATGAAACACAGACTGTGGCTGCAAGGATTTTCCAAGTCAGAAAAATATGGTTGACATGAAGTCACGTGAGATAAACTGTACCATTACTTTTTTAGGACTATTGAACAGGAGTGGAATCTTGGCTAAAATACCCTGGAAAAATGTGTCATCTACTCTTCCATTGTCTGCATAGAGGAAAAGGACTTTGGTTAAAACTCACTGAAACAGAACAGCCGAGGAAGTCCATTGCCACAAAGCACGACAACACTGAGGAGGACAAAAGGATTGGGCTGCTTCTCCAAGGTTTGGGCGGAGAGCAGTGTCCCAAATCTGGTGACTGAGCCTGACTACAAAGAGTGTGGTCCCAGCCAGAAGACAGGTACAATTTGGAGAAATGCATTAACTGCTATGAATAGTTCTTGAAGTTTCTCTGTGGTTTCACTGAGCAAGTAATCTAAAGACATTTCTGAGACTTAGAATCTGTAACCAAACCCATGAAAGCCTACAGCTAGAGCAAAAGGGAAGTCTTGTTGAACTAGGACCTAAACTGGGCATAAAGAAAGAAAAAATACGTGCTTTGGTATAGATGACGCTAAGCCATGCGTGATGTAGTATTGTGAATATACTGATGCGTGTGCTGTCAAAAAGGAAGGTGACTGAAAGAAGGTGTCCCCTTTTCTTGTATGTCCCACTGTGATATCAGGATGTCTCATTAATCCACAGACCATCATCAGATTTAATTTTCTCAGTCGTGGTGATAAATTCATCACAAGAAATTGGAAAAATCTATTACCCACAGATGTTAAATTTCTAAGGCTACTAATTAGATAGGGTTAAAGAGTTTCCTTTGCCCAGTAGCTAAACATAAAAGGAAGGTACTAAATGCATTATCGGGTTTTTCTTAACATTTCCTTTTTGGCATCAGAGAAAATTCAACACATACATTAAAAATTAGGAGGGTTTTCTTTAGTTAAAATAGCTACAGTCTACCCTGGTGGGCATGCCGGGTGGATCCCGGTCGGGCGCATGCGGGAGTCTGTCTGTCTCTCCCCATTTCCAACTTCAGAAAAATGCAAAATAAATAAATAAATAAATAAATAAATAAATAAATAGCTACAGTCTATGTCCACATACTTTTTTTTTCTTTTTTTCTTTTTTTTTTTTTTGGTATTGTTTTGAAGTTAGAAGCGGGGAGGCAGTCAGACAGACTCCCACATGAACCAGACCAGGATCTACCCGGCATGCCAACCAGGGGGCAACGCTCTGCCCATCTGGGGCATTGCTCCACTGCGGCCGGAGCCACTCTAGCACCTGAGGCCATGGAACTGTCCTCAGCACCTGGGCCAACTTTGCTCCAATGGACCTTGGCTTCAGGAGGGGAAGAGAGAGACAGAGAGGAAGGAGAGGGGGAGGGGTGGAGCAGATGGGCTCTTCTCCTGTGTGCCCTGACAGGGAATCAAACCTGGGACTTCCACATGCTAGGCCAACATTCTACTGCTGAGCCAACTGGCCAGGGCCTATGTCCACATACTCTTGATCCTCAAAGTTGTTCAGATTTCAGATTAAATATAATTTCACCATATACTAGCTAGAGTAGATTTCAACAAGGCACTTCTACTTGCTAAGCTTCAGTTTCCTCATTTGCAAAATGAGGTTAACATTATTTGTCATGACTTATTCATGGGACTTTTGCAGAGGCACAGGAGATAATGTATGAAAAAATAATAATTGTGGGCAATAAAGCCCGACATAAATGAAACAATTAAATAATGATTTATAGTGAGCACTTAGATTTTCAATTTCTATGTTGATCTCTATATCTATTTAATGCACATCTGTTCCAGACCAGGCTATCCAACCAATACACACAAACATTTGCTTAATTCTCTGCATCTGACATATAACTTCATTAATACCAGAATGCTCACTTTTAGTTATTTGCCCAAGAGTAACCTGGAATTTCAACCCATATCTCCCAACATAAAGCCTATCACCTCTTTTCCCGGAATCCAGATCATACTGTATGTGTTGTGGTAGCAGATCTCAAAGACTGGGAGTTGCTGGCTACAGCCATAAGGAATTAGACTCCTACATGTTTTAGTATAACCTGTCTATCTTTCAGTTCTGTTGTAAAACCCTTCTGACCCCACTGAGTGATACTCGAGGGCCAGGCCCTATTTCTAAACCCAAACTGCAAGAGAAGTGCTGACTAAGAGTAGACCAAGGGCAGAAATGTTTAGGAATGATTTTCTTGGTTGCGCTCTAGACGCAGTGAACCCGACCGTGTTCCGGTGTTTCTTGCATTTCAGAGCCAGTGTTTATACATGGAAATCTTGGAATGCTCTTGTTTGCTTTTCATCTGTTGCAGTTTTTCCAGGAGAAACACCACACTGTCTTCCAAAAACAAGTAAAACGCCTGAGATTATGTTAATTTTAATTATATCTCACCACCTGTTGAGAGGACAAACCGCTTTCGGTGACTAGACAGTTGTTTTGTGGTAACATCAGAAGGTAGGTTTTGTCACAAGTGTAATGGTCTACCCATCAGATCAGAATGATTTTCCTGGATTTGAATGCTAAACCACAAAAAGCCTCCAAGTTTGGTAGTTAAGTGCCTTATGCCCCTACCCCAACTTTCAGTCCTGTCTTCTGGGATGGGATTTGCACTGTATTCAGAAGGGAAGCACATGATTGACTCCTAGCCAATCAGAGCATGGCGATCTGCAAACTGCAGTGATTGGTTCAGATATGGGCATGTCACCCAATGACAACCAATGAAATTTACTAAAATATTATCCTTGAATTCATAGTGATGACTATTAGTGTTTCTGTCAGTTACTCAAAAGCATTTAACCTAGTGCTGCCATAACCTGTTTTAGACACACAAAGGAGAGTCAAGGTAGAGAAACTAAGCCCTGATAACATTTCCCCACCACATTTGTCATGAAATCTTCATGTGCACAGAAAAAGAAGAGCTATTTTATACTAACCATACAATTGCCTACGGCTTAAATTCTAAAATTAACATTACCCCACAGTTGGTTTCTAATACAACTATCCATCTATTCATCCTTCTCTCCACTCATCAGTCCTTTTAAAATTCTGATGCATATCAACAGAAGTCACACCTACAACTTAGATACCATTTCCTGACACCTACATCTATCTGTGATAGAAGACAGAACTTCTGCCGGAATTTCAGTCACATTAATCAATAAATCCTCTCTCCTTAAATCACTTTATCACTTTGATGTAAAGAGTATCATGAGGTTTTTTTCTTTGTTTTTTTTTTTAACCTAGTGAGTTCTTTTTTAATGGCAGAGTGAGTTTTTAAATTAATAATCATACATAATTGAATCATTTTCTCCTGTCCTTATAGGTTCATAAAAAGTGTGCAGAATGAAGAATATTGCTTAAAAATAATCCCAACAGGTTCATTGTAGTGACCCTGGCAACACTCTTCCATGAGCCATTTCTAAAATATATACATTTATTTTCAAAAATCTCTCCATTTGGTTAAATTTGTTTTTATTTGTCTCAATGTAAAAGTGAGATGTATTGATTGTGAATGCTTTAAAGTGAGGGATTCTGTCTATAACTTCCAAAATTACTGAGAAGGTGATTTTGGAGGCAGCAGTGCCTGAGTCTGCAAATGAGTTGACACTATCAAATTTTCACAGCCTACGCATCGTAATGGGATCACGAAGAGACTGGAAAAGACCAAATACTAGTGTAAGTGATTTCTAACAATAACATTAGTTCCTGGGGTTTTTTCTTCCGGTATGAAACTTTGAATTCTTTTTGTGAAAATCCTGGCCAGAGAGCTCCTATAAATGTATTTTAATGTTTGAAACTAATATTTGAGTGTTTTGAAAACTTCTATATTTCTTCATAAATATTTTATAGGCTCTCACAACTGATGCTATTTAAGCAAGTGATAGACCTGCATGGTAATTAGAGAACACTCCATGAAAAGATGGAAGGGTTACTTTGTTAAAATGCTGATGTTGCACAGCCTTTCCAAGAAACAGCATCACAAATGCATGAATCCTCGCTTTCATTAGCGTTACTGAATCTAAATGGCTGGAAGTCAGAGGTCATCCACAAAATCTTCTCCCATTTCTTTCTTTATCGCTAACTTAATGTTAGCAAATGAAATTCAATGAGTCTTCTTTACATGCTAATAATTTCACATGTGAAAGTAGATGCCACTGCCACTTGGAATTTTCTATCCCTACACTGCTCTTTCCCCACATGCATCATAGAAGATCATTCTACTGTATTGATAGAAATAATGCTTTTCCAAATAGTAATTACTTAATGATGGTGAACTCTGTAACAGGCAGTATTCTAAGTACATGTTTTCTTATTATATTTCTAAAATATTTTTATTGTGGCAAGATTGCTAATATGAGATCTACCCTCTTAATAAAATTTTAAGAGTATGGCCCTGGCCGGTTGGCTCAGCGGTAGAGCGTTGGCCTGGCATGCGGGGGACCCGGGTTAGATTCCCAGCCAGGGCACATAGGAGAAGCGCCCATTTGCTTCTCCACCCCCACCCCCTCCTTCCTCTCTGTCTCTCTCTTCCCCTCCTGCAGCCAAGGCTCCATTGGAGCAAAGATGGCCCGGGCACTGGGGATGGCTCCTTGGCCTCTGCCCCAGGCGCTAGAGTGGCTCTGGTTGCGGCAGAGCGATGCCCCAGAGGGGCAGAGCATCACCCCCTGGTGGGCAGAGCATCGCCCCTGGTGGGCGAGCCGGGTGGATCCCGGTCGGGCGCATGCGGGAGTCTGTCTGACTGTCTCTCCCCGTTTCCAGCTTCAGAAAAATACAAAAAATAAAATAAAATAAAATAAAATATTTTAAGAGTATAATAGAGCAGTATTGACTGTAGGTTCAATGCTGCACAGAGCTTTTGCATCTTCCTTTACAACTTTATACTCATTGGTTAACTCCCTATTTAGCTCTCTTCTGTTCCACTCCTGGATTCTATACATTTGACTACTTCAGATATGATCATATCAAAGGAACTATAACCTTTGTCTTTCTGTGACTTCTGATTTAAGTTAGCATGATGTCTTCAAGGTCCATCATATTGTCACATATTGCAGAATTTGCTTCATTTTCCAGGCTGTATCGTATTCCATTCTATGCATGTACCACATCATCTCTGTCCATTTGTAAGACCAGTAGCCGCGACTGCCGTCACAGCCGCCTGGCTTTTGCAGGTTCGCATTTAATTCAGGCAGATGGTAATAAAACTGCAGAGCCAAGAACTGGTGGGCCATTACCTTCATTCCTAGCTCGCACTCTGCAAGTGAGTAAACACAAACACACTGGGCTCCAAAGCCCACTCATTCAGTGCTCACAAAGCTACTGACACATCCGAGTTTTCCTGGAATCAAAGGCCCCCACCAGTCTTATCTTCTCTGGTTCCCCGTCTCCCTTCACAGATTTGCTTCTCTTTCAGCACTCCGCCATCTTGCCTTCTCTCTCCAACCACCATGTGGCCTCTCCCTGCCCTGCCACAACATGGTCTCCTCCTCTCCCTACAACAACGCGGTCTCTCTCCCAAAATGACCTCCTAGCTCCTCCTTTTAAAACTTTTCAGTGCGAAAGCCCTCCCCCCAGCACACATTAGCATAACCAAGCCCCTTCCCAAACATGAAGGTTATTCATATTATCACCTAGGTGATGGCCATTCACGTGGGCAGCACCATCTCTAATAAAGTGAGCATAAAATTACAGTTCACAGATTTATCTTCCCAGCACCATTCATCTGTCAATAGACATTTAGCTTTGTTTCAAAATTTTGGCTATTGTAAATAGTGCTGCAATAAACATAGGTGTGCTAATTAATATTTCCCTGAGATCCTAATTTGAAATCTTTTGGATAAGGACTCAGAAGTTGGATTGCTCGGTCATGTGATAGTTTCATTTTTAGTGTTTGGAAGACTTCCTGCGTTGGGTTCCACAGCAGCGGCCCCGCTGTTTCTGCACAGCAAAGGGCATAACCAGCCCAGTACAAAGGCAGCCTACCAACTGGGAGAACATGTTTATAGACCGTCTGTTTGACAAGGGGTTCCTACCCCAAATACATCAAGTCCTACAACTCAATAGCCAAAACTCCAAATAACCCCATTTTAAAATGAGCTCAGGACTGGAATAGTTACTTCTCCAAAGAAGACAAATGAGTGGCCAACAGACATATGTAAATGCTCATCATCACAAATTGCCAGGAAAATGCAAATCAAAACTACAGTGAGATATCACCTCACACCTGTCAGAATGGCTATCATAAATATATTTTAAAAAAAGACAAAGAGTACTGGTGAGGAGGTTGAGACAGTAGAACCTTTGTGCACTGTTGGTGAACAGAATTATATTTAACATTCCACCATAATATTTTAAGGTGATTATAAATGCCCCCAATTTTAGATGAGGAAACAGAGGTAAAAGGAGTTAAATAATGTATTTATGGTCACACAGATCAAAATTGTGGCCTATTTGACTCTAAAGACAATGATCTTTACAAATATGTTTTCAAACAGGAAAACATGGAGACTATCAAGAAAATATCTGCAAACACCCCACGTGCCAAAGCCACTGATTGTGAAAGATACTTCGCTTGATGTGACAGCCATGCACTCTCTGCCTATGATCACATCAGTCTCCTGCAGGTACTGATGTGTGGTCATAAGGATCCTAATTGTCCTTAATGTAAAAATAATGTCCTATACTAGAAGTCTAAACATTATATAGAGAACTATAGGACACCATTAAAAATACATACAGACACTCAGGAATCTATAGACTCAGTGTGAAATTATTCCAGACAGAACTGTTGTGAAGGTTACAGAAAAAATGTCAGTGCCTCTGGACATCATACATTCTCAATACACGGGCAATGCTCATTTTTTAGTGTTTTAATAATACCAGCCAACAACTACTATTTTTTTCCTTGAGGGTGATTTGGGAAGAAAAAAACCCCAAACTATTTTTGTGTCAATCAAAGCTGGCCAGTCTCTCTTTTGGTCTTTTGAGCCAGACATTTGACTGGCTGACATGATTACACTATGTCTCTTTTCTCTACCTTTATAAATTTCTCGGCCAGATGCACCAACTTCATGACCCTGAGCCATGGGAAGAGGACTAAAGTCAGCCGACAGCTGGCGGTGGAAGACGCTCTCTGTTAGGTAGGAAGTTACAATGTTCAATGAATGAACAAACTTGCCAGACAGTTGTTTAGAAAGCTGCATAGTAAACCTTAAAAACAGTCTGCAACTTTGCAATATAAACACACCCCTAAACTCTGTACCCTTCCCTCCTTATTGGTTTATATGCATTTACTACAGATGCATCAGCTTCACAAAGCAAGGTTCTTCATTTTGTATTGTTGGTTTCTTTGTCTTAAATATACTCTAGTCTCACAAACTAGTTCAACAGCTGCTTCTTTCAGGGGAAGTCCCTATGAAATGGGGTACAGTAGATGATTCCTTCAGAAGCAGTGCTGAGTCATTCAGTGGTTGCACAATACATTGCCTAATCTCTGCAAATACAATGTAGAACCAAAAGACACATATTCCTTTCTGCCATGGCATTTATATTGCAATGCATTACAAGACAATACAGAAATGTTGCCCCTTCCTTGGCCAAACTCCCTTAATCTAAAATAGTTTTATTCAAGAGTAGGGGACAGTGGGTCACAATCACTTAGAATATTAAATCTGGAAGATGGTGAAATCCTAGGAGGGTCAACATCTATCAATCGAGACATTACTGCTCAGCCTATGCCCATGGCAGACATCACTAATGGATCCCTGCAACCTTCCTCACTGATCCTCTGTGACTCTGTTACAACATGGCTTACTAGACAGGTACTATCAACTGCTAGAGAAAGACAGACAGGAATTGTCCTTTTTTGCTCTTCTTGATGTACTTCACTTGATCCTGTTTGCCAAATGTTATAATTGACAACTACAAAAGTCAAATGCTCCATACCAGGTGCCTCAGTTTGGTAGGTGCAATACTGACAACTAAATTTGGGTTGCCTAAATCTCAAGCCAACGCTCTTATCTATGCCACCATGCAGCCTCAGCTCATTGCCAAGGACAACCACAAAAAGGAAGCATATTCTGCAAAAGATACATGTTTTAGAAAAGAAGAGATTTTATGATGATTGTACACTAAAGTCAGAGAATGGTTTCATAATCCTTATTCTTTTTCTTTGTTAAATCCTGCTTTATTGAATTATTAATACTTTCTGCCTGAGGGTGTCAGAAAAGAGAACCCGCCTTCACCCAGGGCTGAATCCTGGACCTACTCTTTAATGTAAAGTCTTAGAGTCCTGATTAAGGACATCTAGTTCTCAATACCAGACCTTGGTGTGACAGTTAGTATGGTGGCTATATCTCCCTTACGTAGAACACAAGATATGTCTTACACCAGAATTGTTCCCATTTCCCTGATGTGTTCCACGTGAATTCTGCCTTCTGACTGAAGTGAAATAAGCCCCATATCCCCATAGTTGTATAATTGGAGAAAATAAAATGAGCACTTTTATATTGTGGTTGTACTTTTCAAAAACTCTTCCAAAATACAGTCCCAAGCCACCACAAATGTCTTAGCAGCTGCAGTGAGAAGACTCCTTAGAGGCCTGAAGCAACTGTCTTTCAGAACTCAAGAAACCCTTGTCAAAAGTCCTGGAAACACTTCAGTCAATTTATTTCATCTAAAGCCTCACTGTGACTTCCCATCATCTGACCCAGAGTTATCAAATAATTAGTACTTAGTATTTAGTACTGGAACCATCGTATAATCAAATTTCCCAACAACAGTGGATGCAAGTTATATGTTGTAGTAATAAGATCAAAGAAGAGACTTAATTATTATTTTTTAATTTATTGATTTTTAGAGAGAGAGAGAAATACATCAAATTGTTGTTCCACTTACCTATGCATTTATTTATGATTCCTGCATGCGCCCTGAACAGAAAATTGAACCTGCAACCTTGGCATGTCAGGATGGTGCGCTAACCAACTGAGATACCCATCTGGAGCCCAGGAGAGATCGAAATCATCTAAAAACCTGGGCAGTTGTTCATGCTTTGGGACATGGTATCCCTTGGTTCCTTGTCATGCTCTACAAGTCACTAGTGCAGTCATCGAGCAAGTATTCTATTCTGCACCTGTGTCCTCATTGGGAAGATGGGCAATAATGCAAACTTAAAGTGTTATGTAAAAAAATTAAGTATCAATTTACTGAGCATCTATACTGACACATTCGGGGTGGGCCAAGTGGGTTTCCAATGGTAATAACAATGCAATGATTAGTAAAGAATAATACAAGAATGTTTCACAACTGTAACTCTTCTTGCGCCCACCCCCGCAGAACGTGTTCACTGAATACAAATTTAGCTTGATTAACTTTCTAAAAAAAATTTTTTTTTTTTTTTTTTTGTATTTTTCTGAAGCTGGAAACGGGGAGAGACAGACAGACTCCGGCGTGCGCCCAACCGGGATCCACCTGGCACGCCCACCAGGGGCGATGCTCTGCCCACCAGGGGGCGATGCCCTTGCCCCTCTGGGGCATCGCTCTGTTGCGACAAGAGCCACTCTAGTGCCTGGGGCAGAGGCCAAGGAGCCATCCCCAGTGGCCGGGCCATCTTTGCTCCAATGGAGCCTCGGCTGCGGGAGGGGAAGAGAGAGACAGAGAGGAAGGAGAGGGGGAGGGGTAGAGAAGCAGATGGGCACTTCTCCTGTGTGCCCTGGCCGGGAATCGAACCCGGGACTTCTGCACGCCAGGCCGACGCTCTACCACTGAGCCAACAGGCCAGGGCAACTTTCTAAAAAAATTTTAACAGATTGCTCTCCCCTGGTAGGGAGGAAAAAGGAGACCGAGTCTCCTGTGATTTTCCAAACCAGGAATGTGTTATGTCTATAAAGCATTTCCTATCCCTGCCCCTAACACATCCCTTTCTCAAATATTCATCTGCGTCTGGCATGACGACTCCTTAGAACTTCATTTGCCAAGGTCAAAGTGGATGGAAGAGGAGCAGAGCAGTGTATGAGGCTGGTAATGAGTGATGACAAGGAGAAGCCCATGCGCCAGGGCACACAGGGATGCGAACGAGCCCTTTGGCTGACCTGCCCCCTGGCGTTAGCTTCCCAGTTCCGCCGCAGGTACCGCCCCCTTTGAGTGCTGGATTTAGAAAGCGGTATTAAGCCACTTAGCAAATCTTTGCTAGCCTTTGAGAAGAACGGTCCCAAATTGCAAGGCACTTTTGTAAGCAGGTTTTCAAGGGCTTTTTAGTTTATGACATGATATAATTTATTGCTTTAAGAATAACGAGCGGGGCTTACCTTTTCCCTTTGCTTATTTCCATAGGTGTGTGTTCCACCGTCATTCCCAGCTCCGCGTATTTAACTCTAATCTCTCACTCAGAGACAAAACTCCAGATTTGTTGGAGCAATTTCGGTATTCCGAATGGAGCGGGTTCCTTCTATGTCTGTGAAGCAAGGTACCCAAAGGCCCTGATGAATTTCCTATTTCCATATGCACCAGATTTTCACATTCTGAAATATTTCTTATGGGAACACGAGAAAAACAGTTATAATTAAACTTAAGTAGAGAAACTATATTTAACTCACTCTCTGGGATCTAGTCTAGAGGAGGGACCTGGAAGGCAAATTCTGCATTACAGGCACCTGGCGTTGGGGATGCTTCCAGAGTGGGAGAGGTACCTCTCCCATCCCCCATCAGTCAGAGCTGCATGGTTTGCGAGTGGAACAAAGACGTGCTTATTCTGGGCAAACACAGAGAAACCAGGGCCTTCATTTTGCCCATGTCCGCATCTGACTTTCAAGCGATGCATAAATTTCCCAGCTAAGACAGAAGTAAATTTGCATTCATTTACAAAAATGCCATCTAACTCAGAAATTAAAGAATGCGCTAAAGAATCATCTGTTCCTTGCTTTGTGGAGGAAGGTGAAATAGTCATAACATTTTGAGAAAAAAAAGAGATTCATCAATTACCCTTTTTTTTTGGATTAGTCACTCACTCACCCCTATTATATTTGTTTCCTACTATATTGCAACAAGTTGCCACAAAGGTAAGAGCGTGCTTTCTTATATTATAGTTATGGAAGTTAGAAATCCAAAATGAATCTCACTGAGTTCAAATTAAACAGGGAGCAGCTCTTCACAGGGGCCCTGGGAGAGTGATCCCCTTTCTTTCCTTTCTGTGTTGTCAAAGCCAGAGGAGAGCATCCTTGAATCTGATTCTAACATCCTCTTCCTTTTATTTATTTTTGTTTGTTTGTTTGATAGAGTCAGAGAGAGGGTCAGAGAGATGAGAAGCATCAATTCTTCACTGCGGCTCCTTAGTTGTTCATTGATTGCTTTCTCATATGTGCCTTGACAGGGGGGGGGGCAGCTACAGCAGAGCAAGTGACCCCTTGCTCAAGTGAGTTACCTCGAGCTCAAGCCAGCAACCTTGGGCTTAGGCCAGCAACCATGGGGTCATGTCTATGATCCCACTGTCAAGCCAGAGACCTTGGGGTTTCGAACCTGGGTCCTCTATGTCCCAATCCAATGCTCTATTCACTGTACCACCACCTAGTCAGGCCTAACCTCCCTTTCTGCTTCCCTCTTCCAATTCGAAGGGCTGTTGTAAGACTATACTTTCAGGGATCATTTCTATAGTTTGTTTGTTGAAGGGCTGTTGTTATTACAGTGGGGCTACCTGAACAATTCCAGATCATCTGCCTAGTTTAATGAGAGCTGATTAGCAACCTTAATTCCCACTGCATCCTTAATCTCCACCTACCATGTCACAGAATATCCTCACACTTTGGGTATTAGGGCACAGTCATCTTCTGTGGTAATTACTCACTCAGTCCTATCAAGCAGACGCGACTGGATTTTAGTTTAGTTGTTTAGGACGAGTGTAGGCAGCGATAAGCCTAGCATCGAGTTAGTATGAAAGAGCGATGATCTAGAGAAGGGCTTGGGTTCACCTTCAGCGAAGCTGAATTAAACCCACTGGATCTGGTCTATTACATCATGCAGCCGCCATGTGAAAGGGGAGAATTAAGCGAGGCTGAATGTCCCGGGGAGAGAGAGACCTGGGTTTTTGCCTTATTTGCACCGAATGGTGCCCTTTCATGAACTTATATTTCCTTCACTTTTAATCACTTATTTGAAACTGGAATGAAACACGTTTTGATTGTAATGGTATTTCATGATTCATAATAAGTTTTGGTTTATCTAAGAATTCAGCATGGTGGGTAGAGAAAGTAGCATTCAAATATAAACCTGCCATTTTTGCAGAAGATGGCGTACCTGGAAGGGAGGGAGGCTGCCTCTCAGGTTAACAGTATTTCTAAAATTTAAGTCTACTAACTATTTAAGAGTACAATGACTCTCTAGTGCAGGGGTAGTCAAACTTTTTATAAAAACCGCCCACTTTCAACTTTCACGGTGGGCAGTAGCAGAGCAACCAAATAGCGCTGTGATTGGCCCACCATGCAAGCTGGAACGCCCACTAGTGGGCGGGAGGGACTAGGTTGACCAGCACTGCAAAAGTGGGCAGTTTTTATAAAAAGTTTGACTACTCCTGCTCTAATGTATAGGTTATACTTTATAGGTTATAATTTATACTATAATATGAATTTGCCACATTTTATTTTTGAATAATATTTTAAAAGAATTGACTCATGGCTGTATTAACTGTCATAATAATGATCAGGCAATGAGCATCAACAATATACCATATACCAGACAGAAAATTACAGATCACACTCACAAATGTAATGCTTAGCGAAGCCAGACACAGACAATTATGTACTAAAAATAGGACTGTATACTCCATGTATTTTTGTTAAATGCAAAAGAAGCCAGAATGGCGGTAAGTTTTAGTGGGTTCAGAAACTAAAAGCAAGCACAAGGAGGGGAGATTCTGGGTGCAGGGTAGGTTTGATTCTTGTTTACATTAACGGTGCTGAGGCAGGTTAGTAAGAAACTAGGAAAAACCCCTGGCAAGTGAAACAAAGAAACTGAGACAAATGGTTGAAGGAGCAAATGGCCAGAACCACTAAACAATGAACGGCCAGGTAATAAAATCACAAGCCCCGCCTTCCCTACCTGACCGTGCGCAAGAGCAGATGGTTTAGGACACCACAGTCAGGGAGGCAGGTAACAAAAACCAGTTAGATCCAGACTAATCCAACAAGGAGAAAAAAAAATGGGTCAGACTGACTTTGAAGCTCATTATGCCATCATTATAATGAATCTGACACCCAAATAGTAGGGGCCCCAGAAGGACACTTCTAGAACAGATCATATTAGGAACAAGACCCCCTCCCAACCAGAAGGCGGAGTCCGAATTTGGTGCCACAAAGCCTGGAGACAGCCTCACCTTGAAAAGATAAACTCCCAAGAACTAACTGACCATATGCATGACTCCCTCGTGAGCTGGCCCACATCCACTCAGATGCATACGTTTACTTCTTTCACACAAGTGCCCGTGCCTGGTCTCTTTCTTGTTACTACCTGAATTAACCTTGCTTTAATTTTGCAACATTTCATCCTTGAAGTGTTTGCTGTGCGAGTCAGGAACCTGGAGGGTGCCCACCACACCAAGGGTCCCGGACCGTGTCAGGGGAGGCCCTGCAGTCCAGTCACGGTGCTCGCATGCGTGTGCTTAGCTGGTGTGCAAGCAGTCCAGTCACGGTGCTCGCATGAGTGTGCTTAGCTGGTGAACATCTCTGGTGTTGCACATTTGTAACATGGACAGTTTTCAGTAAGTATATACTTTTATAAAATCTCAAAAAATAGGCTTACCTGAAGACACAAAATATATAAAGTTACCATTGAATAAACCATAAATACTAAACACCACATACATACTTTAATAATTTGAGTTACACCAAAAGTTTATCATTCACCAACATTTTCCTCAACTATAAAAAATGCATCATGTAATAATTTTAACATTTTATACATATATATTGATATATGTCTATGTGCATTGAGAAATACCTATACATTTGAAATAGGCTTATAGGAATATCATCTATCAATATTTCTAAAAAAAAATCTGAGAAACTAAAAAGGCAGAATTGTATTTCTGTTCTTTTAAAAAGCTTATTTAACTCCATTTATTTTTCTCTTCTACCATTTCATTCCCCAATGTCTCTCAAGTTGGACTGGGGTACCACTAAAGCAAGTTAACTCTACCTCTTGAAATCAGTTAAATTTTCATAAGAAGCAACTTATTTCTGAAAGGACATGGCCATCTCAAGGATCACCTACACTACCAGCTCTTCCGTGTACATCAGTGTGACATCAGTTAGTCACTCAACAGTCCAGCATGTCGCACAACCAGAGGATGTTAGCATGGGAGGTTAACATCGTTATTTTTAAACCGCTCTAAGTGCAAGCCTGTTGAGGCCGTCATCAATGCAAATGACCCTGCAGGCTGTCCTGAGTGTAGTAGAACATTCCTGTTTCATCGGGGTCTTTTGCTTAAAATGATGCCTTTTCTTTATGCGGGTTCTCTGTGGGTGAAGCTCTGCACTCCTCTCTGGGTCTGAGAGAAGCCCATGCTTTTTATTCTCAGCTTCTGAAGCTTTAACTGTGACTTGATCTTAAAAAGTTACAAAGTCAATGAATTTGGCTTGTTTCGCTATCCATCTTTGTATTGGACATGTTCTTAGGTCTCTGGTTCGAAAGCCCGGCCTTGCCCGGTCAAGGCACATTCAAAAAAACAGTCTACTACACATTGATGCTTCTGGCTCCTCCTTCCCCTCTCTCTCTCTCTCTCTCTCTCTCTCTCTGTCTCCTGCTCTCTCCCCCTTCTCTAGAATCAATAAATCAAATCTTTAAAAATAAATAAATAAATAAATAATTTAAGTCAAAAAAGAAGAAAAAGAAAAGAAACTTTTTCTGTCTACCATCTGCCGGAAAATCACATACTTTCATCAAACACTGCTGAATGGCTCTGTCCTTCCCAGGCGAAAAAATAAAAAAAAGAAAAGAAGAAGGCTCAGTTTGGCCTTGAAAACCAGCCAGAACTATTCTCAAATTAAAAACCTGCCCTCTACCTTCTGGTGGCCTGGCAACATATTTAGCAAGTGTAGCACAATCCAAGATAACTCTTAATTCTTTGGAAAATCTCCCCAGGTTTACCAGAAAGGATATTTTGCTGAAATAGATAGTCCTTGGCAGGCCTGGGCTGGACCACGCTTAACATTCTGCTTCTCTGTCTGGTCCTCAGCGGAAAGAGGAGGAGGGGAGAGGCCTTCCTCATAGAGCTCGAGACAGAGCCCGTGCGCATCAGGGCCCCTGGGTGGGCAGCATTCTGAGCTCAGCGGCTCACGAAAGCCAAGTGAGCCCAACTAGTAGTTGTGATGCTGCTCCAGAGTTACTCTTTTTTTTGCTAATTGAATATATTAGAGTGACACTAGTTAACATACTCATAAAGCTTTCAGGGTCCCAATTCCACAACACAGCTTCGTATACCACACAGTGTGCGTCCCCGCAAAGTCAAGTCCTCATCCATCACCTTGTATCCCTCCATCCTCCCTCCACCTCCCCTTTCCCTGCAGTCACCACGCTGCTGTCTAAGGTGGCAGGCTTTTTTTTTTCTTTTCTTTTTTTTCTCTATCCCCCTCTACCAAAGTCTTAGGGCAGGGGTCCCCAAACTACAGCCCGCGGGCTGCATGCAGCCCCCTGAGGCCATTTATCCGGCCCCCGCTGCACTTCCAGAAGGGGCACCTCTTTCATTGGTGGTCAGTGAGAGGAGCACATTGACCATCTCATTAGCCAAAGGCAGGCCCATAGTTCCCATTGAAATACTGGTCAGTTTGATTTAAATTTACTTGTTCTTTATTTTAAATATTGTATTTGTTCCCATTTTGTTTTTTTTTTTTTACTTTAAAATAAGATATGTGCAGTGTGCATAGGGATTTGTTCATAGTTTTTCTTTATAGTCCGGCCCTCCAACGGTCTGAGGGACAGTGAACTGGCCCCCTGGGTAAAATGTTTGGGGACCCCTGTCTTAGGGTATAACTTGAAGATAATTACATGAGCAGGAAAGTCAGCTGATCCCTAGGGGAAAGCAAGACAAATCCCTCGCTGGGTTGGCTAAATACACACTTCCACAAATAACAGGTGGGTTCGGCGTCAGTGCGGACGCTAGACCTGAGTCACCAGGTCTGACCTCAGACACTTCTGACCTCAGGAAGATCCAGCCCTTACGGAGTTATAAATGAACTTTGAGAGAGTGTCAGATGCTCAGTTCGCATTTGGGAGCTGCAGAGAAGTCGCAGGCTTAGGCTTCGCCAGCGGGTGTGAGTGGGTTCACGTCCTGGGGCGGTTTTCTGGCTCTGGGCATCTGAACAAGTCAGCTAAACTGTTTCTAGGTTTCTTCATCTATAAAATTAAGACGCGGATTGCTTTTTGTACCTAGTTCGATGGTTATCCTGCTTAAGTAAAAACAACACACAACACACTATGTCATTATACAAGACCTTAAAATGCAAGTTTATTTATCCTTATATTATTATCATACAAACGGTACATAGGGTTTTTTTTTTACTGGTGAAATTGCATGCAATTTGGAGATATGCAATAAATGTGAATCTTGGACATGTGTCATCTGCTAAGCTATAATCTATGATTCAGTATGTACGTCTGTAATAGGAGCCGAAAAGCACCATATTTTCGGGGATGTAAACAATAAGAGAACACAAATTATTCAACACATTCTAGGTATTCAGACTGGTTGGACTATTTTGTCTTCTTTGTGCCTCGATGTTGTTTCTCTTCAATTTGGTTTTTCAAATTAAGCTCAGATTCAGCTATTTGTATTCCATTATTGCTATATGATATTTATACTAGGAGATACAATCTTGAGAGAGACAGGTACTGAATACTTGCTCTGACGATTTAACCTGGCCAGCCCGTAAGTCTCAGAAGAGAGTGCAGACAAGCACATAATGACAAGTTTCCGATGCTCTGGGCACAAGGAGTTAGGTCAGACAGATTCTGCCCCCAAAGAAAGATATAACCATTTCCCCCCAGGGATTGCATATTAATAAATGAGTATTAGTAGTAGTCTTTCTCTTTAAGGCCTTTATTCTACCCAGTCCTTGCAACAAGAAGTATAATCCTAGGAGGACAGCAGCAAGATGGCTAGAAAGTTTCACGTTGATTTTTCAGGACAAGAAGTTGTTTGGCCTGGGAAGAGGTAGAATAAAGTAGCAAAACGTCATAAGCTGTAGAATCGTAATGACCTTGACTTAAACAAGGTTGCACCAAGATTGAACCGCTTTCCAGTTATGACTGGAAAGATTGTATTCTTAAATTTTATCTGGTTTCTCCATCTGTAAATGTTGGGTTATATATAAAGTTATATATAATTATATATATGCATATTTCTATATAATTTCTCCCAAGAGAGCACTTTGGACTTGGTTAATAGTCTCACCTGGTAGGAGGTACTAAGGATTGTGGTTAGGATTGTCGCTGTATGAAGTAAACTGATTTCTGTAGACAGTGTTCCCAGCTGTCATCACTATGCTTCTGTGACTTTAGGAGTGTATCTTCTTGAAAAGAGAGAAGGGTGTTATAATAAAAAGCAAGACCAAATAGAAGATAGGAAGTATAAGATAGAACTTAGAGATTTCATCTGTTTCTCACACTGCCTTGTTTTCTACCGGATGCTAAGTTGTACAAACAGCAAGGTCTATGTGAAGTGGGGGCTGGGGGTCATGGTTCTTCCTACTGATCGTCTTGCTTCCTGTCCACCCTGATAGGACCCAGGACAGAGTAAGGACACATTGTACCCCCATGCTCTTGTCTGGCCACAGAATAATAACTGTCACTTGCAAAGTTGTGTTTTCAGATATTTCGAAGATGTCATGATGTTTTGATAGGGACAGATTTGGCCTCATGGCTTCTGACCAACCCTCGCAGAGGTCCCCAAACTTTTTACACAGGGGGCCAGTTCACTGTCCCTCAGACCGTTGGAGGGCCGCCACATACAGTGCTCCTCTCACTGACCACCAATGAAAGAGTTGCCCCTTCCGGAAGTGCGGTGGGGGGCCGAATAAATGGCTTCAGGGGGCCGCATGTGGCCCATGGGCCGTAGTTTGGGGACGCCTGCTCTACAGCAAAATCTATTACATTCTCTCGGTATTTGTGCTTTATTTTTGATTGTATAGTCATAAGGAATGTATGCTCGCATTCATTCAGAAATGTTTCACACCTGGACACACACAGCCATGCATGTGCTCACACACCCACACATGTTATGACGGGGAGAGCCCCTCAGTCTCCTTGACTAGTGGTGATTTCACTAACCCCGTGATCTGGAGACCATTTCGGCTCCTCCTACCGTGACACAGCACGTGTTCCTTCGGGCCTGTGAACACCAGGCCTTTCATGTTCCACCCATAGCAATCCGCCGTACAATCCTGTAACGTGTTTAATTTCATTTAAACACGTTTTCTTCTGGGAGGTGTTTTGTTTTTGTTCGTGTGTTTGTTTTCATTGTGTAAAACCTTCGGACTAGATTAGATTCTCTGGTCTTCATTTGTACAGCACGATATCCTTCTTTTATCATACTCCTCACTGCTGCTCTATGTCGAGACCTCAAATTTTAGGTAAGATGAACACTAACGTGAAAGAGGACACATATCACATTTATGACTCTAACCACAGTGGCCGGCATAATCCCTGTGATATGCTAAGAGGCAGATGCCCTGTATACATTTGCTGAAATGGATACAAAATTCCTTGCTCCATAACTGCTTTCCTGTCTACCTCTGAGTATATCTCATCATATCAACAGTAAAGCTAATATTTGCTGAATGCATGCGATAGTCCAAGCATTGGGATATCTGATTTTTACTCATTCTCTCACTTAATATAATAATATTTCTATGAGTTAATGTTTTCATCTTTGAGGTAAAACAAAAAAATTGTTATTTCCTAAGACTTTAAAATAAGAATTTTTTTGTTGTTACAGAGACAGAGAGAGAGACAGAAGGAGAAACAGATAGGGACAGACAGACAGGAACAGAGAGAGATGAGAAGCATCAATCATTAGTTTTTTGTTGCCACACCTTAGTTGTTCATTGATTGCTTTCTTATATGTGCCTTGACTGGGGTGGGGGGACTATAGTAGAGCAAATGACCCCTTGCTCAAGCCAGCAACTTTGGGCTCAAGCCAGTGACCTTGGGCTTCAAGCCAGCAAACTTTGGGCTCAAGCCAGTGACCATGGGGTCATGTCTATGATCCCATGTTCACACCAGTGACCCCATGCTCAAGCTGGTGAGCCCACGCTCAAGCCAATGACCTTGGAGTTTCAAACCTGGGTCCTCTATGTCCCAGTTCAACATTCTATCCACTGCACCACCGCCTGGTCAGGCAAGATAAGAAATATTTTAGGTTCACATAATTAGTTAAATACTAGGATGTTATTTCAATTCAGATAAAGGGACAATAGAGACCATCCTTTGAAGATTCTTAAACTATGTAGAATCTTAAAATAAGATGAAATCTTGGGGTGCTACCTATTACAATGGTACAGTGGCTAGGACAGAGATGGCATTACCTTGCCAAAAGAAGACCTCATTAAGAACAAAAGATAAACTGCTTTCTTGATCTTATAAGATTTCCAGTGCAAGGAACAGTACACAACAAAAGAATGGTGCTGATTTGTTCAGATCTAGAAAACTGCAGGAAAATAGGTTATTAAGGAGGCGTCTATTATATACAATTTGATCCTTCCTGCTTAAAAGTCTTGGTTACTTACAGTTTTCTGGTTCATCCTGTCTGGGCAGAATGTGTTGCAATCTACAAAGAAATAATACATTTTGAGTTTAACTTTATTCTTTCTATTTTTCAGTTGATTTACTGATGTACCATTTTATAGGGACAAAGAATTGAAAGCAAAAATGTAGATGGACATGTATTTCTCCTCGTTTCCTGTTTATCCTATACCTTGTGGTTCATTATAAAAGGGAGAAAAGGAATGAATCTGCTGTAAATAAGCTCCTTAACAGACCACAGAGCTCATTTTCATACTGACAATGAATGATGCCAATATACATCCTATGGTTTTCTTATGCATTTCTCCGAAAACTGGCATGGTGCACACCCGAGTAGACATATTGCATTTGGGTTTGTGTCTTGTTGAAGAGCCTGTGTTCCATTACGAGGCAGAACTGTGTTAGTTCCTGCTGTGTAGCCATGGAAAAGCTGCATGACCTCTCTGATTATTGATTTCACCCAAAAGACTGGCATTTGCACTATCGTCTTCCTCACTTTACAGCTGTTGACAGAGCTAAGGGAGATAATACCCTACAGTACTAAGTACTGTTTGATAACTAAGAAACAGAAAATACATATTAGCTTTGCAATGCTAGGACATGCAGTGGGAATTATCTGATTTTACACTTCCATCAGGTTTCTTCATTTATTAATTCTTTCATTCATTCCCCCTGACTCTGTGTTATGTGTAGTGCAATTAATCATCCGTCTCCTCGATGAAATGAGCTCATGGAGAACAAGGTCCTTTTCTTCACCACCTTGGGATCCAGGGTGTCTTATATACATAGTACTCCATTCCCAGCTGCAATGATAAATGATCCGACAGGAGTTTGGGACGATTTCCACTAGCACTCAAAAAGAGAACCTATCGATTCCACCGGGTGGCTTGGCTTCAGCAGGAGAAAGGGAAGAATATCATAATGTCGGAGAAGTATTCTGAAACCGACGACACGCACAGGGAGTCTGAAAAGGACAGGGTCTGAGGTCCCACAATGCAATGATTCTCATCTGTGAACTAGAGGCTTTTTCCCTCTTACTCAGGGTTATATAAATATATATTTTTAGGAATTGACAACATGACACGAAGAAAGGGTCTGGAGGTAATCCTTTAGAATGTTGACTTTAACTAAATGTCTGTGTATGGCCAAAGGCGAATTTATGGAAATTTTAATGTATCTTCTGTATCTAGAATAGTGTTAAATATAGATCTGTTCTTTAATCTCATTGATATAAACAGAAGAGGCAGACACACTGTGCCAGGCTGTGGCAAGAAAGTTCACCCTTAATAAAAAAACAACACACATTCATACTCTTCCGAGGCACCTGTTAAGTTGCAAACCAAATGGAGGTCTAATTACCAACCTGCCTTATGTCTTGCAATTAGAAATATACATCGCAATGAGTATCCAACACTTGAGGTTAGACCACCATTTCAAACTCAAATTAGGAGAGTTAGCGTCATTAACACTTCGAAAAAGATCGCTAACCAAAGTGCTCACTGCGATGTTCAAGTTAATTACCAAATGTGAGAATCCCCTGAAGTCATCCTGGTAAAAACACGCATACTTGGACCTATCTTATATATTTCTTCCCTGCGAAACTCTTACCCAACAGCTCTGTCTTGAGTCAGTTTTGACAACAGCAATATTTAGTGTCAGAGAGATAAAGGTACTTGCTCAAGGCAACTGAGGTTGGGATTTGAGATCAGTCCCTTGGATTTCTCCATATAGAATGATGACAGCAGCAAGAAGACGTCTTCCCCTAGTCCCATCCCTTTCATCTCTCTCCCGATCTCTCCCTCCCCCCCCCCCCTGTGTCCTTATCATTAAGAGGACAAAGCAAGGAGAAAAAAAAAACAACAACTCACAGCCTAAGTGCTATGTCTCCCTCTTTACTCCATTGATACTGATGAGAAGAGACAACCAATTATTCCAGAAGCCCTTAGATTGCACGAAACACAAAACCCTGGCTACCTGGCCTGTCAATCAGCAGGGTTAACCCCTGAGTGTCCAGGCTACCTTTATGGTGACAGCCACCAATAACATAACTCTTCTCCAACAAACCCTAAGCATGTAAGCAAAACCTGTTTTATTTAATGGATCAAGTTTTTTTTTTAAAAAAAAAAAAAGATAAAAAACAAACAAACATAAGGCCAAAAAGAAATGGAGCAATTGGAAGATTAAAACATCATTGGAAAAAAAAAAAAAGTGCTAACCTGAGTAGATGATGAAGTCGTTGAAATAACAAGAAGCCATGAAATAGTATAGTTTCTCCAGTTCGTGTTATAAATATGATCCAAAGAATTAGTATTTCTCAAAGCATCGGTCCAAGACCATCTATTTCAAACCCACTCTGAGTGTTCTGTAAACAACACAGATTCTGGTGCCGTCCCAAAATACTCTGTTTCAGAAAGTATAAAGTATCGTCCAGGAATATTTCGCTTTCACACTCTTAGGGTGATTATTAATCACACAAAACCAACAGAACTGCCCCTCTAGATAGAAAGTCATATTAGGAAGTCAGAATTAGAGCAAGGCTCTCCTGCAAAACTGGAACTTGGCCAAACACTCTACTTTAGATCATTGGTTAATACCGAGTTAGGTCTGAGTGTGAGTGAACACATAATTCCACGGTGGTTGTTCAAACATGTTCACTTTTGAACTTGCACAGGACAACACTGGAAGCCAAGTTGGTAAGTGCCTGTGCCACGGGCCACAGCTGGGTGCCACGCCTGAGTGATTCTCCAGCAAAACCACACACAAAATATTTGATAACCTTTTATTAAAGCAGAGCTGAGATTAGCACCTTCTCTGCACACAAAGACACAGAAGTGAGGGGATATTCAAGCTTTTGGCTAAATTCTAAAGGTCAAAGCCCACTTCCCTGTTTAAGAGAACTGAAGTGTCTTCAGAAACTGGCCCTGGTCTTGCAGATGAAGGCTTTGTTCCGCCCACACCGCCGATAAACTCAGAAATCATCCTTCCCTCTTCAGAATTTGGAAAACAACGCCCCTGTGAACACGTGCCAGAAGTAACTTTTATCCCCCTTCCTATGATTAAGTTCCTAGTTGCTTTTTATGTTCCCGGACTCGGAAGTCTGGGTGTCTAGCACACAGTTCTTTCTTTTTCATGTGTAAGAAAACAAGCACACCCCGAGCTCTCTCTTGCAGCCCCTGAAAAAGCACAGCGCAGAAGAACACAGTGATTGTTCTTACAAAGGAAAAGCCCGTGAGGCTGTCTGAAGGAATACAGAGCGCTAGAATGACAACAAGCCGGCAGGGAGAACGGCATGAAACACAGGTCTGTGCCGGTCACCCGGAAGGCAGCACCCATCACACACATCCACGCACACGCACCTAACACCTCGCCGCCGCTCAGTCCCCATCCCTGACGCCCAAATCAAGTTGAGACTAGGAGGGGAGTAAAACAAAGGGGAGGACTGGAAATGAAGCTGCCAAGGAAGACAGGACTGATTTTGCAAAGGTCACTGCAAATATATAGGATTAGTCTGGACCAAGCCCCTACTTCAGTGTAATTTGCAAGAGATTGCGACACTTCAAAAGAAATGTATTTATATTTCTAGCTGCCTTTAACACCAGCTCCAAGCCATGACTATCAAAACAGACAGTGGGCGTTCCAGTTCACGGGGCTTGCCACAGCCTGTAAAAGAGGAGCCCCGGCGAATTCGGTTTTATTACCCCTCTTGTATTAGACGCAGAGCCAACGGCGATGGCAGTGTGGTGCAGTATCTGTCAGCAGGCATGAGTGCGTGGGGATTATTTGTCACAGAATTGAAGGAGCCAAGTTCGTCGGGAAGTCTAGAATGCTCGTTCTATCGCTTCCACACCCCCTAGCGCACTTGCGGCCGGTGCAGGATCATCATGGGAGGATCCAGGATGAGATTTCAGGTTTTTTCATCTGAAAAACGATTGGGTTTATGAACAACGAAGAGCGGTCGCACCTGCAGAGGCGGCGCCAGCAGAATGCTTGGATATTTTCGGAATCATCGGCCCTTCAACACTGAACTTCTCCCTTCCCCCTCCTCCAGTCCGCCCTAGCGTCCTGTCTCAGGAGAGAGGTTTTCAATCTTCTCATTCACAAATCCCTCCACGTCATGCTCTCCCTGAAACTACCGAGTAGAGGCACAGGGCCAAACCCAGCACATGGATAATGTCTTTTATTTACTGTTTTGTTTTTGTTTGTTTTTTTGCTGCATAGTTTTTAAAAATGTTTTTCAATTACCATTTACATTCAATATTATTCTGTATTCGTTTCAGATGTATAACAAAGGTGTTAGAAAATGATGTACTGGACAAAGTTGTTTCCTCACCGCTTTACCTACCCGCCTGGCCCCACCCACAGTCATCACAAATTGGATGGTGCCTTTTTTTTTTTGTATTTTTCTGAAGCTGGAAATGGGGAGAGACAGTCAGACAGATTCCCGTATGCGCCCGACCGGGATCCACCCGGCACGCCCACCAGGGGCGATGCTCTGCCCACCAGGGGGCGATGCTCTGCCCCTCCAGGGCGTCACTCTGCTGCGACCAGAGCCACTCTAGCGCCTGGGGCAGAGGCCAAGGAGCCATCCCCAGCGCCCGGGCCATTTTTGCTCCAATGGAGCCTTGGCTGTGGGAGGGGAAGAGAGAGACAGAGAGGAAGGAGGGGGGGTGTGGAGAAGCAAATGGGTGCTTCTCCTGTGTGCCCTGGCCGGGAATCGAACCCGGGTCCCTGCTCTACCGCTGAGCCAACCGGACAGGGCCGGATGGTGCCTTTTAGAACTCTGAATCTTAGGGGCCAGAAGAGAGGATGGGACTTGAACGTTTCATTGATCCCAGTGACTGCAGCAGAGGGGCCTGACCAGAGGCGCCTCCTCCCTTTGTGCCACCTGCACCCTCAGGCCTGGCACATTCATAGTTTATTCAATACCTCACTGAAGCCATCTACTCTTGTTTCTATCAGTTCTATCCCTACTGTCTTGGGAGAAGTTGAATAGATTACCAGCTTTAACCCTCTGCTTCTACTGATTTGAATCTACTGTGGTTGAGATTCCATTTGGCACCAAGTTAAAGAAAAAAAAAACAACAACACAAAAACCTACTACAACGATTTAAATAAGTACTGGATTAATTTATTGTAAAATGTCAATAGCTTGTAAGGTGATTCAATGTCAGCAATGGCTAAGTTCCGTCTATGTTGTTCTTAATATCCTTAGTTTGTAGCATTTCTTCGGGGCTTACTGCAGGGGGTCCCCAAACTATGGCCCGTGGGCCACATGCGGCCCCCTGAGGCCATTTATCCGGCCCCGCCGCACTTCCGGAAGGGGCACCTCTTTCATTGGTGGTCAGTGAGAGGAGCATAGTTCCCATTGAAATACTGGTCAGTTTGTTGATTTAAATTTACTTGTTCTTTATTTTAAATATTGTATTCGTTCCTGTTTTGTTTTTTTACTTTAAAATAAGATATGTGCAGTGTGCATAGGGATTTGTTCATAGTTTTTTTTATAATCCGGCCCTCCAACAGTCTGAGGGGCAGTGAACTGGCCCCCTGTGTAAAAAGTTTGGGGACCCCTGGCTTACTGGTTGACTGAATGCCCTATAGGCAGCCCATTCATTTTAGAGGGTGGGGAGAGGAAAACAATGGATCTCATCCATATTGCACTAAGATTGTATTTCAACCAGGGAACATTACTGGTTTGAAAACCAAAGACTTAAGAAAGTTAGAAGATAATAATTGGTATGCCTGGTAGGACTGCCCTGTTCCATTTTACCTGTTTATGAAGTGAGAGTTTTGGAAGTAATCTTTCAAAATATGGCACAGTTCTGATACCCCAATATACTCTCCCTAAACACAAACACACTTCCTTTCAGGACCTCTTCCGATGTTCATTTCTGTGTTGAGTATTCCAAGGGCACAAACAATAGGGCAGTCACTGTGCTGATTGGAGGCTGCAGAGTCTCCAGCTTGTGCCACATACAGGCTACCCAGGCTGTTATAACAAAATACCATCTATTGGGGCTTAGAGGCTTAGAAACAACAGAGACAGAATATCAGGTGCCAGAAAATTTGGTGTCTAATGAGGGCCTGTTCTTGGTTCATGGATAGTCATATTCTTCCTGTATGTTTACATGGTGGAAGGCACAAGGGAGCTCTCTGAGGTCTCTTTTCTAAGGGCACTAATCGCATTCATGAGCGCACCACCCTCACAACCTAATCACTTCCCAGTCCCATCACACTGGAGATTAGGTTACAACATATGAGCTTTCAGGGGAAACAAATATTCAGTCTATAGCAACTGTACAATTGCCTTGTATTTTATGTGGTTCAGGCAGCTACATGCAATGTTAAGCACATGGACTTCAGGAGTTGACTAATGTGAGGTTGAATTTAAGGCAGAGTTAAGTGAAATTAGGTAAATTATCGAATACTCTTTGGGGTGCCAGTTCTGTATCTGTCCAATGGGGCAAATAATTCATTCCTACCATCAGGGCTGGTGGAGGTTGTAAATACACACGGCATGTGAAGCGTCTAGCCTCATGCTCAACACAGATGGAGTTCTAAATTGCTGTTTAGACGAAAGTGGACAGCTCTCTCAGAAGTCATACAGTGAGTCACATAAGCAAGGACCTTCTTCCACTCAAGTCAGCTTCATCTGGCTACATTCTAATGCACAGAAATTTAAACCTTCCATCATACTCCAGTGAAAGCATTTCTTGGCTTCCTGTGGAGTCATTTGTGTCTGCACTCAACAATAACTCTTTACATTTCTGTCTCCAGAGCAAGGCTTTGAGCCTTGTTGTGCAGGCTCATTATTTACCCACAGCATTTAACATAATGTCTGATATGCTGTGGCTATTCCATGAATGTCTGCTTGACTCAACATAAATATCCTCTTCACAAATATCCTGCTAACAGTAATACATTAAGCCTCAATATATTCATCTAGAAACAAGTAGAAGGAAAAATTTCCATAGTATTGTTGGGAGGACTAAATAAAAAATTATAGATAAAATAAAACCAGGATGCAGAATTGAAAACATGGTTTCTGGAACCTGATTAATCAGCTGCTTTCTCTTGGCTTTAATTTTTAAGCCAATACATTCAATTTATTAAATTTATACATGGGTGCTATCCATTTAATTATATCTCTTAAATCATATCACACCATCAACTCACTAATCAATGCATACACCTTTAAAATACTCAGCATTTATGATGTGGACACTTTTAGAGATCCCAGGGAGGATTACAAATACTTAAGGCGTCTTCCACCAAAACTTGTAAAACTTTGTATCAAATGACCTGGCCACGTGTAGGCCCATTCATTCCTTTACAGAGGTCCCCAAACTTTTTACACAGGGGGCCAGTTCACTGTCCCTCAGACCGTTGGAGGGCTGTCACATACAGTGCTCCTCTCACTGACCACCAATGAAAGAGGTACCCCTTCCAGAAGTGCGGCAGGGGGCCAGATAAATGGCCTCAGGGGGCTGTATGTAGTTTGGGGATGCCTGCTTTAGAAGTTCACAACAGCTAAAATCAGTGGTAAACTCTGTCAGAACTAGTTCCCTTTTAAAAATTTGAACCCTAACAAATTAAAATACATTTGGACAGGCCCTGGCCGGTTGGCTCAGTGGTAGAGCATCGGCCCGGCGTGCAGGAGTCCTGGGTTTGATTCCTGGCCAGGGCACATAGGAGAAGTGCCCATCTGCTTCTCCACCCCTCCCCCTCTCCTTCCTCTCTGTCTCTCTCTTCCCCTCCCGCAGCCAAGGCTCCATTGGAGCAAAGTTTGCCTGGGAGCTGAGGATGGCTCCATGGCCTCTGCCCCAGGCACTAGAATAGCTCTGATTGCGGCAGAGCGACGTCCCAGATGAGCAGAGCATCACCCCCTGGTGGGCAGGCCGGGTGGATCCCGATCAGGTGCATGCAGGAGTCTGTCTGACTGCCTCCCGGTTTCCAGCTTCGGAAAAATGCAAAAAAAAAAAAAAAACTAAACTAAAATACATGTGGACAAATACTTGGTATTTTTCAGATGACCTCTGTTCCAGGTCTCCATTAAAATTTCAGTATAAGATTACTGAAATGTATTATTCCTATGATCTCCTACCAAATACAAGTAATTGGTTTAAGTTTATTTGGGCCATTCATTTTACCTTTCAAACTTTCTGAAAATTTTATCTGACTTATATAATTATATAACTGAGGAGCTCGTGCAGTTTATTTAGGCAAATTCTGCTTATTTTATGCTTTCCAATTTTATATCTTTTAACCCAATACTTCTAAGAATTGATCCAAAGACAAATATCAGAGATGCATACACTGATTTATATTTAAAAAATGTCCCCTGTCAAAGCATTTTGCTTGTATCCATTTCTTCACAACATCAACACACACATATACACATAATACTTAAAGAATTGTTAAGCAATTTATGGTGAGAACACAAGGTGAATCTACATAAGCATTTAAATTAATGTTTGTGTTACTTTCTAACAATTTGAGAAAAGAGTTTCAATTATGCTGTATACGCCATTTTGAATGTCTAGAAAAAATATTAAGAAAACTTACACTATAATGTTAGCTATGATTGTAATTTTATACTCGATACAATTATGATTGATATTACTATTTATATGCCTTTTTGTATTTTCTACAATGAGCTATATTATTTTTATAATAAGAAAAATAAAGATTTTAAATGACACTGACAGGTTAGGTTCATAGTAAAATTGTTGGAATAATTTTTTTCCATTAAGGCCTTAATAAAAATGACAGAACACAGAGGAAAGCTTCTCAACTCTAGAGTGAGGGAATTTGAAGTGACAGAGGCTCCAACTATCTAAAGAATAAACATGATTTGACAAACCTCCCATGATTATTTTATTTTTATTTTTATTTTTTGTATTTTTCTGAAGCTGGAAATGGGGAGAGACAGTCAGACAGACTCCCACATGCGCCCGACCGGGATCCACCTGGCACGCCCATCAGGGGCAAAGCTCTGCCCACCAGGGGGCGATGCTCTGCCCCTCCGGGGCATCGCTCTGTTGCGACCAGAGCCACTCTAGCGCCTGAGGCAGAGGCCAAGGAGCCATCCCCAGCGCCTGGGCCATCCTTGCTCCAATGGAGCCTCACTGCGGGAGGGGAAGAGAGAGACAGAGAGGAAGGAGAGGGGGAGGGGTGGAGAAACAGATGGGCGCTTCTCCTGTGTGCCCTGGCTGGGAATCAAACCCAGGACTTCTGCACGCCAGGCCAATGCTCTACTACTGAGCCAACCGGCCAGGGCCTCTCCCATGATTATTTTTCCCCAACAAGATTTCCAAACAAATCTGTGACCTGTCAGCCTTGCCATGACCATGGGCATATACACAATGGAAAACTACTCAGCGCCATAAGAAATGATAAAATACTGTCATTTGTGACAACATGGATGGATCTTGAGGATACCGTGCTAAGTGAAATAAGCCAGACACGAGAAGAACAATATGATTTCATTCAGATGTAGGATGTAAAACAGAAAGCGACAAAGAGGACACACATGCAGACAAAACATCTCATAGACACAGACAACAGTATGGTGGTTACCAGAGGGGAGGGGATGGGGAGGAGGTAGAAGAGGGTAAAGGGGTCAAATACCAGGCGACTGGAGGAGACTTGGCTTTGGGTGGTGGGCACACCATACAATACACAGTTGATGTATATAGAACCGTATACATAAAACTTATATAAGCTTATTAACCAAAGTCACCCCCCCTAAAAGAAATTAATAAAATTTTTAAATAGGTAAATAATATGTTGTCTTGGTTGTTTTTCTTTTCATATTACAAATTATTTACTGGATTGTGTAGATTTTTCACTCCACAGTGGCAGAGATTATGTCAGTTTTGGGAAATCAACTGCTATTCTCATATCAATACCGAGGCAGTTTCTAACCTGCAGGAATCTTGAATTGCTCGTTTTTTGTGAGGTTTTTTTTTTGACAACCTTTCCTCCAATACAAGGTCTGGATTTCATTTTCGTGTGGGAGTCCTGTCATGCAGTCTCCGGTGGCCTTTTGCTATGACCATTACTTACTAGTTTTACTCATCTCTCTATTCCTGAATTTATTCCTTCTGGACTTGATTTCTTGTCGCTCCCAACACCTGCTCCCGCCTGATAAACTGACAGCTCTGATTGTAAATCTCGCCCTTCTGCGTTCCTTTCCCCGCGATAGAAAATAGCGCGTTCCCATGGGTTACGACGCGTTAGCAAACATCAGGAAGCCTGTCCCTTTCACTTTGGAACTCTATTGTTTAGAAATAGACATGCTGCTCCCTTTTGCTGGTAAACCTTGCCCCAGGTGACCCCTCCCCCCTTCCTTCAGCTGCCTGGCATTTTCCCCTCCAACAAACTCAATCCGGGTGACATCTCCACAAGGCAGCCAGCCACCTCCACACCCTCCCCGGGACCATCTGGTCTGCTCAATGCTCTCCTAGCGCCCTGTGCTCCCTTTCACTGGGGGCACAACCCCTGCTGTAATCACCTGCTATTATTTGTCTGTCTCTCGTGGCATTTCCCATGAATAGCGACTGTTTTCTCTTTTTCTCCACTTCATGTGCATCAAATACTCAATTAGGTATTTACTGAATTTATGAAATAAGCAAAATAGCCAAAAAAAAAAAAAAAAGTCCAAAGGAAACTGACTGCAAGAGATTTACTCTCAGGAAAAAAAAGAATAGGACTCCAATGTAATGAAGCAAACTCTAATTCTGAATACTAAATTATCAGGGATGCAAACGGAACGTCTAAAAGTATGTCTATGCGTGTGCGGGTCTCCGCACACTTCCTGTACACAGCGACACCCTGGTTGGCAGACAGACACCTGCTTTGGACTCTGACATTGCCCATGAATATTCTGATGATAAAAATCCCAGCTTTTAGGAACCAGATGTCCTTAGCAGATTTTACTCAATTTCCGTTTTTGATTTACTTCCCCTTGGAGAGTTTCAGTGCTGAAATATCATGGATATTTCTAGCTGGGGGCATATGAGGTCTATAATTTAGTCGGAGGTAAAGGACAGTATCTAGTAGAAGGAATAAGTGCTTGAGCCCATACAGTATTTTAGAAAATACTGTTACCTGTGTCTTTGGCCCCCTTTTCCTTCCCTCTCTGCTCAATCAGGACAAATACCTAAGGGTGGGAAAAGGAGGTTTACTGTTATTCATATGGAAAATACCACAAGGAATAATAAATAAGAATAAACTCTTCGTCTCCCGTACACACAACTGTCAACCTACTTTTGCGCACCCCCTGTATAAATCATTCTCACGATACTTTGTCCCTCTGGTCTGAATTTCCGGTTTTCCCTTGAAAACTGACCAGTGTTTTCTTCAATAATGGGCATGTTGGCAGACCCGTATTTCATCATGCTGTCTCCAGGAAATAGCCCCAGGATGACTGAAGCCGGGGCTCGAGTTCCGTGGTCGTCTTGGAGATGAGATTTCCGGGTGGTGCACGCACCCTTCACAAAGAAATAAGTATTTTGTTTTCCAGATAAAATCAGTACAGGCATAGTAACCACAATGGTAATATAGACAGAACTAGGAATAAGTAAACCATGCAAACTCTTATCCCCGCCTTGTGGATTCAACTGTTATTATTTTAGTTCTTTCTTCCATTTCTTTGTTTTGTCAGCTTTGTAGTCTTGAGATGATTTTGCACATTAAAAAAATAAAAATAAAAAAGACTTGTTTTACTTAACTTGACCTAATGGGTCAGGTTCAAATTTCAATTCAATTGCTTGGTAGCTACATAACCTTATTGATAATCTTATTAATTTTCTGAAGCTGTATAACCTGTCTGCCACTCTGCTTCCTTATTTGTAATAATCCTTAATGATACTTAATTGAGCATTCATAGTGTTCATGAACATGGCTATCTCACAGATTTTCAAATAGTCCACGAGCCAATCTAAGTAGAACACTTATAATAATAAACACTTAAAGAAAATGACCATGATAATAATATAATAGTAATAATAAGAAATATTTCCATATTTTTCAAGTGTCAGGCACTGCTCTAAATACATTTTCCCCCTCAGGAGACAGAAGACACCCCGATGTGTGGGAAGGCTGCCGACTTCCGGGAAAGGAAAGCCCGGTTTAGGTACCGCTTCTCCGAGTTGTCTGACCTGGATGAATTCACTTTACAAACGTGGACGCCACTTCTCAACCGCTCTTTCACAGTAGTATAAAAAGGATGACTGCTAATGGTCTTCCCTGCGCTGTGCCCAAACACATATTTCTAGTCTACATGATTAGCATTACTATCAATTACAGCCCAAAGGGGATGGAGAGAAGAGAGGGAAGAGATAATGATGTTTCAGTGGCGTGCAGGTCGGCACAGGGTGAGAAAGACGTATCTGTTTCCAAAACCCTTTCTTAATGCCTCCTACCGGGTTAGGGGTTTACTTCCGATGATCAGCCTACTTGGCCTCATTATTGGACACCACATATTTATTTTAAATATTTGTTTACCTCCCCGACCTCTCCCACTTGTAGAATGATACATTGCTGTTCCTTTAAAAGTTACAATAATGAATATTTTATGCTTTATTAAAAGGAATCTGTTGCAACTCAGAAGATCCACTTTCCGTAGAGAGAAGAAGAGTCATCCTGCTGAGAAGAAGAAAGGAATTCAATTAGTGAAAAACGAAATGAGAAATTTTGAAAAAAAAAAGATCTGGGGAAAAGAGAGAGAGAAAGCAAAATAAGAAGGAAAACAGGCAGAAGCTTCTGTGTCTTTACATTGTGTTACCACAAAAGGGAGGGGACACAAGAACACAGAGGAAGGGACGTCAAATGGGATGTAGGTTTTTTAACGCAGGTGGTAAGGTAACTAGTTAAGCAACTCCATGTCAGAATAGAAGACTCCATTACAACAAGAAAAACAAACGCAAGGAAAGGAAAGTCAGCCGTCCATCTGCATGAGTTCCACAGCCCTATATTCACACACCATCAGCAACTGGTGGAAACCACAGATGTGGAACCCGCAGATTCGGAGGGCTGAGTGAGGAGACTGAGCCTCTGGGGATGTTGGTATTCCAGGGGGTTCCCCTCATGGATATCTAGTGAATACTGTAAATCTCATCGGAGCGGGGTCAATACATTCTAGTCTTGTTCACTCTTAGTGGAAATTTTGGAAGGATCTTAGAAGGTGCTTTAGCACCCAGACCTTGATTTCCCGAGGAAGAAGTTTGTGTTAAGCATAACAGGGTTCAACTGAGCTTCTCTGCATGGCCATGGTTTGGCTTCTCTTGATGACTTTTGTCAAATTATTTAAAGATATTCGAAGAAACTTCCATCTGTTTGCCCTACTCTCTGGCACAGAGTCTGAGAGCAAATCCCAAGGAGCCTGTGACTGGGGAAACGGTCATCCCCCAGGTTGGTGATGTAACTGATCTTAAAAGCTAAGCTTCCTGACCTGTGGTGGCGCAGTGGATAAAATGTTGACCTGGAAATGCTGAGGTTGCCGGTTCGAAACCCTGAGCTTGCCTGGTCAAGGCACATATGGGAGTTGATGCTTCCAGCTCCTCCCCCCTGTCTCTCTCTCCTCTCTGTCTCTCTCTCTGCCTCTCTGTCTCTCTCCTCTCTAAAATGAATAAATAAAAATAAAAATAAATAAATTTCAAAAAAAAGCTAAACTATCCAGGTTCTTAAAATTTAGATTGTGCTCCTGGTCCTTATCATAGTTACAAAATTTAGCCTGTAAGGTGAGGTCTACTTGTTATTACTATAAATACACAGAAATTCAACTGATTCAGTTTCCATTATCTTCCTTTTGCTGTAATATATTACTGAAATACAAAAGACATATAGAAAGTAGCAAAAATAAAAACTTTACCACCTTTATTGTACATCCATGACCTTGCAAACATCTAGTTGGTCAACGTGCAGTTAATTAATATGACCTGTATCAGTGCTTATATTGAATATCTTTTTCAGATTTAGGTTTACAAAGTCTATCTTCTTCAAAACAAACTTATGCGGTATCTGTACAGAATTGCCGAATAAAGCAAAAAAGAATACGTCTTCATTGGAGTTCTATTTCAGATACTTATAACAATCTACTTGTATCTGTATAGTTTTTATTTGATCTTTAGTGGCTCAGAATTCTTTAATTACTGGCAGACACTCCTGTTCTGTTGGTATAAACAGAACTCCTAAGGTTGTGATTGAAGCTGTTTTGCGGAGATTGTATTTTAATAGCTTCACCTACATGGGTGACATGGGAAGGGTCAACGGAACATTATGGATGGTGCCCCTTTGCCACTGTGGAGACAGGTAAGTGATTTTTCAAGACACTGTCAAAGAGAACTGCGGGTCTTCTGTTGCTGTCATTATTATTTTCTATTTTTCCACCACAGGCTGAAAATAAATTTTAGAAATTGAATCTTTGTTCATTTAAATGTATCTCAAAGGATTACTTATCCCATAAGAACAAAAATATTATGTTAAAAAGTTGGAAAAGACCAAAAAAACAAATTCAGAAAGTTACATGAATAATATAACTACATCTGTGTTTTATCAATAAAAGTTGATGAGGCAGAAATTGTATTTTCTCCTGGAGGCTCTGGAACTAGTGTGCCCATAATGCTGTGATTGTATTCCTGGTGTCATGAACGAGGTTAAAGCTATATCTACAGTGTTATTCCCAGCATTCGGAATACTAATGTACCAGCGGGGGGTTATCTCTTCTAAGCTGAAAGGATTGAATTTGGGAAAATGAGAAGACTGTTGGTAATTAATCTAGTTCAGACACTTGAAAACTTTTCAAAAACAAACACTGAAATGTGAGCCAACTTTCTCTTTTCACCTAGAGAAGGTTGGTCTGCTCTGTGAGATGGACCACGCAGTCTCAGCCTGCTTGACAGATACACAAGAAGTCTCCAAGTGTGGTTCAAAAACAAACTGGAAAGCTAATTAAATGCAGATTCTCCGGCCTCCTAATCTTTGGGAAAGGGTCCAGTTATTTGTAATTTTATCTAGCTTCCTCTGTGAGTCTTGCATAAGCTAAAGAATAGGTAATATTCCACCATACCAGTGTTCCTCAAGTTAAACCATGCCCCAGAATTACCTGGAGGGCTTGTTCAAACAGATTACTTGTCCCACCCCAGAGTTTCTGATTTGTCATCTATTGAATAAGGCTGGGAAACTGTCATTTCTAACCACTTCTCGGGTAAGACTGATGATGCTACTAGACATTGTTTCACAACAATGCTTTCTCAAACTTCAGCATGCATTAGAATTCACCCGGAGATAATGTTAACACGAAGATTCTAAGTCTCTCACCTCCAGAAATTTTGCTTTAGTAGGTCTGGAGTGGGCCCTGCTTCTATACATTTCTAACAAGTTCCCAGATAATGACTCTGCTCCTGGATTGAGCACTACACATCTTGAACCCCGTTGAGTACTTGGCCTATAGAATTGCATCAATTATAGTCTCCCTTCTTTGCCCGTTCATTTCAATTTACCCAATAACATGAAAAATAGAAGCAAAAAAAAAAATGTGTTTGTTTTGAGTCTATTAGCAGCAGAGCATTCATGAGTAGATTATGTTTTAGTGGGCAGAGGCTGGCTACCTCCGCTGACCATTTCAGAGGCCCTCTGGTGGACAGAGAAACGTAATCTCATTCTTTCTCTTTTTTAACTTGTGGTTGTACTTTATTTTTTTATTTATTTTTTAAATTTTTTATTATTTTTTCTTTTTATTGAATTTATTGGGATGACACTGGATAACAAAATTATACAGGTTTCAGGTGCAAAATTCCATAATGCATCATCTGTACCGTATATTGTGTGTTCACCACCCCAAGTCAAATCTCTTTCCATCACCCTTGATCCCCCATATATTTCACTCACATGTGGACTCTAATGAACAAAATGAAATAACAAGCAAAATAGGGACAGAGGGAGAGCAGGCTGACAGCTGTCAGGGAGGGGGAGGGCAGAAAAGAAAAAAAAAAACTTAACCTCTTTCCAATCCTCTTTCTAGCTAAGAATCCTAGAGCCGTGATGGCGAACCTTTTTATAAAAACCGCCCACTTTTGCAGTGCTGGTCAACCTGGTCCGTCCCGCCCACTAGAGGGCATTCCAGGTTCCATGGTGGGCGGAGGCGGAGCAACCAAACGGTGCCGCGATTGGCCCACCACAAAAGCTATGGCCCACCACGATAGTGAGCTACTGCAAAATAATATATATCTGGTGGGGGGAAAGTTAACCAGGAAGGTAGCTTACAGAACTAATCAAGAAAAGACAATCTAATCTTTCTCCCCCCATGGTTCTCACTCAAACATGAAAGTTGGTGTATTTGGTGCAAAATGGCAAGTAAGTAACAGAGCACGTGATGAATATTTTGTTTCTGGAACATTAGTAAATGAAAGAAGCCGTCATTGTAAGGAAATAATGTCATTGCAGATGATGTATTGTCTCTCTGAAAGAGCAGTGTGTAAGTTGACTTCTTCTTCTTCTTCTTCTTATTATTATTATTATTATTATTTGACATGGTTTAGAACATTGGTTATGAGCTAAAATAAAGTTTCATTTTCTTCAGTGATGCCACTTCTCAAAACTAAGCAAATATGACCTGGTCACTTAATAAATAATATTAGTTTTATCTTTTTTCTAGAAGTTTTCAACTTAAAGAGAATATCTACCTCCAACCCCCTACATACACACACAAGTACTCACGGCAAGCATAAAAATGCAGATCTGAGTTTATAGTGAAGACATATGAGGGAAATAGAGATATATATGCAAAGTGAAAGTGAATGAAATATATTTTACAACAGGTTAAGCTGGTTTCAGCCATGAACACAATGCAGAAAATGATTTATGTGAGGTACAATTCAAAATCTCATTTAAGCCCTGGCAGGTTGGCTCAGTAGTAGCGCATCAATCAGTCCAGTGTGTGGATGTCCTGGGTTCAATTCCCAGTCTGGGCACACAGGAGAAGCAACCATCTGCTTCTCTCCTTCTTTCTGTCTGAACATCTGCCCCTCCCCCTTCTCTCTCTTTTTCTCTCCCTCTCTTCCCCTCCTGCCGCCATGGCTGAGTTAGTTTGAGCACATCAACTTTGTGGAGTCTCCACCTCGGGCACTAAAAATAACTCAGTTATGAGCATGGTCCCAGATGGGCAGAGCATCAGCCCCAGGTGGGGGTTGCTGGGTAGATCCTAGTCCCCAGGAAGGCACATGTGAGAGTCTGTCTCTCTAACTCTCCTTCTCTCACTTGGAAGAAAAAACTCATTTCACTGTCAGAACAATATGCAAAAAATGTATTTTAGAAATGAAAATACTGTAGAGGAGTGTCAGGCTAATATATCTGGTTCGTCTCACAGCTAGTTGGATTTATGACAAGATTTTTAGGTATGGTACCTAACTTCATTTTCAGAATGATTGTCTATAAGATAGACATTTGGGGAGTTGTAGCAACACTCCTCTCATTTTGGAAGAGGACCCACTTCCATGGTGTGGGTCATATTTGAGACCAGCACCTGAAGAGTGATTGGAATTAAAAAGGTACTCAGTGTGTGCTTCTTATTATTATTAAAACTCTCCCCCTCTGCTATGACTTCTTTTTAAAAAATTGATATAGATAGATGATAAGAGTATAAGTGTATATATGTATACATACATATATACCATATATATACAGTATGTTTATATATCTTGTGTATGTATATGCAGAGGTACTATTTACTCTATTTGAATAAAAATTTTCTATTTCTGTCCTATGAATAAGAGCAAATTCAATTCAGTATAAATACTGGTGATTAAGAAAATTCTAATGTGAAGACAGACATGGGAAAGGTATTTCTGAAATGATACAGGTATGAACTTAAGCCCTCTTTGCATAACCTATTGCATTTACATAAGTAATAACCCTTCATCCTCTAAACTGTTGTTGCAGAATGTCTAATATTGTATTTACTAGATAAATGGGATAGGTTTTAAAATCTGCTTTGTAAACTTCTAGGCACATAGCGGTATGCAGTCAAATTATCTAAAGGGGTATAATGCATATGTTAAAACAAACAATACTGATTGAATTGACTAGCTAAACTCAAATAATTGTGGGGATTATTAAAACAGATTCTAGAATATTTTAATTTTATTGTGAATTTTATGTTTTCACATGAAAAGGTGTTGGTTTTCAGGAAACTGCACTATTTATGGAATCTTTTTCTGAAATTTATTACAAAACGTTCAAGGTCTGAATAAACTGGAAAAAGAAAAGGCAATTATGAAACCTGGCAGTCAAAAGTGTTTTCAAATGCCAGTATTCAGAGAGAAAAATTTTAGAAGATGATGATGATATTGACCGGTTGCTGTGAGATGATGCTCTGTTGCATCACTCGCCATGAAAGAGGCTGAAGAATGATCAGATACCCCTTGATGGGGGGCTGTCGTGGGAAATGGGTGTACAGATCCATTTTTAATTTGGGGGTTGTCTAATCCATTTTCATTGCGGCTTATACTACACGGAGAGTGGTTTGCAGGAAAATGCTATTAGGATTACCAATGTATACAAAATTCTGCAGTAAATGAATTGATCTTTCCACTTACTTGATTTGTGATGATGGCATTTGTCATATCTCCTTAGGACTGCCTTCCAAATATTGAGAGACGTTTAGCAGGAGGAGTGACAGGAATAATAACAAAAGATTGTTTCCAGTGCGCTCCTTGATGGATGCTATCATTATTTCTTTAATTTGCTTAAAGGTTTTATTCAGGGCATCCTTAAACACACACACACACTCTCTCTCTCTCTCTCTTCCACCTGGGAGAAAGTATTAATCACTGAGGTATTAAGTAGTCCTTTATGTGGTAGATACCCAGTAGTACTCCTGCTCAACACTTTCTTCAATCTTTGCCGAACTGTTAGACTCCCTTCTCAGAAGTGCCTTGCATTCTTATCAGGCTTTTGCTAGTGAGTGGCTTTTGCTCCGCTTCTCTTCATTAACCTTTTAATAATAGCACAAATAAGAGGTTGCTTACCTAAAAAAAAACACCATGATATTAAAAAAAATCCATGAAAGCACCTACCTATTCAATTTTATTCACTGCCCCTACTCGTGTGACTTTGGGTATCCAACAGTGAGCAAAAATCAAGGGACTTGATGTCATGGAGCTTATAATTGATTAGAACAAAGAAATAGTGAATACAGATGAAATGTAAAAGTTCAGCTAGACAGGTGCTCTGGAAGAGATTTTCATAGGTAAGTTGGCAGGAGCAGAAATGGCTGCCCAGGAAGTGAGGCTTGAGCTGAAATTTGAAGACAGCATAGAAAATAATGGGGTAGAGGGTGTGCATTTCAGGCACAGGAGATGATGTAGGCAGACAGCAGAGGTATGTAAGTGTGATCACCCTGATTTTAAAGGAAGTGACCAAATATCACTAGGGTTTTTTTTTGTCTTTTTAAAGCTCGATCATCGCGAGACTTTTGCATTGGCCCTGTGTGACAGAATGTGATGCAGTCTGTCCATACGAGTCCTTGACCAGCTCTAGGACTGGCACAGTGAGTGCCAGAACTGGAACTAAAATTCTTTTGTTCTTGATTTTTATTTAGTGTAGTTTTTGAAACAACTATAAAGCTAGTAAAATGAAACATCAAATGAGAATCAACTCTCCAAAATACGAAGGTGCGTCTTTGATGAAAATAACTGGAATGAACATACCTTCCCATAAAATTTGCAGTAGAAAGTATTTGAGAGCATTAATATGATGAAGTACCTAGTGGTTTTGAGGCACATGTGAGGGCCCTGTGTGACTATGGTCACTTCTACCTTACAACCCACTTTATAGTTTTCTTCTCCAAGAAAGCACTGTTCGGAGGGAGTCACTCTTTCCATCCCTTCCCAACAACAGGTAATTTGTTATATTGCATTATTTATTAGCTAACGTACAAAAAAATCCAATGAGATCTATTTTATTCCCTTATAGATAATGTTATTCATTATTAAATGGAAAGTGAAATTATATAACTAAACACGGAGCTATCCAAGGGAGGCCAGGCACCGCTGTCTAGCTTGCCCTTGTGAATCTCTGCCCATACATACACATTGCGCTTGCGCAAACACATCCAGGGGATACATACGCTAATACCCATAACCAAAGAAACTACCACTAATAGAGAGCTGACCCTCTGACCCATATGGCTCCAAGGACTTGACAGGCTATACAGTGTCTACTCCTTACAATATTTCCTAAGAAATACAAAATCATTAACTCTATTTTACAAGTGAAAGAAACCCAGGAATAAAAGAGGGCAAAGAGAGGCACTTGAGAAATCACGAAGGTAGAAGATACAGATTGTTTAGAGCAAATCCGAACAATTCATAACCGCGGCAGACAGAGTGGGAAATCACGTAGTCTGTTTGGGCAGTCTGAAATAAACGACTATTGAGTGCAAAACAAACAAACAAGCCCCCAAACATATAACGGTACGCTCAGACTAGTATGCCCACGGCACAGAAATTACAGAGGAATAAAGATAATGAAGTAGTCTGGCCAAGGAAAATTAGTTATTCAAATAGTCGAGAAAAGATGGCATCTCTGAATTAAGTTTGTAAACTGAAGACCGAGGAAATAATTGCAAACAGCAGTGGCGGTAAATAGATCCTAGTTTGACAGCCTCCATAGATACCTTCTCCTAGGACATATCATAATCAAAAATTACAGGCAGTTTTCCTGGCTTGGGCTTCCTTGTTTACATTAACTACTGGGACTATTTAGAGCTTAAATACTGTAAGGAGACCAGAGTACTGCTGACTATACTAACATAGTGTAAGCACAGCAACTTTTTTAAGAAGCGTAATGGTTTCAGCAAAGGTGCCTTGGGCATATTATCGAGAGGCGAGGAGAGGCATGCTGCTTTCATAGTCGCTGATTCTCCTATGTTTCTAGCAAGGGCTGAACACGCATACATATTTATGGGTGTTATGTCATAAATACCTTTGAGCTGCACACAGAGCTAAACTCAGCTATGAAACACAGAAGACTAGTTCCCCCCCGAATAGGACTACCTCTGGATCTGTGGGAATGATGGCAATGGAATGAGACTGAATGCTTAGCAAATCCTTGATGATGTGTCATTATTTTCCCTCATCTCTTTGGAAGCACCCTAAATTCACTTCAATAAGGCTGCCGCGCAGTCATTTTTGAAAACGATATTAAGAAATTGCATTATACAATTACGATGATAAATAAGTTCATTTATTCGTTCAAAATCGTTTATTTATCTTCCTTTGCATTGCCCTTGGAGACAGTGGTTATCTCTCATCTGAAAGTGCGGTTCTATTGAAGCTTCTTTCAAAAATCTAAGATTAAATAAGGGACAGAAAGGCACATGTGATATTAGACAAACCAGTATGTCAAACCCCAGCTGTTTCTGGCCGATCTCATTACCAATATGTTTCTTAGAGAAGACAGATACAAGGAAAGGTTCATCAAAGATGTGAAGGGCTGGGGAGGAAAGTCAGTCTGTGCCCAGGAGATAACCTTGTTCATTTCTCTCTACATTTCCCTTTATTAATCCTACAACCAAAACCAATGTGTGAGGAATTCCCTCTGGCTACTAGTCTCTGGTTCAGGCAGCATAAAAGGAAGTATGGATGCTGAAGTCCAGAATAAAAAAAAAAAAAAAAACACAATTGGTTTTCTAAAATTTGCATGAAACATTATTTTTTCAGAGTTGGGTTTGGGCGTGCTACCTACAAAGTTAACAGTATTTTCCCTTCTGGAAACTCGAAACAGTGGCATTAAAAAGAAATCAATAGCAATAGCATAAGAAAGTGTAAAGTGGAAGAAGTAATTATATGTTTCATCCAATCTGATGGTTAGACAACAAACATACCCTTTGTCCAATAAATGTGATTTGCTCATCACATGTCTTGATGCAGGCCTCTGGTCCTCATTCTGGTTTATAGAACAGAAAGACCTGTGCGAGGTGTTGGAAAGGACCTTGGGGATTTTTGTGCAAGATAGGTTTGATACAACTTGACTAAGCACAATTTTACTAAGCCATCAGTTTTACATATATACCAAATGAGGATAAAGGACAAAGAATGAGTTATCTATGGTCACACACCTTAGTTAAAGGCAAAGATGGTCTCACTGAATCCTAGATTTTTCATTTTTTACCTCCTATGCTCACACAATGAAACCATAACCAGTCCACTATGTCGGATTTATCGGGTGTCATCCGTGTGTTAGCCCATGCACACTGGTTTGCTTCCTGACCGCATGCAGATGGCTACAGCCGAACGCACACATGGAAGACGGCAGAGAAAGAGACCGCCCCTTATAATGTATTCTTTTTAAAAAACTGTCGCTGAATATCTTCCTGGGCTCTGCCTGGTCCAATGTATGATTTCACTGTCACTCAGACATGGGAAGACAGTTGTAATTAAAATGTAAACAATGCCCTGTTCTTTGCCCCTGAACTAAGAATTTCATGTTCTCTTAACTCTCCTTCAAGCACCACTTTGTTGTGGCTAGTCACTGCCGTAAGCTATCAAAAACAAACACTGCAAGAAAAAGTGGTCAAAACAAGTTGTTCAGATTTTAGATTTCAAAGCCAAAGCTCTCAGGAAAACTACGGCCATCAGGGCATAGACAAAGTGATTGGGAGAAAATAAACAGACAAACAAACAAATAGATAATTAGCAAGTCTCCTTCTCCCAATCCCCCACCCTCCACCCTTCGCCCACCCGGAAAGTGGCAAACAGTATTTTCCTGGTAAGGCAGGCAGCAGAAACATGTCAGCGCAAACCTATCAGTGAGTCCCGCATAGACACTCACACACAAAAAGCCTCCTTTCTCCTGCTCACGGAGAGTGTTGGGATGACAGAAAGACAGCAGAGAGGAAAAGCACGCTAGGTGCGGCCGGGCAAACTGGAACCAAGTTACTCAGCTGGAAATGCTCCTCTCTCAGCAGGGCACAGACTCAATAGAGTATTCTAGTGCCTCCAAGTGGGCAACTTCTGTAGTGAAGGAACCCTTTAAAACTGGACAAGAAGGACTCGAAGGTTCTGGCATATCCGAAGGATATGTATACTAACTGGAGAATAACAGCCTTTGGTCTTTCCAACCCTACATTTACACTAGGTCCAGCTGTCCAAAAATGAGATTTAAACATCTACCCTCCATCCAGTAAGAAAACAAAACAAAACAAAACAAAACAAAAAAAAAGAAGCCGCAGTCAACTAAGATTAAGCCTCTGTCACCATGGTGGGCTAGTAAGGATTTACAATGGAAATATCCTTCATATAACTCAGAAAAACAGAAAAAATATATGAGTTTGTATGGTGGGGCCCATTCCTGTCACAGGAGCAACAGTCTTCTCTCAAGATCCAGTTCGTGGGTGAAACAATGTAACCTCAATAAATTCAACAAAAATATGAATCCAACTAACTCTCTTGGACAAAACAGACATTTCTCTCGATGGAGTCTGCAATAAGATTTTTGTCGATCAACCAAGTACCTGGAAATAGTTGTTGTATGTCCTAAAGGCATATCATCTTCCTAGGCTATGTTGACAGGGCTGATGATGGCGGTCTCCGCATCTGTAGGCACACATTATGGCGTGTTATAAAGGAGTGTAGAGAGTCTAAAGTCTGATGATCCCATTAGGAAAAAAAGCACATATACCAATTTGTTAGGAAATTTCCACGCCCCTTCTCTGTTACATGTCCACATTAATATAATTCCTCATCTGGATGAGCCAAATGTACCTGCTTTTTATTGAGCACACGAAGTTTTGTAAACTGCTTAGGACCCCAGCTGACCCCAGGTGCCCTACGTCCGTCAACATTGCCTCTTCATAAAGAGAATGACAGGAGACTTCTGTGAATCAGAGCATTCCCGGTATCGGGAAGCATGCATGCTCAGTCATGGGTTTATCACGGAGATTGATGGGTACGAACTCCCAACAGGAAAGGCAGAGAAAGAGGGGAAGGGTAAGAAGCCATCACTGAATTTCTGGGTAGAGTTGACATGTTGAAGATGTCCTTTAATTCTCTATCTAAGCAAGATGATCCACCTTTACATCATCTGAGGCTACTCTGTATAATTTCTTCAGGGAATGTAATATACTTTGAAATTCCATTTGTATTTTTTATATGTTTTTTAAAGGTCTGACCTACTAATTAAACTGTAAGCTCTACAAAAATAACCACACATATTTTCCTCTGCCTTTCTAATCCCAGAAAATAAGCCAGTGCCTGACATAAAGTAAAAATGCTAAATAAATAATTTGAGTAGAATTTTTATTGTTTTTCTAATTTACAATTATTTCATTGAATCAATCTGGCATTTGGCAAAGGATCAATTAAAGACCATAATATATATTGGGTAGAGCTGTACTGTTAATTTTATTAGTTTGGGTGAAAAAGCCAGAAACATTTCAATGTCCGTAGCTAGAGGTAATATTTTACTTCTGTAAGATAACATGGAACATTATCTGGACTAATTCATGAAGTTTACAAACATTGACTGGTATTACTTTTACTTACATATTGTTTAGATCCTTCTGGAAGCCTTCATTCTTCAAGGTAAAAAGCCACGTTATTCACTGAGAAGTGTGTAGAATTTATAGGCTGGTAACCCTGTGTCAGTGCCAGGCTCTCCTACTTAACTTGAAACTTAGAGTATCATTCTACAGCACTAACCCTCATTTTTTTTAATTAATAAAAGAAGAATGCTGAAAGCAGTAACGATGTACTGATTACACAGCATAACTTATAAAAATGTTAGATCTGTGCAAAATAGGTGCTAAATAAATACTAGCTCCACTCCTCTCTTGTCCAATTTTTTTTTGTGTGTGTGTGTGTATTTTTCTGAAGCTGGAAATGGGGAGAGACAGTCAGACAGTCTGACTCCTGCATGCGCCCGACCGGGATCCACCCGGCACGCCCACCAGGGGGCGATGCTCTGCCCCTCCGGGGGCGTCGCTCTGCCGCGACCAGAGCCACTCTAGCGCCTGGGGCAGAGGCCAAGGAGCCATCTCCAGCGCCCGGGCCATCTTTGCTCCAATGGAGCCTTGGCTGCAGGAGGGGAAGAGAGAGACAGAGAGGAAGGAGGGGGGGGTGGAGAAGCAAATGGGCGCTTCTCCTGTGTGCCCTGGCCGGGAATCGAACCCGGGTCCCCCGCACGCCAGGCCGACGCTCTACCGCTGAGCCAACTGGCCAGGGCCTTTGTCCACATTTTTTAAAAACTTCTCTTGGGAGTTTCACCGACTAGAGAGCAGAATAGGTTCCCAGAGGAACCAACTTCCTATAGATAGCAACTATAAGTCTGGGCAAAATACAAAACAAATGACCTACCTCTGGGCTCTGCGGAATGAACAAAGTTAGGAAGAGTCTGAAGTGAGTCCAACTTGCAAGAAGATTCTCACAAACTGTTGGAGCAGGACTGGATTAAAGGAGTATGACTGCGCCAGTGTGCTGCCAACCAGCTAAATCTGTTTGAGGTGCATTCTGTTTCGGATGAGAGGGAAATCCCAAAGAGAGGGATTTATAGAAAATAGGGCTCCGAGTTCTGTGGGCAAATTTCCCATGTTTCTCTCTGATTCCTGAACCACATATTGATACTTCAAAAAGATCAACCAAGTAAAATACCCCTAGAGCTATCAGGAATGATGAAAGGATCCCTGCAGATTTCTTAAACAATAAAATGGCGAGACAATGTTTTAAACAAGGTTATGTCGACAAGTTCAATGATAACTTAGAGAAAATGGACAAAATCTTTCAAAAAGGTAACAAACAAAATTGATACAAGATGAAACTGAAATTCTGAATAGCCATATGTGTATTGAAGAGGTTGAATTTGGTATTAGAAAAATGTTACCAAAAAACATGCCAACCCCCAATTTTTTTTTGGAGATAGATGGCAAATTCCATTAATCATTCAAAGAATAAATAACCCCAATCTTATGCATAAACATTCATAGAATAGTGAAGAAGAAACTTCCAAATTCATTTGATGAAGCCATCATAACATTAATATCCAAAACTTGACAAAAAAATTATAACAGAAAATTACAGACTAATACACCTCAAGAACACATGCAAGAATTTTAAGAAAATACTAGCAAGCTAAATTCAATGACATATTAACATGACAGCATTTCATGATTAATAGAGCTTGTCTTCCCCCCAAAACAGTTGAGAAAATATTTGAAAGTCAATTAAAATAATTCACCATTTAACAGAAGAACAACTAGAAAATCATGACAACAGCTTCAGACAAAAGCATCTGACACATATCAACACCCAGCACCCATGAAATCTACAGATTTCCAGAAAATTAGGAAGAGAAGGAACTTATTCTATTGCACAAAGAAGATGTACAAAAAATTTGTAGCTAACATCAGAATTAATGGTTTAATATTAAGTGATTTTCAATCATATTGAAATATTGCAATCAAATGAAAAAAAGGCAAATCGGTTTATTCTCATAATTTCTCTTCAGTAATTTCCTGAAATTCCAAGCTTACCAAAAATATAAGAAAAAAAATCACAAGGATTAGAAAGAAAATTATTTGTCTTGTAGATGACATAAGTCTACACAGAAAATCCTACGAGCTCTAAAAAACAATGCTAGGATTAAGAAGTGCATTTAGCTATTTCAATGATGTAAGATTAATGAATTCAGAGTCCATATTGTTGAAAATATCAGTTCTCGCCAAATTGGCCAGTAAGGTCAATTGAATGTTAATTATAATTCCAGCAGTCTTTGTATTTTGGATAAATTGAATAAATAATTCTAAATGTATGTGACAATACAAATGAGCTAGATTATCTAAAGAAAATTTAAAAAGAAAGAAAAATATAGGAGGAATTACACCTGCCAAATTCAACTCTTGTTATCTTCCTATAAAGTTACAATAAACATGACATAAAAAGGCTAAACACGTGTCTGTGTAACAGAATATGTGTGTGTGTGTGTGTGTAAAATTTGCTTTCAACATAGTTGTCATGGTAATTCATTAGAGAAAGAATATTTTTTCAACAAACTCTGAATAGAAGAATTGTTTCTTCATATGGAACGAAAAATTATAGTATAGACAATCGAATGGTGTTACCAGAGGGGTGGGGTTGGGGGGAGGACTAAAAGGATAAAGAGGGTCAAATACATGGTGACAGAAGGCGACTGGGCTTTGGGTGGTGGGCACACAATACAGTATACAGATTTGTATTATAAAGTTGTAAACCGGAAATGTTATCAACCAATGTTACCTCAATAAATTAGATTTTAAAACATCATAATATTTGCCTTTACCTCACACCACACAGAAGAATTAATTAAAACTTGACCATGGCCGTAAGTATAAAAGTTAAAATTATAAATCTAAGAGTAAACATTGCAGATGATCTATGTGAAAAGAGAGGCATTTTCTTTTTATTTATTTATTTACTTATTTATTTAGTGACAGATAGAGTCAGATAGAGGGACAGATAGGGAGAGAGATGAGAAGCATCAATTCTTTGTTGCGGTACCTTAGTTGTTCATTGATTGTTTTCTCATATGTGCCTTGACCAGGAGGCTACAGAAAACCGAGTGACCCCTTGCTCAAGCCAGCGACCTTGGGTTCAAGCTGGTAAGCTTTGCTCAAACCAGAAAAGCCCGCGCTCAAGCTGGTGACCTCGGGGTCTCGAACCTGGGTCTTCCGCGTCCCATTCCGATGCTCTATCCACTGCACCACTGCCTGGTCAGACGAAGAGACAATTTCTTAAAAGCTAAGGACAACATTTTTTAAAAGCGCAATTTGGAATTCATCAAAACTGTTTTTCTTTTCAAAAATTACCATTGGAAATGTTTAAGGGTGAGTCACCAAGTGGGAAAACATGTTTGTGAAACAGTGCTAACAAAACTTACTCAAGACAGAACACACAATAGGAAAAATGGGCAAATGATTTGAATTGAGATTCAGGACATACTATGCTGAAAGATGGCATTATTGCATAGGAAATATATTAAGCTGAAGGAATTTGAGAAAAATTCTGTGCAGCAAGGACTGCCTGATCTTCCCCTGAAGGTCATAAAACCCTCAGGTCAGACATGCCCTCCACAGACCTGGAGGAAGGGAATAGCCTTATCTCCAAGATGCCTAGCACATTCTGCACAGGCCCCTTTGTCCTGTCTACTCACCTCACATCCCTTGTATGCTATCCCCTTTTTCCAAGATCTCCACTTCTCACCAAGCATAGCATTAAAACACTCTGATTTAACTTCTTTGGGTCTTCATTTCCTTACGAAAACTCCTAGGTTATATAAAACTGATAACAAATAAAAGCACGTGCTTTTGTTTCCTTTTCTTACCCTGTCCCATGTGTCAGGGCCCCTAGCCACGAACTTGGAAAGGCAGAGGGGAAAGATGGATTCCTTCCATACAGACACTGCACAAGTGAAGAGGAATAACTGGACCATAAGTCCCCCCAAATAAATTCAACAACATTAGGCATTGGAGACATACAAACTCAACCCACAAAGGCGTTCTGCTACACACCTAAGGGCTGCTGGAGGTGCCAAGGGTTAGCGAGGACACTGACTTGAGTTCTCAGAATGTTGGCAGAAATATAAAATGGTAATGGCACTTTCAAAAACTCTCCAGAAGTGCACGATCACAATATGACCCATATTTAACAAAGAGAAACAAAAGTATGTGCCCATATAAAGTCTTGCATGTGATGATTACAACTCTAATAACTCACAAATGTCATTCAGGTGCAATGGACAGACAACCTGTGATCTGTTCTCTCAGGAGAAAAATGGGAAGGAGGGAGAGAGTGAGGGTTGTCTGAAGATGATTAGTAGCTGTATTTATGCTAATTTATAATTTATGTTTTTATAGGATAGATCTTAAATACTTATTTCTTTAATATCTCTCCCCTCTTCTTTACTCTGATTTTCTTTCTTTTTTTTTTTACTTTCAAAGATGGAACATTTTATTTATTTATTTTAATTTTTTTAATAATTTTATTTTTTAATGGGGTGACATCAATAAATCAGGGTACATATATTCAAGGATAACATGTCCAAGTTATCTTGTCATTCAGTTATGTTGCATACCCATCACCCAAAGTCAGATTGTCCTCTATCACCATCTATCTAGTTTTCTTTGTACTCCTCCCCCTCCCCCTTCCCTCTCCCTCTCCCCCCTCCCCCCCCATAACCACCACACTCTTATCAATGTCTCTTAGTCTCACTTTTATGTCCCACCTACGTATGGAATAATGCAGTTCCTGGTTTTTTCTGATTTACTTATTTCACTTCGTATAATGTTATCAAGATCCCACCGTTTTGCTTACTCTGATTTTCCTAAGACAGTAATTATGACATTCTGCTTTTTTTAAAAAAACTGTTACCCTGAAAACAGTATTATTGAAGAATATATGTGCATGCATTCATGTGTCCACATACACACACTCATATAAAAAGTATCCCTCCACAGCCTGACCTGTGGTAGCGCAGTGAATAAAGCGTCGATAGGGAATGCTGAGGTCGCAGGTTCGAAACCCTGGGCTTGCCTGGTCAAGGCACATATGGGGGTTGATGCTTCCTGATCCTCCCCCTTCTCTCTCCCTCCCCCTCTCTAAAATGAATAAATAAAACTGTAATAAATAAATAAATAGGAATCCCTCCTGCTCCCTTAACTTCTGCATGCAGGTAGGGAACTGTTTAAAACACACATGGTAAGACTGATGATCATCGCTCTCTTCTGCGGTGCTTAGACATTTATGCGGCAGTAATGCTATCATTAAAATTAACATAACCCTTATTGAATCATTATTGGTCTATTCATTTTATGTTCCTCGGTTGCAATTTGCGCCATCTGCGTGTTCAGTGTTCAGTCGGGGACTTAGGTGCACAGCGTTTTATTCCCAGAGGTAACACCAAAGCACCCAGAGAAGCCGGGATCATTATTGAACATTTTAAAAGTACATTTGCACAAGCGCTAATGTTGCCACGATTCTCTCATTATATCATTTCGCCTTGTTTCTTTCCTTTTTTAATAAAAACAATTCCATACGAGCTAAGAAGTGAGTATTTCTGTGCTGAAAGTATACAATAGAGTATATCACACAGACTGCTAAGCAGTGCAAAATGTATTTTTACTCTTATTTATTATTAATAGAAATGACAAAAATAACTACAATGTATTGATCACCAAACCTCTGACCACCATTGTGGTAAGAGGCTGATATCACAGCATAGTCTCCTTCTGGTTGGTATATGTCTTATTTCTACAGACACAGAGACTGGTGTCCAGAGGAAAGTGTGAGTTGCTCAAGGTCCCAGAGCAAACAAGTGGCTGAAGGGAGATTTAAATGCTGACTCTATTCTTCACCTGCTCTGCATTTCAAAGCCAAAGTTCTAATTCCAGGAGAACTGCTTATAAATAATTTCTTTTCTTCCTCCTTCAACCCTCTCTCCATATCGCCCACCCTCTCTCTTTCCTCTTTCCTCATCTAAGACATTATTCCATGCTGGCAAGATCAAAGGAAAAAGCTACATTGTGGATTTAATAGAGACTCTCTAAGATACACTGGGTTTTCTGTGGGTTGTCAGGAGGAAATAGTTTAAGTGGAGGAAAAAAATGAAAAGCGGAGCCCAGAGATGAGTGTGGACAGAGAACATACAGAAAGAGACAACACTCCAATATGGCCCGAGCACAAAATTGATCTGGGTTTGCGCGGGAAGATGGGGCCATTTTGAATCTATCCCATCACTAACTTTGGCCTGGAGACTTGATGAATACACAAGTTTGGGTAGTACCCCTATTCCAGCTCCTCTTGGAAGTCAGATCAATGACATGGAATGGAACGTTCGCTGGTAAATGGCATCCTTGTGAGAAAAACAAGCCAATAAATAGTTTGCTTTGCAGTAGCTTCAGCACACTTGCTGAAGTAAGGTTCCACCTCTATTTATAACTAGAGCTTGGTTCTCTCAGTAGGTGGGTTTAAAAAAGAAAGTGGGCCCTGGCTGGTTGGCTCAGCAGTAGAGCGTCGGCTGATGTGTGGAAGTCCCAGGTTTGATTCCCAGCCAGGGCACACGGGAGAAGCACCTATCTGCTTCTCCACCCTTCCACCACTCCTTTCTCTCTCCCTCTCTTCCCCTCCCACAGCCAAAGCTCCACTGAAGCAAAGTTGGCCCAGGTACTGAGGATAGCTCCATGGCCTCCACCTCAGGTGCTAGAATGGCCCCAGTTGCAACAGAGCAATGCCCCAGATGGGCAGAGCATCGCCCCCTGGTGGGCATGCCGGGTGGATCCCAGTTGAGCGCATGAGGGAGTCTGTCTGTCTGCTTCCCACTGCTTCTCACTTCGGAAAAATAAAAATAAAAATAAAAAAACATAAAAAAGGAAGTGAACAGGAGGCATATTATAGTAGTGAAAGAAATATGTTAAAAAGAGTAGGAACAATTCTTACCAGTGTCCATATGAAATTTTAGAAGAACGAAAGCAATGACTAGTGAAGACGTCCAGAGATCTTTCTGAAGGCTATGTGCATTAACATGAGGTGTTTCCTTTTAAGAAAAGGAAAATCAAACTATAATTCATATTAATATTTATCTTCAATAAACTGACCATCAATCAATTCAATCAATGGGACCTATAAAGTTCCATATTTGATTGCCTTACATATGAGTTTGTTAATAGCCTGAACCATGGAGAGCCTGAATATTATCACGATTACACCATTATATTTGAAATTATTTATTCTCTCTTTTTTTCTCCCTCCCGACTCATCCTTCCTCCCTCTCTCCCTCCCTCCCTCCTTCATTTCCCTTCCTCCAGTCCTTCCCCTTTTGTTTTCTTTTTTTGTTTGTTTTTGTTTTTGTTTTTGTTTTCAGGGACAGAGAGAGTCAGAGGGAGGGATAGACAGGGACAGACAGACAGGAATGGAGAGAGATGAGAAGCATCAATCATCAGTTTTTCGTTGCAACACCTTAGTTGTTCATTGATTGCTTTCTCATATGTGCCTTGACCGGGAGCCTTCAGCAGACCGAGTAACTCCTTGTTGGAGCCAGAGACCTTGGGTCCAAGCTGGTGAGCTTTTTGCTCAAGCCAGATGAGCCCGCGCTCAAGCTGGCAACCTCGGGGTCTTGAACCTGGGTCCTTCCGCATTCCAGTCCGACGCTCTATCCACTGTGCCACCACCTGGTCAGGCCCCCTTTTGTTTTCTTAAAGAATATAATCTTGACAATGACTCTAGAAATGAGAGCAGGAAGATGAAACAGTAAAGAACTTAAGGGTAAATCTCAGCACTTTGGATTTAAACTTTGAAATGTGCTGCTCCCTATCTTGGATGTCCTAGATAATGTACTGAAATTTAGCATGTCTTAGTTTCCTCTATTAATAAGGCAGATAAATATTAACTACCCTCTGCCAATCATTCTCCATCACCTCCCTCCTCATCAAAATTTTCTGAGGTTTAAGTACCACTATCTCCCCATTTTACAGAAGAGAAAATTGAGCCATAGTGAGTTCCTTCCTATTCCCCAAAGTGATACATTTGAGATGTTAAACAAGGTCGCTGTCTTAAACTGCCTATTTCACCAGTCAGAAAGGCAGAATCACATCATGGTAAAAGGAGTCGCCTTTGGTATCACTCAGACGTGGGCATTAACAAGTTTTCAGTTTACTGAATAAATTTTTAAAAATACACCACACTGATTATTTCTTACTCATCAAATGAAGCATCGGAGGAAAACGCTCTACGATTTGTCAGCCCCGGTGATAAATGGAGACAGAAAATGCTAGCTGTCCTCCAAGTGCTATACAATTTCCAAGAGCTGATATGATTAAACAGTTGGAGGATAAATTACACAAACACGATTTGGTGGACATTTCCTTATTCTGTTGACCCTGCTGGGACACAAATGATCACTTTGCACTCAGCTAACTGTGCAGTTGCAAAGCTTTCAGTCTTTGTTGACATGATAGGCAGAAAGCTTCGCTGTCAAAACAAAGCTACAACCTATCAAATGGTTTTAACCCTAGCCATTTACAGAAGAAAAAAAAATCGAGAGAGTGGCTAGAAAAAAATGCCTGTTGGGAAGCCAGAGGCAAAAATCACCTCTTCTTAAATGAGAAAATACATGAAAAAGACATTGCTTAAAATTATAAATGAAAATGCCTTTGGCAAGTTTGGAAGTAAAGTAGCAAAACTGTATTTCTGACTGGGAGTGCATGCTTTTTTTTTTAATTAGAAGGACTAAATATGACCAAAAAGATGATAATAAATTTATTTTATTTTATTTTTTTTTATTCAGTGAGAGGAGGGGAGGCACACACAGATTCCTGCATGTACTCTGACTGGGACCCATCCAGCAAACCCACTAAGGGGTGATGCTCTGCCCATCTGGAGCACTGCTCTGTTGCTCAGCAACCAAACTCTTCTTAGCACCTGAGGTGAAGGCCATGAAGCCATCCTCAGCACCCGAAGCCAACTTACTCCAATCGAGCCATGGCTACAGGGGGGGAAGAGAGAAAGAGAGAGAGAGAAAAGCAAAAGGGGGAGGGCTGGAGAAGCAGATGGGTGCTTCTCCTGTGTGCCCTGACCAGGAATCGAACTTGGAACATCCACATGCTGAGGCAACACTCTACCACTGAGCCAATCACCCAGGACTGATAATAAAAATTTGTTGATGTCAACACCTCTGCATGAGATGGTGAAATGCACTCAAGTGTATTGATAATTTACTAGGTTGGTTCTATTTATATCTTTATAACATCCTTCAGCGAAAGGTGCCTTAACATGTTCATTTTTACAGAACAGGCACTAAAGAATATAACTTGGCCAAGTCACAGGATAAGTCATTGGGGAAACACAAGAATGAAACTCAGGTGGTCTGACATTGACGCCAATGCCATTACATATCACGCCATGCGGTATCTCTCAGATAAGAGACTTCTGAGTCATCATTTCATTTAATGTTCATAATGATCTTGTAGAATATGTATGATCAGTACGAACCTGTAGGGAAGCAGCATTTCGGAGGGATTGGCTTTGCCCAGTGATACAGCTAATAACACATCAAAAAATGACACTGACCCAGGAGGTAATTTTTTTTTCTTCCTAATAACTGACTGCTCTGACTCACTATTTTTTATGTTGTTAAAAAATAATTATTCCTCTCTGAAATATACACCGACTATGAAAACCTATTGCTAGTAAGATATTTAGGCTAGCATGAAGTTTAATTCATCACAGTTTTCAAATACCTTCACAATTTCAAAGCCTTTCCAAAGAATTTTCTTCTACATTTGCATTCTGTTTCAAAGAAACCTCTCATGTGATTAGTGCTTTGTCCCCAAATGACAAGTTGCAAATGAGGCATTTTCCTTGAAAATATTTTTAACTTGAGGAAATAATTTATCCAAGCAGGGAACCCTCCTCTCTGACCCAACACCTGAGAACCAGGGGACTTTCATCACTAAGCAATACTTCCCTGCATTTCAAAGAAATACCACACACAGACACACACAAATTAGCATTGCCTGATTTATACTTGAAGTACAGAGAAAGAATGTTATTATTCTAAAGCTCTACTATCTGGCTGGAGTGAGTAATCACAGGTGATCCTATGCCTCTGGCATTTTCCTTGGACTTATACACTGACCTTGAGTTTTAAAAAAGTATCTTTTTTGTTAGTTATTGAATTTTAACCTTAATGGAAATGTTGGACAGTGAAGTGATGGGTACAGATGATGGCGTGGAAACATTCTTGCCACATGGCTAATTGAATGACACAAGTGAAATTCATTTTTGACCTACAGAACCCCTTTCATGGTGATGGTTATAAGCATGCATATCCCCTCAAAACACCAGCCAGAGAAATTTCACTTTCCAGAAGCAAGCTGTGTATGTATCACCTCCCTCACAATGCATGAGAAAACAAAGTTACACTGTATTGTAAGCTTCAGAGTCTTTCCTTGCTTTTTGGAATATTTGCAATTACAGTAGATACTTGTAAATTATCACTGAAGTCCATGTCTGATGAAACTGGCACTGGTGTGGTTCTTGATGTTGGAGTGTGAGCAAACAGATGTCACTCCTGATATCATGGAACCCCCAAACAAGTGATTCTAGCATTTCTTCCTCAGAAAGACACTGGATAAATTGATATTCATGGCAATCATTTTTGTTCAAGAACTATGCACAGATGAGATTATTCCCCAGTTCCATAAGAAGTTTGTGTTATCTCGGTCCTGGCAGGTTGGCTCAGTGGTAAAGTGTCAGCCCAGTGTGTGGAAGTCCTGGGTTCGATTCTCAGCCAGGGTATACAGAAGAAACCACCCTTCTCCCTCTCCTTTCTCTCTACTTCTCTCTTCCCTTCCCGCAGCCAAGGCTCCCTTGTAGCAAAGTTGGCCTGAGCGCTGAGGATGGCTCCATGGCCTCCACCTCAAGTGCTACAATGGCTCCAGTTGCAGCAGAACAATGGCCCAGATGGGCAGAGCATCGCCCCCTGGTGGGCATCCTGGATGGATCCCGGTCAGGTGCATGCAGAAGTCTGATTGCCTCCCTGATTCTAACTTCGGAAAAATACAAAAAAAAAAAAAAAGACTTTGTGCTATCTCTATTTACTGACATATCCTTTTAATCTCAGTATTAGTTTGTAATTATTATTTTTGTTTATTTAGCTGACTTCCAAATCAGTCCAATCTCTTGGAAAGAAACTTAATTCTGAAAACCTGGGAATCATTTAAAAATCAGCACTGTCTCCCTGAATGTGGCATGTCTACCCTCCTTCCCCAGGGGCTATGACTAGCAGGGTCAAGGTGGTTGGCATCTACAGATCAGTGAAGAAAACATTATTCATAATACTTGTTGAAGACCGTAAGGAAGACCCTATTCAAGGGGTCCACCATAGTAGGTTGTGATAGGGACCACAGCCAAGGGGTCTGGCACTGAAGGAGAGAGACTGGGCTCAGTTCTGACTACAGCTTGAGCAAGGGAGGCTATATAGCCAAGAAGCAAGAGTAGGGGTCAGCAGATAGAAAATGCTTCAGAAAAACTATCAGAGCTAAAGGGGGGATTCTGGCTAAACAGACCTAAGAGAACTCTTGCTGACGGTCAGCCGGGGTAATCAGACGTCACCTGGGGGGACAGTGGAGGACAAAGAATACGGTCAGATATGGAAAGTGAGAAGCTACTAAAGACGGGGGATTCTGACTAAACCAACGGAGCAGCATTCATGCTAAAACCGGAAAATGCAGAGACAGACACAAAAGGGCAGGAGCAGCTCAGAGGAACCGGACTAGTGTTTGATCACAGAGAAAATCTTTCTCAAGATAAAACGCTTCTCCCCAATATTTTCACAGATGTACACTGCAGAATAATTAAGACTTTCTAAGGAAGGATCATGAATTCTTAAGGACTAGATCAGGGGTCCCCAAACTATGGCCCACGGGCTGCATGCGGCCCCCTGAGGCCATTTATCCGGCCCCACCGCACTTCCGGAAGGGGCACCTCTTTCATTGGTGGTCAGTGAGAGGAGCATAGTTCCCATTGAAATACTGCTCAGTTTGTTGATTTAAATTTACTTGTTCTTTATTTTAAATATTATATTTGTTCCCATTTTGTTTTTGGTTTTTTTTTTTTTACTTTAAAATAAGGTATGTGCAGTGTGCATAGGGATTTGTTCATAGTTTTTTTTTATAGTCTGGCCCTCCAACCGTCTGAGGGACAGTGAACTGGCCCCCTGTGTAAAAAGTTTGGGCACCCCTGGACTAGATTGTGAGGACTGCTCTGTTATTGGGTTTCTTTTATGCCATTTAATTTTTTCAAAGTTTCTGTTGATCTTGGTTAATTTTGCTATTTCATTTGTGTGCTATCATTTATATATTTTTTTAAATGTGCATTCTCCAATTTACAGACATGAATAAAAACCTTTGAAGCACCAGCAGAAGTTGGGAGGGGACCCTGATTTCTCTTCATCTTCAAAGAAGTTGCTGGTGGACCCAATCTCTTTGTCTCTTCCACACACCCCACACCCTCTGCATCTGATAGGGCAGAAGTAACCAAAGTCATCAGGCATGGCCATTTGCAGTGACCTACTTCATTCATCATTTTAAAGAAATGAGCTCACCTTGTTTTATGAAAGCTACAGACAAGAGTCTGGGTTCTGGGCACGGGTGTGAACTTACTCTAAGACTGTGCCACACCTGCCAATGGGGAGAACCGAAGTCAGTGACATCATTCCAGCCGAAAGCAGGGCTTGGATTAAAAAAAAAAAAAAAAAAGCCCAGAAAGACTCCTAACTATTCAAGGTACTGCTACAAATAAAAAACAAACAGAAAACCAAGCCCACAGGAGCTAATGTCCTTGAATTCCCTTGAATGTTTCGTCCCATAGCCACTTACATGGGTCTTTAATGTGTATTATTTACTATATTGGTGTATCTTCTAGATTATTGAATGTGATAGCTAAACATTACCCTTCTCTCCTAGAAGTAGGAGAAATAAATGGGAACAATAATGGGGGTAAAAGTTTTAAAAGAAATACCTAAAAGTAAAGGATGAAAGAAAAATTCCTGGAAATTAAAAGGGAAATAGCTACAATTAAAATCTTAAAACTGCTGTCTCTCTTCAAATATGAGACTCAATCTGATAAGAGTTCCAGGAAAGGAAAGAACCTTTAGACAAAAGCAAGCATAAGTACTTTAATTTCTGTGTGTGTGTGTGTGTGTGTGTGTACATATATATTATAAAATGTAAAGCATGTGAAAAGCCAGTAGGCACGGCCACCATCACAGCGGCTTGGCCCATGCAGGTTCGCATTAGATTCGGACAGTCGGTAATGAAACAATAGAGTCAAGAACTGGTAGGCCATCATCTTTAATCCTAGCTTGTACCTGGCGGGCAAGTAAAAACACACACTGGACTCCAAAACCCACTCATTCAGTGCTCACAAAGCTACTGACTTATTCGAGTTTCCTAGAATCAAAGTTTTATACCTCACCAGCCTTATTCACCTCTGTTCCCCATCTCCTTCTCTCTGCACAAACTGGCTTCTCCCTCAGCACTCCACCATCTTGGATGCTTCTCCTCTCCTCCATGTGGCCTTTCTCTGCTCTCTCCTCTATTGTTAATCTCAGGAACCGAGAGAGCAAGCTCCCGGTCTGCCCCACTTTATAGTGTAGAAATCAAAACCTTTAATCCAATATACAAACAAGGAAGTCTCGGCCCTCGCCGGTTAGTTCAGTGGTAGAGCATCGGCCTGGTGTGCAGGAGTCCCGGGTTCGATTCCCGGCCAGGGCACACAGGAGAAGTGCCCCCTCCCCCTCTCCTTCCTCTCTGTCTCTCTCTTCCCCTCCCGCAGCCAAGGCTCCATTGGAGCAAAGTTTGCCTGGGCGCTGAGGATGGCTCTGTGGCCTCTGCCTCAGGTGCTAGAATGGCTCTAACTGCGGCAGAGCGACGCCCCAGATGGGCAGAGCATTGGCCCCTGGTGGGCCTGCTGGGTGGATCCCGGTCGGGTGCATGCGGGAGTCTGTCTGACTGCCTCCCCGTTTCCAACTTCAGAAAAATACAAACAAGGAAGTCTCTGATACAAAGTCACTAATCTGAGGCATAATGGGATTCCTCATGAGAGTGCACCACCCCACATCATGCAACAGTCAAGGGTGTGGGGAAAAGCTTGGTCTTAAAATTAAGCCTCAGGCTATAACCACCCTGCCTGCCTACAGCCCATCCCCCACACCCAATGCAAACTATAAGCAAGCAAATATATATCATATTTACAAACTTATTTGACCAACAACATGTATATGCAAAGAGCACAGGCGATCACATGTTGGGACATACAACTTGGATGATGAAGCTTTTCTGGGAGGTTTGATTTTCATTCATAAATAAGCATGTTGGAAATATGGAAGAGTGCACACACTGCATTATCACTAGCTTGACATTTTATAAGCACAGGCTGAGTGTGGACAGGTAATGGACAGAGTCTGCTTTTACCAGAAAAGGAAAGAGACTGCAGAGTAGAAATCTAGACCGGAGTCAGAAACGTGGACAGGTGTTCTCCCACGGCGTCCGTGCCGTCTCAGCATAAGTGCTGACTGCATCTCCGGGCGCTGTAGATTTCTACCTTAAAAATAGATTTGCATCCATTTGCCACAGGGCACAGAGGAGAGGGGGGCGGGCCAGGGGGATCTCCAAGCAAAGATGCTCAGGCACCACAGACAAGACGTGTAGGAGGTAAAACGCAATTTGGAGGGGAGAAAAAAAATCATATAAGATTGGATCTTTTCGGTATAATTTTTCTGAAAATGCAATTTGCAACAAGTTATATTGTCTGTCAAAGAATCCCCACTGCCCTTCTAATGTGGTTTTTAGTATCTGAAACAGAAAAGCACATCAGAATACATCATGTGCAAACCATGGCATTAAACAGATTAGAAAAGCGAAATGTCATACAGGAACGTGGTTGGCTCCAGTGCAGTTAATTTAGTAGAGAGGCAGAGATTCGCCGCAGGAAACAGTTTCTCTGGTTATGCACCCTGCAGCTAAAATACCTTGTATACCTTTTTTTGAAGGAACAATAACTTTGCTGAAGTGATAAATTTAAAGTGTGTGTGTTTTTGGATGGCACCTCAGCTAAATTATTCCTGAATTGGGCCGTGCATTGAGATTCACAGATGTTAGTGCAGGCAAACTAGGTCTCCTTTAGCTCCATCCTCGAAAATCCTCAGGCTCGAACAGTTTCTTAGGCTCACTGGATGTTATCTATTCCGATGAAATCCGTTTCTGGAATAGGACTACCATCTTGTCATTGACCTCTGGCTCTGCTTAGTATTATCTTTTTAAGGTTTTTCATTTTTACATTGTCTTACTGTTAATGCACCACACACACACACACACTCACACACACACACACACACACACACACACAAGGGGTACTGATCTACCTTCCTTTTAAAAAAAATAATACATTGAGATTTGGCATTATCTGGCGATTAGGTCAGGAAAATTAAAATTGAGCATCATGTATTCTCCAGGGATCTTAAAGCAAAGCCCATCACTCCTGTTAATTAGAGCTTTTCACGTGGGTTCTGACCAAAGTCCCCTGAGCTGCTTTCTCCGGTTCTCACCTGACTCTAATTAGTCCTCTGGGAACAGTAACCTGGCTCCCCTGTCCCATCCCTATGCCCACCTCATGATTCATCGCATTAGGACAACTGACCAGTGGGCTAATAACATCGGCTAGGTGAGGTGATGTACAATTGCAAAGCAGTTGGCCAATGGCAAAGGATGGCCCTCCCATGGCAAGCATGACAGAGCCTCATTGTCCAATGCCCTTCTTGAATGTGAGGCATGAAACACATCAACAACAGAAGATAACTTTTCTGCAGCGAGGGTGAAGGGGAGTCTTGGACAGAAAGCAGCCCTTGCCCTGGCTCAGTTGACGTCTCTGTGAGGCATGTAAGCAGATTTGGTGAAAGTGCTGTCCATACCGGTGACAGCAGTCAGTCCTCTCCCGGCCTCCTGAATTCAGAACCGTCCCTTCCAGTCATGTTTAGACTTGACCAGAAATCCTGGGGGGGGGGGGGGGGTTGGGAGCGTCAGAATACTGACCCTTTCCAAAGATGACTGCACTCTAGTCTCCGGAACAGACTATGTCACATGGACAAAGGAACTTTACAAATGCCATTAGGATTGTGGACCTTGAGAGGAGGAGATGGTGTTGGATGGTCTGATAACCACTCTTTAAAGTCTGTGGTCAGAAGGAGATGCTATAAGAGAAGAATAAACGGGTAGAGTGGGATAAACGGTGATGGCAGGAGACTTGACTCAGGGTGGGGAGCACACAGTACAGTACACAGATGTACTATAGAACTGTGCATCTGAAACCTGTATAATTTTATTAACCAATGTCACCCCAATCAATTCAATAAAAAGTTTTTCTTTTAAAGAAAAAGAAGAATGGTCAGAGAGGTGTCAAGTTGCTAGCTTGGAAGATGGAGAGAAGGGGCTATGAGACAGGAGATGTGGTGGTCACTAGAAGGTGGGCAAGGCAGGAAACTAGAGTCTCTCCTAGAACCCTCAGGGGGGTGGAGTCTAACACCTTAATTTTAGCTCACTGACGCCACCTGTTGGGCTTCTGATGAACAGAACTATAAAATCAAAATTTTTGTGCTGTTGTTTGCCACAAAGTTTATATATATAATTTGTTATAGCAGCCATAGGAAACTAATGCTGATAGGAATTGAAGAGTAAAACTCCCTCAGTAAAACCATGACGGGCTTGTTCCAGGTTATATTCGTGGCACTTATCAGGAACACTGTATAAATTACTAGTTTAGGCCACATGGATATTTGAAAAAAATTTAAAAATTCAAATCACAGATTGATAGGCAAAGGTCTATGGCCACAAACTTGTCTAATTTCAATAAGTGTCCCTTAGGCTCCTAAATAGATCTGTTATAATTTTGGTTCTGGTTACTTGTTGTATCTGCCAAATTCTTGAAAGTGATGGCTGAAACTTCCCTTTCTATTAGTAGTAGAAGAGATTGAGGATGATATAAAAAGATCTATATACTTGGAGTTCTTTGAAGAGTATACTAGATTAAAATAAAAGTTTGTTAAAATAATGAGAGCTAGCATCTACATAATACTTTCTACTTGCCAGCCATGGGTCTAACAGCTTTGCCTACTTTAGTACATTTTTCTTCAAAATAACCCCAAGCAGGTACGATTGGTAACCTCACCATGGATAAACAGTGGGAAGTAAAAGAAGAAGAAGAAGAAGAAGAAGAAGAAGAAGAAGAAGAAGAAGAAGAAGAAGAAGAAGAAGAAGAAGAAGAAAAGAAAGGAATGATGTCATTTGCTCGAGTTCACATTTTATGAGCTCCTTTTGCAAATCTGAGGAAAATGGTGTTTTTTCTCTCACAATATATGCAGAAGCATATTGTGAACATGTAAATTTTGTAGAGTATATATTGGGAATCAACAACATGAGATTAGGGATAAGCACACTACACATATACATGCCAGGAAATAAACTGGGATCTTTGATGCAGGACCACAACAATTCACCTTTCTAGCTGAACTCTGACTTGACGTAGAGACGCTGGTGACGTATCATGTAGTCAAACATCTTTTCTCATTCACCTCTTCACCTTTGCCACAAAGTCAAACTAGTCATTTTCTTCTCCACTTATATCTCAAATAATTAACAGAATTCTGTATATTTAAAAATATTATTGACCAAAGAACAACAGACAGGCATAAAAGTATACAGTAATCTCAGAACGTTTATTTTTAGGTTCAATTCAGTAGCCTGTACTAGAAAGGGTTGATTAGACTATTGTCATGTTAAGGAGTTCTGAGAACTAGGAATCCATCAGAGTCTGCAGAGATTTGGAAAGAATAAGATACTGTTACAAAGGCATACGCTTAAGCAGCGTTTGACATATATGATGATACTATATTTGAACACTAATGTTATTGTGTGGTTGTTGGCAGGGTCTTGACATTGTGTCATCCAACAGCTACCTGTAAAAAGGCTTGCCTTCTGTGTGTGGATGAGGGCTCTGTTTCCAGAGAAATCCCAGGCTAAGAAAAATGAAAATTTAGATTTGTAAGACAAGTAACTTCAAACATAGAATTGTACATAAAATGATGAGCTAATCTTCTCTCTTTGTCTTTCTCTTTCTCATTGCCTTTCTTTGAACCGACATAAAATACATAGTATATCATTGCAACTCTTTAACTCTTGCTTTTAATAATATTTGATGAAAGAAAAACCCTGGAAAAGACTGTTACTGTGATGGAAAAAGACAGTTTCTTCACAATGAGCAGCAGCTGCTTCTATATAACTGCATGACAGAGAAAATATTAAGTGCACATCTTTAATAAGGAATTTGAGGAAAGAGATAGCCATAGACATATACTGGCAGAGAGAGACATTTATGACTTGATAACAAAAAGGATACATGTGGTTTAAGAATGGAAAGCTAATAACAGGCTTTTAACATTCCTAAAGAGATTGTCGTCTATCACAATATGAACTCACTGTGTTCATAGTGAATGCTCAGCTGTCAGTATCTGTCAGTGGTCACTAATGGCTAAACACTGGAGTGAAGTATAAAACAACATCTTTTTTTCTCAGGATCTTTATTATTGAAAAATCTGCATTGGCACGAATTCTAGATTACTGATTGTGAACATTTCACTTGTCAATAAACAGAAAAAAAAAAGGAATGGAAAACTGTTCATAGGTTATCACCAAAGGGACTATATTTACCCAAGAAACTATGTCTTACAAATCCAGAAATCAAGAAACCAATTTTGGAAACAATTATAAAGCACAATGGACAAGTTTAGGTGCATTAACTACCAGGGAAATGGAGAAGTTTCTGGGGGCCTTGGAGAACCCGCCATTTCTCAGTGTCCCCTTTTGTTTACTGAGAATAGGCATGATTTAAACGTCTCTAAAAAAAAATCTGCTTCTTGACCAGGTGGTGGTGCAGTGGATAGAGCATCAGACTGGGATGTGGAAGACCCAGGTTCGAGACCCCGAGGTCGCCAGCTTGAGCGAGGGCTCATCTAGCTTGAGCCAAAAAAGCTCACCAGCTTGAGCCTAAGGTCGCTGGCTCCAGCAAGGGGTTACTTGGTCTGCTGAAGGCCCACTGTCAAGGCACATATGAGAAAGCAATCAATGAACAACTAAGGTGTTGCAACGTGCAATGAAAAACTAATGATTGATGCTTCTCATCTCTCCGTTCCTGTCTGTCTGTCCCTGTCTATCCTGCTCTCTGACTCTCTAAAAAAAAAAAAAAAAAAAAAAAAAAATCTGCTTCTACTGCGCTCTTCACATTTGAGAGGGGAGGGAAGACTATGCGGAAGCAGATTTTCTCTCATACAGGGAATTGACATACTTCCCTCAATTGGCTTCCAATAATTTTTTTTTTTTTCTGAAAACCTCACAGGAAATGCCCACCACTATTTCCTGAAGGTCAAGGGTGGTGGTGAGCATGTGTTGGGCAACTCTGCACCTTTACTAAGATACACAGAAGCGATAGAAGGATGCATGTTGACCGGAGAGAGATGACCAATGGTATTTATGACTATGAGAACTAAGCAAGAGGCTATTATGCTTCAAACCTAATGCATGAAATACAAAGGTATATATATAACCCTCTCTCAGGCAGAGATGAGAAAGAAATGAAAGACGGGTTTCACCCCTTCATTCATATATATATATATATATATATATATATATATATATATATTTAAATTAACTGTTGCGAGTTTACTTTTTGTTTGATTACAATGTTTTTCTCCCCTTAGAATGGTATCATGACTTTGGGGGAAATTCTTGCTGAGCCTCTTGGTAGATGATAAGCTTAGAAGTCTGTTTATGGGACCATCTGATGGGCCATAGGGAGTTCCTGATGAACTATACCAGGAGGAAGTAAAAGCTTATCTAAGCTTATCCTATGAGATTACAAGAAATTCAGAACACAGAGTTCTTTCCAGCTCAAAGGAAAGTGATCATCTTTGTGCAAATAAGAATTGGATTTTATGTTGCATGTGCATGAAGCATGCAGCTGAGGGTAAATGCCTTACGGAGAGTCAACTGAGTTTATTTAAATTACAGACAAAAGTGTCTTGAGCAGGAGAGCACGATACTCTTTAAAAACAGAAGAACAACTGATATTGTTGCATTTAAACACTTAAATTCAGATTCCCTCCATGTTTCAGAACCAAACAAAGAGTCCAATTTTCAAAGGCTGACCAGGATCCACCCCCTTGGGACTGACTCACTTTGCAATTTCATGTTCTTGTGCCCCAGTCTTTAAGATTTCTAAGTCTACAGCTGACGTTTTTTCTTATTTTATTTGATATTAACACCCCTCATTTCCACCAAACAAGGTCGACTCCGCTCTCTGGGCCCCTGAGATCAGCCTCCTATTGGATGTTCATCCGGGCAGGCTGCACTGTTGCCTGGGCACCACGGCCATCACCCTGGAAAGCCACACCACCTGCTAGCCACCACCACTCAGTAAAGCAGAGGAACTGGCAGATGTAAAGCCAGTAGCCACGGCCACCATCACAGCCACCTGGCTCATGCAGGTTCGCATTTGATTAGGACAGACGGTAATGAAACAACGGAACCAAGAACAGGTGGGCCATCATCTTTAGTCCTAGCTTGCACCAAGCGGGCAAGTAAAAACACACACTGGGCTCCAAAACCCACCCATTCAGTGTTCACAAAGCCACTGACTTATCCGAGTTTCCTAGAATCAAAGGTTTCTAGCTAACCAGCCTTATTCACCCCTGTTCCCTATCTCCTTCTCTCTACACAAACTCTGCACAAACTGGCTTCTCCTTCAGCACTCCACCATCTTGGCTACTTCTCTTTTCCACGTGCCTTTTTCTGCTGTCCTCTCTAATGCCAATCTCAGGAACCCAGAGAGAGCAAGCTCCCTCCTGGTCTGCACCATCTTATAGTGTAGAAATCAAAACCTTTAATCCAATATATAAACAGGGAAGTCTCTGATACAAAGTCACTTATCTGAGGCATAATAGGATTCCTCATGAGAGTGTACCACCCTACATCAAAAAGGGTGGGAAGGGCTTAGTCTTAAAACTAAGCCTTAGGTTATAAGGATCCTGCCTGTTTACAGCCCGCCCCCAAACACACATTAATACAATCACGCCCATCCCAAGCAAGAAGGGCAACTAATATTATTACCTGGGTGACAGGCTTCCACGTGGGCAGCGCCATCTTTAACAAAGCGAGCATAATATATTTTATCTGCCCAACAATACACCCCTATGCTCACTTTACTACCCACAGTCTACACCACCAGCATCCCTGTGCAAGGAAATTAGGCACATTACACAAATTACAACACGACAAATCATACAATTTCAACAATTACAAAGGTACATTTCACCAGTCTCTGAGCACTTTGCCAAAAGCACAAAATGTCCTTGGCCTTCTTTCTAGCCATGGGAAAAGCTTCCTGGGGCAGGGGAGTGCTTTCAGCAAAGCCACCCCCCACCCCCATCAGGGTATTTCACATTGTCCAAAATCCGTAAGTCCATCCAACAAAGGAGCCAGCGCCCACTCCGGTTGTAGTCCAGGCATCAGTCCACACACATGGGGCCTCAGCCACCCACCTCATCCCTGCCATCCTGGCAGGACTTGCACTGTCCCAAGGAGGAGCATGTGGCAATGGCAGTGAGCATTCCCATCTCTGCTCCGGAGAGCATGATGGCATTCACCGCTATGTCCCAAAATCGCAGACCTACCAGGGGCAAAGCAGGTACTCCTTGCTGCTGGGCTCTCACCTTCAGGAGACTGCGGATTGCAACTCCAGCCCAATTCTCCTCATCCTCCAAACAGGAACTAAAAATGCCAGCTCTCGCCACCAAGCTCGAACCCCAGGCCACTGCTGCTTTCTGCTCTGTGGGCCTTGTGGCCCCAGACCAGGCCTCAGCCCCAGACTCCTGTCGCTGCTGGCTCTCCACAACATCCAGGGCAATCTGCAACTCATGAACCTGTGATTTCTTCTCCAGAGGCTGCTCCATTTCCAAACAAATCTCACGAACCTGGTCGGCCTCCTCCGGTGCTTGCTCCAGCTCCAGGGCCGGCATCTCTATTTCCCATGTTTGCTCCAGCTCCTTCCACTGCTCACTTTGCAGGTCCTAGGCAGCCTCTTCCACAGAGCTCTCAGTTCCCTCACGCATGGTTGTAAAAGTCAGCCAGCCTACAGCCCCCAAAAGGACAACCATGAAGAACCATAATAGCAGCCAGTCCTCTATCCACCGCTCAAAGGTGGTGGTGGCTCCATACCGAATCCCAAATCCTGCCACAGACTACGCCAAATGTAAATCCAGTAGCCACGGCCACCATCACAGCCACCTGGCCCATGCAGGTTCGCATTAGATTCAGACAGATGGTAATGAAACAGAGCCAAGAACTGGTGGGCCATTAGCTTTAATCTTAGCTTGCACCTGGCAGGCAAGAAATACACACAGTGGGAAATGCTTCCCTTTCCATTCAGGGCTCCCAAAGCCACTGACTTATCCGAGTTTCCTAGAATCAAAGGTTTCTAGCTCACCAGCCTTATTCACCTCTGTTCCCCATCTCCTCTCTGCACAAACTCTGCACAAATTGGCTTCTCCCTCAGCACTCCACCATCTTGGCTGCTTCTCCTCTCCTCCACATGGCATTTCTCTGCTCTCCTTTCTCTGCTCTCTCCTCTAATGCTAATCTCAGGAACTGAGAAAGAGAGTAAGCTCCCAGTCTGCCCCATTTTATAGTGTAGAAATCAAAACCTTTAATGTAATATACAAACAAGGAAGTCTCTGATACAAAGTCACTTATCTGAGGCATAATGGGATTCCTCATGTGGGTGCACCACCCCACATCAAAAAGGGTGGGAGCCTGACCTGTGGTGGCGCAGTGGATAAAGCGTCAACCTGGAAATGCTGAGGTTGCCGGTTCGAAACCCTGGGCTTGCTTGGTCAAGGCACATATGGGAGTTGATGCTTCCAGCTCCTCCCCCCCTTCTCTCTCTCTTCTCTCTGTCTCTCCCTCTCCTCTCTAAAATGAATAAATAAATAAAAAAATAAAAATAAATAAATAAATAAATAAATAAATAAAAATTTATAAAAAAAAAAAGGGGGTGGGAAAGGCTTAGTCTTAAAACTAAGCCTTAGGCTATAAGGATCCTGCACGCTTATAGCCTGTCCCCCAACACACATTAATATAATCATGCCCATCCCAAGCAAGAAGGACAACTAATATTATTGCCTGGGTGATGGGCTTCCACGTGGGCAGCACCATCTTTAACAAAGTGAGCATAATATTTTTTATCTGCCCAACAGCATACTTCCTCTACAATAGGCATATGTTGTTCACACTGGGTGAAGGAATGACTATTATAAATGGGAATGGAGGGAATCTCAGCTCTACAATATAAAGATCACTTTTCATGGGATCCAAGGGCATTCATTACCTAGAGTAAGACTGCGGGGATCTGACTCACCACCCCTGTGGCTTTTAGATAAATACAACTTTCATAGTTTCTGATTGTTTTTTCAACCTGTGTGATGAGGTTAATAATAGTAACTCCTAGCACTACCCTAAGAAGTCAAATAATTTATATGAATGTTCCAGCCCTGGATCACAATGAATTTTGTGTTTTTGTTTTTTTTTTAGGTTATCTATTGCTCATAATAAACAACCTAAAACATAGTGGCTTAATGTAATGATTTATTATTATTTCTAATAGTTCTGAGGAAGCCTGACTCTCAGCAAGGAGTGCCTACCTGGGGTCTCTAAGCACTGGGTGGCATCACAAGACTTGAGGGTCTGTGCATCCAAGGGGTTTCTTCTCTTGCACTCTGGGTACTTTATGGGGACATTCAGCTCATTCTGTCATCTGGAGTGCCATGTCTGACCTCTCCATGTGGCTTGAACTTGACCACAGCACCCGGGTTCCAGGAGAGAGTAGCCCAAGTTTGACACACACACAGAAGGTATATATATATTTTTAAGACCTAAAATCAGAATTCCCAAAACATTATGTCTGAGGCATTTTATTGGATCACCAAGTTATTAAAGCCAACCTATATTTAAAGAAAGACTAATTAAACTCTATATTTTGAAATGAGGAGCAAATATACATATATGGAGGAAAGGCATGGATAGCCATCATCATTTGAGATAATCTGTAACAATTAATTATACATTAATAATAACAAAAAATGTGGCTAATATTATTAACACTTATAAAACCCTGAACCTCAGATTCTATAGTTGTAAATGAGATTTTAATAAGATCCTGTATATAAAGTGATTGAAACACTATAGAGTATAATGTAAAAGTGCTCTGAAAATGACATTTGTTATTTATTTTTTATTTTTTAGGTGAGAGGAAGGGAGACAGTGAGACTTCTACAAGAACCCCAACCAGGATCCAGCCAGCAAACCTGTCTTGGGCCAATGCTTGAGTCCTGAGCTATTTTTAGCACCTGAGGCTGATGTGCTTGGACCAACTGAGCCATCCTCAGCACCCAGGGCTGACACTTGAACTAACTGAGCCACTGAATGTGGGCAGGGAAGAAGGAGAGACTGGGGAGAGGAAGGGGGCAGAAGCAGATAGTCACTTTTCCTGTGTGCCCTGACCAGGAATCGAAGCCAGGATGTCCATATACTGAGCTGATTCTCTATTCACTGTGCCACCAGCCAGGGCTGGCATTTGTTATTTTAAAAAAATATTCTTGGATAGCTTTTTAGCTTTGCTAGTAACTGCCAACCACATATAACTAAGAAATGGTGACTTTATGAATACATGGACTTTGCTTTTAATTGAACTATTTCTTTATTACATATTTATTACTGGACTTAGAAAATAAATTGATTTAATGCATCCATCTCAACTATTGAGTGTGAAAACCCACAGAATGTTTTAAATATTATAATATACTAACTTTTATATTAATTGAGAAAATACTTTCTAAAACATTAAAAAGTATTAAATTTTACAATCTCATATTCTCCAAAGTGATGGTATGTTTGCACACAGAATAAAATAAATGGGGAAAATGTGCATACCTAACTGTGATATTTTATGGTAATTGGGCTAGTTATTATACCAGCAATATTCAAGAATCAATATTGTTATATTATATTTTGAAATGTTTAAGAAATGAGCCATGATTTTTCCAGGGATAATAGTTTTGAATTCTGGAAAGGCATTAAAGGTTTTGTTTGTTTTGACCAACAACTCTTACCTTCAACTGTCTTTTTACACAGATTGTCCCATGGACACACTGTCTCTGTGAAAACCTACAGCTACCACAAAGGGAAACAGAAAGTGGCGTGTTTGAGCGGACAGAGGTCTCGGAGACCTTCTTTGGGAAACTGTGCAGAGGACATCAATAAATGTAAGAGAACGGCAGCCCTGGTACCTCTGCCTGTTTAGTGCAGAATCAACCTTTTACTACCCTAGCAGGCTTTTAGTTTGATTAACACTTTAATTTTGCAGCAAAGGAATTACAAATTGGAAATATCTATTAGGTCATCCGGCGTGGCACTTCCACAATGACAGTATGCATGATGCCATGCAATTATCATCAGAGAGAGGAAAGGTAAAACATTTGACCTCTGCTATTCACCATGACATGTCCCCGTTTTTCTTGGCCGGTGAAGCCATCCCGAGAGACGTCTTTTAGATTTCTTCTCTTTTTCCTGTGTCCTATCATTTTGGCTGATCAACTCAAGTCGGGGATGGGTCTCAAGATGGAAGCAATATATATTAGTCTGGCATTGGCAGCTTTTCATAACTCAGACCCGTCCATACATTCACCATACTGACCACAACTCTTCTTCGAATCTTGAGTTTGTGTTGACCCCACACCAGGACTATTCTATTATATTGTTTAATCTCTCTTTTTAAAATTAAGATTAGGTTCACTGAGTCTATCCTTTATACTATCACCAGGGTCAGGTGTCTGAAATATAAATAAAGAAACAAAGATTCTAAAGAATGACGATGAGTGTCATCTTTGACTTATTTCCCATCTCTCCTCCACACATTCGGCTTTAAGCTTGAGCATGTGGTTTTTGGCTTTTTCCCAGATAGCATTTCCCTTTTGGGGCTGACTCTTTCTTGTCACTCTGACATTGGTTTAAACATTGCTTTCTTCGAGTGAGCTTTCCTGACCCCTCTATGGAGAGCAGTGCTCAGTCATTCTTATCACATCCCCTCCCCCAACTTACTCTTCACAGTATCCTGGTTTCATTGTGTCATTATGTTTATTCATTGGATTACTCTCTATGGCTTGACCCTCCAACTAGAATGCAGACTCACTGCTCTTTGTCACATCCTTTTGATCATCTCAAAAAATTCCTTTTATTTCTTAGTATTTTTAACCCTCAGGTATCAGACAGTTACGCACCTTAGAGCTTCTTCATAGCATACATTTATTTGCTGTACGATCGCACCATAAATCAGTCTCTTCAGTCCTTAAACCATTTCTAATGCCAATTGTGCAAAGATTTCCTATTGCAGGGAAGTAGTAATGAATTGCCTCCAACAAAAAAATGTCACCAAGTACTTGTCTCTGATAAATTTAGACAGATGTGACTACCTCAATGCCATACATCATAAAGCGCATCTGAAAATGACACACGTTGCATTCCTCTTTTTTTTTTTTCTTACTAGTTTGAGGCATGTTAAACATCTTTCTCATAGGATAGAATCTAGTTTATAGTCTGTGTGATTTGTGATGAATTTATCTTTACAAGGATGCATTTTTCCCCCCAATAGTATCGCCGTGATGTTCTTTTTAATCCTCTGAGGCTATTTGAGAAAGTAGTTGAGGATCTTTTTTTTCACAGTTCCTGAACAATCCCTCACTTGACGTTCTACTGCTACCATTTGGTGTCACTTAGAGATTTCCATAACATGATGCTCTACTGCTCTTTCACTGAAATATTCAGATATAGATTCATATTTCAGACTGATTTATCCCACACTTCCGACCAGCATCGCCTGAGAGGGAGTTATATTTCCTTTCTGACAATGCGGCATGCCTACCAAATGGTCTCTAAGAACAGCCAGTCAGCAACCAATGATTCAACTACCAGGCACCATGCTAGGAGCCAGCATCCTCTGTGAAGACAGACAGGAACCTTCCTTGATAAAGCTTCAGCATCTAATCTGGAAGAGATATAATCAATTCCTAACTGCACGTGTGCGGAAGCTCATGACAGATAGTTATACAAAATACAAGGAAAAATACCATCACCAAGCTTTGCTTGGTCAAAGCATAATTGTTTGAGTAAATGGTGTTTAAGCTGAGCTTTCAAGGTAAATAAGTATCAATCAGGTTTAAAGTTGAAAGTGTTCTTTTTTTACTTCTATTTTCAGATGAAAAACACACACACAGATATCAGAGATATTATATTTGTTTCCTAATATAGTAGCAGAACTGGGCTCCTAGGAGGCTTAGAGCTCCCAAACCCATGACCTTGACTCCCATACCATACTCATAGGCTCCCTGCTACCTGGATAACCTGTTGTTCAATTTTACTAAAGGCTCAACTCAGGTGACCCACTTAATCAAACCTTCCTTATACAAAAAAAAAAAGAAAGAAAAGAAAAAATCTCCCAAATTAGATTGCCTGATCCCCGCCTGCCTGTTTTACATAGGTTGTATCACCTTTATTATCTACACAGATTTGTATTTATATGTGTGCATAACAGTCAAATTATTGAGTCCTTTTTCATTTTTCTAACTTGATCTGCCATATGCCTCTTCTACGAGAGAGAGAGAGAAAGAGGGCGTAGAGAGGGATAGAGGAGGGAGAAAGGCAAGCAGAAGGAAGGATGGTCAACTTGACAAGGTACAGAAAACAATTTATGCTTATATCACCCAAAATGCCTCACACAGCAGTGTGAATGCACATGCTCTGCTGTGCATCTGGGTTTATTTCTAGGTTCAAACGACTGTTCCATTGGTCCATATGTTTATTTTTATACTATCACCATACAGTTTTGACTACTGTAGGTTTGTACTATAGTTTGAAGCCAGGAAATGTGATGCTTACAAGCTTTAATTTTCAGTCATCTTTCTTTTTTCTGGTCTAGCTAACGCTTTGCTAATTTTATTCATTGTTAAAAAAAAACTTTTAATTTTGTTTTTCTTTTATCTTTCTAGTGTCTGTATCATTTATTTCTTGTCTCATCTTTATCATTCCCTTCCTTCTGCTAATTTTGAGCTTAGTTTTTTTCTTCTTTTCCAGCTTCATGGAGTATATAGTTTGCTTAATTTAGATCTTTCTTTTTTCTTAATGTAGGCACTCATCTCTATGCATTTCCCTCTTAGAAGCACTTTTGCTGCATCCCAAAAGTTTCAGCATAATGTGGTTTTATTTCCTTTTGTCTGAAAATTCTTTCTGATTTCCCTTTGGGTTTCTTCTGGAGTGTGTTGTTTAATTTCTACATATTTTGACTGTTCCAGTATTGCTCCTGTTATAGCATTCTAGGTTCAAACCATTATGGTTAGAATAAGTATTTGATAAGATTTTAATGCTGTTAAATTTGTTAAGGCTTGGTTTGTGGGCAAAATATGATCTGTCCTGAAGACGGTGCCATGTGTCCTTGAGAAAAGTGAGTATTCTGGTGCTATTGGATGGAATGCCTTTATGCCTTTTATGTCCTTCTGGTCAATTGTGTTGTTCAGGTCCACTGTTTCCTTATTGATTTTCTGTCTGGATGATCTCGCCAATGTTCTGAGTGAAGTATTGAAGTCTCCAACTATTATTGTATTGCTGGCTTTTTATTATCCCAATCCCTCCTGGCCTGCAAAGTATCTACATGTGACGAGTCATTTTTCTCCTCCTGCTTTCAAAACTCTCTTGGTCTCAATGGTTGACACTTTGATTACAATGTGTCATGGAGGAAGTTTCTTCGTTGATCTTGATTAAGGTCTTTTGAATTTCCTTCACTTGGATGCCAATATATCTTCCATATATGTTCATCTATTATTTCTTCAAATAAGTTTTCTGCCCCTTTCTCTCTCCTCCTTCTGGGAGTCCCATGATGGAAATGTTAATTTCCTTGATATTGTCCCATAATTCACATAGGCCTACTTCACTGTAATTTCAAAGGACTTGTCTTTGAGTTCACACACAGAATGGCGCTGAGACAAGGATCCATTTCAGGACCTGGGTTGGGTCCTCAGACAGTGAGCCTATTACCAGATGCACGATGCTTGTGGCTCCCTTCAAGTCCTTTGGAGGGTGACTGCCAGGCCACTGGGTGAATCCCTGGGTGGGCAGAACTGCCATGGACCATGTCTAAAAGGGGCTGGAATTGTGTCCCAGGGGTGTTCAGCAGCCGCAGACAAGACTGAGGTCTTCAGACCTGATTCTAGAGTCCTGATGAGCAAGTCTCCTGCTAAGACCATGGTCAGGAGAGACTGCTCCCTGACTCTGGCTAGAGGGGCAGGAACCGACAACGGTGCCACTCTGGGGTTTCCTGAGGTGTAGACAGGAGCAATTCCAGCTGCTTGCCTGGGCCCTCAGGACAAATTGTGGCTAGGAGGGGCTGGAGCCAGGTATAGGGCTCTCTGGATACACAAATGGAATATTTCTTGTAAAAATTCCCATTTATTTTTTTATTTTAGATAGAATGTGATTATTAAAAACAAATGTTTTTCTCTTGGTTTATTTTTTTTGTTCCATTGAAAATTCACATAACCATAAACTCCTGATTATGCTAGCATTATTAATTTGAGTTGCAAAGTTGTCCCTTAACTTATTCAGCCTTGGCCGGGTAGCTTAGTTGGTTAGAGTGTTGTTCCAAGATGCCAAGGTTGCAGGTTTGATCCCTGGTCAGGGCACAGACAAAGAGCAACCAATGAATACAGAAATAAGTGGGACAACAAATTGATGTATCATTCTCTCTCTCTTTCTGTCTCTCTAAAATCAATTTTAAAAAGTCTTAGGTTAACTCAGTTAAAAAAAAACACATTTCTATACAAATAGCAAGAGATCTGCTCAAAAGGCTGAAGCATCCAGGTGAGAGGAGGGGAAAGAAACCAGAAATCCAGGGGCAGCAATAACGGCTCTGCAACAAATAAGTTTAAAAAAAAAATTACTCCCTCATCCCAATAATACAGAACTTTCTAGAAGCAGCAGTTTGCTCTTGTATCCAATGAAAAATATATAATTACCATGGCAATCTCTGTAGAACATGTTACATATTGCACCTCAGAGACATGAAGAGATAAATGGAGATGAGGTCTCTCACAACAAACAGCAATTTATTTTTATGAAAATGTTTCCCAAATGGAATACCACGATTTGACATCTCTCAAGAGTAGCTTTCCCAACAACCCTGACACCATGTAGAGAAGGAACAAACGATCCCCTAGGATGCCTTTGCTAATACAAATGCTTTCCTGTCTTTATAAAGCGATTTTATTCTACTGTGCTGCATAAAGAAATTTCGCACGACTGTATCCTAGAACAGCGAGGTTCTGCATGCTCCACTTCCTCCCATCTCTTGGACGTTGCTGTGGGCCCCTCCTCCCTGTCCTATGCTAGGTGTCCTCGCGTCTAGGACTAGCACCTAGCAAACCTTGACCGTAGGCATTGGGGCTACCTGTTGCTATTGGTTTGGTATATGGTTCCTTATATTTTATATCACTAACTCTTTTTGTTTCATTCATGGCACTATAAATGTCTATATTTCCTTTGTTTTGTTTTTACAACAGCGTCTTTCCATGAGAACAGTGGTATTGCCTTTGTGCTTAGTTTAGCACAGTGTTGAACATATTCTGAGCACTCAGTACCTATGTGTTGAGTAAATTGAGACAATTCCTTAATTTCTTTTTTGTTGAATTCTCAAATCCCTATCTCCATAAAATTTTTCAATGATCTCATCATTGCCTCTCTCTCTGTCTTTCAGGATCTTTCAAAACCACCAATTCCTACCCTATGTTCCAGTTGGTCAATGCTTTATTTCTGCCAATATGACAAGTTCTCTCTTCCTTTCTATCCATCTGGAAAATCTATTCTTTCTCCCTGGAAGTCTCTTGACATTTCTCCATTAAGCTAACAGGTATTCTCTGATCAAGTGTCAACTCAGGTTGACATCTCCTCTCTCTTTTCACTGTTCTTTTCATTTCTTTGATTTCTGAACCATATAGCCATTTGTTCCTAGGCAATCCAGACCACTTTGATCATAACCCCATCACAACACTTCCTTCATTTTTTGTTTAGGTGAGGAGAGACAGACATACCCCACATGTGTCCATAACAGGATCCACCCAGCAACCCCTGTCTGGGGCCAATGCTCAAATAAACTGAGCTACTTTTAGCACCTGAGGCTGATGTGCTCAGAGCAATCAAGCTATCCTCAGTGCCCCGGGTAACGCACAAACCAATAGAGCCACTGACTGTGGGAGGGAGAGTGAGAGGAAGGGAAGAGTGAGAGAAGGAGAAGAGGGAAGGGGAGAGAAGCAGCTAATCACTTCTCCTGTGTGACCTGGTCGGAAACGAACTCAGTACATCCATATGCGGGACCGACACACTACCACTGAGCCACCAGATTGAGCACTTCATTCATTCAAAACATGATGTTAATTTGTCATGCCCAAATTCCCACATTGATATAGTAAATGATACATTCTGTGTCTATAATTGTACTGACCATGGCTTTAGAACATTTCCCCATACAAACAGCTTGGAGAGCTTATAGAAACATTCAGATTTTTAAGTTCTAATTTGGTAGGATAAATTACAGACTCTGTTATATAAATCATGAGAATGATATATCCACAAAATTGGCTATTTCTGTAAGCACGTGGTATTTGAAAGGCCCTCTGTGTATTACTGCATTATTCCTTTTTTTTTTCTTTAAGAACCGAACTGCTACCTCGACCTTGCCATAGCACGCAGTAGCATGAATTTAATACTAACTTGAAAAATATCACATACAAACGGTATATACTTAAAACTGCCCAAATTGCACCATCCATGTTTTGTACATCCACAACACATACACAGATATAGATATAGATATAAAATATTTATAAAGTTAGTCTGGTCATTTTCTTGACCAGTGAGAAAGAAACTCTAACAAGCTAACCAGGTGACATGCAATTCTCTTTGCTTCCTCCCTACCTTTCTAAAGGAGTATATGTAGCTTCTCTTTCTTCTCCCTGCTACTACTCCACCACTAACCAGCAACATTTCTGTCTTCATCACTGAAGGTGTCAGTTAAATCTTATGTTTCCAATATATTACCTCATCTAGTTCTCATAGGGAAAAAAAAACACTATGAGGGGAAGAAACTGAGGCTTTAAAGTAAAATCTAGTTGACTCATGTAGTTTGCAGTTGTTATGTTCTATAAAGTCTTTCCGTAAACACTCAATTAACACATAGCGAACCAACCACTGTTCCTAGGGGAATGACAGTTAGGTCCCTTCGAGCCTCTGGGAATAATGTTCGTGTAGAACTTTCAACAGACAATCTTGATTAATGCATATTTCTGCTTAAAGACAGCCTAATTAATAAATATTATTGATTCATTATCATTAAACTCAATGCCTAACAGCATTGTAACTCTTGCTTGAAGTTTATCTAACACAAGTATTTCCTCCAGAAGGTACATCACAGCTTTCTTATCCTTAGAAACACTAGACGGCACCTCAGCAGCACTACACTTGGGGGCCGCAAAATCATCAACTAAAAGCAGAGAAATGCAAAAAACAATGTGGCACTAAATAAACTGTGAAAAATACACTGATAGTCTGAGAGAGGAGACAAGATGGCACAGCGTCTCCTGTTCAACCCAGCTGGGAACAGGTAAGGAAACTTTTTTCACTGCTCTGTGGTGCATGTCTATGAATGACCACGCGTGCTATGTGCTCATACCGCATTGTGTTTTTTTTTCTTTTTAATTTTACTTGCAATGTATCTTGAAAAAAATCTTACAACATAAACAAATGTGTGTGTCTGTGTTGGGGGTGAGAAGTGGGTTTACTGTTTCTTGAATGGAAAATGATACAGTTAATAAATAATACAGGAATAAACTGTTTCATGCACTCACAACTGTAAGCCTGCACATACACTATCGTTTTGATTGTCTATATTTTATTCCACTTTATAAATGCATTCCATTCATTTCCCCCCTATTTTTGAACTTTCAATGTGTTTCCTATTAGAATAACTATTTTTATTAACACATTTAAAAGCACTTACAGCTGCCTTTTCCTTCAATGGGTCTGAACATCTATCTAATCTAGAATAATGGTGCATAATTGTGTATTGCCTCATTTAAGCATTTTAACAGATTTTATGCTCATTACAGATTATGAAAATATATATTTTTCAGAACATGAACCAGATACAGGTATGAGCCAAATCTGAGTATCATTTTAATCTGAGTTTAATTATTAATGAAGCTGAACAATTTTTATTTTATCTGTTATTTTTTTATTTTTTGCAAAATGTCTTCATGTTCTTTGACATTTGGAATACTCATTTTTTTCTGATTTTTCAGACAGATTTTGTTCTTTGTTTTAAGTCATGTTATTTGAAGCTCTGGATGGTTGGCTCAGTGGTTGAGCATCAGCCTGGGCTGTGGATGTCCTGGGTTCGATCCCCAGTCAGGACACATAAGAAAAGTGCCCATCTGCTTCCCTTTCACTTCTCTCTCTCTCTCTCTCTCTCTCTCTCTCTGTCTCTCTCCCTTTCTCACTCTCCTGCAGTCATGGCTTGCTTGGAGCAAGTTGGCCCCAGATCCTAAGGATGGCTCCATGGCCTCTGCCTCAGGTGCTAAGAAGAGCTCGGTTGCTGAGCAATGGAGCAATGCCCTAGATGGGCAGAGCATCGCCCCCAAGTGGGCTTGCCTGGTGGATCCCAGTCAGAGCACATGAGGGAGTCTGCCTTGGCCTCTCTTCCTCTCACTGAATTTTTTAAAGAAATGTCAAATTACTTGAGGTATAAATATTTGCACACAAGAAAATTCCTCTATTTAGTTTCAAGTTTTATAAACACCACCACAATCCAGAGATAGACCAGTCCCATCATTTCACAAAACCCCCTCCTGTTCCTTTTTAATCAACCACATCCCCTAAACCCTGTGATCAAAAGTATGTTTCTTTCCCTTGCAGTTTTGCCCTTACAAGAAGGTTTTATACACATGGACTCATAGGTAGAGTCTGTCTTTACAGTCCTCCTCCTAAACATAATTCATTTGATCTCATCCACTGTATGTGTAACCAGTAATTCCTGATTGGTTGACTGATTGCTCAATGATATTCCATTGAATGATGGTCCGCAGGTTTTACTTGATCCTTTCATCAGCTGACAGGCATTTGGGTTATTTTGTTTCTGGTAATTATGAATGAAGCTCTAGAGACATTCACATGCAGGTTTTTACGTAAAATATGCTTTCATTTCACTTGGTTAAGCAACTGGAAAAGGAATTGCTGTCAGATAAGTGTACAGCTAACCTTAAAAGAAATTACCAGCCTGACCAGGCAGTGGTGCAGTGGCGCAGTGGATAGAGCATCAGCCTGGGATGCTGAGGACCCGGGTTGAAACTCTGAGGTCGCCGGCTTGAGTGTGGGCTCATCCTTCTTGAGCACGGGTTTGACTTGAGTGTGGGGTCACCAGCTTGAGTCTGGGATCACAGACATGACTCCATGGTCGCTGGCTTGAGCCCAAAGGTCACTGGTTTGAACTCAAAGGTCACTGGCTTGAAGTCCAAGGTCTTTAGCTTGAGCCCAAGATCCCTGGCTTGAGCAAGGGGTCCCTGGCTCAGCTGAAGCCCCAGGGTCAAGGCACATATGAGAAAGCAATCAAAGAACAACTAAGGTGCTACAACTATAAGTTGATGCTTCTCATCTCTCTCCCTTCCTGTCTGTCTGTCTGTTCCTGTCCGTCTCTCTCTCTTTCTCTCTCTCTCTCTCTCTCTCTCTCTCTCTCTTGCTGAAAAAATATATTACCAAATTGTTACCCAAAGTGACTGTACCATTTAGATTTCCTACCAGCAGTGAAGGTGAGTTCAAGTTGCTCTGCATCCACACCAGCACTTGGCATTCTCAAGTTTGTTTATTATATATTCTATTAAGTTGGTCATAATACATCATTGTGGTTTTCACTGAGATTTCCTTACTAATATGGCTTAGACTGTCTTCATACATTTATTTTTATTGTCCGTGGTACCACTTTTGTCACTTAAATTTCAATTGCACTGCTAATGCATAACAATATATTAAATTTTGCACATTTTTCTTTTATCCTTCAACCTTGTTAATTTCAGTAACTTTTCCATAGATTCCATTCCATTTTCTTTACATAGATGGTTATTTTATCTGTGAGTACAGACAGTATTATTTCTTCTTTCCACATGATGCCTTTTGTTTCTTCCATCATTGTACTGGCCAGTACCTCCTGTACCACGATGAACAGGGCTGATGAGATCAGATGTTCTTGCCTTGATATCAATCTTAGAGGAAGAACATTTAGTCTTTTACCATTAAATATAATATTAGCTGTAGGTTTTTTATAGCTGTTCTTTATCAGATTGGCCTTTTTATCCTTACTATGTTGACAGTTTTATTTTGTTTACCATGAAAAGACATTCAATTTAAACCACATTATTTTTCTATAGCCTATTTACATGGTGAATTTTATTGATCGGTTTCCAAATTATGAACTAGATTTTTTTTATATAAGTCTGGATGCACACTTTTAGTGTCACAGGCTATAAATGTTGCTCCCAATCTCATCTTATTTCAATTTTGATTATGGTAAGTATATTTTTATTAAATAAAACCTATTGATCTTTTATGGTTTCTGTTGTTGGTGACAGAAATACAATTATTAAATTGTAAATTATATAATTATTTCAACTTTATGTAGTCTCCCTTTTAATTCATGTATCAGATATGTTTCATTCATTTTAGGCTCTTTAGTTTATTAAATATAAAACTGAAGTATGCACACACCCTCTAGATTCCATGTTTTCTTTATAGGTGAGATACCAATGGGGGTTGGGACCAATGAATTAAAATATTTTATCATTTAAATGACTTTTAAAACCTTGCCTTGGCCAGAGAGCTCAGCTGGTTAGAGCACTGTCCTGAGGCACAGAGGTTATAAGTTCAATCCCTGCTCAGGGCACATAAAGGAACAGATTGATGTTTCTGTTTCTCTCTCTCTCTCTCTCTCTCTCTTCCTCTCTCTCTAAAAACCAATCAAGTAAACATTTAAAAAATGAAATAAAATAAAACCTGGTATGCAGATGATATCACAAAGAGTGATCATAATTTACACCTGCACCAGTAAAACACCAGAGTTCCTGTACACCGTCCAGGGAAGTCCAAATAGTTTAGCAAGATGCATTGTAAGTGAAGTCAAGGGAACCTTAACAATACGGCATACCTAATTCATATCACTATTTTTCTTGTTGTAGTTTTGTAGTTTTATTTCTCTTTTATGCTGGAAACCCAACTCAACTATTAAATTAACTTGTTTGCACATAAATAACCAGGTTCATGAACTATAGCTTTGTCTTTATAATATATTTATTTACACACTGCATTACTAAACTATCTTCATTAAATAATTGGCTATATTATTTGGAAATAGAAAATGAGACAGATTCCAAATTTATCACAAACTTATGGATACTTATAAAAGGTTGAGAAACACTTTTCTTAAATATATATTTGATATATTTTGTATATGACATTATACATTACATCGTACCTATGAGAGAGAAGTCAGTTAAGCATTCGTTATCAAAGAACAGTAAGAAACTTGTTTCACAGAGTTCAGGGTTAGAGAGGTAGGAATAAGAATGCATTTGTAAGGTAGCATCCCTAGTTACGCTAAGAAGCTTAAGGAAAGGTTGGCTGAGGAGGCATTCACCAAGGCAGAAAAAGCCAGGCTGGAACTCTCGCAATAAACGCCCTTTGGTATCAGTCATCATCACACGTGTACAATGAACTGTAGTAACAAAGTAGCTCTGTACTGGGAAGCATGGGAGTTGCACTGTAATGAAACACACCTCTTACCTCATTTTAAAGCATGAAATCAATGCTCGTTCCTTCTAAGAAGCCTGACACTATCAGAACCTATTTCTCCTCAACAATAGTAGTAAATTTTCAAAGACAGGAAACATATATTTTTAAATTTAAAAAAGTCTCTTTAATGCTAACTAACATCTAGCCCTGGAAGGCTCTAAGCCAGGGGTTGGGAAACTTTTTTGGCCGAGAGAGCCATGAACACCACATATTTTAAAATGTAATTCCGTGAGAGCCATACAATGACCCGTGTACGTTATGCATTATCCAAGAAAAATTTGGTGTTGTCCCGGAGGACAGCTGTGATTGGCTCCCGCCACCTGCAACCATGAACATGAGCGGTAGGAAATGAATGGATTGTAATACATGAGAATGTTTTATATTTTTAATGTTATTATTACTTTTATTAAAGATTTGTCTGTGAGCCAGATGCAGCCATTAAAAGAGCCACATCTGGTTCGCGAGCCATAGGTTCTCGACCCCTGCTCTAAGCCCACGGTCTGTCTCCTCCACAACTTGAGTTGAGGAGCTTTGACTGAAGTTGACTTTAATATCTGACTCTTGAGGCACACTTTTCTTTATTTTCCTAACTTCACCATTCTCTTCATTATTTTCTCCTTATCTCACTCCAAGAGATCTCCTTATTCATTCAACAAATGCTTCTTGATTGCCTATTGTGTGCCAGGCATTGTTTTAGCCAGGGTGAACTTTAAGTATGATATATTTCACTAGATCCACCAGCATGTCCCAAAACAGGATCGCTGTGTTCCTCCACATTCCTGACATGATGTTTGAAATATTAGGAGGAGGAGCTCATCCTTCTTCAGTGCTTTTTTGAGAGACAAGGATAAATATCTTCCCTTGTGGCCGTCAGTAGAACCAGCCCCGCTGACACCCTGATTCCAGACTTCTAGCCTCCAGGACTGTGAGAAAGATAATTACTGTGCAAGCCTCCATGTCCATGGTACTGGGTTATGGCAGCCCCAGCAAACAGACACACCACTGTAACTGCAAAATCATCTCCGCTTGCAATCGAGAAGCTAATTTTAAAAAAATGAATATAAATCTACTAAAATTTTAAATAGCACCTTGAAAGACTTAGACGTTCTTGCCTTTCAGACTTTTACAGTGCACACTGGGCAATAGACCTCCGGAAGGTCACTGAAGAAAATAAGTATTTATACACAGTTGGGGGTGTGCCTCCAGGCCACAATGCCTTCTCCCCAGCAGCTGTTCCTCCCTTTGACATCGTGTTCATTCAACTCGGAATGTCTGGAACCATGTCAGGGTCTGCATTCACTGTGTGAGGCACTGAAACGCCCGGGCGCAGACAGCGTTTATTCTTGGAACAGTGACCTCTCTCTCCAAGGACCTTTCCTACAGCCCCAAGGGCTGCCAGCATCCAAGCAGGACGGACGGAGCTGAATGGAGCAGGTGTGGAGTCGTGGCCACGCCCCTCGCTCCTGACTGCCTCTAGCTTGGGCCCCTGCCTGGATGCTCCCTAGTGAGATGTAGAGAAACCTGGCCCCTGGATCCAATTCAGGAAATTGGCTTGAGGCAATAACTGTGAAACAGAAAGAAGAGATGGAGGCCTAAAAAGAAAAGGATACTTTGAGAAAACAAGGTGGTAACATAGGCACTAAGAGGAGAGAAGACTGAATAGGGAAAGGACAGGGGAAGAATAGGAAGGAGCTTCTCAAAAAACGGGACTTGTATGAGAACAGCCAGAGGAAAGGAAAAGAAACATATTCTCTGCCTTTTAGAAATTGTCATGTTTTCCCAACCGCAACCTCTCCTTCACACGCGGTCCTTCTTTGTCTCTGCACCTTGGAAGGTTCCTCGATACCCACTGTCTTGACCTTTGCTGACCAGGCATGCCAGGTTTTTACCTCCTTTCCCTCCCTCACCCCTGCCTTGCTCTTCTCTCTGCTGTTACAAAGAAAAAGAGGAGTGGGTTCTAAAAACAAACAAAAAAACACTAGCATTTATGATACACTGCTCGCAAAAATTAGGGGATATTTCAAAACGAATGTGAAGCAATAAAAAAAAAGCATTTGATTTTTTTATTATTATTAAACAAGAACATCAGAAAAGCAATCGACAAGTCAAAGAAAGTTGTTTGATTATGCAAATGAGATGCAAAACCAACTTTGATTTTTTTTTTTGGTGAAAATGCACTGTACAAAAGGCTGATAGTACTGGAGTATCTGTACTTTACCTGATCCCCTAATTTTTGTGAACAGTGCACTTTCAAATAATACCAAAATGTTTTTGAAACATTTGTTGGCAAAAGGCCATTTAGGATTTCCACCGCTATGTAAGAAAACGCTTCACTGGAAACGGAGTTGGGTGAAGTTAGCTACACTTCACTTAACTATGAGAATGCACACGACAGCCTCTTCATGTCCTCAGGTATTCTTTCTGAAATGCCCCACTGTCTAGCACTCCCCCACTCTTTTTTTCTGTTTCCCCCAGCAATCCATAACCTTCACAAAATACATTCCATCAGCGTTATCTTAGTCTTATCAGCGAAAACACTTCATCATAGTAGAAAAAGATAATAAAAAAATGGCTTTATACAGCAAGGCTTTCTGATATTGCCATCTTGATTACAAAATGATACACCACTCCTTAATACAAGCATGGTCCAGAGACACAGAAGCTATTAGAAATGTATTCTCAGTATGATTTAATTATCCAGCGGCTCCCCACGAAAGCACACTAAAAAGTTATTTGCATGTAAATCCTGTTGACAGTGTATTATTTTTGCTATGGCACTGTGCATGAGGAAGTACGTTTCCCATTACTTGTAGAAACACAAACAACAAATATATATATTTTAAACATACTTATGTAAATGTTTTTAGGAGAAATATTTCTACAGTAACCATAGTAGACTCATGAAGCTCTAGTGTATGTATTTGTTAGCACAAGGTGGCATATTTTTGCTTTTTTTCCCCTTGTCTTTCATTTATTTTCCAAAAGAGTTGTTACTGTTGTATTTCCAGTTTCTAATTAATGAACACTGATTCTGAGTCGGCCAATAAGGCATTCTCACATGCCACTTAGTCTCCACAATGGGCAGGTGAGTAGTTATCATGGTGAATACACTAAATAGAGAGAATGAAAATAAAATAAATAAATAAATAGAGAGAATGAGGAAGGAAGGCCATGCATTTGGCACTAATGGTCAAGGAGAGAGGTGGGATTCTAACCCCATCTTAGGCCCACTCCATGCTCTTTTAGCAGCAAAAAAAGGGCTCTCTCTCCCTCTCTGGCTCTTTCTCTTGTCTTTCCCATCCATATAAAAATATTTCTGTTATTGAAATAAAGTTTACATAATATAAAATCAACTCTTCTCAAGTGTACTTTTCAGTGGTTTTTAATATTAATATAATCCCTCTGTAGTGTAACCAGCACCACTGTCTAATTCTACTACATTTCTATTACCCCCAAAACAAACCCAGAACTTAACTATAGTCGGTCCCAAAACCTCCCTTCCATCTAACCTACCAACAACCACTAGTCTACTTTCTGTCTCTGTGGATTTGTTTCTTCTGAACTTCTCATATAAATGGAATAAAACGTGTGTTTTCTTTTAACATAATGTTCTCTCGGTTCGTCTGTTTTGTAGTACAAAACGTTGCTTCCTTACTTTAATGGTTGAAAAACACTCCGTTTTATGTATACGTCCCCTTGTGTTCACCCATTCACTCATCAGATGTAGGTATTTAGAGTACTGTATTTGGTTTATCCACTCAGCAGCTGATAGAGACTTAAGGACAATGATCACAAGATTTTGAGAAACAAGAGACCCATGGAAAATTGTCTCCCAACAGTTTATGCCTCCATGTTTTTCAGTTTAATGAATGAAGTAACTACCCACAAATAACCTTTGATAATTTATTAGGTCTATTTTTCCTTTTATATAAAGAAATGTTTTCTTTAATAATTAGTAAATAGTTTGCCTTTGAGGAAAACAGGGTTAAAATTGCCAACAGGTTAAGCATTGCACTGAGTTTTAAAAAATACATTATTTAATGTAATCCTTATGATGATATTTACAATTATGTGTACTTTCCTGATCAGGCAAATGAGGAACTGTAGCTATGAGAGTTTCGATGATTTGTACATATATTCACAACTAGTTCAGGGCAGAATGATTCAATGTCAGATTTCAACCAATTCCACAAAATTTATTTATTTATTTATTTATTTATTTATTTATTTATTTATTTATTTTTTCTGAAGTTGGAAACGGGGAGGCAATCAGACAGACTCTCACATGCACCCGACCGGGATCCACCCGGTATGCCCACCAGGGGGTGATGCTCCACCCATCTGGGGCGTTGCTCTGTTCATCCAGAGCCATTCTAGCACCTGAGGCAGAGGCCACAGAGCCATCCTCAGCACCCAGGCAAACTTTGCTCCAATGGAGCCTTGGCTGCAGGAGGGGAAGAGAGAGACAGAGAGGAAGGAGAGGGGGAGGGGTGGAGAAGCAGATGGGCACCTCTCCTGTGTGCCCTGGCCGGGAATCGAACCCAGGACTCCTGCACGCCAGGCTGATGCTCCACCATTGAGCCTACCGGCCAGGGCCTTTTTTTTTTTCTTCTTTTTCAAGTGAGAGGAGGGGAGATATAGACACCCCTATGCATATGCCTTGACCAGGATCCACCTGGCAACCCCTGTCTGAGTCCAATACTCTGACCATCTGGGGCCATGTTTGAAACTGAGCGATTTTTAGCAACTGAGCGATTTTTAGCACTGAGATGGAAGCTACACAGAACCATCCTTAGCATCTGGTGCCAGTGTGCTCAAATCAATCGAGCCATGGCTGCAGGAGTGGAAAAGAGAGACAGTAGGGGAGGGGGAAGGGTAGAGAAGCAGATGGTCACTTCTCCTGTGTGCCCTGACTGGAAACTGAACCTGGGATATCCACATGGCGGGCAGATGCTCTACCACTAAGCAAAGTGGCCAGGGCCCAGATAAATGTTCTTTCCACCAATGTTTTGCAATCCAAGGCAGACAGGTATGTTGAAACAGAGCTTCAGATGGAGTCTAAAATAGACTCGTTATACAGCAGAGAACAGAATGATGATGACCTGGAGCAGGTTGAAAGGAAAAATGGAGAGATGTTGGTCCTTGGGTGCAAAGTGTCCTTTGCGCAAGATGAATATATTCTGGAGCTCTAATGTGTAGCATGGTAGGTCTCTTGTAAAAACAGTTTGACAAAATTTTCTGTGGGTGTCTTGGGTTTCTCAGCATCTGTATCATCATAACTTGCCTTTTCTTCTGCACTGTCTTTTCCAGGATTTTGTAATAGTGAACAGCCTTTGAAGATACAGATAGTGCCTACATCTATGTTAACAATCATGTATTGTATACTTGGAAATTTGCTAATAGGTAGATCTTAGGCATTCTTACCACACATACAAAAATTATAACTATGTAAAGAGATAAACGTTAATTAGCTGGTTTGTGGTAATCATTTTACAATGTATTCACATATCAAAACATTAAGTTGTACCCCTTAAATACAATGTCAATTAAATTATCCAATGTTATCACTACATAGTTTTCTATGGAGATAAAAAGAACAGTGTATTCTAAGGAGTACAAGATCTGCTCAAGAAAGGTGATCACAAGTAGTCAGTATGGAAGATACAATGTGTGGCTCACGGGATGACACTGAAAGGTCACATGTGACCAAGAAAACCATAGAACAGGGGTCCCCAAACTTTTTACACAGGGGGCCAGTTCACTGTCCCTCAGACCATTGGAGGGCCGGACTATAAAAAAAAAACTATGAACAAATCCCTATGCACACTGCACATATCTTATTTTAAAGTAAAAAAACAAAATGGGAACAAATACAATATTTAAAATAAAGAACAAGTAAATTTAAATCAAACTGACCAGTATTTCAATGGGAACTATGGGCCTGCCTTTGGTTAATGAGATGGTCAATGTGCTCCTCTCACTGACCACCAATGAAAGAGGTGCCCCTTCTGGAAGTGCGGTGGGGGCTGGATAAATGGCCTCAGAGGGCTGCATGCAGCCCGCGGGCCGTAGTTTGGGGACCCCTGCCATAGAAGCATAATCCATATTGCTTGAAAACAGTTTTATAATAGCAAATTTTGTGAATAACACATTATACCAAACTTCACAACCTAAAGCAAATAAAGTGCTCAAAACCATACAAGCGGACCAAGATCTCAAATTACTGGGCCCCGCCCTTTTTTCCACACTGGTTCCTGTAGTACCCTTCCCCCAGGAAGGCACAGCATCTATGTAGCACAGAAAGTCACTCACCTAACCTTTACTTGTGAGGAAAATGAGACTCAGAGTGCTGAGCAGACAGCTGGTAGGTGAGTGACAGAATGCTAGTCCAATACATTGTAGAGCTGTCCAGGTAAGTAGACCTAAATCAATGTCTACTGAAGGAAGTCAATGGTCGCGAAGAATCCAATAAGGTAATACCTGATTTCTTCATGGCTGTCTGTATCTCTCAATGACATCCAGTTGGGGTATCATTAGACATCTCCGGCAAGTGCTTCATTTTTCTTTTCCGATTATTCCCAGGATATAGGAGACATTCAATTAAAGTGGTTTGCATAAATGAATATATTTTGGAGTAAAGAAGGGGTCCTGTTTTGTATCCCACCCCTCACACTCTGGATCATCTACTCAAATTTTTGAGTCTTACATTTCTGTCTGTAAGTGAAGATAAAATATATTATATATAATATTTGGCTCCTTAAATTAGGGTCATTCTCTGATAACAGAACCCATGGGGCCTGCCTGTGCACCAGAACATGAATCAGGAGACTGGGTTCTAGCCGCTGCTTTGCCGCTTACTACCTGTGCTACCTTGTATGAGTCATGAACTCTTTCAGTCCCCAGTTTATAAACCCAGAGGAGAGTTTGAGTCGCTGTTCCTCCAGAGCACCGTCAATCCAGAAAACTCAATGACACTTTATGCATGAACCCACTACCTGGTTAAAAAAAATAGCATTCTTTTGTACTTTTAAAAGTGTCCTGTGGTCAGGTGCTGCCATAGATACTCTTCTTTTGGTTACACACAATGTTGCGATTTGTCAAACATTCAAAGAACATTGAAAAACTCTTCACTCAAAAATCTGAATATACGAACCTTGAAATCATTAGTGTACAATTCAGGCACTAAATGCATCAGTATTTAGCATATAAATCTATTCAGTAGTCAATGCTGTATTTGCAAAGATGTGTAATGAAAAATCTGAAAACTTTACTGACATTTTTCAGCCCTACTTCTCTTTTTAATTTTTTTTTTATTGATTTTAGAGACAAAAGGAGGGAGAGAGAAACATTGATTTATTGTTCCACTCATATATACATTCATTGGTTAATTCTTGTATGTGCCCTGACTGGGGATTGAACCCATAACCTTAGCGCATTGGGAAGATGCTCTCATCAACTGAGCTAACCAGCCAGGGCAGCGCTTCTTCTTGATGGCAAAGATCATGGTGAAGGGCAGAGAATTCACTTGAGGTGTTGAACACACAATACAGTGTACAGGTAATATGCAGAATTGCGTACCTGAAACCTATATAATTTTGTTAAGCAGTGTCACCCCAATAAATTCAATAAAAGGGGGGGAAAGAATGTAATGATTTTTTGAAGATGCTTTTTATTTATTTGTTTTAGAGAGGGGAGGGAGAAAGAAAGAGAGAAGGAGGGAGACAGAAGAGGGGAGGAGCAGGAAGCATCAACTCCCATATGTGCCTTGACCAGGCAAGTAAGCGGTTTCAAACCAGTGATCTCAGTGTTTCGGGTAGATAGATGCCTTACCCACTGCGCCACCACAGGTCAGGAAACCATGTAATGACTTTAATGATGACAATGGGGAAAGCCAAGTAGATGGTAACTGAACTCATACAGGGCACGGTGACCAACCACCCTCTCTGCTGCACCCAGGGAAGGCAGCGGAGACAAAACTAAGTGGAGCCTGACCAGGCGGTGGAGCAGTGGATAGAGCGTCGAACTGGGATGTGGAGGACCCAGGTTCGAGACCCCAAGGTCGCCTGCTTGAGCGCGGTCTCATCTGGTTTAAGCAAAATTCACCAGCTTGGACCCAAGGTCGCTGGCTTGAGCAAGGGGTTACTCAGTCTGCTGTAGCCCCACGGTCAAGGCACATATGAGAAAGCAATCAATGAACAACTAAGGTGTTGCAACGAAAAAAAAACTGTATGATTGATGCTTCTCATCTCTCTTCGTTCCTGTCTATTCCTATCTGTCCCTCTCTCTGACTGTCTCTGTCTCTGTAAAAAAAAAAAAAAAAATTGGAGTTGCCTGTGCAGTGATCACAGCACGCTCAGTACCGGGGCTCTCTCCCATGGCTAATATCTTGGCTCTTCTCCTGGGAATAACTCTCCTGCCAGCTCTTACACATTTGGCTTGCAGCACCCAACGGCAAATTTTTTTGTTGGTGACGGGCTTTGTTCCAAAGTAGGGCCCTGTCGCCCACTGACTCAGCACTCCGTGTAGGAGCGTAAGCCCCGGTGTAAATCTGCCCCTCAGCCAAGGGGCAGTGCTTATCAGTCTCCAAACTCACACACATCCCTTCCTCCTTCGGGCTCTTAATCGTGCAATAAGAAGCCGAGGTTTGAAGTCACCCACTATAGGTGGCAGGCCGAGTTTGAATCTGGGTCAAGTAATTTCAACTTCCGTTTCTTTAATCATAAATAAAAAGGTGGTAATGAAACTGAGTTAGTAATACAAGTAACTATGTGTAGACTAGCAGCAGTGTGCAATATTTGATAAATAAATCATCATCGTTGTCGTCTTTTCATTCTTTCTAAACTCAGATTTCTTAGTCCTCTCAAATGCCACGTACCTCCAATCCGGGGCCAGGTCTGCAAGATTCTGCTTGGCTGAGGAGTCAGAAGGGAGACTGTGTGCGGCCCGAACCTGCAGAACAGTCTGCCCCAACTTGGCTACCCGACAGGGCTCCCCAACAGCCCCACGGGCAAGCCCACGAGACCAATTAAATAAAGCACGCTCTGGGGGCGGGGCCCAGACGCAGTCTCAAATCTCCACGCTCCCCTGAATCTCGTCTTCCACACAGCCTGGGAGACCGGTGCGTCTGGCTAGAGGCACGTTGGGGGCGCTCTCCCGGCTTTCTCAAATAGAGTGCGATGGCACCAGTTCTGCTCAGAAGAATGGAAAGCAAAATCAGACAGAGCTGAGCATCAGAGAGAGGGAGGCAGCTGGGACCACTTGGGATAAAAGGTTGCTTAAGGTAGGTTTCCAGGGCCTGCGTTTGACTTCTCTCTCAGCCATGTAATAACCGTGGATCTTTGGCTGACTGACTTCATGTCTGTAAGCTTCGATCCCCCTTTTGGTAAAGTGAAGGTTAAAAGGGCAATTAGGTCACAGGTGTTGTAATGCAGGTGGCCGAGGCCAGGCCCGTTCCCATTGGATTCGGGCAGATGGTTAGAGAAACGGAGTTGTCAGAAAGTATCGGGGCTATACCCGTTTACTGGAGGATCACAGGGACAGGAGAGCAAATACACACCCAAAGGGAAAGAGCTGATAAACAAAGGGAAGCCTGCTAATCGCCATCAGGACAAGGGAGCGAGGAAAACCGCACCTCCCTCACGGTGGCGGGGGCGGGAGAGCCATCTGGGAGGAGCGCGCCCAGGGGAAGCACCCACAGCCTCACACAGGCTGTGCACACGCGCCTCTGCCACGTGCTCACGCTCTAATCAAGCAAAGTGCTTGCTGCCCGTAAACCTACCAGCAAGCCTAACACAGCTGCCCCACAGGAGTGCTCTGAAGGTTAAATAAAAGACTTAATACAGATGAGTCAACGCGGGTCAAAGAGTATGCACTCGTTAAAATGTATAATCGTCATTCTTCTTATTACTATTAGGAAAATAGGAGGGGGGGATAGTTTACCAATTAGTTCCCTAATCTTGTTCCTAAGGTCACATGAAAACTGAGTAAAGATGTAAAGCAGAAATTTTTCATTAATGTTATAAGCCTTCCATTGAGTTTGAATCATGTTGGGAAAATAGCTGTTAGGCTTGCTCTCTGGTTTACCGGCTGCATGCGCTTGGCATGATTAGTGCATGAGCACCTGGCAGTGCCACGTGTGTACAGTCTATGGAAGGCTATGGGTGCTTGTGCTCAGGGGGACTGCGGATGGCGGATTGTCTGCCCACCACTGGGAGGGGCCATTTTGCGGTTTGTGTGCCTGAGAAGCAGTTTTCCCCTGCCTGTGTGCTTCCCACCATTATGAGACTCTATTAAACGGGAATGGCCCACTTCTTTCCCGCTTCGCAGATTCTCTACCCTCTGTGCCAATCCAGTGTGGACCTGCCTGGCCTCGGCTCACGGCATTGCAAGTCACAGGCCAGCATGTTGGCAAAAGGCAAATTGAAATAATGATTGAGGATCAAATCATTATGATTTTTCAGAAGCATGTTACCCTGAACCTCACACAACAAGTCAAATTTCTGTGAAATCTTTTATTTTGTCCATCATGTTTCTCAAACTATATCCCTTTAGGAACAGGTGCTGATTAGGAAATATTCAATGCGGCCCTGGCTGGTTAGCTCAGTCAGTTAAAGCATCGTCCTGAAATGATGAGGTTGCAGTTGGGTTCCCAGTCAGGGCCCACACGGGAAGTAACCAATGAATGAACAACTGGGTGTAACAGCAGATGAATGCTTCCCCTCCTCTCTCTGTTGCTCTAAAAGTCCATCAATGAATGAAAATTAAGCTCTGGCCAGATAGCATGGTTGGTTGGAGCATCATCCCGAAGTACAGAGGTTGCAGGTTCAATCCCCAGTCAGGGCACATACAGGAACAGCTCGATGTTCCTGTCTCTCTGGCTCTCTCTCCCTGCCTCTCTCTCTCTAGTGTGTGTGTGTGTGTGTGTGTGTGTGTGTGTGTGTGTGTGTGTATACACACAGCTTTTCAGGGGCTTACGTCAGGTGAGATGGTCTACACGGCTGCACCTACATGGCCGACATTGCACAGGTTGTCCCCGACTTCCCGGGCCCACTATCCTCATCTCTCACGGGCTGTGAAGTGTGTATTGTAGTCCATGGCAGATATGACATCTGAGCCCAGGCGGGAGTGACCCAAAGTTGTACCCTTCCCCATGTAATGTGAGGACAAGGGACAGGGTCAAGGGAAAAGGACAGTTGAGCTACACAGACAGGGAGGCTGGGAGGAATGGCGGTAACATCCTCCTCTTGGAAACCTGATACTTTTCTTATCATTCCCCTCCCCCAGGGCACCGGTACCGGTACGGTACCGGAGTGCCCTCCTGCTCCATTTCCAGCTGTTTCTCTGGTGTGGGCAGAGGCCATCCACTCTCTTTGTCATTGTCTTTCTTTTTTTCTGCATAAGAGAAAGATAAGCACATTTTCAAAGAGGAGCGCAAAGGTAGCTCATATATATATATATATATATATATATATTCGCTGAATAATTATTAGAACTCATTGGCTCCGTTGAAAGACTTGAGTAAGAGCCCTTACCCATGGGACAGAAGACACAAGCGGGGCTTGCAGCTCCAGCTCCTGCTCTGCGCTCTCTGCAGAATGAACAGGACGCTGTCGGTTTTGTAGGAATTGAATTTCTTACCGAGAAGGTTAAGACAAGAACAGAGGATTATGGCATAGTCTAATGAAATGTTGGACCCAGCGATTCTGCATCAGTGCCGTTGAATAATTGCCTCCTTGTGGGGGTTTCGATGATGCACCCAATTATCCACGCTTTGGAAAAAACGAGAGAGTGTATCAGCGGTGATTGCTGTACAGCAATGAGTGAGAAAAATCGTTTATTAAAGCTGTGCGGATTGAAAGCTGCTGGCTCTCTGAAGTTTCCTGATTTGAAGCTCTAATCACTTCTGCTTATTCTCAGCCATGAGTAAATGATTTGAGAAGTTTCAGCCATATTTCACTCATCATGAAAAGGTATGTTTCCTCCCAAATAAAAGGAAAATGAAATATTACTTTCAAATGATAAAAAGCTTTAAAATAAGTCATTTTAAAACTAGTCCCCAGCTCCACGCTAATAAACAGGAGGAACTTGACAAGTTAAAACAAAATAAAATGTATTGAAGACTTGAGTCTGCACTAGGTAATGAATAATTAAAAATATGGAGATCACGTGTATCCCCTGTTCAGGAATTCTAATGTTAATATTTGGATGCTGTCACATAAATAGCATCTGAATTGTCTAAGATTAGGTAACATGGGGTAAAATCTTTTCTAGAAGTGTATGTATGAGTGTGTGTATGTGTGTGTGTGTGTGTGTGTGTGTGAGAGAGAGAGAGAGAGAGAGAGAGAGAGAGAGAGAATGCACTGTAATCACCATAATAATCATCAGTAGAGTATAGTGAGCATCATATAAGAACGTCAGGTAGTGATGATGTAAGAATGAGTAAGTTACAGGGTATATACTTGGAAGAACTCACTGTCTGGCGTCCTTGGATATATTGTTTCATTTTCATATGACTTTGAAGAACAAATGCTACAATATGATTGAGAAGTGGAAGATAAAACAAACATCAGACTTATCTGAGCCTCATTTTCTTTTAGAACATAGTTGAGAGAATGGAGCTATTCAATTCCCTGGGCTAGGCGGGCATCAGTCAAAATGAGAAGCATCTTTTTTTTTTTAATGAGAGGAGGGGAGATAGTAAGCCAGACTTCCTCAAGCACCACGATTGGGATCCACCTGGCAACCCCCATCCAGGGCCGATGTTCAAATCAACCAAGCTATATAGTGCCTGAAGCTGATGCCCTTGGCCCAACCTAGCTATCCTCAGCACCGAGCGCCACGCTCAAACCAGTGGAGCCACTGGCTGCAGGAGGGAAAGAGAGAGAGAATGGGGAGAGAAGCAGATAGTCACTTCACTTGTGTGCCCTGACTGGGACTCAAACCTGGGACATCCATACGCCAGGCCCATGCTCTATCCACTGAGCTAACTGGGCAGGGCCAAGAAGCATCATTTTAATTCATGTCACAGCCTCCCGACAACAGAGTGACTCTACATTCACTGTCCAAATACTCTACCCTTTTTATCCCATCTGCCTACCCTGTGCAGCTTTACTCGTGGACGAGACAGTCCTCTCTAAGAAGCCCTGGGATGTCCCCATGCTGATAAGCTGGTGTCAGAGTTCAAAACCCAAGTGTTCTAAGGGCTGGGTCATTCAGGGCAGAACAACATATCAATTTGTAGACGAAAGCAACCCAGGAGACAGCTGCTGACCACTGGGACCGACCATTTCTGCAGTAATAAGGCAGTTGACAAGTCTGCCTTCTCAGCAGGGAGACAGGAAAAGTGGCCGCTAATTGCTCTGTTCTAGTAAGCATCCTTTCCTTCCTTTAAAAAAGTAAAATAAAATAGATGTTGACAGAGCTTCCCACAGATGTGTATCCAACTTCCCCTGGCCACAGGCTTGATTTGCTGTCCCTCAGTAATTTCTGAGACTTTATTTCCAATTGGGGGAAACTTATTTTGAACATTCCAGGTGACAGTGGAGAGAATGAAATGTTTTTTTTTTTTATTTTTGTCTCTCTTTTAAAAAAGAAAGAAAGCAACCAGAATGGTACTATATCTTAAGACAGAGTATTTATTTGTTTGTTTGGTTTTCTTTTTTAAATCAAATCTGCCCTTTTTTTTCTAGTGGGGTGGGGGGAGGGTTCTCATGTATAAAATTTAATGGAGTTCATGCTGAGAAATGGCCAAATGATGTGGGGAGAAATAGCAACTTATTTCATTTTCTTACACATCTGTTGAAAAAGAGACCAATGTCACTGGAAGTTTTCCAGTTCTGTGTACCCTCAGAGTTTCTTTCCTCATTACTCCATAAAACACTAACAGAAAACAAGAATCTCCTTACAGTATCTCCTGAGCCTTCTTTTAAAAATTTATATATTTTAACAAACTGTTTTTATCAAAATGAATAGTCCTCTTGAGAAAATAGCACAGGGCACTGTCTTTATTTAACCAACAGAACACAGTGACTCCTCAGAGCAGACTCTCACTCAAGTGTGGTTCAAGCAAGACAGCCATTTGTAGTGCACCGAGAGAATTGGTTCTAAGTTCGGTGCCAGGAGCCGGGGTAGTGAAACAACAATCTATGTCCCATGCTCTGGAGAACCTAGAACACTAGAGCAGCAGAGCGGGATGTGGCATGACTGAGAGCCATGCCAGGATGGACAGATGTCATCAGGGACGTTCATCTATCGGTTCCTCATTCTTCTAACATCTAAGGGATAGACTCAAACAACTCATGTTTGAACCCTATAGGCATCTTACTCCTACCCGATCATGGGAACAATAACCTCATCTCTGTGGACCTTTACCCGTTTTCGTAATAGCAGCTAATCCATATGGTCTTGGATAGACTTAAGTGAGTTAATACCTGTAACATCCTCAGAATAGTGGTTAGTATACAGTAAGCATGCAGTAGGTGTGTCGGACCTGGCATAAACAACACCAGTAGCAATTATAAATAGGTTTATAGTAAAAGACACAACCTGTTTAATAGTGATATCTAGACACCTAGATGCAAGGAGTAGAAGAGACATATAACCTTCGTAACGCAGTATTGAACCGGATGATCCACTTCTGGGTTAAAATGTTAAATGGAGCTCGTGCACAGACCATCTGGTCCAAAGACAAAGCAATGATGACTGACATTTGAAATGAGGAAAACAAAGTAACATAACTGCACTTAAATTCGAGTACAGTGTGTGTCTGTAATTTATTTTTACCAGACACTTAATAAAAACAAGCAAGCAAGCAAAAAAAAAAAAATCTATAGACATTCTGTTCCCTGTGTCTGCAACCTTGTTGTACTGGATGGTTTAGGTCCTACAGGGTAATGAAGAAAGAAAATTGCTCAATTTGCTTCAAGTCATGGTCTGTGATGGGGGTTTCCTGACTCCAGAGATAAGGATAAAATAAAGGAAGCAATATGTTCATGGAATTTATCAACACAGCCTCTGCAGAAGGAGCCGGCCCTGGGAGAGGCTGCAAAATAAAGATATTTTTCAGGCACAGACACACAAAGCAAGTTTTCTATGCACAAAAAAGAGACATGAAAGACATATTTAATATAAATAAAAGTAACTTCAAGTTGAGGGTATGTGAGAGTTAGAAATAATGGGTAAAGAAATTTAATCAACTCTGCATTATAATAAATATATAATTGCTTGTTTGATAAAAGCAAAATAAACAACAAGCCCAGATATTTTAATGGAGAATTGTATCAAATATTTAAGACAGACATGATATCAAGCCATGCAAGTCCATTATGTTCCACGGCTGTTTCATGAAATGCGCATTGCACTCACAAAGCCAGAAGGAGTCCTTACAAGAAAAGCAAATTACAAACTAATCTCCCTCACGAGCCTGGGTCCAAAATCCCAATTAAAAAATCTATAAAATGAATCTGTCCATATATAAAAAGTTTAACACATCACGATCAAGTGGGATTTGTTGCAGACATTCAGGTTAGTTTTACTTTTTTTTAAAAAAAAACCAAGCAAGGTCATTCACAATGTTAAGAGAATATATGAGAAAAACCACATCACCTCAACGTATGAAGGAAATGCATTTGGCAAAATTCAAGGACCATTTGTGATTTAACAGAGAGAAACTCTCAGTAAACTACAAATATAATGAAACTTTCTTATTTATAAAGGGTTTCTACAATAAACATACCTATTATTTTACTCAGTGGTGAGAGACTAAATGTTTTTGTTTGTTTTTATGACAGAGACAAAGAGAGTGACAGAGAGAAGGACAGATAGGGACAGACAGGAAGGGAGAGAGATGAGAAGCATCAATTCTTCCTTGCGGCACCTTAGTTGTTCATTGGCTGCTTTCTCATATGTGCCTTGATGGGGGGGGGGTGTCCAACCAAGTCAGTGACTTCTTGCTCAAGCCAGTGACCTCTGGGCTCAAGCCAGTCACCGTGGGGTCATGTCTATGATCCCACACTCAAGCCAGTGACCCCACACTCAAGCTGCTAAAGTCACTCTCCAGGTGGATGAGCCTGTGCTCAAGCCGGCGATCCTGGGGTTTCGAACCTGGGTCCTCTGTGTCCCAGTCCAACGTTATATCCGCTGCGCCACCACCTGGTCAGGCTAAATGTTTTCTTGTTAGAGAACATGGCAAGAATGAAAACTCTCACAATTTGTATTCGTCATTGTACAGGAGGGGCTAGCCAGCACTTTGCCGTTGCTGTGTGCTACGTGGTAGAAGGGACTCAGTGGGTCTGCTCCACGCTCAAAGGGAGAGCTTATGCAAGTGCGTGCTGCAGGGGGTGGGTCACAGGGTTGCCTCAGAAGCTGCCCACCATAGCAGCTAAAAGGCAAATACGATCATTTCAATACATGTGTTCAGTCTTCAGAATACTCTACTCCCTTTTGATCCACGAACAAAGAACAAACGTTTTTACAACCTGAAAACATGAAGTAGAAGGGACCTTCCTGCATATTATTAGCCCTTCGGCTACTCAGTGGAGAAACTTTAGAAACATGCCTCAATAAGTCAAAAACACAGCAAGTTTGGCTTCCATCACTATTTCTTTTTCTCATTTACTGAATGTACTGGAAACTATAACAGAATAGTTAAAAGAAATCATACCTCTATAAATTGAAAAGAAGAGATTAAATACCCTTTTAACTTTTAAAATATATGATTGTCTATATATGTTCAGACACTATAATAAAAATGTAATGTCCAAAAATAGTGTTTGCAGACATCAGTATTAAGAAATTAGAAAATACAAGAGAAAAGACTTTCACTCATAATGCAATAGCAAATAAAAATATATATAAAACTTTAAGAGAAAAATTGAGTGGATAGAGAGATATACCGTGCTTATGGATGGGAAACTCTATTGTTAAAATAGTAACTCTTTCTAAATTATCCTGTAAGTCCAATGTGATTTCAATCAAAATCACAATTTAATGAAATGGGTGTGCTATGATTTGTAAATGGAAGAAAAAGTTGCAAATAACAAGATGACTATTGAAAAAAGAATAGTGAAAATTACTTGTTCTACCAGATACTATGCCTAATTTAAAGCTATAAAAATTAAGGGAATTGAGTTGCAGTGGAAAGGAACAGTCATCAAAACATAGACTAAGGAACTAAACATAAAAACCATAAAGCAAAGACACATCAAAACTAGATTTGAGGCATAAACAATACTATAAATCAATGATTAAATGATAAAATGTTTAATACATATATATTGTTGGAATAATTTATTATTTATATGGAAGAAGTAAAATTAGCTCTTAACCTCAAAAGTAATTATAGGTATACTAAAGAGTTAATATCAAAAGTAAAATTTTAAACTCAGAAAATATCTGTAAAGTTACCACTGAAGTGTATATAATGAATCTTAGATTTGCCATACAAAAAACATATACATTAAAGACTGAAAATCTTGATTATGCCAAAAGTAAAATTTGTACAAAATAAATAAAAGGTAAAAGGCAAGCATAAACAGGTATAATATACTTGTAACTCATGTGACTAATAAATATTTAATGCTGAGGATCCATAAAAACTCATAAAAATCTATATGGAAGAATAAATATCCTATTAGAAAAACAAAGATAATTCACAGAGGAGGAAATCTGACTAATAGGTCTAAAAGAGTAATCAGTCATACTTGAAATCAATGAAACACAAATTAAAACAAATATTCATTATTTTTTATATGCCCCTCTGTATGGACAAAAAAATAATGTTGGGTTTTTTTTAAGTTTGACAATACTAATATTTTTGAATTAGCAAAGATGTTTGTTCATTTTCACTAGGGTAACTTACTCTACCAATTTGCCTGGACGGGACACAAGATTTTCTGTGCTAAAGTCAAGAAAGTTCTGGACCAATCAGTACTAGTTGGTCACCACAGTAGGAGTGGATACTGGGAATATTATAATGGTTAGCATTCCACATGGCATATTACTTGTCAAAACAAAAAAGAGTAGCAACAAATGTTCAACAAGAAGGGAATGGATAAAGTGTGGTATATTTATATAACACAATGCAATATATTGCAAACAAACAAACTAGAGTAGTGCTTCTCACACTCTCATGTGTATCAGAGCCCTGTATAGAACACCTAGAAGCAAGAACATAGAGACCCAGGCCTTCTGCAGTAGGACAGGGCTTTGACCTTTATATTTGTTTTCAAGTTTTCCAGCCATATATATGTTGGGGTGACATTGGTTAATACAATTATATAGGTTTCAGGGGTACAGTTCTATAATACATCATCTGTATAGTGGACTGTGTGATGCTGATAACACTAAATTATGAGAATGACTGAGTCAGAGATATATGTATCAGTGAAGAAAAATTTCCATATCTAGTTTTGGGTTAGAGTAGAAGGTTTTAGAATACATATAACATATGATTTATTTTATTTAAACTCTTAAATCCTTCAACACAAGACTACATTATGTTTTAAATATTAAAACTTGCATGGGAATGATAAACACCGAATTCATGTCTGTGATTACCACAGTAGAGGGTAATAGAATCAGAGGGTTTTTCCAGGGGACTTTGTGTTTCAAATAGCTTATATTTTAAAAAAAAAAATGGAACTGCACTAAATATAGCAAAATGTTAAAATTCAATGTATTAGAAATTGAATATTTGTATATTTGAAACATTTCACTAAATAATTTGTGTGTGTGTAAGAGAGAGAGAGAGAGAGAGAGAAAGAGAGAAAGGGAGGGGTGAGAAAAGAGAGATGGAAAGAATCAACTTGTAGTTGTTTCACTTTATTTGTTCATCGATTACTTCTCATACATGCCTTGACCAGGGGGCTCCAACAGAGCCAGTGAACCCTTGCTCAAGCCAGCATCTTGGGCTCAAGCCAGCAACTTTTGGACTCAATCCCAGTGACCTTGGGATTATGTCGATTATTCCACGCTCAAGCCAGCGAACTTGGGGTTTTGAACCTGGGTCATCAAGCCAGCTCTATCCACTATACCACTACCAGTCAGTTTCACTAAATAATTTTTTTAAATGTAAAACTATGAATATATTATGAGTTCTATTTTGTGAAAACACATTTAGTAATTTATATGGTCATAAAAGGAATGGCATAGCCATTGAGTATCATTATCTACTGCTACATTTGTATCTATTAATTACTGAAAAATCTCCTTGGGCTATGATGAAGGCAGGGTGATATAATTATGGATGATCCTTATTAATTTCTTTCCCACTTTCATATTTTTATCAGAAATACCATTAACACAGGAAGTTGATAGCATATGATAATTCAGACTTTGCAGGCACAGGTTTTAGATTTTTAGATGACCTTAGTTTGACAATAAATTACTTCTTTTGCTATTTCCTGTTTTGTGTGATAAAAACAGGGTACAGATTATTCCAGCAATTGTACGAGACTTCAGAACTGAACTATTTTATCACTAAAAGATCGTAAATGCACACTATCTTCAGATACAAAGGATTATAGAAATCCTGACTACCACTATCATTAGCCTTGATTAGTATTCTTCTAACCTGTGGGAACCAGAAAATGGAACTGTACTTATTGACTTTCCTCATTAGTTACACAGCCTATTGGACATTGTTCAACCAATGGGTTTAATTTGAAATTAAGTGAAACAGAATATATCTTAATACTATCTCATGTATTTCTGCTCTAGTGGCCTTTCCTAACAAATGTCACCTCATACAGAAAAGATGACAAGATAGTTGCAAATTAGGCTTTGCACAATCCATTGGACTAATCTGGCTACGGTGTGGTGCTACCTCAGGAAGTTGCAACAAAGACAAAAAGACCTCATCAATTATTCAGAAAGTTCATTTTTGATGAGTTTTTGTAGGCAGATATAAAAGATTGCTTTCTTTCACTGTCAGTTTGACATGAATTCAAGTTTCAGGGAGCTGTATAATCTGTTGCAATTTACACTGTTTTTAATTCTTACAAAGTAACTGTCAATAAGCATAAAATTATGTCACAGCAACTTGACGGACAAAGCAGGAAAACTGGTAACGTGTCAGAGAAGCATGAAGTCCGTGTTTAGCTGGTTTCTGGTTTGGGTTTGGGCTTTGATTTCATCTTGGGTTTGGACTTGGGTGTTGGTCTGTTTGCTTGTTTGCGTTACAGAGGTCAAGGTTTGCTTGTGTAGGAATGTTTCCATATTTCTCAGCCAGCGTGGGTCCCGGGCACTTGTGGTAGGGAAACCACAGCCTAGTGGGGAAGAAGCAGCCGTGGAAGAGATGTCAAAATTGGGAGGAATACAGAAAGGAAAACAATGAAAACTAGTCATCCTTCCTGCACTTTTGCAAAGCACTGTTGAAGGAGATGGCTAGCGGGGAGGACCTGCAGTCCAGTCATGGGGCAGCGGTTCCAGCCTAATCACCTGAAAGGGACTCGGGGAGAACCGTAGGCAACGCTGTCACCCAGTAAGGCACAGAACAAGGTCAGGTCTTGAAGAATCTACGAGTGAACTGGTTAATGCTGCTAGACGATCTGGGATGAACTCCATGAAAAGAAGCATTAGAGGTACAAAAATACATGCTTAAATAATAATGTTTCTAAGATATTAGCACCAACAGAACTTTAGATGTGCTTCTATTTAATCTTAGAATTAAATAGAAAAAAAAAAACAGACGACTTTTTTTTTATTACATTCACAGCAACAGTTTATGCTATATTTTTTCTAAAAAAAAAAAACATTCTCGGAAAAATGACGATACTGAATCCAGGGAGTGAAGTCTAAGAGTATAAATTTTAGTTGTGCTTGGGGAGATTTATGTATAGAAGGACAATTGGAATCTTTTTTTTTTCTCTATACAGGGACAGAGATAGAGTCAGTGAGAGAGATGGAAAGACAGGAACAAGAGAAATGAGAAGCATCAATCATCAGCTTTTCGTTTTGACACCTTAGTTGTTCATTGATTGATTTCTCATATGTGCCTTGATCAGGGGGCTACAGCAGATAGAGTGACCCCTTGCTCAAGCTAGCGACCTTGGGTCCAAGCTGGTGAGCTTTTGCTCAAACCAGATGAGCCCATGCTCAAGCTGGTGACCTCGGGGTCTCGAACCTGGGTCCTTCGCATCCCAGTCCGATGCTCTATCCACTGTGCCACCGCCTGGTCAGGCAGGACATTTGGAATCTTAAAGATCAGGATGTCCTGGGAGACACACGTGGATTAAGAGCAGTTTGGAATTAAAGGGAGGTGTCCTGGTTGATTTTTGCAAATATCTTCACAGATTATTACAACAAAATTGACATACAATACAGTTCACAATTTGGGGAGATGTTTGCTGAATCCCTTCAACCTGCCAGATTATTTCAGCACTCTAGATCCCTCTAGTAACATAAAACTCCACAAACCTTCAAAGATCTTTGATTTCCTCTCTACTCTTCCATTGTCAGTTTAGGAGACAGATATTTCATTCGTCAGAATAATAAGAGAGGCAAGACTAGAGATTCTTTCTTTGTTTGCTGGAAGAACTCACTCTTGTATGAATAATCTCCTATCTCCCCTTTCCTTTTCATATGGTTAACTTTCTCTAAGTGGAGAGACACATGCAAAATAGTACCTGCATTGCTTTATCAGTTTGGCAGAAGTCGCAGTGGGAAGGCTTTGTAAAAACCTCACAGGAACTCTGAATTTGGTAACAGGGTGAAGGTTGGAGTCACATACAAACACCAGTTGGAAATCTTATGAAAAGGCAGTAAAGAAAGAACCCTTCTTACTACATATTTTGTCTTGTGTTATCTAATAAGCCTACGTGTGCGTACCAAGCGTTGAAATTGCCTGTCACTTCTTTAGGCTCATCCAGAAAGAGATACCGGTTGTTCCTCTCCAACAATTTAGGCTGAATTGCTTCACCTTTTAATGGATTTCAGTCCCAGCTTCTTTTACTGGTGGTATTGGATTTATCACCATCTTCAAATGCACATGTTATCTTTAAATGTTTTGACCCTATTAATAACAGGGATGGAGATGGGGGCTGAAGAGGAGCCTGACACTAAGTGGAGTTTTCATTGATGTTTAAACTATATCTATGTTATAGTTAACTCCTCAGAGAGATGAGCTGCCCTAATGGACTCCCAAAGTTAATCAATTAATCTATAAGTAGCCTGAGAACAGTGGCTGGCAACGCTGGCTGCCCATTACAATCACCTGGGGAGTGTTTTAAACTCCTGACATTGAACTCTACCACTGACCATCGATATGGGATGTTTAGCCATGGATTCTATATACATCAGAGCATCTCCAGGGATTCCAATGTGCCGTCACTCTGAGAACCATTGGTATTGAACAGTATTTCCAACTAGGTGTTCCACATACCTCCTGGTCAATATTATCTGCAGTGCTAGTGCCAACCAAATAAACTGAACCAAAACCTAGTGAGCAGAAGTGACATCACTAATATGATAGGATAGGATCCTCTTTTGCCCATGGAGGAAACCACTCTGCCTGTTGTATGGAAGTCTCAGGTTCAATTCCCAGTCAGGGCACACAGGAGAAGCTACCATCTGCTTCTCCATTTCTCCCCCTCCTCACTCTCTCTCTCCACTCCTCCCACAGCCATGACCTGTTGAGCAAGTTCACCCCGAGTGCTGAGGATAGTTCCATGGCCTCACCTCAGGTGCTATAATAGCTCAGTTGCTGAGCAATGGAGCAGTGGCCCAAGATGAACAGAACATTGCCCAGTAGGGGTTTTGCTGAGTGGATCCTGGTTGGGTCTCATGCGGGAGTCTGTCTGCCTGCCTCCCTGCTTCTCACTTAAAAGGAAAAAAAAAAAAGAAAAGAGAAAGAAAAATGGACCAGATTACCTTTGTGAGAACTCCAGAAACAAGTTACCAAGTTGTGACAACCAAGACACAAACGAAGAGATCCCATACTCATGGATGGAAGACATTATATTGTTAAGATGTTCATAGTTCCCCAAACGATCTAAAGATTCAATTCAATCACTATCAAAATGGCAAGGGCATAGTAGCAGAAATATTTTTAAAAATCATAAAATTTACATTGAATGTCAAGGGACCCTGAAGAGCCAAAATAATTTGGAAAAGAAGACCAAAGTTGGAAGCCATACATTGCCTAATTTCAAAACTCACTACAACAATACCAAGACAGTGTAGTACTGACATAAAGGCAGATACATAAACCAAAGGAACAGAATAGCAAACCCAGAAATAAACACTTGCATACGTGGCTAAATAGTTTATAGTAAGGGTACCCGAGCTACAGAATGGGGAACGGTCTCTTCTATAAACAGAGCAGGGAAAACTGGAAATCCACAAGGAAATGAATAAATGGAAGCCTGCCATACACTGTAATACAGATCAACTCAAAATGTATTAAAAGAACTAAATTTAAGACCTAAAGTTTTTTTTGTTGTTGTTTGTTTTTTAACTCTGAGAAGAAAACACGGAGAAAAAGCTTTGGAACACTGGATTTGGCAATGATTTCTTGGAAAGGACACCGAAAGTACAGACAGCAAAAGCAAAAATGAGTCAAATGAGATAATGTCAAACTTCAAAACTTCCATGCATTAAAATAAATAATCAACAGAAGTAGAAGGCTATCTACAGAATGGGAGGGAGCTTTTTGAAAATCAAATATCAGAGAAGAGGTTAATGTCCAAATATATAAAGGAACTTTGCAACTCAATCAAAAAAATGTCATGCAATTTAGAAGTGGGAAAAATATTTGAATATACAACTCTGCAAAGAACATATAAAAATTACCATAGACATACAAAAAGATGTTCCACATACCTCATCATAACAGGAATGCACATCAAAGCTGCAATGAGATACCATCTTCCACTCTGTAGAACGTCCATTGTAAAACAGACAGGAAATAGCAAGTCTTAGCAAGGCTGCAGAAAATTAAGAAGCCTCGTGTATTGTTGGTGGGAAGGTAGAATAGTGAAGCCATTGTGGAAAACAGTATACAGTTTCCTCAAAAAAATTTAAAAATAGAACTCCCATGTTGTCCAGTGGTCTCACTTCTGGATATACGCTAAGTGAGTTTGTTTCTCTGGAGCGCGCAGACTGAAACATACGGAACTCTAAAGTTGACGTGGACCTAGATCGAAAACAACAGCCAGTATTTATTGAATTCAAGTATGGGGGAGGGAATAACTGCCTCACTCAAGCAGAAAAGGGGATTGACCAGTTCGTGTAACTGAGGGGTCAAAACACTGGTCTGCTTTCAGTTATAGCTGAAGCCAGTGAGTCAAACAAGCTGAACAGGTGTTTCTCCTTTCCTTCCCTCTCTTCCTCTCCTTCTTCTTCTCTCCATTTTCTCCCCCCCCCCCCAAGGTGATCAATATCTATCTACCACCTGACTGTCTGTCTCGCTGCTTGTCTAGGTATCTATCTTATTTATCTAATCTAACAAAAAACAATAGTGAAAAAGTTGTCCCCAATGAAGCCAACAGAGATAAAAGCAAGGACAGTGGTACCTAAAAACCCAAAGGCTTTATTTTGTAATGCAAAAAATAAATAAATAAATAAGTAAAAGACAGACATCACTTATTTCTCAACATTTCTTGGTATCAAAAGCAGGGAATAGTGTCCTGACCTGACTTGGATTACTGTAACACTGACACTGTGTGCAGTTAGATCCATTACCTGGATTAGCTCGCAGGCATGATGGTATGAACACTCTGTTGCTGAAGGGGGACCATATCCTTATCGCCCTGTGTAATAGGGACGATGCTTCTTCCCAAGCAAGTTTGCTGGGAAACAAATAAACCATGCCCGGCCTCCTCTGTCTTTGGTGCTGCGAACTAGTCAGTCTTCCCTCATTACGGCGATCTGTTTTCTCACTAGGGCTGTGAAATAAAATGTGTGTTTGTTCGAAAGGAGTCAAGAAGGAAAAAACAAAAAACATTCTGTCTGTCCTTCTCAGAGTAAGTGCAGAAGAAAACTTGAAAAACTAAACTGGGGATGATGTATCAAGATCTACCTACCACATGATTCAAACCACTATCCATTTGGCATTTGTGAAAACCACTCTGAATTAGTCAAACATTTCTCTTCCTTCCCCACGCCTCCACTGACACAGCCTGAAACATCCTTTTACCTTCTAAGTGCTCGTCCGCACTATATTTTTTGAAGACCCTTGTGTCAACATTTAGGCGAGTGAAATGCCGGTGCCGTTGTAAATGGGGGAATAAATGCGTCACTTGGACATTTTTATAATCATCACATCAGACAAAAAAAAACCGCCTTCCAGGGAGTTTTTAATGGGTCTAATAGGGGTCCAGGGACTAGGGGGAGCAGAGGGCTATAGGCCAAAGAATTTCAACCGCCCGAGGAGAAAACTAATGGCCCATTAAAGCACACCCTGGAGTGTTTTATCGTCATCATTAGAATTAGAATGTATGTCTTTGTTTCAAAATAGAATTCTGCTTTGATGACATTTGAACATGTCCCCTGCCTTTTCTCCATGGCTGACCAGTACCTTCCAGAGTCAAGCAGAAATTAGGATACAGAAGGAGCAAATTAAACCTTTGATTTCACACAGAAACTGGAGGCCGTAGAACAATTAAATTATTTTACAGGGCTATGAAATGATTCTATAATCTAATTATTTTACAAAGACATTGTGTTGTAGGTATTTGGATTGTGAATAAAAATTTAAGTTTAATATAACCTTAAGAAAAAACAATGCCTGGGATAACTTTCTATTGATTGACTTTAGATTTTTTTAATATATGTGCAAGTATCTCTAAATTCTTTTTCATTTCAAAGGGTTTAGCACTTAAATGGATTCGTAAAATCAGTGTGTTGGTAACATACATGTGACAATTACAAAACTGGTAACATCTTATTTTATATAAGAGCACAATGTGTTAATAGAAGATTTATTTGAACAGAAATAATACATATAGTCGTCATTGCCAGACTTAATCTGAGATGTTAAATGTTTGACCCATTGTTTGGGCTGCCCTGAATATATATAACCTTTATAAAATAATGGTTTGTCCCTCTGCATTTGGTAACTAAAGGATCCAGCAAAATCAAATGAGTTTCACTACTGCTTCGCATGTTAGTATAGACACAACTTTTATGTAAGCCTAGTGACAAGATCTCATCATCAACTCATGTTTAATCAAACATGACAGAAGGCCCAGAAAACCCAGAAGACTATAAAAATGATTCCTGCAAAAATAGTTTAAAAACTAAAGTAGGCATAATATTATGACCTGATAATCTTGGGTGGTGGGTTTATATGTCATTACATTCTTTTATATTTAACTGTATGAAGAGAACACTATATAATTTGAGGCCAATTAGATAATAATATTATCTAGGAGAAATGCCTCAAAATGCAACAATACATAAGAAATGTCACCAAAAGTATAAATACTTAATAATGTATGTAATCCATCAGCCAATCTTGGGAGAAAGAACAGGAAGGTGAGGAGTAAATGGGAAACTTTGTATATGACATGAAATAATTTTCACATTTCCTGCGGGTATGTTAACTTTCACTGTCTCCACTGGTTCTTATCGGACAATATGTGGTGTCCAGGCATGTGGCGATGTGTGTGTGTGTGTGTGTGTGTGTGTTTAAATCATTAAAAGGTAAGGTAAGAGTCACAGAAGGTCAATCTCGCACAAGACGCAACCCTGAATAATAGCCAGGAACTGTTTGCATTAGCTCCAACATATATTCTCCCAAGAAAAGTGTCCCAATGAGCTGTGTGTATTGATCCGCTACATCATCCAGATATCTACATATGTGTAAAGTATAGTCTTGATCCAATGCATGTTATCTTTAGTGCAGTACTCAACAAATAGAACTTGTCCAGCCATAAATATAAAAGGATAAAAAGAACACTTCCCTAACTGCGTAGTGGACACAATTGAACATTGTTTTATGTTCTTTTCAAGACCACACGCCTGTAGTCAGGCTGTGCTCCGATGTTATACAGATTCTAGACTACTCTGCTAAACTAAGTTTTGAATTGATTCATATATGGTCCTCTGAATGAGAAAAGAAATTCCGCTCGTGCTGTAAATCCCAGATCTGGTTGGGGTGGCTTAGAAGAATATGAAAAGGTGAAATTGATAGAATAAGAAATAAAAACGTCCTGTAACTATAGTTAATATAAAAACTTCGGTGATTGACAGCTGCGAGTATCCTTTCCTGATCTTCGAACAGAACCAAGCACCCCAATTCTCCTTAAGCAGAAGCTGACCCACTCAGAACAATGGCACATTTCCAGTTATATAAAACACATATATTTAAATTATAAATAATGTGGCCCAACAGTCAAATAAAGATGAATGGCCATTGAAAAAGAGAATTTTGGAGAGGTGGTGCGTAATAACATTTCCAATCTATAAATTAATCACATTCACATTTCTTAATTAGACATTACTAACTGTGGCAGGAGCTTGTTTTGCTCCATAAATTGGAATTTTATTTCACCTCAACTCAGGAGAAGAAGCCGGGGGGGAAGCCTTTTGTTTAGATATATTTTTAGATGCTTGAAAGTCTGAATCTTTTTTGACAATAATCTGAAGTTTGTGCAAATAAGTTAGTGATCAAAGAAGAATTTGGTAGGCTTGTGATATAGATATATTACTAAAATAAATACGGGTCATGTAGCTCTCAGTTGATAATTAATTAATCTTTTAGTAAGTAAGTAATGGAATTTGTATGGTGCCTAAACCCATTTGTTATTTCTACTTATTTCAAGTGACTTACAAGAATGTGATTAAATGTGGGCTCTCAAAGGCATTTCCTTGTAATTGGTGATGTGACATTATTTATTAACTGTCCTTAGATGCATAAAGAGATATTGGTTGTTCTTTAATATTAATTTACTAAATATTGAGAATATAAAGAATAGCATAATAAAGTATGTCCTTTCTTAATAAATGTTGATAATGCCCTTCTACTGTTTGTGGTAGTGTCTGCATAAAAAGCAGCCAACAAAATGAGGGTCTAATGACAAAGGACAGCAGTGCAAGTCTAACTGGACATTCAAGAGACTGGTTCCATGGTCGTCGATGCACAAGATGAGGCTGAACAGAAGCCCAAGTTCGCTCATACTTAGACAGTGACTGGGGTTACTTTGTGGAACGCTATAAAGAGTTATTCAAAACTGATGAAGTGAGACAACTGTTGAACTGGAATCCAGGGACCCTAACCCTATTTTTGGATCTATCATTCCTACAAAACGTTATTTAAACTATCCCCTTGTGACATGGAAACTTTGGTTCTTTCCGAGAGTGCCCAACATGTAACAAGTTGCCTTCAACTGTGTGGATTTGAGTATCTCCAGAGAGTCGCTTTTAAATATGCCAATGTCAGATTTCCAGAAAGCCCATAAACACAGCAAATCCTAAAACCTACCGACAGTTAATCATCGATGATTCCATATATCTTTCAAATACATTTGTTTTATTCATTTGTCATATTTCAATGTGATTGTGAGTGAGAGGTTCTGAAACTTAAGCTTTGTTAGCATCATAACTACAACACTTCTAGTAAAGTTCATCTCATAGGGATCTGTACAAAGTCTTGATGGAAAAGAACATTCTTATTAGAGAAAATCATAGGTGTCTTTACCTTCTGTTGGTATCTGTTCACACACACACACACATAGAGCTACACATAACTAATTCTTTTCATTGCTAGTTTGATCTGGATGACAGCGTGCTTAGATCCTGATATTTAGCAACTATTCACCACCTTATCACCTAACCTGGCAAATGAGAATTTTCCCTTGGATCTGTGGCACTGTCCATTTGAGAGCACAGCGGAGGGGTTGGCTTGGGATAAACTTTGACCAGAGATCTTCCATTCAAAGTAACAGAAGGGGAGGCAGGCACACGGGTACAGACAACGCATTCTGCTTGCTCAACAGATGCCAAGGTGAGGATGTTTCTATTTGTTTCTGCTTCTCAGGTAATACTTTAGTCATTTGCTAAGAGTGAGGATGGGAGGACTAGTATAGGAGCTTTGAGGAGAGAGAAGGAGGTGTGAGAGGGAGAAGACAAAAAATTAGGAATGGATAGTTGGATGGCTCAGGGATATTTTTTCGTTAGGCATTGTTGATCACAAAGTTAAAGTAATATTATTTAGCACACATTTTTGCTTTCTGCAACAAAACTCACCTGCTTTGTGCGGTTGTAAAATTATGCTAGGCTGGGATATTTACCAGATAAGCATGGGAGAGGGTCAGAGTGACAAAGGGATTATGAGTCCTTGTAGAAGGTGTGAATGTGACGACATATCTTACTGAGCTACTTGGAATTCTTCCACACTCCGTTTTCTCTGGACTCAGTAGCCTTCAAGCTGTTGTTTTCTCTCCCTGTGATAATTGTTCTTTGGAAAATTCATAATTGAAGGCTCAGGTTCAACATTATGATCTCTGTTTCCTTTTTCTATACACCCAAGGAGGGCTGTGTTTCTGTTATATTAATAATAATAATTCATTGTAATGATCACATATATTATAGTTGTGATAATTTGTTCATATTTTATTACTATTAAACCAAAATATTTGTCATTTATTATGTGCCTATCACTTTTACAAATTTATTTTTAATCTATTTATACCCATTTTCATTACAATGTAAACAATTTGCACCAATACTCTCTTGCTCACTGAGATAGTGCTTTGTTCATACACTAACAGCAGTCACTCAAATTTTTCTAATGGATTGATTCAATATTATGGGAATGAGTGTCTTTAGGGGATGAATTTCTATTTTACAACTTGTGAATTTCTGAGGTTTAGAACAGTATCTTATTTTACAGATTCATAATAAATGCTTGTTCAATAACAAAATAGATTTCTGAATCCTGCACTGTAAGTAAAGCTTGGTATGGGAGGTATAAATATACATCAGTGTACTCAGGGAGCCTGTTCCATGTGCACCTACAATGATGTTCTTAGCAGTGATCAATTCAATGTAATCACATAAAGTTTGATTCTCTTGATGTGGTAGAATCTTGTAGTTTTTTTTTTTTTTTTAATAGCAGTATGGAATTCTTAGTAATTGTCCACGTTTTCAAGTGCCATACATTGGGATGTCTGTGAGTTCACTATGAATATCCATGTCTTGAATGTAGGATTTCTCTTTAGGAAGGCTTATTTTTGGTTTGCTGAAAACGCCTAGTGAGGGCAACGACACTTCCTTGATTTTGATCATACAGGTGTTGGAATAAGTCCTCTTTCAGGTTAATAGACGTGCAATCCAAATCCCAGTTGTCATTTTAGCCACTATCCTGAGCAGGTAGGCATGTTTGAAAGGCTGTTTGCAGAATAAAAATATAAGAATATGAAATACAGAGAAATTAGCAATATTTACAAACTATACCTCTTTACTGAATAACCAAATTTCCTTATCTCTGGCCAGGCTGCATCAATAAAACATCCTTCCTAACTCATATAAAATTTTGTATAAGTTTTTTTTTCCCCTTGAGAGGTGGGGGTGATAGAGGATCGTCCCTCACTGAAAATAACTTGCAGTGGGAATGACCTTCTCATTACCTAGAATTGATCGCATGGATAATTGCCTTAATTACACCAGAAAGTGCCTTTTCAACCGTTGGCCATAACGCCCCCTACCCCATAGATATGAAAGTGCATTTTTTGGTGACGTCCAATACTGTGTGTACCTCCTAGGCAGTGCAGAAAAGCTCTGAAAGCTTGGTGATCTTCACAGTGAGCATTTTAGTGGTAATGTGTGTGTAATAAGGAAGCAAGAATTCTTCCGCAAATTGGATTCTGGTGCCTTCAGTCCATCAGTGGAGTCTGCAATCTTGAGGTCTGGGAAGAAACATATTTTCCAGACTGATGGACACTTTCGGTGGAGAAAATGAAAAAATTGATGTGAAGGAGATTCTGTGAAGCTTGTGATCAACTAAAGATTCAAAATTCTCTTTTGAACAGAATTTTAGGGATTCATTTATTTTCATTCATTTATATATATATTTTCAAACATGTATATTTACACACACAGTTCTCTCCTTCATTTATTTTCTCTCATTTTTCTATATTTCCTATCCCTTTCTTCTTCTCTTCAATCTCTGTAGACAAGGCATCTAGATTTGAACAGCAGCTCTATCAATTACCAAGTGTGTGACCTTGAGAGGGTTGTTCGATGTTCTTGAAACTCAGTTTGCATATTTCTGATGGCAGGATCTTCAAATGAATTTGTCCACTTATTTAAACCTACTGGTGCCTGAGTCCTGTCAGCTTCCCTTTTCCACCTCCTTCACACCCTCTTACACACATCTATGGTCCTTGCACATTTAGTGGACACAAACGTGTGTGTGTGTCTGTATGTGTGCTTATGCATCATGCACCTTCACAGGGTACCTTCTATTTATTGAGGGCCGAAAACTGTTTCAGACAACATGCTCATATCATCACATGGATGATTTGACAAGGTTATCATAAACAACTTTATGGCTAATCAATTTTAGTTTCAGAGACATCAAAAGAAACCAAACATCAGGAAGACTCAGTTTTAAGGAGAAACCAGACAGTGACTCCACTATTCATGTACTTATATTTTTTTTGGTATTTTTCCGAAATTAGAAGTGAGGAAGCATTCAGACAGACTCCCGCATGTGCACGACCGAGATCCACCTGGCATGCCCACCAGGGGGCGATGCTCTGCCCATCTGGGGCGTTGCTCTGTTGCAACTGGAGCCACTATAGTGCCTGAGGTGGAGACCTTGGGCCATCCTCAGTGCCCAGGCCAACTTTGCTCCAATGAAGCCTTGGCTGAGGGAGGAAAAGAGAGAGATAGTGAGGAAGGAGAGGGGGAAGGGTGAAGAGGCAGATGGGTACTTCTTCTGTGTGCCCTGGCTGGGAATCGAACCCGGGACTTCCACACACCGGGCCAACACTCTACCTCTGAGCCAACCGGCCAGGGCCTGCATTAATTTCAACATTCCACCTACCTTATACTTTTCATGACATTAGCTGGCCTAATGGAGAACTTATGGACTGAAATCCAAACAAATGTTACATCTTTTACACAATTCATCCTGTTTTAGCCTAATAACTATACTATCTATCCACTTTAAAGATGAAGAAACTACAGATTGTCTAAGTTGTTAACTTTTCCAGGTCCTCAAAACTCATAGAGCAGAACCCAATCTGAACAAGGCACTGGACTCCAGAGTTGAGTATATAAGTGTGGTCTTTTTCCTAACGAGAGAAATGGACGTGCAGAAGGCCAAATTGTGTGGGACTGAGTCATTTTATTGTGCACAGAATAATGTTACTTAGGTTTTAATTCTGCCAATGCAATCGCTGTTTACCTCTTCTAAGCCTCATTTGGCATGTGAGGAGAATAATGCACACCTCATAGGGCCATTAGGAAAATTGCATGAGCTAACCTATAGGAAAACATAAAACACTATAAAAGTGCCGTGCATCGTTGTAATAGAAACACAAGTACACACAGACATTCCGTGGCAGCATCGAGGTGTTGCAGATCAAGTTCCCCTCGAGGCAGCCTACAAAATGGAGACTAGTACTAAGGAGATTTACTAAAAGATAGTTTTGAGAATTTATCTCTACAGAAGGAATGGAATAGATATAGGGCCAGGCAGAAGTCATTGAGCTACAAAGTATCCCCCATGTAGACCAAACCCACAAAGAACCCTGAAGCTGTAATTTCCTTCAGAGTTGAAGTGAAGGGGGAAGATTTTACACCTCCAGGTTGACCAGTCATTCACCGCAAGCTACCTCGGAGAGGACGGATGGATTTGGGCAAACACATTTTTAAAACTAAATCAAGCCCCCAATGAGTGCTGACAGCTGACAGCCTCTTCACTTATCACTTCTAGAAACTAGAAAAGTTTTAAATTTTAGAAAGGATTTCTAGATTATGCATTGTGGAAGGGACAGCATTTTAGCGTCCTAGTTAGGGGAAAGGAGTCCCAAAAGTCTACACAGAAGAGGGAATATTAGGTTTTAGTTTTAAACTTAGACTTGATAAGTTCTGAAACTTCTATCTGCATACACACACCCACAGAATCAACCCTCCAAAGTAAACCTTTTATATGTCTGATCTGATATTGTTTAGTACGGGAAGCGAGGGAGCTCAGAGCTGAGCTGCCCTTAATAATAGATGAATACTTTTTCCTCCACTAAAGGTAGTTTCACCTGATAGGATGACAGCCTTTTATGATATATCTGCATTGCTTCTCTGACATCACTTAGACCTTGCAAGTATAAAGTGTATTCTCAAAATGTTTCCACTAGCTCATGGGCATACCCAGAGGTCACTGATAAATACTGAATATAATCCTATTTAGACGAGTTGGCATAGCAGTCCGTTTTTATTCAAGGGCAACTGCAGAACTTTTGTTCTTATGTTGACTTAGCTTCTCAATGCCATATTTTTTTTTCCAAGGACCCTCTAACAGATGATCTAGAAGCCCTGCCACTTGTGGTTTGCAGAAGAAAAGCTTGTAAAAATACTATCTAATACAAGTTCCATCACAAACTTATCTTTACAAACTATTGGGCCACGTGAGCACCATGACCCCCTGCTTCGTGTGACCATATATCCCACAGGAGGTATCTAGTCAACCTAACTTAGCAGTGGCTATCTGTACTCTTTTACAACCCTCCTGCTTTCCCCACGACACGCCTACTTCATTAGTACATGGGTGCTAGCGTGGAACAACTTCATTAACTTGAGATTAGCCAACAGCTATTTCACTTGGCATTTAATCCAGAAAAACAGTGTCACTCCATTAAAAAAAAAAAAACCAAAACAACAACAACAAAAAAACACCTTCATTTAACTGCTGATAAGTCATAATTGTTCCTAACTGACACTGAGACATCTTGTTCAAGTTGCCGGAAGTATTCACTCACACAAGAGGACCCAGGACACAGACCTGAGTAAGAAGAAAGGAAATGTATTTCAGATGTGCCATCCAGGGGAATCTCTAAGGTGTATAGCCTTATTTAGCAGAAAGAGACAAATCTATATAAAGGTGAAGAAGCAGAACTCACAGAAGTTAGAATAAATATTATCAACTCAATTATACAGTGTGTCCGTAAAGTTATGGTGCACTTTTGACTGGTCACAGGAAAGCAACAAAAGATGATGGAAATGTGAAATCTGCACCAAATGAAAGGAAAACTCTCCCAGTTTCATACCTATTCAGTGCAGTTTGATGTGGGCTCACACACAGATTTTTTAGGGCTCCTTAGGTAGCTATCCCGTATAGCCTCTACAGACTCGTCACTGATGGCCTACCAGAACGGGGTTTCTCTACCAAACTGCCAATTTCCTTCAACTGCTTATCCCACTGAGTAATGTTATTCCTATGGGGTGGCGCTTCATTATAAATGCGCCGATATTCACGTTGTACTTTGGTCACAGATTCAAATTTAGCGAGCCACAGAATACACTGAACTTTCCTCTGTACTGTCCACATCTCAACTGGCATGGCCATGGGCTGCTCTGCTGTATACACGGTGTTACATCATCATCTGCGCATGCGCACATGCTGCCACATCATCCTACAGAAACTGGGAGGGTTTTCCTTTTATTTGGTGCAGATTTCACATTTCTATAGTCTTTTGTTGCTTTTCTGTGACCGGTCAAAAGTGCACCATGACTTTACGGACACACTGTATTTACAGACCAGTAGTCTATGGTTCCCTCCATGCTAGGGGGAGTTTTAACCTTTCTCTAGCTGATCACAAGACCATAAGACACATACTGCTAATATTACAAATACCAGCTACTACGTCAGGAGCACTAGTGTAGAAAACCCAGAATACACAGGCTGACATTTTAACTCCCACGCATTTGACAAGGCAGAGCTGAGAACAAGACAGAGCTGGCTAGTGACTTTTCTAAAGGCCCCAGCTACCGTGTCATGAGCATTCAAGTCAAACACACATGAGTGTGAGTCTCAGATCTCCATTCTCAATCTCTGTGCATAGATTGTTTCTTCTGGCTAAACTAATTTGTTTCTCATTTGTGTCTTGATTACTTAAAATGACATTTTTTGGTAACTGTCCACACCAAACACAGAATCTATGCCTTCAATCCAATGCAATTTGAGACCCACTGACGTTTGTCACTACTGCTGATGCCCCGGTCATAGGCACTGGTGTAAGCAAGAATGCCACCATGTAATTCCCAGAAGAAAGCCCTGGCCAGTTTGCTCAGAGGTAGAGCATCAGCCCAGCATGTATAAGTATCAGGTTTGATTTCCAGTCAGGGCACACAGGGAAGTGACCATCTGGTTCTGTACCCTCCCCTTTCTCTCTCTCCCCCTCCCATAGCCATGGCTCAAATGGTTCAAGCATAAGTTGGCCCCAGACACTGAGGATAGCTCTAAGGCCTCACAATAAAATAGCTTGGTTGCTGAGCAATGGAGCAGTGGCCCCCAGATGAGCAGAGCATTACCTGGTAAGGGGCTTGCCAGGTGGATCCTGGTCAGGGCACCTGCAGGAGTCTGTTTCTCTGTCTCCCTGCCTCTCACTTAATTTTAGAAAAAAATTAAATTAAATTAAAAAATAATTCCCAGAAGAAGTCACTAGGTCTGTCCAACAGAGACACTGTTTGCTTCCACTGCTCAGAGGGGTTAAAAAGATGCTTTCTATTTGTTTTTTGAATTTGAGTTTCCTATTGTAAGAAACTAAGAGAGAGGTCTCTAGAGAGGAGGAAATGGGCAAAAGCAAAGGCAATCGTAGTTTGTTGCAACACTTCTCGCCAGAACATCAGTCTGGAAGCAAGTTGGGCCTGGGAGAAGAGAGAGCTCAGAGGAACCAAGCATTCTTCATTCACCCTGCAAATACTGTCACCACTGACCTGCCCCGACAATCATCTCAACCTACGATGAACCTCCCTAGGTTTTCAACAACATAGCTCGTTGCAGGGGCCAAATATATGTAGACACAGTCAATGGTAGTCAGCCAACCAGACCAGTTTTTAGTACCCTTTTGCTTTTACAACTAAGGCTACAGTCAGGGCCAAAGCTCAGGAAGCCATGATTTTACTGCTGAGAATCAAACACTACAGAACTTTATCCCTAGGTCTGTGAAATATCAAACAGAGAGGTTACTTTAGCTATTCCTTATAGGGCCTATGCCCTAGGGCCAACTATGTAGTGACAACTCCGTTGTCAAATAATTAATCTATTTTTTTAATGGCACTGTTCCTCTCTTGACTAAAGAGAAAAACGATTCTTTTACAATTACTGATCTTTTAAGTAATACCTTGTGGGGTGTGTGTGATGTGTGTGTCTGTTGAATAAACAGACAGGAAAAAGAAAAGAAAAGCTAATATTTGAAAGATTTTTCTTAAGTGTGAACTTTGAAATTGGACAGAACCGAGTTCTCCTTTGCGTGATAAGGAGACAAACGCCTACAAACCGGGCTGTTTGCCTAGATGTCTATCATGAACTAGCTCTATGATTTGGGGAAGATTCTATTCACCTTTCCAAGGCTCATCTGCAATCACCACACCTAGCTGACAACATTATTACGAGGCCAAAGGGATAATCAAAATAAAGCATTTAGAACCTAGCACTGAAATATACTCAATAAATAGTTGCTATGAAATCCCCAGTGTTTTTTAGGAAACAGCAGAGTCAACGCTTTGCAGACAATGTGGATGGGTCCCATGCCATCTATGTAGAGCTTCTGCTTATGGTAAACTGTGCTAACCCAGCTTTGAACATTCTGTTTCTCTTTTCTGTTCAAGAACTAGTACTGAATCACAAACCAGTCAAATAAACATGTAGAAGACACCAGAAAACCTGGCAAGAGAGGCATCTAGGAGGCAGATAGGCACACAGGAACCCATCCCATCTTCAGAACCAGGTGACAGCGTTGTCTGGGAAGCAGAGACCTCCCAAGAGAAAGTGGGAAGTTTCATCCCAGGTCAGGAAAGAGATAAAATCACATAGTGAACCCCTATAGCGTTTCTTCTTTCAAATCTTCTTGTACTTTTTTTTTGGGGGGGGGAGATACCCTGGCTCTGTGAAATTGACTAGTCTAGGTGTGGTAAGCATTAGATAAGTGGTCATAGGGAGTATCCGTGTCCCTCTTATAATCGGCAGGGGAAAAGGGTGTAGAGAGAAAATTACATCCTGGGAGTGTTGATTTGACTTTGGAAAGATTAAAATACAATCCTAGCTAACAGATAATTATAATACCATTAAGATAATGAGTTAATTATTATATCAATGGACAGGTTAATGCGATGACAATATACATTTTAAAAGTCTGAATTTAAGTAACAGGAAAATACTATATTAAAATTTTTCTCCAGATAATGTATCTTTACAAAAAACACAGTTTTTCCCCCATAAAGAATTCCTGATTGTCTTACATGTACTCCTCCTCTTCAAGCAGTATTTTGGAAATACCAACAATATTTAATAGTACAGGGACTTTTTAAAGATTACACCTGTGATTTGCAATGTGGCATTAGATTTGTTTTAATTAGGTTTTTATTTCTCAAAGGAAATAATTTAGGCAAAGATGTCATATATCTGTTACTTGATCTTTCCAGCCTTTTGCTTTTCCTCGGAGGTTGAATCACATTCAGTTCTGTCTGGGATCAGTCATTCTAATACCCGTCATCCTTTCTTCCCTCCTTTCAGCTGGTCTACCAAAAACAGAAATTACTGAATAAATAAATGCTAGGTCAACTCTGTGCTGGAAAGCTGCCTGATTATTAGAAAGATCATGGTGATTGTCTAACCACTATGCTGAACACATGAAACAAATACAAAATCATATTGAATATAAACTGTCATTTAAAAAAAATAAGATGGAAAGATCCTGGGTTTTGTAGTTTCAGAACCTAAATTTTCATAGTCTCAATTATAGAATTTCAGAAAAGCCACTTCTCCCTATAAAGCTTGTTTCCTCACCTGTAAAATAATGTCTGATGTTGGTGCTGACAGAGCCTTTACCATAGTGATGTCCACTTAAGGTCAAAGATCCCTAAAAAGGAAAGACTTGATTTGCCAAGGAAACCCATAGATAGATAGATGATAGATAGATAGATAGATAGATAGATAGATCTTTGATTTTTAAAAAATGAGTTTTCTGAATAAGAAAATAATTCTTACTATAATATTTCATTACCATCCATGACATAATTTTTAAAAAGTATCTATATATCTATGTATCAGTCTATTTCTATCATCTATTTATCATCTATCTATCTATCTATCTATCTATCTATCATCTATCTGTCTTACATTTGTCCTGTTTCTAGCATAGAGCTTCACAAATCTTTGGAATATACTAAGTAATAGTAGTGTCTTTGTTATGTTCATGAGGTGACTCCTGGCCAAGCCCCTCTATAGCTTCAGGATAAGGGCTGGTGGATGCAGACCCCAAATAAGTTAGTGCCCCGCCTGAATTAAATTCTGGGACACCCGGTTGGTGTCAGAGCTTTGGTGACTAAAAAACCACCTATCATGTTCAGCTCGTTCTTAACATAGGAGGGGGTGGGGGCATTTCATAGAGCAAGGAGCACATGGCCAGGTTCCAGTATCACTGAATGAACCAACTCACACAGACAGTTACTGTGCATCAATACGGGGAAAGGGGAACGGATCTGCACACACTGATAATGACAGCAAGGGTGGGCAGCATTTGTGGCTGCGGCACAAACCTCCCAGCCTCACCCCCTCTACTTATCATTCAGTTCAGTTTAGAGTTTGGAACATGCCTCTCAATTCTAATGAGGCTGACTTTACCAACTGCAACATGGTATATGGGAAGCAGAGCCAGTACCTGGTGTGTATCAGATTTTTGACTAATTCCTTCCTTCCTCCCTCCCTCCCTCCCCCCTCCCTCCTTCCCTCCCTCCCTCCTGCCTCCCTCCCTCCCTCCCTCCTTCCTTTTTTCCTTCCTCTTGTCTAGCTGAAAAATAGGAATTTCTATTGTCCTGTGTTCCAGAGTGTACAGAACACCATGTTTGATATGACCAGAGGACCAACGCCCAGTCCCAGCGTTGAGGGACACCCCACTTCGCCAACGCTCTGATCCAGTCCCAGAGTGACAGCCACTGAAAAAGACTCTTTAGCGCCTCCCTTCTTCGAAGACCTGTTCCTGTTCAACACCTGCTGAGTAGTACAATTGCGGCGCTGCAGAACATTACATTAGGTGACCAAAATAATAAAAAAAACTCACCAGGCACTGAATGCTTTGTGATAACAAAAAGACTGCTTTTTTTTTTTTTTCTTGAGAAACTCATTAATTTTAAATGTGCACACCAAAGAAATGCCAGCCTAGGTTGGGAAGTATGCAAATTTTACAGAACAGATTCTTAGGAGATAGGAGCCGAATAGTTTCCTCAAGAGTCACTGAATCCTGTCCAAAGTGTTCAGAAGAATTTCTGCAAAGCAAACTCATTGTCACAAAGAAGACAGAAGAATAGCGAAGATTTTATAGCAGGTTCACGGCGCGGTGTCTTCAGAAGAAAGAGATAAAACATGAATCCTGAAGCGATTACTAAGTATGTACATTTTTTTTTTTTTGCTGTTGGTTTTAATATTGTTAGTAATTTTCCAAGATGTTATTTAACTCAGATCTCAAAAGTTAGTTTTTTAAAAAAAAAATCAAGCTAACTGAAGATTAAAGATAACAATTGACTCTCGGTATAAAGAACCTTAAAATATTTTGCTATCCTCTCGTAAATGTTTTCCCTAAGATACCAGTGTATTAGAAATACGAACGATTCCTTAAAGTATGCTTACAATGGTGACTTTATCTTCCAGTTTACAAAGCAAAATTAGAGAAAAATAAGTCATTATTCATGGTCATTTCACATATAGTCACACCTATATACAAAATAGCAAAAGATTCAAGAAAATCTCATGATTTCGAAAGTGCATCGCATGCGACAATACACAACAAAGAAGGGCCTTTCATGGCCTGAAAGTTTACACATCGCCCTTCCTGTGAAATGACATTTTTACAAGATCAAACACATCTGTTTACCTCTCCCGCTCACCCCAACAGATGCTGTCATTCGGTATATAAAGACAGATGGACAATATACAGGGACGTGTCATTCCTGAGCAGAGAAATGTCCACTCTATCAGACGACGAACATTAAAAGCCACAAAGCCACTCAGATATACAAGGTCCTCACCCGGGCCTGACGGGAATGCCCACATGCAGTGCTGATTTGGGTAGGCTTTGCTTTCCTATCTCTACCGCCATGGTGAATTTCTCTCCGGGTCTTTCTTCCATTTCCAGGGGATAAAGGAAAAAAAAAAAAAGAACCATTTGGAAGTTACTTGAATAATGTTTTATAGAAACTCTGAACACTATACAAGCTGTATCGCTTTCCGGTTCCCTGTCCCTCCGCACTCCCTGACAGCTTTCTGCACGGTATCACTGATTTCCTCCGGACTTAGGACACTCCGGGACGTCTCACACTGAGCGAAAATGGGCGCCAGGGGCTTTGACAATCTTCTTAGAGGCCGGACCCAGGGAAATAGATTGGAAGACAATTCGTCTCTAAACTGCTCCGCTAGCAGCAGTCAGAGGTTTTTTTTTGTCTCATGTTGCAGCACCTCCATGAATCTTGAGAAAAGAGGTGGCGGGGAGAAGCCTTCCTGCCCCAGCCACTGGGAGAGGCACAGAGGTGACAGCGGTCTCTGCACGGGGCAGCCGCGCTGGCTCTTCCTGGGAGTTGTAACGGTGAGGCTGACGCCCTGCGTGAGCTCTGGTCGCCTCTGACCCTTGGGCTGCAGGAAGCTCAGTGTCCCTTTCTCAGCAAGTGCTGCGGCTTGTACTCCCCAAGGAGGGGACGCCACGTGTGTCTGTGCAAAGAGGAGAAGTGTCCCTGCCCCTGGCTTGTAACTGCAGGTGACCCCCTGTGGGCTTTCACTATTCTATCACTGTTTTTTTGTTTTGTTTTGAGCTAATTTTTATTTCTTCTGCCTGGCTATATTATATATTTGTTAGCTGATTTACATTTTTTTTAATAAAGTAGGTTATTACTGGTTTATCATCTAAAAGTAAGAGTAAACTCTAATGCAAGTCCTAAAGATTCGTACCTCGGGCCCACCTGGCCCACTGCCCACTCCACTCGCATTCAGCTCCCTGGGTGTGTGAGACCTCTGACGTCCTGCAGTCATCTCTGCTTTCCAGCTTCTCAGTCTGTCATTAGATGTGGTAAGTGACCCTGAGTGCTAAATTTGGCCCTTGACTCACCTCCCAGAATGCTACTCTCTACTCAGAACTGATATCTTCCTGGCTGTACCTATGGATCAACACTCTGTGTCAACTTGTTGGAAATGGAAGCTGTATGGTCCCACCACGTACCTATTAAGTCAGGAATTCCATGGGGTTGAGTACAGCAGTCTGGCTTTGAACAAGCCCTCTCGGCAATGCTGGTGAGGACCATTAGGGTGCAGAGACGCCCCTGCTTGAACCAGCCCTGGGGCCGGAATCCAGCTGTGTTGTTGACACCATAGCATCACCCCTTCCTCATAGGGCCATTGTGTGCAGACAGAATGCCAGCCAACGCCAGGAACCTGGAGCAGACGGCTCCCATATAACAAAAGAATAAGCAGAAACTGGATGCGCCGTGCATGGCAGGCAGAAATTCTGGACCAAATACAACCAATTGATATCTAGCTTAAGGAATTATAGATTCTTATACTGGGGTTAGAATTAGAAGGAAGACAAGAAGGTCATCTTTTTAAAAGAAAAGGAAGAAAGAAGAGAGGAAGGACTTCCTTCCCCCAAAAAAAGAAGGAAAGAAGGAAGGAGGGAGGGGAGGGAGGAAAGCAGGAAGGAAAGGAATGAAGAAAGGGAGAAAGAAAAGAAAGACTACTGAGAGAAAGAGGAATAAAACCAGAATGTTAGTGAAGATCAGAGGGATATATCAATTAACAGCAACTTGATTTAATAAGACATGAGCTTTGATTGACTTCTAGGACAACCATATGAAAAAAAGGAAAAGTTTTCTAACTCTTTCAACACAAAGTAGTAGTATCTCAAGGCTATTAGTTACTAGAAAGATAGGCATACTGTCCTGATGCTTCTAATAATAGGCTCAATGGCTGAAAATTATAAGGAGGTAAGTTCCAGCACATCCTAACATCCTAAGAGAAGTTGTGATGTTACCCAAGATGGAATCAATTGCTTGATATGATTAGGAGTGACCTGTCACTAGAACTATTCAAGAAACTCTTAAAAACACTCACAGAAGGTTAGGGTGTATACTTGGAAACAGGAATGTAGTAGAGTGGGTGTTCCATTTCAGTTTTAAGTTCATTTTAAGACAGAACAATCCAGCATTTAAATAATATAGGATGCAGTCATCTCACTAAGTATTGTTTGAATTATTTTTTTTTAAACTGGGAATCAATGCACGTATCACTAATTTCATAACAGTAAGAGAGGAGTTAAAAAATGTCTAATACGTTTGCTTTTCTATAGTACTCTTTTATATTGTACTCCGGAGTATGTTAGTGTAGTCAGAAGAATCTTAAACATACAGACTTATAGAAATCACTGTTCTTGAAGACAACATTATGGATAAAAGTGGGAGAGAGAGACAGCCTCAAGAGAAATAAATGCATGAAGAAGAAGGAGACTAAGAAGGGAGAAAAGTGAGAAGGTGAATGTAATTAACATTAAGTCCTGACCTTTCAACTTCCACTAATAGCTGTACATTTCATTGGATCAGTTAGCATCAATGTAGACACAGTATCATAGAGGGAATGGCATTGGTTCCCACCCAAGCTGGAGTCAAAGGAGTTGGTAACTTAAACAGACTCCTTATGACAAAATAATTCAACACTGTCTCAATCCCTTTCCATCTGCCATCATTGGCATTGTGAAAAAGAGAAAGCAGCAAATACCTTCTCCAAAGTTAGCTGGAGACACTGGGTTTTCATAGACGTGCTCTTGTGATGCAGTAAGAATAAAGGGCACTCGGGGGTCCTAGACCCTCTCTCTTTGACCCTTCTGTTTTCATGCTAATATTCCTTAGTTTTACTACTTTTGCTCTACTGCCATTTTACTGCCATGATAAAGGCAAAGCTCATTCCTGTCTGTAATGAAAGGAAATCATCTAATTATGATGTTGGAGACATTCTATTCTGCTTTTAAATCAATTCCATTTTCTTTGGATTCACATTGACAAAATTGCCTTTAGCCCTTCAAAATTCTTTCCACTTTCTTCTCCCTCAAGCTTTCCCTGATCGCCTCAACTCCCCAACCCCCGAGTGCAATTAGATAAGTCCTGATGGCATGGTGCAATGAGGGTGCACATGGCATATAGTCACTGCTGCAAACCTACCACACAATTGCTGCCCACATAAACCAATCAAACTACAACCTGACTGGGTCCCGCGTGTCCTCCCTGGGCATAGGAAGGCTTCTGCTTTGCATTCGGCTTGTTTTCCAATGTTGCCTCAGTCTTCACTTGTAAACAGTCCCTTTTACCAGACTCTCTTGCTCTGTAAGTAGTAATAAATGTTTGTGCCCTGGCTGGGTACTTTGGTTGGTTACAGTATTACCCTGATATGCCAAGGTTGTGGTTTCTATCCCCAGTCAGGCAACATACAAAAATCAACCACTAAATGCATAAATAAATAAAACAACAAATCTATTTCTCTCTCACTTTCTTTCTCTCTTTCCCTCTAAAATCAATAAAATTTATCATAATAATAAATAAATGGATGCTTGCATCTTCTCTGGAGTTTTCCATGTTACTAGCTCAGCCGTTCAATAAGTTCCTGAGTGGGTTACTGCCAAAACCTTTGGTTAATTTCTATTAACATTTGAATACCGTCTTCCTATTCCTGTATTTCGTCCCCTTTTCAAAAGGCTTCATGAAAACTCCAATCTCAAAATAAATTTAAAAGAATGGACATCACCTTAAAGAAATATAAAAGTTAACACCTCATTGTCTTTCTCCTCTTTCCATAAATCCCTATTTTCCTCTTTTTTAAAGTTTTGTAAGTCTGTAAAATTCCTCTTATCTAATTATCACCTTTATTTTTTTTATAAATTTCTGATCACCAATTATGCAGTGGACCAGGGAATATAAAGACTAAAATATTGCTAAGTTTAGCTAGCATAGATTCTAATTCTTTTACCCTCTTAGAATCCATTAGCTAGAAGCCATTAATAATATTTTCACATTAACATTCATCACAGGTTATTAAAACCTGTAATTTTATCCAAATTCAGGGCTTTAATTCTTTACTTCTTTAATATTCCAGTAGCTTCCACTTTGTTTCAGTACTACAAATGGACCTCTGACCATCTCCAGCACAGAATGAAAGAGAGAGAGAAAGAAGGAGAATCCTGTTTTCATAAACACAAAATCTCCACTGTCCTTTATAACACCCAATAGTTACCATCAAATATAAACTGAATTAGAATTCTGATCATTCCAAACATGTCACCCACCCACACTTAGGTTTGTCTAATTGGTAAGTTCCTATCTTTACATTCTTAGGCCTTCCTGAACCATGAATACCCTCTCCTATTCAACTTTCACTTATTAAAACCCTATCCTTTTCTTTCCCCTCAACTTTTGATTTTGAATAAGCATACATTGAGGTTGATACAATGGTGTCAAGACTTGAAGATGTTGACTTTAACTTTCTCTTCTCACTTCTTTAAACTGATAGATATTTTGACACTTTACCCTAAAATCATTCAATATTTATTTAATAAAAAAGGGCATTATCTTACATTGCCATGATAATATTATCACACCTGTCAATTCACTTTTTATTTCAGTCACTGCCGCAGAAGATGGTCCTTATTTACACTGAAACTCATCATTTTCCATTACATCTCCACACTTTCCTCCTTCAGGACCTACCTTAGCAAGTGTTCTTCAGAGTATAGGTGACAGACTGCTCACAGGAAGCTACTCTCAACCCACAGCGGTATTGAACCAGTGGATAAAAGTCTCAGCCCCTGTCTTTCCGCTACATTTCTGGAGTGCATTCTTCACAGTCCTCAGGGAATTCCTAGGACAGTCGCCCAGATGCCTGCAGCAGACTGCTCCATGAAAGTCACCCTTTGCATGGGACCTCTGCTCCCCTGTCTCGCTTTCTCTACTCCATTTCTTCTCCTGAGATCATTTTCAAACAAACCACCCACACACAAGCTGTCATCTCAAGTTCTTATCAAAACCAAGACTATCCTGGACAAACTTAACACTGATTTAATATTAATATTTAATATTCAATTTATGTTCAAACTTCTGTAATTGCCTCCAAATACTATTTTTTTTTAACAGAGACAGAGAGAGAGGGATAGATAGGGACAGACAGACAGGAACGGAGAGAGATGAGAAGCATCAATCATCAGTTTTTTGTTGCAACACCTTAGTTGTTCATTAATTGCTTTCTCATATGTGCCTTGACCGTGGGCTTTCAGCAGACCGAGTAACCCCTTGCTGGAGCCAGCGACCTTGGGCTCAAGCTGGTGCTTTGCTCAAACCAGATGAGCCCGCGCTCAAGCTAGTGACCTCGGGATCTCAAACCTGGGTCCTCCACATCCCAGTCCGACGCTCTATCCACTGCGCCACCGCCTGGTCAGGCTCCAAATACTATTTTTCTGTCCAGTCCAGGATTTGATCAAGAATCATACATTCCCTTTGTTTCTCCTTAAGCTAAAATCCCATCTCCATTATTTGGGTCTTGTTGGTTTTTCTAACAGCATTGAAACATTAAGTATTTTAGGGCAGTCGTCATTTTTTTTTTTTAAATGGAAAATCTCACAATCTGAATTTGCCTAATTTTTCCTCCTATTTATTTCAGGTTAAACACTATGCAAATTCTCTTATGGAATCCTGTCAGAAAAAACAATTCTTCCAGTTTTTCAAGACTTAGTTCTATCTGCTCTCCGTAATGGAAACCATCTTGGTTCTTGCATTCTGTGAGTGAACTATTTTGTCTCACACAAAAGACTTTGCACCCGTACCGAACACTCCACCCTGATGAGAAGATGATGAGCCCAGGGAAATTCATGATTATATCTTGATTACCTTTGCAGTTCCTCAGGGATCATTCAAAATATTGATGGCTGTCAACTCTGTGGAAAAATATAAATAATTCCAATATAAGTTTTTAAATATTATAATAACTCTTTCCCAAGCATATTAATTAACATGGTGATAATATTTCCCCTTTCTCATAATCTATAAGAGAAAATATAGAAGGTCTAGCATTGTTGAGGTCATCTAACCATGGAAAACTAAATAAAATGTTTATCCCTATTTGTGCGTGAACACAAATACATATATATATATATATATATATATATATATATATACACAAACATATCCCACTTATATTTCTGTGAGTTTTTGTTGTTTCCTGGGAATGAGTCATTCTTTTTTAATTATAAAATATGGTCTGTTGTTTTGGTAACTGAGTTTTAAAACTTTCGACATTTTTATATTTAGAAATACAAGTCATTCACAACCAGTCATTTGTTAAATTTGGAAACTGTTAATTTTCTTGGTAAGTTTTTCCCCTTCAGGACGTGCGTACAATGCAAGTTACTGCACCAGGATTTTAAAAAACACATCCTACAGAGAAATGAACGTGAGATCCATGTGGTGCAGAGAATAGATCTATCCTGTAGCCTAGTTTTTGTAATGACAGGGTATCTGATTGAGCTCCCACACTCTGCTCACCTGCACGGCCATTATGTGCTCACCAAACATTACATGAATTGGCAGCAGGCTTATTTTACTTTTTTTCCTTTTTTCCATCTACAATAGCACCACAAAACCTGCCACTCAATATGTCTCTATGAGGAGCTGTCTATTTCAACTTGTAAAGGAGATTGGGGGTGGGGCACAATACTTCTCTTCAAGAGTATGACTTTCTGCTATAATATTGCCCTGTGAAGCATTTTATCCTGTGGCTACTTGAGCTTTGAAAGGAATACCATCCTTCAATTCCCCCTAAAACCCTAGTCATTCTACTCTTTCAAACACTAATGTGGCTAGGCAGGTTTTCCTGGCTGTTGTTAATCTATAATGTCAGCCACTTTGCTGCCGTATTCTTCAGTCCAGCTCAGCCTAACCACAGAAACACCACACCTGCCAACCTTTCAGATTAGCCGTCACCAGCCTCCAAAGTCTGTATCAGTCTTCAACAGCCATCCTTAATCGTTGTGACATTTTGCTTCTGTTTTAGCTAGCTTTTATCTGACTTTGGGCTTTGATTCTCATATGCCATTTATAGCATGGGCTCCTCCTGCTCTTCTCATTTAGTCGCTGCATCTGGTCCTTCCATGTTCTCACTCCTCTGTCCTCATCTTCTTGGCTATCACTGAATGGATTTCCATACTGGGGAATCCATGGGATCCATCAGTAGTTTTGGTTTATTTGTTTGTTGGTTGATTTACTTTGGGGGGAAGCCTATTTCTCATATCTGCCCGTGGTGGAAGAATTTCAGAGAGACGCAGGGTTTTGGTTTTTGTTATTGCTTTTAATTTGCCTTGTAATGGATGAAAATCACACCTTATATTTACATAACACTTAGGAGTATCCCTCTTTAACATATATTGCATTCCTGTTATTTTACGGTATTATGCAATATTTGCAGGACACAGAAATATAGCAAGCCTATTTCTTCAAAATCAGATAATGCATTAGTCTTTACTTGTTTTAGAAACACCCCCCCTGAGTTATGTAGATGTGGATTTTATTATGATGTAGATTGATACAAAAGCTAGTAAGTTCACTTATGCAATGAGTGTCTGTGTGGGACCCAGAGATCACTCCTAGAACCCCCCACGAAGTCTTCTCTCCCAACGAAGTCCAGCGAGATGTTACCACCACATAGTCATTCTGAACATGAGTAAACTGCTTATGCCACGTTTGGGTTTATCTTTCCTGGTTCCTAGAACCTACTTTCTGAGAATGTCAAAATGTGCAAAAGGTATCTGACCATGCTAGAAATTTGGTGAGAATGATTACGTTTTTTCTGAATGCTATACAATTTTGCATATGACTATAATGTTGTTGGAAGGAAACTAAATGGTATTTGGTTAGCATTTCTATTCTCTTCAAGAATGTTCACATCTATCTGCAGACACCCTGAGAATATTGTAATGGCATTCTAGAATTCACAGTGTTAGGGAAATATTTGTTTTTTAATTGCCCACAGGAGCCTGTGGAAAACAGGTGGTATTCTTACTTTAGAGGAAGCATTGTATCACTTCAGTTATTCATTCACTCATGCATTCCTGCATGCATATGGAAAGAACACCTACTTCAAACCAATTTAAACACAGATATATTAAAGTAAAAGGATGAAAGAGCTATGCCATGCAAATATATGTAAGAGAAAAGGCTGGAGTATCAATATCAGACAAGAAGGTTTAAGAACAAAAATAATGTTACCAAGAATATAGAATGCTATTATTTCATAATTAAAAAAAAGAGTTTATTCATTGAGACAGCAGGAAATACCAAACTATGTATGCATCTAATAACAGAGCTTCAAAATAGAGGAAGCAAAAATGACAGAATTGAAAAAAAGAGACAAATGCAGTTTTAAATGGAGTTTTCAACACTCCTTTCTCAACAATCGATAAAAGAAATAAGTATAAAATTAATAAGGATCTCAAGGACCTGACCAACCCTATCAGACTGAACTGACATTAAACAAGCATATGATCACCAAAAACAAAACTGTACATTCATTCCAATGGGACATAGAACATTCACCAAAACAGACCAGATTTTGAACCATAAATAACACAAATCAGTGTAAGGGGAAAACCACAAATTACCAGTATCTAGAATAAAAGTAAAAAGTGTGACCACAGATCCCATAGATAGGCTAACAAAGAATGGCTATGAACAAAAAACATGCTAATAAATTTAAAATTTTAGATGAAATACACAAATTGTTAAAACATACAAATGACTAAACCTCAGTAAAGGAAAAATAGCTTGCATAGTCCTATATCTGCTGAATGAATTAAATCCTTACAACTTCTCACAAAGAAAACGTCTCCCAGAAGGCTTCATTAACAAACTTTACTACATATTAAAGAGATATTAATACCTATGCTAGCCTGACCAGGCGATGGCGTAGTGGATAGAGCATCGGACTGGGATGCAGAGGACCCAGGTTCGAGACCCTGAGGTCACCAGCTTGAGCGCAGGCTCATCTGGTTTGAGCAAAGTTCACCAGCTTGGACCCAAGGTCGCTGGCTCAAGCAAGGGGTTACTCGGTCTGCTGAAGGTCCACGGTCAAGGCACATATGAGAAAGCAATCAATGAGCAACTAAGGTATCGCAATGGAAAACTGATGATTGATGCTTCTCATCTCTCTTCATTCCTGTCTGTCTGTCCCTATTTATCCCTCTCTCTGACTCTCACTCTGTCCCTGTAAAAAATAAAATAAAATGAAATGAAAAATAATAAAAAAATTTAAATACTTATGCTACACTAACTCTTCCAGAATACAGAAAAAGAAGGTACATTTCTCAACCTTTTGACAAGGCCAGCATCACTCAGTTGCTAAGATTAGGTTAAGTTATTTCCAGAAAACTTTGAACTAATGTACCTTGTGAAAACAAAAGAAAAATTTCTTAACAAAATCTGAGCAGACCCAATCCAACAGTATATAAAACCCAGAAATTATGAATGTGTCATGAATTTTATCCTAGGAAGAACTAGTTGATTAATATTCACTTGTTTATGATTTCTTATTTTTTAGTAAGGCTTCATGAAAAAAGATTTTAAAAATGACAAGTCAATTCCATTTTATTATATTAACATTGAACAAATGGAAATTAAAATAATATAGTATGGCTTAAAACATTAGGAAAACATATTACCAAAAATATAAGAATTATACACTGAAAATTACAAAACACTAGAGGTTTTAATACAGTGTGTCCGTAAAGTCATGGTGCACTTTTGACCGGTCACAGGAAAGCAACAAAAGACGATAGAAATGTGAAATCTGCACCAAATAAAAGGAAAACCCTCCCAGTTTCTGTAGGATGATGTGGCAGCATGTGCGCATGCACAGATGATGACGTAACACCGTGTATACAGCAGAGCAGCCCACGGCTATGCCAGTCGAGATGTGGACGGTACAGAGGAAAGTTCAGTGTGTTCTGTGGCTTGCTAAGTTCGAATCCGTGACCAAAGTGCAACGTAAATATAGGTGCGTTTATAATGAAGCGCCACCACAAAGGAATAACATTACTCGGTGGGATAAGCAGTTGAAGGAAACCGGCAGTTTGGTGGAGAAACCCCGTTCTGGTAGTCCGTCAGTCAGTGATGAGTCTGAAAAGGCTATACGAGATAGCTACCTAAGGAGCCCTAAAAAATCTGTGCATGAGCTCACATCGAACTGTACTGAATAGGTATGAAACTGGGAGAGTTTTCCTTTTATTTGGTGCAGATTACACATTTCTATCGTCTTTTGTTTTTTTCCTGTGACCGGTCAAAAGTGCACCATGACTTTATGGACAACACTGTATTTTAAGATGCCTATTATTCTAAAATTCAGCTATAGATTCAACTGAATCACAATCAATATCTTTAGCAAAATGATTTTATATCAAAATTAACAGGCTGATTCTAATATTTCAAAACTTTCACTATCTGATTTCACAATATCCTGTAAAGTCAAAGCAATGTAGGTAGCAAGCTTCTAGCATTAAGGTAGATCTGTAGATGATATAATAGAATAGAGATAAAAAAATAGACCCACATTTATAGTCAATTAATTTTCAACAAAGGTGCAAAGACAATTCAATGGAAAAAATATTTTTTTTCAATAATGGTGCTGTTAACATTTGAATATCAATATGTGAAAAATAAAACCTTAACCCTTACCTCCTCCATGTAAAAATGATCTCAAAGTAGATCTTAAACCTAATTGTTGGTGTGAGACAATAGAAAACAAAGGAGAAAATATAAGTGATCTTAAAATAAGAAAATAAAGCATAAAGTATAAAAAGTGATCCATTAAATTTAACAAAATAAAAATAATCAGTCTTCCAAAATGCACTATTAGAAAAGTAAAAATGCAAACCATAAACAGACAAAAAAATAAGAGCAAAACATGTATCTAATAAAGAACTTGTATCCAGAATTCTTAAGAACACTGAGAAGTCAATAATAACAGCTGATTTTGTAAAAAAAAAAAAAAAAAAAGAGGGGGGGGCTTAAAGATTTGAAGAGAAATTTTATCAGACTATATCAAAGGCAAATAACCCATTACAAAAGAAAAAGTATCCTTAGTCACTTTGAAATACAAATAAAGATTACAACGATATAGAACTATATATTCATTGGTCTGAAACTGAAGACACAATGTCAAGTTTTGACAAGACTGTAGAGCCTCTCATATATGCCAGTGGAAACAACAACAACAAAAAAAAACCAGTGCAGTGACTTAGCAATTTGAGTTGGCTGTTCACTATTCAGTTAAACATTCATTTATCGTATCTCCCAGCAATTCCACTCTCAGGTAGTTACCCAAGATATGCAAAAATCTATGAAGACATGTCTTTAAATATTCATAGCAACTTTCTTCAAAATAGCTAAAAGCTGGATCCAATTCAAATTTTTCATCCACTGGTAAATAGATAAAAATGTATGGTATATGCCTGCAAAGAAATCCTGGTCAGCAATGAGAGCTAAGGAACTGCTGAGATGTGCAACCGCGTGAATGAATCTCAGAGGGATGAGGCTCAGTGGACAGAGCCAGACACAAAGGCCATGCACTGCCTCATTCCATGAATGTGAAATTCTACAGAGGGTAAAGTTCTAGTGATATAATGAAGGTCAGGACATGACGGGGCCCACGGGATGATGGGAACGGTAAGACATTTTGCAAAAGGGGTACGATGAGACATGGTGGGGTGATGAACATGATCTCTGTTTCATAGTTGGGATACTGGTTAAACTACTGGTTAGTTTTGTCAAAATTCACTCAACTGTACACTTAAATTGGTGAATATGTACATATATGTGTCTAGATAGAGAGATAGGAAGATAGATAGGTAGGTAGCTATAGGTATATATAATCAGCATAATAAAGCAAGTTAAAACAAAATAACGTCTGCTCTGTTCTATGAGCTATGAGATGTTGGGGGAAAACGATGGATTATGCTTGTGAAATGTAAAGTTTCCCTTTTTCCTGGGCTTATACTGTCAGGTAAAAGCATCGCTGAGATCTCAAGAGACCCTGCTTCCTGATGCCTCTTGAAAACCACTTTCCTCCTACTCACGAGGAAAGGAATACGGTTCTGCTCCGTGTTCCCCACTGCGCGCGCCTGGCCTTAGGAGAAAGAAATACACGTTCAAGGCAGGCAATGCAAATGCTTCAGACACGCGTTGTTTTGAGGTCACCCGGCCAAATGTGAATCTTCATTTTCTTTGAAGATTTGATGTTTGGCATTGGCACCGCCAGATGAAGCTAATAACTTAAATTGTGTAGAAGAAATCACAAACTATGGACTGTCATTCCAAGACTGAATGAAAACGCCCCATACCGAGATCAGAAAGACTCTACTAAAAAGTCGTTGACTTTAGAGGGAGTTGAGTGGGCACAGTGAAAATATTTCTATTAAATTTGCAAACACTTTACCATAGCAGATTAGAAGACTGCACTCAAAACTTGTATTTTCAGTAGACTAAGTGGAATTTAACCAGGATTTATTTTATTGCCAAAACTACATAAAATAAGGGGTTATAATATATGTTAGGAGCTTACTACAGAGAGCACCCCTTGAAATTTCAAGCATTTGTCTTATTCTAGATCCCTTATCTCCTGAGTGAAATCTTATTAGAAATTCCAGAAGATAAACTAATTAACTTCCTGGAGAGAAAAGAAAAAGAAAAGGAAAGAAGTCAAAGTTTCCCAGTCTGTTATTGCCAAATATTATTTGCATTCCAGGCATCCAGTCCCTCCGAGCTAGCACCAGTTTATCAAAAGCAGTCTCGAAAGGGTCCATGGGAAGATGATCGCTCCTTATTTGCACCTGTTTCAAAGGTGACCCCATCCTTGTTGCCTGAAAGACAGCTGCCCCTCAGCAACGAATGATTACAGTGAAATGAGTCCCAGAGGTCTGCCGCTGTGTAGAACAAAGGGGTGAGGATGTGAACAGTGGCTCAAGAGCTATTCTTCATCGCTGCATAATGCTTTGCTTCACTGATCTCTCACCAAACACCAGATGCTGGCCCAGAGGCAGAGTGCATCCCAGGAGTGACAAACACTTCTGTTAGGGACTGGGACCCTGGGCTTGCCTCAGGCCCTCAACAAAGTCCCCGCCTGAGGAAAGAGGGCTGGTGAGCTCATGTTACCTGGAATCTTCTGAAAAGGATTCTGGCTGCTGCTCTGCACATCAGCATGGCATTCTGCAGCAGACCAAGAGTGTCCCGATAGGCATTATTATCGCTACAGATGCAACTCACCTCTCCGAGAGGGAACAGTCATTTGCGGGCCAGCATTTTAAAAAACCTTCCCCCTCTTTGTCCACCATGCCGGTATTGATTTTCCCCTTTGGTGAGCTGTTCGGATGTGGGGGTCTCTCCGCTCCTTTTTGTCTCAGGCTCTGACGCCTTTCCTTGGGTTTCTCCTCTCCACCCCTCCGCTGATCCTATGCTCCCATCAAGCACCTGCTCACAAAGTAGATTTTGCTTCATCGGTAAGTTATCCTAATTAACAAGCATCTCTGTTTCCATTTCCAGATGTTGCATAATGACCTTCACAACTGTCTTCTGTGTGTAATTATTGCGAACAGCTGGAGTGTTTTTTAAAAAACAGTTTTGCAAAGCAAATTAATTAAGAATTGTAAGAACAATAAATATATTATTATTATTATTTTTACCAAAGAGGTAGTAAAATAAACTTTTATTGGTGCAAAAAATGCAGGGGAAAAACAGAAAATTTTGATTGCATAGATGACATATTATAGAATTGTACACCTGAAACCTACATAATTTTATTAACCAATAAATTCAGAAAAAAATTGATTGCGGTGTCCACTACCATTGTTTGTTATTAACATTCCTGCCACAATTTTCAGTATTATTTACATGATAGGCCAGATTACTAATTCCAAGAAAAGAGCTATATCTTATTTAATACTTTTTTGATACGATTCTAAAAATATATTTAGCGAGGAGACATGCTACCAATTCAGTTATAGAAAAGGTAATAATACTTTAAAATAATTTAGAATTACAATTTAATCGCCCAGCCCTGGCAGGATAGCTGGGTTGGCTGGTGTATCCTCCCTCCAAATATGCAAAGTTTGCAGGTTCGATTCCCAGTCAGGCCACATACAGGAACAGATTCATGTTTCTGTCTGTCTCTCTCTCTCTCCCCCTTCCTTTCTAAAATAAATAAATACATTTAAAAAATAAATTAATGAATGGGATTGCCCCATAGATTATTTTTCTAGGATGATGAACTATCTAGCATTACCTTTAATGACAAGTGATTGTTTTGACAGAAAATATTTCTTACAGCTGTATTTTCTTCTTTCTCATAAAGTTGGGATCTATAATATTTACAATGTGATAAAGTGTAGAAAATTGTATAAGTATAGCAGAGGTCCAGCTATTCTCGACAACAAACGCAGTAATCACAAATTCTACAAAACCGTCTAATTAGAAAGATTCACTTGTTCTCTATATATTTATATAAAGCTGTGATCCACTCATGAAGTCACCATCCATCTAGTCTTCATTTGGTTAGACAACAACAAAAAAATTATGAAGCACTTATGACATGCCGGGGACAGTATCGGACGTTGAAGATACAACAATAAGAAGCCAGTGTTCATGATCTGGGATTAGGCTTTAACGGGAAGGCTGATTTGCGAATATTCAAGCCACTGCCCACGAGGTAATTGGTTGGAATAGACCTACTGCACAACAGGAGCACGGACAAAGGACCTTATTCTTTCTGAGGGTCTGAAGTAGATGCAAAATGAAAGCCGCATTTGAACTGAGATTTAAAGGCTAGGTCGGGATTTTCTAATCAGACAAGAAGGGGAAAATAGTTATACATACAGGGAATAACCTAGGAAAGTGTGGAGGAGGGCGTGGGTTTGTTCAGTTATGTAGAAAGGGACTCAGTATTGTCAGATACATGTGTCTGAGGTGAGCTCTGGAAAGGGTAGAATTAAAAGGCAAGGCTGGGTCACTAGCCTAGGAGAAAAGCATAAAGAAGTGTGTAGGCCTGATTTGAAATTTTAAAAGACTACCTTTCAGTTGGGAACCATTAAATAATTTGAGGCAATCGGGAACATCACCAACTCTTTAAATATGGAAAACCTACTATTGAAATATTTCTATGACAGACTTTGAAAAAAATCCTTGAATAAGAAATCTGTCTATCTATCAATCAAATCAGGAGTTATCCTAATATTTATGTGGAATCTATTATTTTCTTAGATGATCGTGATACTCGCAGATGCTTTAGATGAGCAAAAATGAAAAAGAAATTGTCATGAATTCCTTATATGAATGGAACATTTTATTCTGATAAGTGCCATAGTCTCAAGTTTGCTAACCACTTTAAGAAAAAATATTAAGTGAGAAATTGTTATCTGCTGCAGCTGGAACCACGTGCTGTTGTGCCCATACTGATTTTCCAGTTTCCTCTGTTCTCTATCCCAGATACATCCTGTCCTTTGTCGTTCCCACTTCTTTTGGTGCCCTGTGTCCTTATAAAGTGGTATTTCGGATGTGAAAAGCGGATCTTGAGTGACATAGATGTCTGTAAAATGTGTGGCTGAGGCTGGACAACAAGGTTTCCTACAATTAGGGAAATCTTGCGAATAAAATTGACTTGTGGTTTCAGATAAACGAGACGTTACATGCAAACACACATAGCATAACGCTTTGTATGGTCCTTGGTACATGTGCTAATGTATATAAAAGCAGCTCACACTTTTCTCGGGCAGATAGCACAGGGTGATGGTGATTCACAGCTCCGTGATTAGGGGAGTTAAGCGCCAGTATGAGGACTAAGAAGAAGAAAACACCATATTGAAAAGTGCATCCCATCTGGTATTGCATAATATATACGTTCCGCTGCTACTCTATTTTTCTTTTATCTTGAATGGCAAGATTTTTTAAAGCTCCTGGAATTGGAAATGGTGATCCAAGGAAAGGAAACCGGATGATTTCAAGACTAGCTGACAAGTTTATCTTCATCAATATGTAATATGCAAATCGGAAGGCGGTGACCTAGGGAAGGCAGCTCTGTGATTGGCGGCCGCCCTAGTTTCCAGCACACCCTCCAGCAAGCTGCACTGAGCAAGGTATCATCTGAACATGCCAACAACAACCTTCAGGATCTCAGTTACCAAAGTGGCAGATAATAGCACTTTGATTTAGGTCAGGGTCACAGGCTGAAGAAACAGTACAGATTATAATAACAGGGGAGACAGAGGAGGAAAGAAGAGAGATGCCATGATTCAGGGTTACACAAGCAGGACTCTCCCTCGGGCCAATGTCTCCCAGTTCTTTCAATGGCCATGTGGCACCGTGAGCATTGTTACCCACTTTTCCATATGGTGAGGAAAGACTATTGCTAAATATTCTATTCTGATCCAAGTTATGCAAGATGGCACGTATTCACATGTAAGCCCATGTGAGGAGGGATGTTCCCTAGTGGACCCAATCAGGGATCGATGATAAGAAAAGACAGGGAAACACAGAAAGAACTGAAATATCACACAAGGAGAAATATAAAGGCAATCGTGGGTACAATTAGTATTTTTTCATTAGAATTACTCAAATTCACATTGCCCTTAGTTGGTGCCAACATTTTAAGGACTTAATCATCTACTTAGGTAAAGAAAACAACTTGGAAAATTGGACTGAACTGAGAATTGAATTAAATGGGGAAGGTCCAAGCTGTGCAGATGAAAGTCAGGATCGTAAAAGGGACACATTCTCAGTCACAGATCTTTCCGTTTATTTCACAAAACAGGCGCCTTAGGGGTCTCCGACCATTACACAATGTGGACATGGGGCGAGGGTTCAGGACCCCGGCCCTAATGGTTAATTCATTCCTGGATTATTTTGAGCTATTTCTTCAGAGTGGATTTGGTACAGCAGCTAGTTAATTAAGGAGTCTGAGGACCCAGGTGTGTAGCAGTTTGGCCTCCAAGAAGGCCCCGTTTCATAGAAAATGCATTTAGAATGTTCAATGTGCTTGATTAGTCTCTGCAGTTAGAAAACCCTGTTGCAAGCCACATGTGGTGAGGTTTAAATAATATTTTTGTGCCATTGGGGCTTTGACATTCTTAATGACTAATTGTTTTCTGAAAAAGAAAAGAAAGTGGAATGCTTTGCAGTGGGAAGTAGAGTTTAGGTGACAATGGCAACTCTAACTTGGAAACCGAGGGAGAAAATATGTTTTTCCTTAAATTCCGTTGGATAATAATGTGCAGGCTTTCTGTGCATACATGATACTGTAGGAGTCTATCAAGATGTGCCTCCCATGGCCTTTGCCCTCAAACATTTCATTGGGAGGCATGCCCAAAGAACACGTATTTTAAAAGACTGCAAAACTGTCTACAATCAACTCTTATTAAATAGAGGTGTGTTCTGGAATGAGGGTGGTAGGTTATTTCCGTTTCTGGAGGTGTTTTTGGGAAACTAGGGGGACACAGGGCATGATTTTTTATGAGATATTACAAAACAACCATACAAAAATAAGTAAGCACCCCTCTATTCTGTTCACGACACCCAAATTACACTTGTTGAAAAGTAAATTTAGATATTATGCTATGACGAAGGCACAGTATCTGGAGTCTCCAAAGTGAGTTGAGAAGGTGACTGTGCTAACAACCAGATATGGTTTCCAGGAGAACGAGAGCAGTGCAGGGGAGGTGTCTCTGCCACTCTGTCACACTTAGCGATCCTGTTCATCACAGGAGTCTGCGATGACACCCGAACCACAGGGCCCCTTTCTGATGAGCTGCTCACTTAGAAAATTGTATGAAGATGTCCAGAGTCTTGTCTCTGCCTATTTCCCTGACTCAGATGCTTTAGAATAAGAAACATCTATGTTGGAAAGGATCTAAGGGGGTTTGTTAAATCTCAGCCAAAGAATGGTGAAAGAGGACTTACAACACTCACTCCAGAAACTGTTCATGTCAAATCTATGAGAAGAAGTCCAAATGCAGATTTTAGTTCAAAGTAGCTGAACATAAACCAGAGTAAAGCAACCAAAGGTGTTGGAAGGCAAGCATCAGTTCAAGGGTCTCTCCCATCGCACCAGACATCACATCACAAAGGCAAACCTTATTTCAGAGCCCAATCTGCTGACATGTGGCCTCCCCTGCCGGCTTGCGCTAGAAAAGGGTGAATTGTGGATGATAACAGGAACTTCAGCTTGGAGGTGTTGACAAATAAAGGCCCTTAACATCTGTGTCCTAAATACCAGAGGGTTATAAGACTGTGCAGTTAGATCACAAAGAAAGAGAGAATAGAGACTAGAAAGGAAAAGGTCTAAAGACATCATAGTTTCTTATACTGTCCTAGGAATTTCATCACCTGGAATATATGACCTGTGAGTTATTGCGAAGACATTCATTATATTTTATGTAGACACATAGAAAGACTTATGCTATACATTTAGATTACAAATACAAACTTGTGCTATTCAATACAAAAGAATGAAGAAACAATAATAAAAAATATAAAAGCTTTTAAAATAACAATACTTTAATTAATTCTTTGAATACCTTGCCCTATATTAATAAGCAACAATACAGCCTTGCAGAACCTAAAAATAAACTGTGTAGCAAACATCTAATATAAAACATAGTAATTTCTTTACTAACAAATACTGTTTTAATAATTGTATGTACTGCAATGATTGTAGCTACTAAATGCCTCCTAATGATGCAAAGAATGGATCTCTAACTGCTTCAATTCTAAATAATGAGAGGTACCACAAACTCTGCCCCCACCCAGGACTTGAGTCAACCCCGATCAAGCAAGCCTGGAGAATCAGTCAGTTGGATCTGTGTCTCTCGATTAAGGTCTACAGTGATCCTGGCGGGAAGCAGCGTTTGCATGACAAGCTGCTCGCTCCCCTCCATCCTCTCCCTTTCTCTGTGAAGCCTTGCCTTGGTCTGCTCAATGCCACCCAGCTCCCCCCACCCATCTTTTCCTTTCTTGCCTTTAGTCTCTGACTTGAACCCAAACCTCTTGGCTTGGGTCACAATTCATTGTTTAATTTTTACTAGCTAACAAAACTATGTTGTGGTAAATTTATTTTTAAGTAAATTGAAGTCCTCAGACCCTTTTGCTATCAAACACTATTTTTTATTTTTTTTATTTTATTATTTTTTTATTTTTTTATTTTTTTTTTTTCTGTATTTTCTGAAGCCGGAAACGGGGAGAGACAGTCAGACAGACTCCCTCATGCGCCCGACCGGGATCCACCAGGCACGCCCACCAGGGGGCGATGCTCTGCCCCTGGGGGGGGGGGTCGCTCTGTTGCGACCAGAGCCACTCTAGCGCCAGGGGCAGAGGCCGAGGAGCCATCCCCAGCGCCCGGGCCATCTTTGCTCCAATGGAGCCTCCGATGCGGGAGGGGAAGAGAGAGACAGAGAGGAAGGAGAGGGGGAGGGGTGGAGAAGCAGATGGGCGCTTCTCCTGTGTGCCCTGGCCGGGAATCGAACCCGGGACTTCTGCATGGCTATCAAACACTTTAATGAGAGAACTCACCTGTCATGAATGTATGATCAACCAGAGAGAGACATGGGAAGAGAGGAGTCTAATATCATCATATTAAAGACAGTGTCTTGGACTGTTCACATAGTCTGCAAACTAGAGAAGCTGGTATGATAGTCGGGATCATCCGTCCAGCCCAACCCACTCATTATTTCCCTCAACAGGTGTGTTAAGTAGGCTGTGCTTTAGAGTGCAGTTTGCACGAGTCCCATAGGAGAGAGAATTCAGGAAAGCCATTCTGCAGAAACTCACAGATTCTATTCTGCTTGAGTAACACAGAGTTCCTTGGTGGGAGGCTCCTTCCAGAGGTGAAATGAGAGTGATTTCAAAGTATGGAGGTATCTGGATAAAGCAATTCATTTGTCACAGTTCTGCTGCTTGAAAAGGCTAAAACTAGATAAGCAACAATGTTTCTAAAAAACATTTCTTTTTTGAAAAATCTGGTTTGTTTCCATTTTTGTGTACAGTTTTAGACATACTTCAAACTATACCGATGCTTAGAATTCATCAATCCTCTCAGATGATCTGCTTTCCTGTATAGATTCATTCTTTAATGGCTATAAGTTTTGGTTGAACAGGCAAATACTCTCTGCCTCAGTTTCTCTGAAAAATCATGCTGATGCAATTCTAACTATCATTCAGGATTTAATTAAAAATTAAAGAAATCTTTACCAATAAACCACGGCATTTCCTAAGCCTAACTGGCCTGCAAAATCAGTAACTGAATGTACAGAATACAAACACTTCTTTTTTTTTTTTTTTTGTATTTTTCTGAAGTTGGAAACGGGGAGGCAGTCAGACAGACTCCCGCATGTGCCTAACCGGGATCCACCCGGCAGGCCCACCAGGGGGCGATGCTCTGCCCATCTGGGGTGTCGCTCTGCTGCAACCAGAGCCATTCTAGCACCTGAGGCAGAGGCCACAGAGCCATCCTATGCGCCCAGGCCAACTTTGCTCCAATGGAGCCTTGGCTGTGGGAGGGGAGGAGAGAGACAGAGAGGAAGGAGAGGGGGAGGGGTGGAGAAGCAGATGGGTGCTTCTCCTGTGTGCCCTGGCCAGGAATCAAACCCGGGACTCCTGCATGCCAGGCTGACGCTCTACCACTGAGCCAACCAGCCAGGGCCAAACACTTCTTATAGGTCATTTCTACTTGAAACTCCCCAAGGTCACGGATGGAAATATGACAGATTCTATTAATTCAATTTAGGGAGATGGGGGACATGAGGCATGAGAAAGTTTCGATACTTGCTCTCGTTTTTCTATTTTACATAGTTTTATAAGATGCAAATACCGAACAATGCACCTTGCAGTCAAGCACTTAAAAGACTACGCTCTGCAGAACCCCAGTCAGAGGGAATATTAAAAGAGCCAAAATAAGTTTGGAAAACTCTAGTTTAAATATAAATATAATTAAACTCTAATGTAGGGGTCTTAAGAAAAAGATATGCCAGATTAAATTGTTTTTTTTTTTTTTTTTTATCTCTCTTAGCTAGAGAAGTTGTCAAGGCTGCACAGATGGGCAAGGACAGAAAATAACCTTGAAATAGAGTTCGTGTTTTTACAAATAAAATGTTGAATGGCTTTTCTTAGACAGTTCAGCATAAGTTTAGTTGGCTTTACTTACCTAAGAAAAATGTATCAAAAAAAATTTAGGTCATTAAGAATAAAATAAAAGGACGATTCTAACCTTGTAGAACTTGGCCATCGGAGAGCACTCCATGGGTGGGTATGTACTGGAAATTGGGCCGTAGAGATGGGGTGAGGACTGGGGATGGGGGTGCTCTCAGGACCGACAGGCAAATAAGTAGTTTTACATGTGAGCTCACAGTGACAGGGTGCAGAGAGCTATACCGTGGAGAGCTCAGCCTTTCACGAATGCCCTTTTGAGTGATGACAGCATTGACCTTCAATTACCACTTGCAAGGTCTTCCCTATGGCAGGCAAAGAGCATGGGCTGCCGCCACCCCCTCCAGCTCGCTGATCAGGAGTAGCCCCAGAGGTATGCTCAGATCTTCGGGGTTCGGCTGACCATAGCTTCCACCGGAGACTGTAACCCTCACTTGTTGACTGAGCGGCCCCATCGGCTCCATCAGAGCCTCCCAACTACCACAAGGTTACTGAGTGAGCCCCCGGCCCCACAGCCCACAGTGAGGGCTTAAGTCCTCAGGCACACCGGTCCGATGCAACAAACATCCCCACAGAATGATTCTGAGGAAAACGGACATAACGCCTGCTCCACGCTCACCATGCTCTGGCGGCAAAGGCACCTTTAGAAACAGGGAAGGAACGGAAGGAGTTGGCAAGTTCACTGGCAGGTTTGCAAACTTCGCTGGTGGGAGCTCAAGCCTTTGTAAGAGCGGCTGCCTACTACATCTAACAAATATTGTGGCTGCTTTGGGAGGCCAGAACTTACCCATTTCCTTCCCTTCAAGCTGTATTTTCCAAGAAGGTTCCCTTCAGCACCCAAGTTCCTACATTCTATACTGGGACTGAAATGAGCCAGGTTGAATTCTTCCTAGTAGCAACGGCCACAGTCTCGAAAGTCTTGGGCACAGATCGAAGAGCGGAGTAATCGGCTACGGCTAGCAGTCTGAAACGGATGGGATATTGCCCCAAACTCTAAACTAAACTAAACAAACAAACAAACAAACAAACAAATCTCCAGTTATAATTTCTCTCTACTGCAGGATATTTTTTTCAGAGCCCTAATGATGCCAACAGGCACTTTAACATGTATGGCAAATCTCCAGATAAATCGTGTTTCACAGTTCCTAGCATTTCATCCTGGAGTCCTCCTTTTCGAAAGCATCCCGTGAGACGGGGAAGCGTTGAATTCATAATTCTGAGCTCTTGATCAGTGATTGGCGAGGCTATGAAGTGCTCCTTACCCGCAGCGGTCGTCTGGGCTACTGCTGTGGCTCAAATCCAACGCCAGGCAGTGAATGGCTTCCACTGATATCAAACACAACTCAAAACTCCTTTATCTAACCTTTTCACTTGGAAGTAGATGGAAACAGTTTCGTTCAGGGGGGAAATAAAATTGTTCCAACTATCTCACTCAAAATAGCCCATACGAGAACTGTTTCCTAATTGTTAAGACGGCAAACATGCATGAAAGTTAAAACTCTGTGTCCCTTAGGCTATGTTTTACTGAGAGGAAGCCTGACCTTCTCCCCTCCTCCCCTAATACTACTAACTGCGTTCGGAATAGTGTCACTCAGTAATACTACTTCCTTATGGGCTTAGTTGCTTCCGTTATTCCCGAATCCTTAGGCAAACAGAATCAAAGGCCATTATGAACTCATTCTAGATCAAGTTTCTCTCTCTCACACACACACATATACACTGAGGTTTTATTTTACTTTTACTTTCTCTAAAACATATCTCACATGATTTTTTTTTCATTTCAGAAACATTTTTTTTAAATATCCCTATATTTAAAATTGCATGTGTTTACTAGAAGAGGTGACATTAGAAGAACTAATTGAACTGTTATCTATTCATCAGACATTTTGTCATTCGTTCCTTTGGAGAGTCTAAATATGTTATACTTTGCACCTTCACTACGATCCAAGGAGGGAAATGTTATTATCCCCTGGTTAGATGAGGAGAAAATCAGGTACACAGAGATGTTTTGATAGTGGAAAATCACAAGCCACACGAAGGGGATTCCTGAGATTAAAGGCAGGTCTAGAGATCTCCTGCATTTAACTTTCTGTTCAAAATCCCGTCTGCCTCCGACTCTCTGACCAACATATTGTCTTAACCTATTTCTTTTCCACTTTGATTGTATCTCTATGTTCAGACAGCCTCTTCTTCCGGGACAAATACTAATCGATCTTCCTTTGGTCAAACAAGAAAATATCATCAAATGACCACAGAAGAACAATAATAATAAAAAGAAAGAAAAGGAAATGTAAGGCAGAATTAGAAACAAGATAAAAGATATTTGAAACCTAGCCTTTAAAAAATATGAATTAATATTATTCCCACAGGGTTTATTAAGTCAAGAAATGGTGATTTGAAAAAAAAATAATGCTTCTCAATTTTATAAACATCACATCATTGAAAATGATTCACTTCTGTTTTGAAAACTTATTTTGCTTTGTCTGAAAAAGGTTCTTGAACAAACAACCTATGGGAGACATACTCTCCAGAGAAACTTGTGGAGAGAGCCAGGGAAACAGGATTGGGCAAGTGAACAAAGACAAGAAAAAAATAAATAAAAGGCAATTTCAGCAGAAGGTTATGCTTCCCCCGGTCTCGCAGGGGACTGGGCTGTGTTTTTCCACAAAACTGCCCACTGAGAGGCAGGGGGCTGGGCTGTGATGAAGCGTATCAGCCCATTATTTCTCATGAACTATCCCAGGAAGAAGTTATTAGAGCAGCTGCCACGCCTCTCTGGGCTCCCTAGTTCCTAGCAGCTGAGGGAAACCCTCCAGAGAAATGGTCAGGTGTTAGAAAGTCTGGGGCGGGTGCCCCAGCCCGGTAAAAAGGGATTGCAGTTAGATGTCAATATGATTTGCTATATGCTTACAGTCAGGGTTTGGGTAAGAAAAGCAATTAAACCTCAAAACATGGAAAAAATCGTATTTGATAAGCATTTTTTGTTTGGTTGGTTGTTTTTTTCTCTCTGACTATAAGAGGAAAATACAATATGCTCTCATTTCTCTTTTGGCCTGGGTCACCAGGATTTTTGTGACCAGCTTCTGAAAAGGTTCCCGGTACAATTACTAGCCTCAGTTTTCCTACTCTCCCACTATATACTTTTACCCTTTTGATTATTTCACAGGCCAGATTTTATTTTAATTTTAATTGTGAGTCACTCCAAGCCCTTTCTATAAGTAGACTAAATGAATAAAAATAAGTAAATAATAAATAAATAAATAAGGAAATCTATTGGTCCAATGACACAAAGCAAATATGGATAAATGCAACCCCTTTGCAACTAGAGTACTCATATAATCAGGACTACTTCTCAACAGCAGACTCCATTAAAAGTGACATTTATAAGACAAAACTTACCACTATGTTCATTTTGTATAAGAACACACATTTTCATTTCATCTTTAACATTTATGAAAATAATCATTCTTTAAAATATTTGCCACAAAACAATTAGGAAATATCCAGTTCAAACATATTCTGAAAACCTTTTTAATTTAAGGAAAGCGCCCACTGGCTTTAGCAATGATTATTCTAACTAACTAGGCACTTAAAAATGACAGGGTCAAAGTCTCAGATGTGACATTTCAACCCTTTGAATGCCCTAAAACAAATTATTCATTATTCACAAATCCAGAATGAAATGGCAAGGTCAACAATGTGCCCCCACATTTACAACCTGAACAAATCTTTAAGCTTCTATAATTATCTTGGCCTTATCAAACACCACCCAACCCCCTTCCCGACCTTTCTGTGGTCCTCAAAGTCATGTCCCTTTGTAACGTCTCAGAAAAATAATCAAGAACTGTTGCCTCATTTCAGGACTTGAGGGGGAAAAAAATAGCAAATGGTCAAATATTATTAAGAAAAGAAGCAGGGTGAATAAACTCTGGGCAGAATTATGAAGTCAGTCCTTGATGGCTCCAACTTCCGTTTTTTTCTTTCCTCCTAGTGGAGTCTGTGACCCAGAAAGAATGTGTGCTCTCGTATTCACATCAGGTAGCGTCTCAGATCCCAGCTGTACTGTCTGGAGGAATCTCATATGTTTGTGTATGGACAGCTTTTTAACCAACATGCCCGGGGAACCCCTAAGTATCTCAGCTCTCTGGAATAATCATTTGCTTTAATATTCAATTAAAACGTCTCATAACTCCATGCCGTTTACTGCTGGAAGTCTGTCTAGCAATCAAGGCTTCTAAGGATCTCTCAGTGTGGAGAGTGCATTTTTAAAGTCTCTTCCTGTACTGCCCAACTCATCGGCTTACCTCTTAGTGGCTGTTGCCACTTCCTGCCGCCACCCCTTCCCCGCAAACAGCGCTGCACTTCCCAAGACAGTCTGAACAAAGCTCTTGTAGGCGGCAAAACTTTAATAAGGGTTCGGATAACAGGGGAAAAGAAAGCTCGATGGCAACTTGACATTGGATTTTAGCCATGTATGTTGTAAACCAGGGGTCCCCAAACTTTTTACACAGGGGGCCAGTTCACTGTCCCCCAGACCGTTGGAGGGCCAGACTATAAAAAAAGCTATGAACAAATCCCTATGCACACTGCACATATCTTATTTTAAAGTAAAAAAACAAAACGGGAACAAATACAATATTTAAAATAAAGAACAAGTAAATTTAAATCAACAAACTGACCAGTATTTCAATGGGAACTATGCTCCTCTCACTGACCACCAATGAGAGAGGTGCCCCTTCCGGAAGTGCAGTGGGGGCCGGATAAATGGCCTCAGGGGGCCGCATGCGGCCCGCGGGCCGTAGTTTGGGGACCCCTGTTGTAAACCCTCAGCTACTCCCGCCTCTATAAATTCCCCTTATTAGTATACTGAGATGGAATGTTTAAAAAAAATTACCTACTTAATAAATTAATAATGGTAATTATAAAGAATTTGGAGTCGCACACATTACTGAGTATCTTTTTTTAAATTGAATTATATTGGGGGGACACTGGTTAAAAAATTCTACAGGTTTCAGGTGCCCAATTCTCCAACACCTCTCTGTACACAGTATTGTGTGTTTACCCCCCAAGTCAAGTCTTCATCCATCGCCATTTTTTCCCCTACCCTCCTTCACCTCCCCATTCTCACAATCAGCACCCTATTGTCTGTATCCATTGCTGAGTATCTTTAAGAACTGCCTTTTCTGGCCCTGGCCAGTGGCTCAGAGGATAGAGGGTTGCCCCAGCGTATGGATGTCCTGGGTTCAATTCCCAATCAGGGCACACAGGAGAAGCGACCATCTGCTTTCTCTCCCTCCCTCTCTCCCTTCCCTTCCTCTTCCCCTCCCACAGTCAGTGGTTTGATTGGTTCAAGCATGACCCCCTGCGTTGAGTTGGTATGAGCCTATCAGCCTCAGGTGCTAAAAATAGGTTGGTTGATTCAAGCATTGGCCCCAGACTGGAGTTGCTGGGTGGATCCCAGTCGGGACACATGCAGGCATCTGTCTCTCTATCTCCCCTTCTCATCTAAAAAAAATGGCCTCATCTAATATTCCCAAAGTGCTTGGAAAATCAATGCTATCATTTCCATGCCATGAATGAGTAATATTATGGTGGTTTATAGATGTGCCATAATTTGTCCAAACTGAAAGTAGTAGTAAGTGATGAGTCAGAATCTGAACTAAGGTTTCTCAGATATTGACATGCCATTTAAGAAAATAAACGGGATGTGGTTTGAGTAGCAGTGTACTGCCGGCAGAGCCTGGATAATGGACACATTTACCGTTTGACAAATTTGTTAAAACAGAGACTAAATGTAGATATTTCTTTAGCAATTGTTCAGACGAGCTTGCTCCCTGTGGTAAGGAACCGGGACAGGAGTCTCAGTTTTGGTGCACAGCAGCAGGAAAGGATGCCCGTCAGTTATTTTAGTAACGGCAGCAGCACCACATTCAGGAAATGCTCTTTGTTGTAGAACTTTGGTTCTATCATGAGCTTTACAATCTGCCTCATGGTTCTAAGAGCAATGAAGGTCTCTGAAAAAAACCTTATAGCTGGGAGATAGAAAAGAGAGATCTCCTCTCCTGGCAGATTTTATAACTTAATAGCATTTAAGTAGCATTTCTTTCTTTCTTGTTGAATCTTGCAGTCACTACCAGTCACACTAAGTTTACCTGAAAGCTGTAAATTGATTGCCACCTCTAGCCTAGTGCAAACCCCCTTCTAATGTGCCATGACCACACATGTTTATTACTCTGTGGTTAGAGCTCAGGTGACCTGAAGTCTAATCCAGAGCCTGTTTCACACAGAAAGATCCGCCTTGTCAGTCTCATCCTTGACAGTGAAGGAACACCCAGGTACTGACAAAGCAGCTACAGCAGCACAAGAGGTGGGGAGGACGTGATCTCTGAGCCCGAGGACTGAGGGAGTGGCCTGAAGGGATGCTGGGGAATCGGGTTGCTCTTTATCTCTTTCGTTCTCCCATGTGCAAGGTCATGTGCTGGCTCAGAAAAGCAAGCGGAGCTTTCTCTGATGGTGGAGGCCGACACTGAATCAATCTCTTCTAGCAGGAAAACCCAAAATACAATCTAACAGTCACAGCATGGCATTTGGGGCAGGTCAGAACTTGTCTCAATTACTGGAGTCATCATGGCTGGTGACTTTGAGAAATTTAATCTCTCAGAGTTATAAAGCTATAAAATCGGAATATCCACTCATTAGTGTTATTTTTTCCCACTGATTTGAGAGGGAGGAAGGGGGAGAGAGAGAAAGAGAGAGAGAAAGAGAGAAAGAGAAACATCAACTGGTTGTTCCACTTCGTTGTGGTCCCACTGATTGCTACTCATACTTGCTCTGGACCAGGGCTCAAACCAGTGCCCTTGGGATCAAGCCAGTGATCCCAGGACTGAACCAGTGACCTTGGTACTCCAGGGGGATGCTCTATCCACTGCATGACCAGCCAGGGCCACTCATTAGTGTTCTTGATGATTTAATGTCATCACATATCTGAGCATATTGCCTGGCACATAGCAAATGCTCAATAAATGCAGTAACTATTATTACTGATAAGAATATTATTATTACTTTTACAGAACTGTTTTACAAACAGTCCATTGGAGCTCTTGAGAGGAAAGTAGTGATACCTATATTAAGAAAACTTATTGAAGAATAAAGTTATCTTTCTAAGTATTTGTTTACCCTGCACTATTCTATCTATACTTTTATCCTTGCATCTTCTATTATATGGGGTGGTCAAAGAAAGGTTTATAGTTGTGAGTACACTAAACAGAGTTCACTCTTGTATTATTATTTATTAATTATATTATTTTCCTCATACAAACAACTGCAAACCTACGTTTCCTTCACCCTGTATTTTATTCTGAATATTCTTTATTGAATTTCAGGCAAAGTAGAGAATGCCTGAGTTTAAATCTGGGAATCCAATTTCTTTTAAAGGTGAGTGACTCATCATGCAATACTTGGCACCAAACAACCTTGGGTGAAATCTATTAAACTCCTTTCTTTTCCTACAACAGAGTCGCCATTACATCTAAATTTATTGCTTAAGCTTTTTTAGGTTTATTAAAATCACAATTAGGCAAATTTTCAAGGCATACTGTTCCTAACAACGTCTTCATCCTCCTGTGCAAAACTCATGCATTTTTAAAAGATTACGTTTCAGAAAAGATCCCAGCTTAATACCAACTGATACCTTCCACCTATGCAACATTCCAGAAGTTCAGTGTTTGTTGGGTTCACTAACATCTTTAGTTTTTCCACTTTTTTTTTTTTTTTACAAGTCACCAGTTGGTAAATTAGGAAAAAAAATGATATGCTCTCAAGACAATATAGAAGATCTACACTCTCCAATCTTTTTTATCTAACAGGCTGTTAGGAAGGTTGTCCTAATTATATTTTCTCTATTAAAAAATGTCCAAGCATGTAGGAGTTTAGTTAAGTGATTCTGATTTTATTATCAGCTCAACAGGAGAAGCACTCCAGCGTGGTTGACGGCATGGGCTGGGCTGTCTGCTTAATTGCCTTGATTGCAGCACGTTTTCTCAAAGAACAACAGTCTAGGTAGGACGAGCATGCTGTTAGAAGACTTCGGCAAACGGCATCTTTTCCATGTGGAAGGATTTGGGGACTGATTTAAAAGTAGTAATGACAGGTATGCTCTGTCAAATATACTAACTCTTGGTACAGGATCTGCGACCGTGTTTTGAAGTGGTTACAGACATCGAGTTTAATGTCTGGCTCATTTGTAAGCTACACAAGTAACTAAAATTCTCTTGATTTCCTCTATTGCTTCTTCTGGAGAATATGACCAAGTTGACTAATTTGCAAGTAAATTAGAAGACGCTGAATATCAACTAACTACCAAAGGACAATTATAATTGGCAAGGCAATGAACTCCTTCATTCTCATGTTAAAACAAAAGAAAACTGATTCTAAAAAATGGCACGATTTCTAAACCTGCATGGTTTATCTTTTCCGTCGGCATTGTTCGTATCTTTTATATCTTTCTGGTCTGGAAGCAATTTGGGGGTAGCTACTATGTCTTGATTCTGTTATGATACCTCCAGGATATGCAATAGATACTTAATTGTTTACATCATAGTATAAGAAGGTGATCTGGTAATGTTCTAGTGGTACTGTTGGTCTTGGAGCTTACTCTTCATCTGATCTAGATCTAGCCATGGTGAGTGTGTGTGTGTGTGTGTGTGTGTGTGTGTGTGTGTACTGAGTAGGGGCAAGGGAGAATATGGGAGATTTAAAAGAATGACACCACTTTAATTTTTCATTAACCTTGTTAAAATGTTCATTCAACTGATGTGAACCCCACAGCCATATAATTTAGCACTGCCTCTGAGTCCAGCACCCCCTTCCCTATTGAATGAAATGCCAAGTCCTTGATAACATACACTAAATCATCAGTTAATACTAAGTCAGACTCAGAGTATCTTAGAAACGGAAGGAGTGGGAACAATCTTGTTTTGCTCCCGTCAATTCACAGCTATAGATGTTCTGGCTCAGAAATATTAACATATGACTAAAACCCCAGGATTGTGGGAGGCAGGAGTATGGTTAGCTATGGAATCCATGTCTACAGACCTTACTTCTTATCCCTCTCCCGCAATATCTCCATAGTTTTATTAGAAACGCAAGCATCTTTTTTTATTTTTTCCTGGAATCCCTGTTTCAAAGAGCACAGTAGTTAAAAACTAGCATTTCAGTATTAACTGTAAATTATAGAATTTTGTTATTTCCAAAAGAGATTCTCCGGTGTGGACAAGGACCTGTGTTAGACACAGGCTTTTGCTTTGCTTCGAGGCTTCTGAATTGCTATGTGGGCAACCAGCCCCGCAGCCCTGAGAAGCAATTGTGATTCTCAGCCTGGCGCTCTGCGCCTTACTCGGGCTGCAGGTGGTTAAGGGGCTCACCTGCAGCGCACTCAGGTGAACATCTGCCATGGATGTCGGAGCGGAGGGGGGCGCGTGCCCCACTGAGCTCATTCCAACCAAATAGCATGACATGAAGCAGCACACTTGACACCGACATGAGATTAATACTTGCAATTTGGAGCCACCAGAGTTTTCCCTGTTTTTCGCCTCCCTCCCCCTCAATTTAACCTGACTGGATTTTATAAACACAGTTACTCTTTATTGGTGGGCTGGTGGGGGTAGCTTTTATGTTAACCAAACAGCATAATGGACTTAAAAGAGCCTTTAACTCAGAGAAAACTACCCGGGGTCCAATTCCCAGTAGGTCACATGCCATGCAGAGAAAAGAAGCAACTTGTTCAAGCTCTTCCCTTACCTATTAACGGAAACTCCAGTCTGTGCCTATCTCAGAGAGGTATTCTGTGCACCTGATGACATTTCATCACGTGTTCATTTAACAAGTATTTAGTGAGTATATTTTGTCAAGAAATTTACTCAGTCTAGGACAGTGGTAGTCAACCTGGTCCCTACTACCCACTAGTGGGCGTTCCAGCTTTCATGGTTGGCGGCAGTGGAGCAACCAAAGTACAAATAAAAAGATAGATTTAACTACAGTAAGTTGTTTTATAAAGATTTATTCTGCCAAACTTAGCAAAAATCCAACATAAAGTACTTGGTAAGTAATTATTATTATATGCTTTCACTTGCTGTAACTCTGCTGTATAAATTTTAGAAAGTAAAGTTACTTCCCTACTTTATAAATCACCATTACTGTGGAACTGGTGGGAGGTTAGAAAATTTTACTACTAACACAGATACAAAAGTGGGTGGTAGGTATAAAAAAGTTGACTACCCCTGCTCTAGGGTATAGAGTGCTAAAACTAATAACAAATACATATGTAGAACAGTAATTATAAAGACTTATTTTTTCCCCAAAAGATTATATATATATATTTATATTATATATATATATATATGTGTGTGTGTGTGTGTGTGTGTGTGTGTATGTATATGTTGTCCTTAGCCAAATCAAGAGTTTACAGGCATTTGGATATTTTCTTGCCATATAAGCAAAAGCCTCACAGTATAACAAATGCAATTATAGTCAAAATGATGGCCATAAAACAACTGAGTATCTTGAAATGCTTTTTACACCAAAGGCAAGCACAGTGCCGTTAACTCCTTCATCTTCCTCGGCTGCTGTGTCCAATCAGTTTCCCGCCCCAGAAATTAGAGATGCTGTGCAAAATCTCCCATTGATCCTATTCTCTCCAGTCTCTCTGCTGTCGTTGCAGTTTGGGCCCTTGACTGACACATGCATTGTTGGCGAAGCTCTCACCACTAACTTAGCTTATGTTTATCTCTGTTTTAGGACAGGAAGCGCGATATTGTCTGGTTATTGAGTAAAAAACATGGAGAGTGTCACTTTACCACTCAAAACCCTTCTACATACGGTTTCTATTGATTATAAACAATACAATCTCTCAGCATGGCACACAGGACCCCCAGAATTTTCCAGCTATACATGCGGCTTCAGACCTTCTATTTCGGCCACACTCAAGAATCCATCTATTCATTTATTCAATCATATGTTAAATAAGAGTGACTATTATGCACACACATGTTTCTGGCTCTGCCCCCTAGTAGACCAAACAGGCTCTTCCACTTACCTTCGCTTCAGTTACGGTATCTTTAAAATGAGGACGACAACCACTACCCCGTAGGCACCATAGATAACTGTGAGGATGAAATGGGATCATGGACCTGAAGGGTAAGTATAGTTCCTGGCACATCTAAATCATTCAATGATGTGTAGTCTTTGTTGTCCTTATGATTGTAATTGAGCATGATACTATTCATAAGTAAGATTTGTTTACATATATTTATATTTCAGCACTCTAAAATTTGGCTGTTTATTGCAGATAATGTGTTAGAATTTTTAAATAAATGGGGATATAGTATTCACAAACATTTCATTTATAGTTATAGTAACACTAATCTTGTTACTATTTATTCTCATTTGTGATGTTCATCCTAAGTCCTGAGAAGTAACATTGGAAGCCGAATAGCTGCTTCAGGGGCAAACGGGTCAGCCGGAAAAAAGCAGCCACAGAATGGTGGAAATGCAGAGAAAAAGAGAGACCCACATGGGACAAGAATCAGAATTACAGGGTCAAATAATCAGTGAGAGAAGCAAGAAGTGTGTTGTCAGTTAAGAACCAAAAGGAATTGTTGGAAGAATCAGGCAGCAAAAGGCAGTCCTTCCCTGGCCGGTTGGCTCAGCGGTGGAGCGTCGGCCTGGTGTGTGGGGGACCCGGGTTCGATTCCCGGCCAGGGCACATAGGAGAAGCGCCCATTTGCTTCTCTACCCCCACCCCCTCCTTCCTCTCTGTCTCTCTCTTCCCCTCCTACAGCCAAGGCTCCATTGGAGCGAAGATGGCCCGGATGCTGGGGATGGCTCCTTGGCCTCTGCCCCAGGCGCTAGAGTGGCTCTGGTCGCAGCAGAGCGACGCCCCTGAGGGGCAGAGCATCGCCCCCTGGTGGGCAGAGCTTTGCCCCTGGTGGGCGTGCCGGGTGGATCCCAGTCGGGCGCATGCGGGAGTCTGTCTGACTGTCTCTCCCCGTTTCCAGCTTCAGAAAAATACAAAAAAAAAAAAAAAAAAAAAAAAGGCAGCCCTTGCTTGGTGAAAACCCCAGGCTGAAATTCCAGATGTTCCACTGACGCTATTTTGTCTAAACACGTTGGATCCTTTGCGGTTCACACCTTTTTTCCCTTGAAGGTCTCAAATGTAGGAAGGACCCATAAAATCCATGTGTTTCATGTGCATAAGTATTTAGTAGGAGAAAGAGAGGAAACAGACAGTAAGACTGAAGTAATATAAAATTAAGTAAAGGAGGTAAATAGTGGGAGACATTTTAACTGCACCCTTCTCATTTCCTTACTCATTCTCTCTTCCTTCCCTTCCTTCGGTCTCACCATAAAACCAAAGAGCGAGCTTGTCAGGAAAAGCCTTCCTTTCTGAGAAGCCTCCGAATTCCATTCCCAGTCCACAGACCCCTTCCCGAAGAAAAGGAAACATCTGAAACCTCTACCAAAAAACCAAGTTGTCCATGATCACTGATGATACAATCATAAACCTCCTGTATGCCATGTGACGTCCTCCCGGGATAGAGCCCAGTGGACCAGACAGAGGCACGTGCGCTCAGGGCAGAGGACTCGCAGCTGGGTAGCAGGCTTTGAGCTTCGCCCAGTCGAGATTACAGCGATAAACGGAACCAGCAATGTCCTGATTGACTGACAGCGGGTTTGGATATAAAACGTACACAGACACTCAGAAGTCGGATCAAGAGAAGAAGTAAAACAACCCGGGAGAGAGGAGGCGGTAACTGGAAGCCACGCAGCAGTGAGAGCTAAGAGGCGCTGCAAGTCGTGAGGGCGCAGAAGCCACGGGATGCACAGGAACCAGCAGGAACCCAGGACGGGAAAGAGGAGCCTGTAGCCGCCAGACTCCGCAAGCCGAGCCAGACCTCCGGTCTCGCGTGACTTCGGGAGAGCGCGAGAGCAGACACCCGAGCGCCAGCTGCGGGCTGAGCGGCTCCCAGAGATGCTTCAGCGTCTGCGGAAGTAGATCACCAGCAGAACTGCGGTCCCTAAAACAAATTCGCTGTTTTGTGATTACTGCTCCCTTTCTTCTTCTCCCTTTTTTATTTGTGCGCAACTTTTTTTTTTTAATAAAACACATCTGGGTTTGTTCTGTTTCTTTCCGTGTGGACTAGATTACTCTGCAAGTACCCACGCTCTCCGTGGAGAGGCATACCCGTCCAACCCACTGGGGCTGGGACTGACCAGGTGGCTCGGCCTCTGCCAGCAAAATGAAGGTGGGAACGGCGGTGTGCTGCCACGTGTAGACGTTAAGAGGCTTCTTGTGTTTTGCTTGCATTGCTGGGTGCTGCTCCGCTGTCATGAGAATAATGTGCCCCCGGCCAGCTGCTGTCTCCTCGTGTACGCCCCGGACAGGACGGGTGCAGCGGACCCAAACTGGGTCCACACCCGACGGATCCATCCACACAGCGGAGTGAGAACTAAATACTTCTATGGTACGCCACTGAGATTGGCCGGTCTGCTGTGCAGCAGCGACTCACAAGGCAACTTACAATTTAAGACAAATCCAAAATGACACTTCGTTAAGAGTTTAAAACAAAGTCCAAAGTAGAAAACATATTTCATGAACCACCACGCACAGAGAAACATTTTTTGAAAGGAAATAACCCCAGTGCTTAAGCAAACTTGGGTTTCTCATAGTCCTCGACTCTCCTCTCTGGGATAAATTTCTCTTTTTGAAGTACTTAGAATGGTTTGTATCTTCCTGACTGAACTGATATGTACAAATATTGTTCCTGTGTTATAAAAAAATTGATAATTAGAGAAGTTGAATAAAAATAAAATTAGAAAAAGGAAAGCTAGTGAGTGGGAAGACAGAAGCTGCCTATTACGCTTCCTTATTCAGCGATAAAGTAGATGTGAAAGATGTTAGGGTGCCTTCTTCGTGTTTAGAAAAGTCAGACCAGTAAGACAGATATAGTTCTGCCCCTTACCCTTAACCAGTTTCTTTTTTTTTTTTTCTTTTTTCCCATGATATGTGAATACTGACATCTCTGTTAAGAAATGCCTTTGTGTTTAAGTCAATATTAGATATCTTCCGGTATGCTAATGATCACTACGGGAGGTAATTAGCCTAAATCTCATGTCTTGTAATTTAGAGAAAAAGGAGCAATTTCACCCTGCTTATGAGTGAGGTGAGGAGGGTTACCCAGATGAGAATCTGGTCATCCTTACTACTGAGAAATTGGATCCGGGAACATTTTATCTTGCCCTGATAGAGTCAAATAAATACATTTGAAGATTTTGAAGCAGAAATAGTTATTGATCAGGGCAACGTGCAAACTTTATTGAAACGGGTTTAAAGTTAGCTTCTCTGGCCCATTTAAAGGAGATACAAATCATCATCAAGAAAGGTGTTCTGGCCTGACCAGGTGGTGGCGCAGTGGATAGAGCATCGGACTGGGATGCGGAGGACCCAGGTTTGAGATGCCGAAGTCGCCAGCTTCAGTGCAGGCTCATCTGGTTTGAGCAAAAGCTCACCAGCTTGGACCCAAGGTCGCTGGCTGGAGCAAGGGGTTACTCAGTCTGCTGAAGGCCCGTGATCAAGGCACATATGAGGAAGCAATCAATGAACAACTAAGGTGTCGCAACAACAAACTAATGGCTGATGCTTTTCATCTCTCCGTTCCTGTCTGTCCCTGTCTATCTCTCTATCTGACTCTCTCTCTGTCTCTGTTAAAAAAAAAAACAACAAAAAATCCCCCAAAACCAATGCATGCTATTAACAAAAAGTAATTAGAATTGCATAAAAGAAAAAAGAAAGGTGTTCTGGACTCTGTTACAGTCTCTAGTTCCCGGATATGGGGTTAGAAATGGCTCCTGTTTTGTTTTCCATTTGTGGTAAGCACAGCACCACCTAAAAACAAAAGTGACTATTATGCATATGGGAATAGAGGTGAATTGATCACCACAGTATGAACCAAAATGCCTTCCTTTGAGATTTATTGTGCTTTATTTAATTATTATTGATTTATTTACATATCAACTCATATCACTGAAGGTTTGACTCACCATTGTTGGGCATTTACTCACCCAGGCAAATAAATTATTGCTCAGTATTTATGCTCTTCTGTAAAATATAATGAGGTGCCAGTTTGGCCTATATCTCACCGTGGTGGCTCAAGTGAGATTATTAAGAGAGGGTAACTTTAACAATATGAGGTGACATACAGATGTGGGAAAAAGAAAATCCAGTTGTCTGATCTGTCAAAATATCTATCAAGATTTCTTTAAGGTAGTTGTACAAGTTTTACAAGTTTTAATTATTCTGTAACTTGTAAGAATATGACACGAGACACCTGTCACATTCTTATTAAATAATTGCCCAAAAGTGGGTCTAAGGGACAAAAAATATGACCATGATGGCTGTGTCATAAGACATTCCTCCGGAGTTCTTTCAAAGTCACAAACAATGACAAAGTATTTAGCACACTTGGATTACCCTGTGGAGGGAGGGAAAGCCTTTCTGTGAGATTTTCTAATGTCTTATGTTAACATGTAGGATTTTTCAAAATTCAAATTCCATGGGTTGATTTCACATATTCCTACTATTTCTAGTGGAAGGTCAAGTTCCCCTGGAGACAGGCTCTGAGATGAAAATTTGCATATAGGACATTTTAGGTAGTATTTTCTCACTTCCCTACAAATGTGGGGAGTTAAGTAACTAGGATTGGGCAGAGCAAATAGCTAGGCTTCAGTGCACACCTAGGAAAGGTCTTGGTCCATACTATGGGAAGCTCTGGAGCTGGGGTGTCCCTGGAGAATCATCCTGACTTGGGACAGAGAGCACAATGAACTGAATTTGCCCCATGAAATTCAAATTAGGAGGTTAGGTTGAAATCCTAACCTCCAATGCATGGTATTTGGGGGCAAGGCCTTTGGCGGTAATTGTAAGGTCGGTGGATAATGGGGGATGGTCACGTGGGAAACCCAGACCCGCGAACTTTGGCTAGGACTGCCCACAACCAAGCGCGCCAAAAGAAGCTTCACAGGAACCCTTTGGAAAAAAGCAATCATCTGCCAGCCAGTGAGATTTCACCACATCATATTAGCTCAACTTCCCTAGAGGAACCCTTTAAATGTCTCCCATGCGGTTTAATCCTTGCGACTTCCCTGGCCTCCATCTCCTGCATCTTTTTTTCTTTGGGGCCAGGGAACCTTGCCGAGCGGGATGCACTGTACTCAATAAAGCCTTTTGTTATTCCACACTTGGTGGCTCTGGCCCCTTCCTTCCTTCTCAGCGGGGGAAAAATACCTTACATTTTGGTGCTGAAAACCCGGGAGGAGTTTGAAGTCCGCAAGGACAGCTCCTCTTCCTCATCCCCTCCGAGAAAGAACCAGGATCTCCGACCTTCCACCCACTTCGGCGCACGGTGCGGTAAGTCCCCTGCCTCCAGCCACCCTTGAGTTCTTTCTGCCAAGACTCCCTGTCCGAAACTGTAGCTACATCAGGTAAGTCTTTCTGTCCTAGTGCGTGTGCTTGTGGAGGCGTCCCAAACATATCCACTTTACCTTTTCTGTCCGTGGCCAGACCTTGAGTTTTTAGGATGCTAATACTCAAATCTGACCACTCTGAGGACTGAGGGCGGCTGTGGGGGCACAGGAATCTCCCTCCTTAAAGAAGAAACTGTTCTTCTTCTACACTGTGGCCAGGCCACAGAACCCAATGAATTAGCCTCCTAAAGGGACTTTCGGTGTTAACGCCCTTACCAATTTAACTATTGACAAAAAAGCTGGGAACTGATTGGAGATCTCTTACATACACAGCTTTTAATTATTCGCACACCCGTCCTTAATCTCTGTGCTGCCTGTTCCATCACGCAGGCCTTTTTCTGGCCAGAGAAACCTCACCTAAAACCTCCACTCCTAATCTTTCCTTCTCCGCGGACTCCCAATCCTCTCTCCCTCCTGTCTGACCCCCGGGGGCACCCCTCTCTCAGGATTTTTCTCTGGTCCCTCTGCAGACCTCTTTTGTGCTCGGGTCTCTTCCCTCTGAGACCCCCTCCCCTCCCTTTGCAAAATCCTGTTTCTTATTCACCACTACCATCTCTCTTTCTCCTCCCCTGCTGGTCAGGGGCCCTTCCCTTCTCCACTGTGTTCTTAAACCCCTCCTCCATCAGGCCATTCTCAGCCTGGCATTGGCTCTTACACTGGTTTTCAGGATGTCGACCCCAATTTTCTTGCAGGAAGTTCTGGCTCTGTCCTGCCTTTGGCTCCAGTGTTTCCTGTGGGATCTGGGTGCTGGGCTCTGCATGAGCCCTCCTCCTTTTATTCTCAACCCCCAAACCCCTATCCGGAACCTGTGAACACGGCATTTAAAGTTTTTAATGGTCCCAATTAGTAGAAACAAGCCAAGGCTGTTTGCCAGGCCCGCATACAGCAGAAGGTAACGCTCCAAACCCCGGCTCTTGTGGTAGCCCTGAGGCCAGTAGAACAACAGAGGCAAGGCACAGGAAGTGTCTGACCCAAATCCAAGCCACAAAGAGAAACCCCACCAGCAGTTTGCTTTAAGTGTAGCAAGCAGGACCACTGGTCCTGGCAGGGCTCCTGCCCTCAGCTGCCCACTGAGCCCTGCCCTGACTGCAAGCAGCCCAGTCACTGGCGGAGCGATTGCCCCTTTGGGCAACAGGCTTTTCCTCAGTGCCTCTACGTGGAGGACAAGCCACCCGAATGGGAAGGCCAGGTGGGTGCATCGCTCAAACTCCTAGGACACAGCCTGGACTCGGAGAACCCAGAGTGATGCTGCAACTAGTGGGTAAGTCCATCTCATTTCTTGTGGACACGGGGGCTACCTTCTCTGTTTTGCCATCACACTCTGGACCTCTAGTTCCCTCACAGGTCTCGGTCATGGGAATGGATGGGACCTCTTCCTTTCCCCTTTTTATACCACTCCTGACATGCAGTTTTGCCTCAAGCTTGCCTCCTTACAGGACCACTGGCAGTCGGAACCACTGGACTCCATCCATCTCCAGCTCACCAAAAGGCTGGCCTCTGCAAATTCCCCTATTACCCCTCCTTTTTTTTTAAATCCTTACAGGACCACATCCACAAAGTTTCTCCAGTCACAGCCACACAGATGTTCCTCCTGACACCCCTCAAAGCCACCACCTTCTGATCTCCCCCTCCCCATGATGCCCCTAATCAGCAGGAAGTAGCCAGATGAATAAACGGCGCCCCTTTTTCTATTTAACGCAAAAGGTCAGAATGTAAGGTCGGTGGATAATGGGGGATGGTCACGTAGGGAACTCAGACCCGCAAACTTTGGCTAGGACCGCCCACAACCAAGTGCGCCAAAGGAGGCTTCACAGGAACCCTTTGGAAAAAAGCGACTGTCTACCAGCCAGTGAGATTCCACCACATCATATTAGCTCGACTTCCCTAGAGGGACCCTTTAAATATCTCCCACATGGTTTAATCCTTGCGACTTCCCTGGCCTCCATTTCCTCCATCTTTCTTTCTTCGGGGCCAGGGAACCTTGCTGGGTGGGAGGCACGCTCTGTACTCAATAAAGCCTTTTGTTATTCCACACTTGGTGGTTCTGGCCCCTTCCTTCCTTCTCGGCGGGAAAAAATACCTTACAGTAATGGTGGACCTCATGGATGGGGTTGATGCCCCTGTAAAAAAGACCCGAGAAGCTCTCCTGCCCTCTTTCTCTCACTGGAGGACACAGTGAGAGGATGGTTGTCCAGGAAGCCTGTTCTCACCAGGTGCTAACCCTATCTTGATCGTGGACTTTCCAGCCTTCAGAAATAAATGTCAGAAGTAAAATGCTCATGTGATATTTTGCTACAGTAGCTCAAACTGACTAAGACAAGGAGCAAAAGCCTTTATCCACGGCAGGTACCAATCACTGGATACAGAATGAGCCTGGGAAGGAGACCTGTCTTCAGGAAGATGTCATGAACTCGGGTGAGCAGGCTGGGAGCAACGTTTAGAAAAAGGGGACTCAGCTGCAAGGTGTCAGTCAGCTGGTAGAAGGATATTGACTGCAGTGATGAAGGAAACATCTGGGCTGTTCCTAAGGGCATCCATTGCACTTCCAAACATCTTTAGAGTTGCAACTACAATCAAAAGATGTGTTCTTAAATATCCAAGTATCAGAGGTAATGGTGTATCTTTAAAGAAAGAAAGAAGGAAGGAAGGAAGGAAAGAAGGAAGGAAGGAAGGAAGGAAGGAAGGAAGGAAGGAAGGAAGGAAGGAAGGAAGGAAAGAAAGAGGAAGAGAAGAACCAAACATCAACTTTTAATATTTGCAGATTCTCCAACACCAAGGCTAAGAAACTGTTTACATCTTAGAATGTCAAAGAATTTCAGTTAGTTAATTATGCTGCAGGTGGGCAGGTGTATCTAGGAGTAGATATTTGCAGATGCAAATTGTGAATTTTGCACAAGTAAAGGTAAATAGCTAAAATGATTATTAAAGAACAGTGGAAAATAAACTGATATATAAAATGCAAATGTGCCGTGACAAACGCAGGGAGGCATTTTGCTTGTGAACTTTGACCTCCCGGAGCCGAGCATTCCGGCGCTTCCTTCCTCGGTCTGTTATTTTCCATAATGAGACCGAGTTGCAGAGTGCAACCTCTGCGCCCTGCAAATGACATGCACGTATCCAGGCCTCAAGGTTAACGTTTTATAAATTACCACTTCAAAGCCGGAGTCACCAAATGTATGCAACAGGACCAAGGTGAGTGTCATGTGACATCAAACCTACCATTTTCTTAATGTCCCGTTTCAGATTTTATTAAACAAATCTGGTTTTCTTTGTAGGGGCCAGGGCTTTATTCAAGCATGAAAAGGAATTCTCCAAATATAATGTTTTATTGTTTCTTTTTTTTTTTTATCAGAAACAGACAGAGAGTCAGAGAGAGGGATAGATAGGGACAGACAGACAGGAGCGGAGAGAGATAAGAAGCATCAATCATTAGTTTTTTGTTGCGACACCTTAGTTGTTCATTGATTACTTTCTCATATGTGCCTTGACTGTCGGCCTACAGCAGACTGAGTGACCCCTTGCTTGAGCCAGCAACCTTGGGTCCAAGCTGGTGAGCTTTGTGCTCAACCCAGATGAGCCTGCGCTCAAGCTGGCAACCTCAAGGTCTTGAACCTGGTTTCTCCGCATCCCAGTCTGACGCTCTATCCACTGCGCAACCACCTGGTCAGGCATTGTTTCTTTTATGTTCTCAAGAGCCTACTTTGACTGTCTAGAAACTAAGACATTCATCCCAAATGCAACGTCATCGCATCCAAGACCAATAAAAATGCATCACTCACTGAATCTCAATCTTACACACAAATATTTTCAATCATGGCCCCATTCACCTTTCTGTACAAGATATCAGCCTATTTCCATGCCATTTCCTGCCACTATTCTGTGCCCACATGAACGTCTTTGCCTTTTTCCCTTCAATCAATCCATTCATTCATCCATCTATTCACACATTTAAAAAATTATTGTTGCATGCGTCCATTCTCCTAGGTGATAGGTAGGGTATTAGAATCACAGAAATGATAAAGCATGACTCTCACGCTCAAGTTCAATCTCAAGGTCTTTAATGCAGACCTCTACATCAATGAAGGAAACATCCAAATTGGGTTTTAGAGTTAGTATAAGAGTATGTTTGCCTGACTGGGCGGTGGCGCAGTGGATAGAGCGTCAGACTGGGATGCAGAGGACCCAGGTTCGAGACCCCGAGGTCGCCAACTTGAGAACGGGCTCATCTGCTTTGAGCAAACATTCCACCAGCTTGAGCCCAAGGTCGCTGGCTCCAGTAAGGGGTTACTCGATCTGCTGAAGGCCCGCGGTCAAGGCACATATGAGAAAGCAATCAATGAACAACTAAGGTGTTGCAATTTGCAATGAAAAACTAATGATTGATGCTTCTCATCTCTCTCCATTCCTGTCTGTCTGTCCCTGTGTCTATCCCTCTCTCTGACTCATTCTCTGTCTCTGTAAAAAAAAAAAAAAAAAAAAAAAAGAGTATGTTTAATGAATGACTGTGTATTCTAGCAGAGAGGAACGTGTATAAGTCTTCATGGCATTAGAAATGTGGCCATTTCATGGAACGCTAAATGTTCACTGGGAGTGCCGCACGGAATGCAAGGGAGGGCAGGGCTGGGAATGAAGAATTCTCAGGGCCCAGTTTATAGCCTTGTTGCTAAAGCAAACCCGACATGTTTAAAGTCCTCATTTGAATACATGAAACTGTCAGCTCACATCAATAGTGCATGTCTGTGCTTTTTTTCTATCATTAATTACATAAACTATCAAAATATGATACTGTGATGCAATTATATTTATATTTTGTTTTGCTTTGTGGACAATGAGTGCTATTCCCTAAATCCCATGCAGTTGATGCCAGACTCATTATAATAAAGCAGGTTTTGATCAGATCAGATTAAACTGAACCAGGGACCTGACCATCACTTTCCAATTCTGTGAAGAGGGCGCGGTATGATAGGAGCTATCTCTTTGTTCTGTTAATTGAGTAAACATATCGCAATTCAAACACCATAAATATCTCAATCAGTAACTGAAAGGCTGAATTTGAACCTGAAATAGACACAGAGGCTACCCCACGAGTGGAAAGAGACTCAAGACTTGCCCTGTGGAACCTGTTCATTGTGAGAGATGGATGGATGAGTGAAGATCAGAGAGGGGAATTAGAGACTGTGGACTCCAAAGGAAAAATGTCTGTCAGCAGAAACTCTTACTGCATTTTAAAATGCAACTTGGAATGATTCCATTCTTAAGCCTTACTGTGGGCACACAGAGAGGAGGTTGGGGCTCCTTGAGAGCATTTGGAAACTGCACATCTTCCAAGGCTCATTGTGATTGGCCTTTTGGCTCCCTGCATGAGACAGGCACAACAAATGTCCTCCAGAACACCCGGATCTGTTATTCAAAGTGGTCCTTAATTACATTCAAAACCAGTTTTCTGAAAGGCAAACAGCCAGAATGAAAGCTGTTACAATACACCATTTCATGCATCCCTCAAACTGCTCACTCCTGGACCCTACATGTTGCTATTCTCGACACAATCAGACTTGAACAGATTTGCCGCTCGACTCAAACAGACCCTCCTTAAGGATGGAAACAATGCCTTATGTTTTGTTAAATCAAACTTTACCGTGGCAAAAGTAAAAAGAGCAATGACTTCACTCTTTGCAAATTAGCACAAATTAAATAAGAAATAGAAATTTTCTCAGATCAGTAATTAGAAGGCTTATGTTTATACTGAATTCAAGATTCTGGTCTTATAACAGAGTTAAAGCATAAATTATCATTGGGTTGACTACTACTTTACAGATGAAAAAAAATTAAAGTCCAAAAACTAAAATAAGCCTGACCTGTGGTGGCGCAGTGGATGAAGCGTCGACCTGGAGCGCTGAGGTCACCCTGGGCTTGTTGGGTCAAGGCACATATGGGAGTTGATATTCCCTGGTCTCCCCTCTTCTTTCTCTTTCTTTTCTCTCTAAAATAAATAAATCAAGTCTTAAAAAAAATTATAAAAAAAAAAAAGTAAAACAATTTGCTTGAGGTCACATGACTCATCTATGGATTATTACAGGAACTCACTGGCTTTGTGTTTTCTTGCTGTGTTTGAGTGTGTGTGTGTGTGTTTGTGTGTGTGCGTGTGTGGACCACATATTAATCAGGTTTCCTTCTATCAAGTCATGCCAATTTCTGGAAAGTAAGCACTTAAAATAATCTGATTTTTTAAAAGTACAGATGTATTCTTAGATTACATTGCGGGCTTTAATGAAATAGGCCACAACTTGATCCATAATTATGGGATTATTTACTCCGCCAGGTGGCAGAGGCTTTACAAAGTTTTTTTTCAGTCTTTGCCCCCAGTAACTCTCTCAAGAGGAAATTGGTTTTGAACTGTGACTTAGAGAGTTTAAGTAACTTTTCCAAGGCTACCAGGCTGGGATGCAGTAGAAATATTTTGAAACTCTAGCCCAGGGGTCCCCAAACTTTTACACAGGGGGCCAGTTCACTGTCCCTCAGACCATTGGAGGGCCAGACTATAAAAAAACTATGAACAAATCCTTATGCACACTGCACATATCTTATTTTAAAGTAAGAAAACAAAATGGGAACAAATACAATATTTAAAATAAAGAACAAGTAAATTTAAATCAACAAGCTGACCAGTATTTCAATGGGAACTATGCTCCTGTCACTGACCACCAATGAAAGAGGTGCCCCTTCCGGAAGTGCAGCAGAGGCCGGATAAATGGCCTCAGGGGGCCGCATGTGGCCCGCGGGCCGTAGTTTGGGAACCCCTGCTCTAGCCCTTGTTATTAGCACAAAACAACCACATGGTCATCAGTGTGAGAGCCAGACTGAGAAGAGAAGGAGACAATACATAGGGGTGTTTTAAATAAGGGAGGAAGTCCCCTCGCCGTTGGGAGACTTTAAGGATCACCCCAACACAGCATAGGAAATTAACAAATTTATTGCACTCACTGGTCCCAGAAAAATGAGTCAGGGTGGGCCCTGCCGGGGACCGTGCGAGAGGACTGCTGAGGGGTTGCAGGTTCAAGCGCCTTTATTGGAGATCAGGGTGGAGTCCACAGCCCAAGGTGTGAGCATATTTCACTGGTGCATTTGAATGTCACTAGGCCACAGTCAAGGAACCCTAAGAAAGAACAGGGACCGGCCTCACCACCCTGGTGTACCTGGTCACCTGGACAGGAACACTTATAACCTGTATGTGGAGATGTTAGGTCATCAGGAAAATATAAATCAGAAATTTAAAACACGGAAGAACTTGTCCAGCAGAGAGATTTGCGCATGGATATAGAGGCGTGGGAAAAGAAATGACTTTAGAAATTGGAAAGTGTACCTTAGGTTAGTTATATAGCTCGTGGGGAATCCAGGGAGTTGCAGCAAGAAATGAGACAAAAGGTAGGCAGGGCTCAGAGGAGAAGCAAAGGAATTCCAGAGCTTTTCCCCCAAGTCTATGAAGGTTATTAGATAGCTTTAAACAGCTATGTTGCACCTGGCTGTGTTTGGGGGGCATACCTGTGTCTGCACTGTGTAGGGTGTGGTGGATGGGTAAGGAAGAAGGAAGTCATTATAGATAATCACCCCAGCAGAGCTTGTCAGCGCTGCCTGTGGGGTAGGGGAGGGGAGATGGTGATGAATGCTGAAGTCCAGGTCAAGTCCCTAAGCCACAGCCTGTCCTAATACCCCATACTGTATGGCAAATCATTTTGGTTAGATTATGATGCCACAGTCCATTTATTTTTGCATTTTTAGACATTCCCAGGAGACTTGGCTTAGTACTAGGGAAATCTGACTCCATACAGATCATTCTGTCAAATTTACTTTTCACCGGGGTTTACAAGAAATTGAGTTTAGTAAGCAAGATGCCCTATGTTGCAATTTGAATTTGAACAGAAACAGATTTGTTTTTTTAACGTTCCTTATCTCTGCTATGAAATGTATCAAATATCAAAGAACAAATACTGTTTTGTTGCGGGTGCTCTCCTTGGCAATGTTGTGGTCTCTGTATTTTCGTCACTATAGTTAGTGTTTCATCTTAAACCCAGTGATGATTCATTGTTCAACAGTCAGTCAGTTTTGTTGTTGATAAGTTGAAGCTTATAATAGCAAGAAAAGGAGGGGGAGTCTAATTTGCCAGAAGAGAACAGAATATAAAAATACCATTATCCATTCTGTTGGATTGAAATCTTGGCAGCTGCTCTTCAAAATGTTGCTGACGTGGCTTATATTATATTAAAATTCAAAATTACAACGTTTTCATCAGTTTCTCTGTCTGCAGCTGCCGCATCAGGTCAGTATCTTGGGAGTAAAAGACTGTATTGTAAGAATGTTCCTTTAAATGGACATTTTCACAAGCATGTCTGCTAATTCATACGGGAGGCACTTTAAAGAGTAAACGTATGTTATGAAAGTCTCGATGCTTTAAAGGGTAAGTAGAAGACACAACTCGGGCTTTCTTGGCTCAATTTTCGTTCAATTTTGTGAAAAGGAAAAGAGTTCTCCTGGGATAATTTTTAACATATCTTTTAATTTTTAAATGCATCTATCATTTTGATGAGGAGAAGTTGTTGAACGATAAATTTCAAATGATGCATGCATCCAAAAATCTAAATTATTTAGAAATGGATATAAAAAATTTGTGACACTCAGAAAAAAAATGCTATCAAATGTAATATTTGCATTCTGCCATGCTACAATAACACATGATGTCATTTTACTAGAATGATTAGCCTCCCAATCAATACATAAACTGCTGCTAATGACAAGAAGTACAATTTGGAGGATGTTGGATTCTAATAAATCATCAGTGTTTTGTTTCTGTGCATAATTCAGAGTTCTCTGGAAACTAATCGGGCCTAAGAATGCAACGATTTCATAAAGCTTTTGATACTGTTAAAATATGTATGCTTACACGTGAATCCTGCAGATATTTATAAGCACTTGTGTTGTTATGATGATAAGAACTAAATTAACATATTCATATCGACTTTGGAGGATGCTTAAAATTTGGATTTGTGGCTAAATAAGGCTGGCTGGCTATAGATCGAAAATGGTTCAAGGAATTTGCACCTGAAGAGCACAGCAGATGAGGTTTCGGATTTGAAAATCATAATTCTGACTGTTCGTGACGTCCATTTCGCATGCACGTGAGTAGCACACAGAAACACTGAAGGGCTGCACACCGTCCCCCATGAAAGTGATGCCCACTGTGGGCACAGCCAGCATGCAGAGAGCCGGGTTCTAGCAGCCAACTAAGTGGTGCTTGCACTGCAGTGAGCAAACTGGCTGCCTTATGTCACCCAAATACACAGACATGCATGCACACATGTTGTCAAATAAGTTTGTAAATATAATATATATGTTTGCTTATTTATAGTTTGCATTGGGTGTGGGAGTCAGGCTGTAAGCAGGCAGGGTCCTTATAGCCTAAAGCTTAGTTTTAAGACTAAGCTTTTCTACACACCCTTGACTGTTGCATGAGAGGGGGTGGTGCACTCTCATGAGGAATCCCATTTATGCCTCAAATAAGTGACTTTGTATCAGAGACTTCCCTGTTTGTATATTGGATTAAAGGTTTTGATTTCTACACTATAAAATGGGGCAGACCAGGAGCTTGCTCTCTCTCGGTTCCTGAGATTAGCATTAGAGGGGAGAGCAGAGAAAGGCCACGTGGAGGAGAGGAGAAGCAGCCAAGATGGCAGAGTGCTAAAGGAGAAGCCAGTTTGTACAGAGAGAAGAAGATGGGGAACAGAGGTGAATAAGACTGGTGAGGTACAAACCTTTAATTCTAGGAAACTCAGATAAGTCAGTGACTTTGGGAGCAATGAATGGAAAGGGAAGTGTTTTCCCATTGTGTGTATTTCTTGCCCACAGGATGCAAGCTAGGATTAAAGTAAATGGCCCACCAGTTCTTGGCTCTCTTGTTTCATTACCGTCTGTCCAAATCAAATTCAAACCTGCACGTGCCAGGCAGCTGTGATGGTGGCCGTGGCTACTGGCTTTACAACATGCAAGGTTTCTCTGACATGAAATAAGCCTCTTTAATTTTTTTATAAACCTGCTACTGTCTAATCTCTCATCACGACTTCAGACAGAGCACATTGATATTTCTCCCACGGGTGAACAAAGTTCGTGAGATGAACCAGAACCCCAGGTCCGTAACTCCAGCCGCTCCAAGTTCATTTTTGGCACGGATACAAATAGCTTTGTGGAATCAAGATGTTGCTTGAAACTTTGTTAATGCTAAGATTGTTTTTTTTTTCTCCCTCCCCTGGGTGAGACTGTAGTAATTGCATTTCAATAGAATTGATATCATTAATTTATAATTATTACTTTCTTTAGTTGGAAAACATAAACGTGAAAGTTTTGACCCAAGTGCACTCTGAGGAAGGGAATTAGAAGTCTAGGTAATCAATAACCCGGGACATCCGCGGCTCTCCTCCGTCTGCATTAGCTGGAAGGAGAGCGCATTTAGAGGAATGCTAACAGGTATCGATGTTTCAATTTGATTTATCAATGCTATCTAAATGTATATCTGCGCGGTGCTGAGTTTATTTTTCTACATTAAAGATTATTCGGTGATATCTCCTGGGTTAAGTCAACTTCTAAACAAGATAAAGCACCCTGTGAATTAATTTATTTCAGAGAAACAAGAAAATGTAATTTGTGTCTTCTTTTCATTAAATTATCCTTTAGTATATTGATTTAACAGAAACCAAAAACTTAGTTAGCTAAGGAAACAAAACATAGATACAGCACTCAATCTATCACTTCGCTGTACCTTTCCTGCGGAGAAAAGGACGTAGGTGTATGTGGACATGCAGCGTGTGTGTGTGTGTGTGTGTGTGTGTGTGTGTATTTCTCTGTATATTTGCAGCATTACAGGTACTGTTATATAAGAGAAAAGCACTGTTCAGTTCCCTTCAGAAACAGACATAAGAAGCACAACCAGTTAACACTTCCTACCGGGCTTTTTACATTTTGATTGTACTATATATACATCAACAATAAAATTATTGTGATTATGTCATCAACTCAAATAATATAGATTGAGTAACCATTTGCAAGTCGAAGGTGCACAGACACCCTGAGGGACCAAATGAGTAACCAAATAACAGCAGTTTTCCACGCCTTTAAACCAATGGCTAAGGCCAATACGAGAAAGTTTAAAGACCGAGACAAACTTAACGTATATGGTAAGCAGAAGAACCGTTTCTTTTGTGTGGGTGTGCGAATGAAGACTTTATTAATCTGTTAATTTTATCTATACCAAAAAAGAGGTAAATTACTATTTACCCAGGAAATGTTTGGTCTTGTGAACCTGAATAGATGAACGGTTATTAAATTTGGTCTCTTAAGAGCACTTAAATTCTGATGGTTGCACAGAGACTGAGCCTGTGTAAGCTATCATTACATGTTGAAAAACTAACCTCTGTAATTAACTTGCAATATTATACATCGGGCTCCAATTTTCCATAGTATACACACCAGGCAGCTTTGCTGAATATTAGATTTTAATGAGATTTATGACTTTATTCATAATTTATTCTTTAAGTTGGGAAAGTTGTGGCTAAAGTTCAAAACAGTGTCTTGAAGGATGAAAATATAATCTGTACCCAACTTCTCTTAGAGACATTTAACAGTGAATTTTATATACACAGGGAATCCAGAAACTCCAGTTCTAGCAGGGTTGAAAGATGCAGTTACCTAAAATTAAAAAAAAAAAAAATTCTATACCCAGCTTCTCCTGGAGACCTTTAAGAATAAATTTTGAGGGCCCTGGCTGGTTGGCTCAGTGGTAGAGCATTGGCCTGGCGTGCAGGAGTCCCAGGTTCGATTCCCAGCCAGAGCACACAGGAGAGGTGCCCATCTGCTTCTCCACCCCTCCCCCTCTCCTTCCTCTCTGTCCCTCTCTTCCCCTCCCGCAGCTGAGGCTCCATTGGAACAAAGTTGGCCCGGGCGCTCAGAATAGCTCTATGGCCTTTGCCTCAGGCGCTAGAATGGCTCTGGTTGCAACAGAGTGGCGCCCCAGATGGGCAGAGCATCGCCCCCTGGTGGGCATGCCGGGTGGATCTGGTCAGGTGCATGCGGGAGTCTGTCTGACTGCCTCCCCGTTTCCAGCTTCAGAAAAATACAAAAAAAAAATAAAATAAAAAAAAAAAAAGAAAGAAAAAAAAGAAAATTTGAAACTCAGAAAGGGTTTATCTGATTCTTAAAGTAACTCATGGAAACCATTCTGACTTGAACATGAATTCCCTGTTGATATTAAGAAGGTGCTCCATACTTGTCCCTGGTTTGAGGATGATTGTTTATGACTTTGCCCTCTCATCTGTTACCAGGCCACTTTAATTCATGACACAATATTGTCCAGCACGTCTGAAACTTCAATGTGCTTAGAAATCGCTTGGGGATATTGTCAAAATCCAGATTCCAATTCACTAGGAACCAGCGGGATCCGTAATTCTAAGTGTCTCATCAGTGATGCTGGGGTTGCTGGCTTGAGGACCATGCTTGGATTAGCAAGGGTCAACGCTATTAAAATTCACTCATGTTTTTCTTTTTCTTTTTCATGTGAATAAAATGAGGCTCAAAATTAGGAAATATTTTTAATGATGCTTAACCAGGGCCGATCATTAGAATTGCCTAAAGAGTTATTAAACCTTAAGGTACATGGGCCCCACCCCAGACCCATTAAATCAGAAACTCGGGGGACATCAGTGCTTTTAAAAGATTTCTTATGCAGTGAAAGATAAGGATCACTGCTAAGGTGTCTTACAGCCAATCAGTGGGAGGGCCGAGTCTAGTGGTAGGCTGGCTGACTGGCACACTGACCGAATCAATGAGCAATTCCTGCTTGTGCTCACCACTTGTTGAGCTCTACCCAGATGTTATAGAGCCCCTTCATTGTACAAAGCCCTCTTGTTACGTAACTCTCATAGGAAATGCCATTAACCCAGAAGGGTCTTCTGTGCTCCTGTCTTACGAGGCTACCATATCATTCTGCCTTGTTTTTTCTTCGAATTTATCACCACTAACTGACACTATATCGTTTGTTGTTTTCTTTCCTGTTAGAATGCAGCTGCCATAAAAAGAGAGACGTTATTTGTCCTATTCACCTCCATGTCTTGCTCTTAGTAATCCCCGAGCAAATGTTTGTTAAATGCACTCAATTTAGAGGAAGCCACACAGCTCAGCAGCTGCCTGTGTGAGCTTGGCATCCAGGTAGACTGGCGGTGTTTCATTGGATGCGTTACTCACCTCTCACCAAATCTCAACGTTCTCAGCTATAAAAGAGAGAGTAGTGTCTGCTTCATAGATTTTTAAATGTTAAATAACATGATTCATGCACAGTGTTTAACTCAGTGCCTTATATACAGAAAACATTCCATATATAGCTCTGTTATAACATTACTTAGAGACCAAGTTGCTGGGAGTTAGATATTATTCCTTGCATTTAGCAAGTAGGGAAATGGACTCATCATTAGAAAGAGATCATTTGCCCAGGATCACAAATATAATTATTGAGAAGACTGGACCAGAAGCTAAATGCAAAACTTTGTGCCAGACCCTTAGCGACCTGTTGCAGGTTATAACCCCACGTCAGGTGAGACAATTATCTTTGACTCCTAATCCAGTACTCTTGATACTATACCACCAAGCCAGTTGATTGACAGTACAAAGTACAGCTCTTCTGCATGCATGCCAATTGGTAGATTCATCCACAAAGGTCCAATTCTAGGTTTTACTGGCAAAACCAAGGGTTCGCTGTGTCAGCAGAATTGTTGGCTATAATACATGCAGTCTGCCATGCATGAAACCGCCACTAGTCCTCAGTAAACCTCCATGATATAAGTACATCATTCCCCATTTCAAGATGAGATATTAGCTATCAGAGCAGTTGAGGTAAAGCAGGCAGGCAATTCGAACTTGCAAGACTCAAGGAAGGATTGGAACTCATTGCTCAGTGTAACAAAATAAAATACAATGCTTACACTTCAGAGGGCAACAGTCTACTCTTTCTGAGAGGGCAAACCTACCGGAATCACTTATCCCCCCTCCATTTTTTTTTAACTTTGGGGTAACTTTCTATAGCAGGGGTCAGGAACCTTTTTGACTGAGAAAGCCATGAATGCCACATATTTTAAAATGTAATTCAGTGAGAGCCATACAATGACCCGTGTACATTACACATTATCCAATAAAAATTTGGTGTTGTCCTGGAGGACAGCTGTGATTGGCTCCAGCCACCCACAACCATGAACATGAGATGTAGGAAATGAATGGATTGTAATACATGAGAATGTTTTATATTTTTTTTTCTTTTTTCTTTTTTTGTATTTTTCCAAAGTTGGAAACGGGGAGGCAGTCAGACAGACTCCCACATGCGCCCGACCGGGATCCACCCGGCATGCCCACCAGGGGGCGATGCTCTGCCCATCTGGGCCATTGCTCTGCTGCAACCAGAGCCATTCTAGCGCCTGAGGCAGAGGCCACAGAGCCATACCCAGCGCCCGGGCCAACTTTACTCCAATGGAGCCTCCGATGCGGGAGGGGAAGAGAGAGACAGAGAGGAAGGAGGGGGGGGAGGGTGGAGAAGCAGATGGGCACTTCTCCTGTGTGCCCTGGCCAGGAATCGAACCTGGGACTCCTGCACGCCAGGCTGACGCTCTACCACTGAGCCAACCGGCCAGGGCCATGTTTTATATTTTTAACGTTATTATTATTCTTATTAAAGATCTGTCTGCAAGCCAGATGCAGCCATCAAAAGAGCCACATCTGGCTCGCGAGCCATAGGTTCCCAACCCCTGTTCTATAGAGTTGTTTACTGCACCATCAAATCCTTATAAAATGTGGTTGTCTCCTAAACAGAAAGCAAGGATGGTCCAGGAGAGGCATTGAGATTCGTTCATCAGTAAATGTGTATGTATATGTTGTGTTGTGTACACATAAGTTGAGTTTGTACTAATCGTTAGCCCCAGGAGGCAGCTAATGCAGGAGATGCAGTCCTTTGGCTCAGGACACCCAGATCAATGAGTGCTACATTACTGAAACATAGCTGATTTAAAGATGGAAAGATACCTGTGGGTAGCAGAGGCACAAACAAGGGGAAGTGAGGATGTCTGACGCTGTGAAGCCGTTTGGAAAGGTCTAATGGAGGAAGTGACATTTTCTCTACCTTTTATATCTGGAGCTGGCAGAACGCAGACTCCTGGCATCTCCGTTGGAAAATACATGTGCTAAATCGTGGACTATGAAGACTAGAGTGTTCAGGAGAGGGCAAGCAACAGTGTGCAGCTTGAGCAGAGGGTATGTGGGGAGGTGTGCATAAAAATGAAAGAAGGCTTAGAATTTCATCAATAGCATCTTCTTTTAAGTTAAAAGTCCGCAGTGCAAACTTGTGAGTTGCTTTCTCCCCTTTCCGCCTTCCTTGATCAGCAGGGAGGCTCCACAGGAAATGTGCCTTCAGTTCTGCGCGCATAGCTGCACGTTACTCCAGTGTCCGGAGCTGCTAAAATGGCAACATTTTAGAATGTCTTAAAAGATTGTTTTAAAATTTATTTTTCATCTGTAAGGGATTGACATTTTCCCTTTCTCTTTGCTTTCTGCTTGCTACTCTGTATTTACACAGCTCGCTTACAGGTTTGAAAAATCAAGTTTACATATGCCCAAGCAAGAATACAAAGATTTGGGAAGTCTCTGAAAGAGGACTGAAAAAAGAAATAGAAAAATTCCACTTCCCCAGAAGTTGAGAGAGTCTGCAGTTGGTAGAGGGCTGAGAGCTCCATTGGCCAGAAGAGGCCACATCCCCCAGAACCCCTGTCCCAGGCACTGCCCTCGGGACATCCCATTCTGAAATAAGCCTACTGCGCAATCAAACATCCACTGTCATGTATGCCTGGTTCTTCAGAGAGTCCTACTACTGTACTATAGAAAGGCTCGGTCCCTGAGGTGAGCCTCAATTTTTTTCTCTCTCCAACCTAATGTAATTTACTGTGCTATTAGAAAAATTAAGTTTTTAACTATGGCTTTACCACCTTTTTTTTTACTGGGTGCCTGATTAAACACTCTGGAATATTTTTTATGATCTATCAAAAATGAGGATGATATTGTCTTTCTTGCAAGATTTCTCTGAATACTAGCTGATAGGTAGATAGATAACCAGTAAGATGACAGAGTGTATAATACAGAGCAAGTCAAAGAATAAGGTACTTAATGAAAGGTAATTATGATGAGGACTCAGTGATGATCATGAGAGGATGGAGGCGGTGGGAAAGGTAAAGAAGGAAGAGAAGGTGGGAGAAAGGATGAGTACTAATGTAGAACTAGAAGACAGACTTATACTTTGAGAAGTCATTGTGTGAACTGGACTTTCCCTTGGTCACGGAGTACCAGTAGTCCCTGGGGCGGGGCAAGAGTAGGCTTACACTTGTGAGCACATGAAATACTAAGTTTATTCTCATATTATTATTAATTATTGTATTATTTTCCATATGAAAAACTACCTTTGCCCCACCCTGTATGTATATATATATGATAATGTGTTCATTATTTGCTATCTGTTCCACAAAACTTTTTGCCCATATTAAGTGTTCAATTTGAGGTGAAACAATATTGAGAAGCTTTCTGAAGTTCACAGGGTTGAGAAGTAAAGTGGAATAATGGGTCTACAAAGGGAAATTCAAGACAACAGTCATTGCACCGCTGCCCAGCCTTTGTGAGTGTCCTCGACAGCCAATGGCCAAACCGATGGTACTGTGCCCTAGGCTTCCATATGCTATTCTTTCAAATAATATTGCGAAGTTGACTCTGCCCTCTCAAAAATAAAATGAACTTTTTAAAAAATAAATAAAAGAGGCATGAATCTAAAAGACACGCACATGGATACACCTAGATTTACAATCGCCACAATGGTTTGAGGTGCTGCTTCTGTGAATGACTGAGAACCAGCCCAGCGGACCAGCGTCCTCTGTGGATATATCAGTCTTGGGAGTGAAGAATAAGGATGACGGGGACAACTGTCTTCAAACGCCCATCACACTCTTCTAATGAAGCACTTGTCTGATGTAATTTTATACATGAACTCTTGATCATTAGAGTAATGCATTTTCATTTTAGAAATTTTGGAAAGCAGATAATACATAAATTGTAAAAGTAGTTCTACTGCCACTGATCACAGTCAGGGGTCCCCAAACTTTTTACACAGGGGGCCAGTTCACTGTCCCTCAGACCGTTGGAGGGCCGGACTATAAAAAGAACTATGAACAAATCCCTATGCACACTGCACATATTTTACAATATTTTAAAGTAAAAAAACAAAACAGGAACAAATACAATATTTAAAATAAAAAACAAGTAAATTTAAAACAACAAACTGACCAGTATTTCAATGGGAACTTTGGGCCTGCTTTTGGCTAATGAGATGGTCAATGTGCTCCTCTCACTGACCACCAATGAAAGAGGTGCCCTTTCCGGAAGTGCGGCGGGGGCCGGATAAATGGCCTCAGGGGGCCGCATGTGGCCCGCGGGCCGTAGTTTGGGTACCCCTGCTGTAAGTAAATCTTGTTAACATTTAGGATGCTTTTTTTTTTTCATTTTTCACAAACAAAGTATAATTCATATAGACAAGCTGTAGTAATTGCAAAACCATAAAAGCTCCTGAGGGCTCCGTTTCCTTTCACGGCCACGGCTAATGGGGCGGGCACGGTGGGAGAACAGGGAATCGTTCATCTAACATAGCACACCATCCAGCCCTGTTTACTGTTCCCTCTCTGATCACTCCCCTGTTTACTGTTCCCTCTCTGATCACTCCAACAGCTACGGAAGCTTCCCCACCCCCAAAACTCCGTTTCAGTGTATTATATAATTGTTTGTCTGCTAAAGGGACTATCTTTGATCAGCAATCCAAAACCATGATGCACGGTGCTCGGATTGATAGACCAATCTGGGGAGGCCCTAAAGTACCTTAACAGGCAGGATGCGAATCATACCCCAGTGGAGTAGAGCAGCATTTAGAGGTGACTAGTTCTGAAGCTGTTCAGTGACACAGTCCACCCACAGGCCAATTGTAAAGGGAATAATCTTAAACCAATAGGAGCCCACATGAAATAGCTGCTCAGTATTGGAAAAATAAAAAAAATTCAATCCACTTAGCAGAGAGATGGCAAGGCCATATAATTTTATTCCTTTCTGTTTTGATCACTGTGTGTGTGCGCATGTGCAAATGCATACCCGCGCACACACACACACACACACACACACTACCCTATTCTCTTCAGCCTTGGGACCTCTGAATCTCAATGTTAAAACCACAGATAGCACTTCCCATTGGCCACACCCACTTTTTCATACTAACAACCAGACATGAACATTCCTATAACAAAATTTTAAGAATATATGTAGTAAGAAATTATAAATAGCCTGACCAGGCAGTGGCGCAGTGGATAGAGCGTTGGACTGGGATGCAGAGGACCCGGGTTCGAGACCCCAAGGTCACCAGCTTGAGTGCGGGCTCATCTGGTTTGAGCAAAAGCCCACCAGCTTGAACCCAAGGTCGCTGGCTCCAGCAAGAGTTTACTCGGTCTGCTGAGGGCCCACAGTCAAGGCACATATGAGAAAGCAATCAATGAACAGCTAAGGTGTTGCAACACGCAATGAAAAACTAATGATTGATGCTTCTCATCTCTTTCCATTCCTGTCTGTCTGTCCCTGTCTATCTATCCCTCTCTCTGACTCACTCTCTGTCTCTGTAAAAAATAAATAAAATTAAAAAAAAAGAAATTATAAATATATCTGGCTGGAATGCCAACCCTATTCAAATTCTTGATAAGTTTTATATTATATTAGCAGATTTATAAGAATAACTCAAAGACATATGCCAACAAATAGAAATATATACTGTTAGCAAAACCGTTTAATTCACTGTGATTTCTCACATCTGATAACTGGGCTGGACTATGCAATAGTCACAAAAATGGAATAATTAAAAATCTTTCTGCACATTAGTCTCAACAAGGCCATTTGTAGATACTTACACTGAAAATTCCCAATTCTCACAATTCATAGGAGTGCTTACCACCCAAGCAGAACTCACATTGTGATGGGCAATTTTACAAGAAGCGAACTAACTAAAGAAAGGGAGAATTTCCATGGTGAACTGGAGCATTCACTTCCAGCATTGGTTTACTTAGGTCTGGGGACCACTGAATCCCTCTTTCTTAGAGGAGACAAGGAACTTTGAGATTCCTCTGGAGTTTACAGTGCAATCAAGAGGCAGGATGTGAGAGCTGTGTTAAGTTTTTTGTTTGTTTTCAAGGAGATGAAAGTCAGGGTATCTAGGCACTACCAAGAAAGAATGTTAGTGAGAAGTGTTACAAATTGGTAAAACGAATAGGAAATAAAGATACAAAATTGAACTGACGGGGTGGGAAATGGGAGAGAGAACAAGATAAGGAATGGTGTAAGCAATAAAAATAAAATGTTAAAAACAGGTCAGCATATTTTCCTTATTTCTATTATTTGCCTATAACAAAGTCCTATAATTTAATTAGGATAAGATTGCTCAAAGCAAGAGGTTGCAGATTATAATTTAAATATTCAGCTTTTAACTTTCAAATTGATATGAAAATTAAAAATATTACTTAAACATAAAGTATTGTTACCCAAAATGTAGGGCTCTGCCATTTCTAACAAAAGCATTCAGAGATTTACAATGGAGGACAGAACTTAAGGAATATTCTTCAGCAAAAGAAAGCCAGAGCCTTTGCTTACACATTGAGGGGTAATGAAGTCTTGGGGAATGTAGAAGAAAAGCATTCTTCTGGGCATGAAAAAATATGGCTGTTAGGTTGGCTGTGTAACGTGGGCTTTAGGTTGCTTATCTGCAAATAAAAAATGGAGTACAGAAAAGCTTGTCTAGCTTTATTCAAGGTGCCTGGGAATTCCTCTCACCACTCCCTCCTCCTGCTACTTTGTAATGGATTTTTTTTTTATTTTCATGGTAAGAGATGCCCAAGAGTACCTGGGAAGCTGTCAGAGCAACTCAGACATCAGGTACTAATCACACTGTGTCCTGTGTCTTATCCAAATCTGAATATCTGTCTTCTTCCTCACCTGAAAAAGACAGAGGGTCAAATGCAGCCTGGTGTCTCGCGAGGGCAATCAGTTTAGGAGAAAGCTTAAGGGATAAATAGCACAAGTCTTTACCTGCTGTATTGCCGCTTCCTCCCAAAACGCCTGAGCAAAGTATGAAATTAATGTAGAAATGCCATTAGTATAATGAATGCAACCCAGACCATTAATACTAAACACTAGCCCCAAGTAGGCATCAAAAAACTTGGTTCTATAAAATTAAGAACTGGTATTATGTAACCTGCACGGGTATCTTGACCTTTATATACTTCACAGTGATTCTTCTTATTGATTCTGCCTTTTGTTTTCATAAGTTTGTGATGCCTGATGTTTGACCACCCTATTCATTTCCTACAACTCCAATAATCCACACTTCCTCATATCTACCCTCTCACACCCATTCCGATGAAGAGAAATTGAACTTTGATAACTACATAGGAGTTCATTCTTGAGGTCAAGGAAGACTGTAGTCTGTACAAAATGGCAGAATGTGAATCATTTAGTTATTTTAAGGGGAAAAGGTGTATTAAGAATAGTGTGATTATATAAGTTAAAAGATCAAGGAGCCCCTGAGAATGTTCTGAAAGCATGCTCGATGACTCGGTTCAATCAGAAAGCTGAATATCCTTTACAATATGGCTAAACTTTCTTTTAAAAATTATTCGGGTTCTTTTTTTTCAATTAAAGTCGACATACAATATTATATTAGTTTCAGATGTACGAGCCAATGATCAGACATTATATAACTTACTAAGTGATCATCCCAATAACTCTCATACCATCTGACACCATACATAGCTATTAGAATATTAACTATTTTCCCTATGCTCTTCTTTACATCCGTCCCCAGACTATTCTGTAACAATCAATTTGTACTTTTCAAGGACTTCACCCTTGTCGCGAATCCCCCAACCCCTCTTCCTATCTTGCAACAATGTTCCCAGTATCTGTGAGTCTGTTTCTGTTGTTATTTGCTTATATTTTTTAGATTCAATTGTTAATAGATATGTATTTTTTGCCATTTTATTGTTTATATATTTTTTCTTCTTTTTAAAGATGTCTCTTGAGCATTTTTTATAATGTCGGTTTGGTGGTGATGAACTCCTTTAGCCATTTCTTGTCTGGGTAACTATTTAACTGTCCTTTAATTCTAAATGATAACTTTGCTGGTTAGAGTAATATTGGTTGTAGGTCCTTGCTTTTCATCACTTTAACTATTTCTTGCCACTCCCTTCTGGACTGTAAAGTTTCTATTGAGAAGTCAACGGGCAGTCTTATGGGAGCTCCCTTGTTTGATAACTAACTGCTTTTCTCTTGATGCTTTTAAGATTCTCTCTTTGCCTTTAACTTTTTGCATTATAATTATGCTGTGTCTTGATGTTGGTCTCTTTGTGTTCATCTTGTTTGGGACTCTCTGTCCCAGATAAGAAAAGTTTTCTGTCATTATTTTTCTCAAATAGGTTTTTCTATTTCATGCTCTCTCTCTTCTCCATCCAGTCTTCCCATGATGCAAATGTTAGTTCACTAGAAGTTGTCTCAGAGGCTCCCTACACTATCTCCACTTTCTAAAATTCTTTCTTCTTTTTGCTGTTCCAATTGGGTGGTTTTTTTGGTTTTTAATATTCCAAATCACTGATTTGATTCTTGACTTGATCTACTTTATTGTTGATTCCCTGTAAATTATTCTTCAGTTGAATTATTATAACCTTTATATCCGACCGGTTCTTTTTTATGGTTTCTAAGTCCTTTATTATGCTTATTATTTCTTTGTTAAAGTCCTCACTATGTTCCTTGAGCGTCCCATAACCAGTGCTTTGAACTCTGTATCTAGTAGGTTTCTTGCTTCCATTCATTTGGTTCTTTTTCTGAAGATTTACCTGTTCTTTTATGTGGGACTTACTTGTCTCTGATTTTTAGCTGCTTCCCTGTGTTTGTGTCTGTTATTAGGTAGAGCTGCTACATCTCCCAGACTTGGTTGAGTGGCCTTGTGTAGTATGTGTCCTGTGGGGCCCAGTGGCCCTGACTTTCCCATCATCCAACTTGGCCACTACAGGTGCACCGCTGTGTGGATTGTGAGCACTGTCCTGTTGTAGTTGAGCCTTTATTTCTGTTGCATCACTGGGAGGGACGGACAGTTTTGAGGAATGACTACAGTTAAAAATCAGCCATGTGAAGAGGCACGTTCAGGACAATCAGCTGAGTTCAGGATAATCAGCTGAGTTCAGGACAATTCCATATAGAAATCTCCCCATGGAGTCAAGGGCAACATTACCTTCTGGTAACCATATGTAGCAATGTGTGTGGAATATTTCCCATCAGGGACATCCTAGCCTTAGGGTCCAGCCTTTACTGGGGTTTGGTCCCACAAACCTAATTGGCTGCCCACATAGATAACCTCAATATCCAGGCTTCTGAAGTTTGAACTGATATGGCATGACATAGAGCTCCCTAAATCACCGTGTTGGTGTAGCCCAAACCCTGACCGAAACCACATGTTATTATCTGGCATGATCCAAGACCCCAAAGTAATCAAAGACCCTCACAGGGGCATTTTGGAGATTACCTCCAAGAACCTGAGGAAATATTATAGGTCAGACCCCCTTGGGGGGATTGGTTAAGATCTTTATACTACACGTAAGTATATTATAACTATTCAGACTTGAGTATTTAGCAGATCTTTTCTCAAAAAATGAAATAAGCAATTCTGTCACTCCCACAGAAATAAGTGAGAGTAAGTGTTATCAAAAAAATAAAAAAAATTCAAGTTTGAAGCAAACATTATACTTCAGAAAATGCATATGCACTACCCTGAGGTTTACAGCTTTCTAATATTTGGAAAGATCAGTGATGATATAAACAAAAGCTCATTAATGTGGCTTTTAAACTTATAACTAACATTTAAGAAACTACCACTTATTAAGTTTTGGTGTAGTATCACAAAAGAATATGCACAATTATCTAATAAAGCTATTAAAATACTCCTCCCTTTTTCAATCCATATGAACACGAGACTGCCTTCTCCCCGTGTGATATAACCAAACTTAGGTGCTGTGCTTCGCCAAATTAAATGCAAAAACAGAAACAAGCATTCAACTCTTTACTTTAATCCAGATATTAAAAAGATTCATCAAATGTAAAAGTATGCTGCTCGTATTAGTAATTAATTTGTTTTGGGAAATGATTATTTTCTCCATAAAAAATCTCACTTCCATTAACATTAAATGTATTATTTCTAAATGAATTAATAAACACATTTTTAAATTTCTCAGTTTTAATTTCTAATATGATGAATCTTGATGAATAGAACCCACGTAAAAACCAGTTTATTTCAATAATTTTAAGAGTGCAAAGAGGTTCTAAGGCCAAATGTTTGAGAATAGCTATTTTTTGAGCAATATTTTTCAAACTGAGCTTTATGCTCCCTTAGTCACTGCAACGCCGCAGTGGGAAAACTACTATTTGTGCGTCAGGTCTGAGCAACTGCCTGCTTTCATAAATAAAGTTTTATTGGAACACAAACATGCACAATCATTCACATGTTACTTATGGCGGCCATCATGCTGCAACTGCAGAGGGGCTGGCTGCAACAGAATTGATGACTCATATGACTGGCAAAGTCTGTAATATTTACTATCTGTCTCTGTAGAGAAAGAAGTTTGCCAACCCTTGATTATGTGAGCCATGAAACTAAATTTGTGACATTAGACCAGTGGCCATAAAATGAAGAAAGCAATTAAAGGAAGTGAAATGAGTAGAAGTAATGAGACAAAAAAAAAAAAAAAGTAATGATGGTAATTATTGTTTTTATATAAAGTATTTGTTCTAGTTGAGTGTCTGTGTGTCTTGCATTCGGATTAATATATTTTTTTACTGTGGATCCGAGTCAAGAAATTGAAATTTGTTAATTCAATTTGAAAGCTAAGTACCATTAGGATTCTCAGATGATGCATGGTTAACACTAAGTTCCCCAAGATTCCCAAGGCAGTATGAGACATATAAATCCAAAATAAATAAATTGACACAATTATATCAGCTCTACTAAAGATATTCATAGATATTTATGGAGAAAAAAACTTCAACAGTTTTTATAGAATGTAAATTTCTCCTAACTTTACAGATTTGGTTATGCTTCCTAGCTCATTATTTTAAGAACTTTACAGTTAATGTCATTTTCTCTACACATGCCATTGCAGAAACGAAGTTTGTTTCTTAGCCTGAAATTGGTCTTTTGTGTGATGTGTTATATTCTTATTGTTAATATGCAAATGCCTTCATGAAGTGAATACCTTTAAAATGATTTACTGGAATTTAATAAACATACTTTTTATACAAAACCCCTAAGTACTTACTTCCATGAATTTTTACAAAACTGAACATATTTATGTAACCAGATAGAGTGTGGGTCTTTTATGTTACACATTGGAACCCATTAGAAACCGAATGATTTATCCAGACTGTTCATTTCTTAAGCATGTTGTTAGGCATTTTGAGATAGAGAAACAGGCAGAGAGCTGTTCTCTGTCATCAAGGAGTTTAAAATTTGTTAAGGAAAAACCTGGATAACAGTTAAATTACTCTGCACCTGCGCACGCGCGCGCGCGCGCGCACACACACACACACACACACTCACACGAGTGCGCCGTGCACCGTAGAACTCTGAAATCTCATGTCTAGTACAAAGAGAACAGACTTTGGATTCGGAGAGCTCTGAATTGGAACACATCCCTGAGGAAGTACCTGTGAGGCTTTGTGAAGTGCACAGCATGGAGCCTGGTATACCTTGCGCTATGGACCCAACATTCGTATCCCGCCTAAATGGGTTTTAGGCTGGATTAGGTCATGATGATGCAAACCCCAAGAGTGGAATTAGTGCCCATATTGAAGACACCCCAGAGAGCTCCCTCACCCTCTCGGTTACATGAAGGCACAGAGAGACCATGGTCATCTGTGAACCAGGAAGCAGACCCTCACCCGACACCAAGTCTGCTGGGACCTTGACCTTGGACTTCCCAGCCTCCAGGCCTATGAAAATTGAATTTCTGTTCTTTACTAGCCACCCAGTGTATGGTGTTCTGGTATAGCAGCGTGAATGGACTGAGATCCCTTGGGTGTTAGATAAGAGTTCATTTTCAATTTCTTTGAGCTGAGTAACATAAAGGGAAGCCAGGCTGTATGTGTTCGAGGAAAGTGGGCACACAGGCACATGGACACACGGACACACGGACGGTGTGTTCACCAGACTTTTCCCATGTGTTTTCCAAACCTGTGCCTATACAACATGTATGTATCTGTGTGTGGCGGTGGGGACTACTGTGTTTATTTCTACTCAGCCTGGCTGCAGGCTCCTGAAAGGGATGATAGATAAAATTTTCTATCATGGTGATGATTTGTTTTTAAGATCAATTTGGTACACATGGTCTTCTCACAAATGGTAATCTTGTATTTAAGAATGACATTTTTTTTTCTTTAAAAAGATTACCTTTGATTTCTGTAACAAAAAATAGTAATTGCCTTAAAACAGCAGCATCAAAGGTCAGGGCTCTGCAGCAGGGTTTATATTGTTCTTTTCTTAAAGGAAGTGCTTACTAAACAATGCCGGCAGACCCAGTGATGACCCAGTAACCGGACCAGTACAAACAACATCATCGAGCAGGGGCTTGGAGCAGCGAGATCAGTGGAACAGAGATAGGAAATTAAAGAATGGAACTGCCTTTGGACCCAGCAATCCCACTTCTGGGAATAATAGATCCTAAGAATCCAGAAACACTCATTCTTAAGAATGTACACAACTCCTATGTTCATTGCAGCATTGTTTTCTTTTCTTTTTCTTTTTTTACAGAGACAGAGAGTCAGAGAGAGGGATAGATAGGACACACAGACAGGAATGGAGAGAGATGAGAAGCATCAATCATCAGTTTTTCATTGTGACACCTTAGTTGTTCATTGATTGCTTTCTCATATGTGCCTTGACTGTGGGCCTTCAGCAGACCAAGTAACCCCTTGCTCAAGCCAGTGACCTTGGGTACTGGTGAGCTTTTGCTCAAAGCAGATGAGCCCGTGCTCAAACTGGTGACCTTGGGGTCTCGAACCTGGGTCCTCTGCATCCCAGTACGATGCTCTATTCACTGCGCCACCGCCTGGTCAGGCTGCAGCATTGTTTTCAATAGCCAAGAGCCGAAACAACCCAAGTGCCCATCAGCAGATCAGTGGATAAAAAACTGTAGTAGATTTACACAACGGAATCCTACACAACCATAAAAAAGAAGCAAATCTTACCCTTTGGGACAGCTCCGATGGACCTGGAGGTCATTATGCTAAGTGAAATAAGCCCGTCAGAGAAAGACAAGTACCCTATGATATTATTCATATGTAGAACCTAATGAACAAAATGAACTAACAAGCAAAATAGAAACAGACTCACAGATAGAGAGCTGACTCACAGCTGTGGGGGGGAGGGGTGATTGCAGGGAGGTAGGGGAGGCGGAGGAGGGTATGGGGTGTAAATATTAATGTGGTGTACAGTAATGTGTTGTAGAATTGGGCACACGAAACCTGTATAGTTAAATTAACCAGTGTTAAGTTAACCAGGGAGTGGGGGTAGGAAATAACACATTTGTAAAACAAAACAAAATAAAACAGTGTAACCCCAATAAAACTCAATTTTAAAAAAAGCACCAGGAGAACCACCAATCCCTGCCCTCTGTGAGAAGGGGAGGCGGTTCAGTGAGGCTTGACTAAGAGTTGCATTTCATTGGTGGGTCAGATTGAGGCTATCCAACCCTGATGTTTGCAAAAATACTTCAGAAATGCCTTCTTAGCTCATAAAGAGCAATTAGATGCATCTTCATTTTGTCATCACAAGCACAGACACTGCAACAGGCAAACAAAATGAATGAGCATGCCTGAAACGAAAAGCCACCGTCCCTGCAGCCTCTGGTCCAGATCACACGCCAGAGGGGATAGAGCCAATCACCAATCCGCAAGGACCTGTCACTGCTTGCTTTGGAAATGTGGCACCTGCTGGCTTAACATGTCCCCCTCTTTATATGACTTATTTTCCATGCTATTATGTCACTTAGAGAGGGCCATTTGGCTTCTCTTTGATGTGCATCAGGAAGGAATATTAATTGCAGTGGGCTCCACGGGGCAAGGACCCAGGCAGGCAGAATGTTACTGGAGCTGTATCAAAGCTCATGCTATGTATGAAAGCAAAGCTCCTGCGGGGTCTGCCAACCCATACGGTGTCACGTCTTATTTCAGAGGACAACACAGTCCTGGTGGGAACTGACTAACTTACGATCGGTGTCGGATCCTCCGATGCAACTTTATAGAAGTCAAGTCTCTGCTCTCAGGAGAGTCTGTACCGGGTAGTAACTAACCTAACCAGCCCGGTCATGTCCATTCCCTTGAGGCGTTTGAATCTAACACATACAGGGAGATATTCTTGTGTCCACGGGAGCCGAGAGACAGATGGAGTGAAGGAAGTAAGCAAGAGCCGTAAGAAAATAGGACCACCAATGAGCCAAAATCATGACATAGTTGTGACAGGAAAGACTCAGATAACAGTATAGTTCTAGCAAAGAACATAGTTCTTTGACAGTCTAGAGACATAGTCTAGAGACAGCTCATAGTTCTAGCAAACGTACACTAGCCAGGAACTCTCCAAACCACATAGTAACTCTGTTCACCTTTATTGCATGCCGAGAACACATGCATTGTTCTCTTCTGATCCTAATTTGAGATGCGGTAAAATGCAAAGTTGAGGCAGATCAAACGTTCTCCTGAAATTTAAAGGGCGGCCAGTGGGTGAGCTGGGCTAGCCATTCCACGGTGTTACCTCTCACCTGGGCAATGCAAACTTGCCGTGGCATCTTATATAATGTACTTTAAATGACTTCAAGGACAAACATATTCCATGCTTCCTCTTTTGGCTCCTATATCCTTAAAATATGCCTCAAACGCTATCCTGTGTCTTTGCAATACATTCAAGAGCTTCTGGGCCAGGTTCAGCTGCTTATGAGAGGTTTCACCCTGGACATCATTGCAATGATCTGACTCCTGGTTTCTCTTCTGCAGCCCAGGGATAATAATCACAACAACAGCAAGGGGCCTGGGGAGCGCACTATATAGGCGGTGCCCAGCAAACCCTTCTGGACACAGCTCCTTCACCGCTGAACTGGAGACTTGGCACGGGGGCTTCATGACGTTTGTCGATTCAACTCAAGAGAACTCAAAATGCTTAAGAATAATAATAAATGCTCACTAGGAATCTAGAGCTCTTTCTTTGAGCACCTACTCTTTTTTTTTTTTTTTTTTCTTTTTTTTACTGTTTATATTATATTTCAGCTGGTCGCACTGGGAATTACTTCCCATGCTGCAGAATAAATCTTTTACTCAAAGGAAAAGTGGAAAGTGGCAATATGTCCATTACTTTCCTGCTTTGAGTTTCTCGCTTTCTCTTTTTGGTGAGCTGTTTTTGGAGAGGAGGAGGTTGGTTGTGCATTAGCTACACAGCATCAATATCATGTTTTTCCTGAAGGGACACATCTTACAAATCACTCCTTGGTTTTGAACAAATATTGTGGTGAGCAGTGCTTCTGGGAAGAATCTGGCCTCAAGAGGCTACTTATTGTCATCTAGCTCCCAGAGTAACTGAAATAACGTTGTTTTGCTCAAGTCATCTCACCTTTAACATCATTTTTTGAAAGTATGGATGTAAACACGGCAGAGAAAGGACACCTTCTCCCTGTTCGTTGCTGTTTTACTTTTACAAACCTCTGCACACATGTGTGATCACCACAGAGCCCACATTCTGAATCATTTTTAAGATTTTCTTCATCTCTCCTAAGTTGATATAATATGATCTCACATAAAAATACATATATACACATACAAACACATGCTTATATGTGTGCATACGTGCATGCACGCAATTTTAAATTGTTAGCACAATTAGTAAATCTCAGTGAGGATGGGAAGGATTCGACTTTCACGAGAAAATAACAATCATTTTCTGTTTGGTTTTGGGCATCTGTAACTGAAAAAACAATAACGGTAGGTATGTTGTCTTATTTAATATCCAGAAACACTGTGAGTAAAAGGTTTTTAACTCAATTTTCCAAAAAAAAAAAAAAAAAAGATTAAGGAGATAGTTCATCGTTCATAAAGAGAATAAAGATCATGTTTAGAATCTGAATTCAGGTCTGTCTGATTCAGTTACCTGGACTCTTTCATTATTATGATTATTGATTGGCTAATTCATTTATTCTAGCCTCACACTGCGTTTGTTAAACATATAAAGAAGTTTTTTTTTGTGATCGTAATCATTATTTATTGAGTTTATTTGGGGTGACACTGGTTAATAAAGCTGCACTGGTTTCAGACGCACAGTTCTACAACACATCTGCGTACGCTGCACTGTGTTCACCCCCCCAACTTGTTCCCATCCATCACCATTGAACCCCCACCCCGTACACTCCTGCACCCTCCAGCGCCCCCCACAATAACCACACTGTTGTCCGCACCTGTGAGTTTTTTCTTTTTTGTCCTCTTGTTTTTAATCAGTTCCTGCACCCTCCTTATTCAGCCTCCCCAAAGCTGTCAGCCCGCTCTCTCTCTATGAGCCTGTCTCTATTTTGCTTGTTAGTGGCATTTTGTTCATTAGATCCCATTAGAGAAATCATATAGTACTTGTCTTTCTCTGACCGGCTTATTTCTCTTACCATGATGCTCTGCAGGCCCATGTGTGCTGTCTCAAAGGGTAAGGTTTCCTTCTTGGTTGTGGTCAAGTAGTATTCCACTGTGACAATGTACCACAGCCTTTTTATCCACTCAGTTACTGATGGGCATTTGGGCTGTTTCCATATCTTAGCTATTGTAAATAACACCGCAATGGCCACAGGGAGAAATAAGAAGAAGCCACAGAATCATAGAGAAATTAGGGACTAAATGAAACTCTTGAGCCTACAACGTATGAACCTAATGGGAAGGGCAAATCTTCCAAATTCCCCTTGTCGGACATCAACACAAACCTGCAAATGATTGGGACGCCTGGTAGTCAGTTTGAAGCTCTTTACTGCATGTGACTATTTTAACTTAATTCTCTTTTTGCCTCCAACTCTCATGTTGCCTTACCAGGTGATATTATGGAGAAAATTCCAGAAAAAGAGATTGTTATTGGTAATGCCAAGAAGAATACTATCTAAATATGGAGAGAACAAGACAAGGTTGTCTATCAAATTAGCTGAAGGTGGAGTTCAGGAACAAAGGGGGAGGTAGGATGAACTCCATCCTCTGTTCCCTAACCCGTAAATCTCTGGAGAGTCAGTTAGAGTAGGTTGTGGCTGACACTGTGTGTTCCATAGCATTCATCTGACTTTCCAAGGGCATGGTACTTAGTTGACATTTGGACTTAATAGGTATTTCTTGAGCATCTACTATTTTTCTAATATAGTGATATTATACCTAGTGGGTTAACTGGGGGTCCTTACAGGGAACTTTTATAACACAGAGGGACCTCAAAAAATGGAGGGATGTTACTTAAGCTTGGGACTATTTTAGTAAAATACAGACAAAGGAGATTATAACTGCAATAGAGTAGGTGTATATTTAGTTTGCTAGGGTTACAGTCAAGCATCGAAGCTGGGTGACTTGAACAACAGGAGTTCACTGTGTCACAGTGCTGGGAGGCAGAGAGAACACATCCAGATGTCAAGGGGATTGGTTCCCTCTGAGGGCTGTGAGGGGAGGATCTGGTCTAAGCTCTCCTGGCTGGCTGGAGTCTTCTCTGCCCTTCACATCATTTTCCACTATAGGTGCCTGTCCCTGTGTCCAAACTTCTTCTTAATAGGGACACCGGTCATACTGGATTAGAGCTTATTCTAATGACTTTAACTTGGTTACCTTTTAAATACCTTATCTTCCAGTTGGGCCACATTCAGAAGGACTGGGTATTAGGACTCCTACACACCCTGTTCTGGGGACCCAATTCACCTCATAATGGTAGGTAATGAACGTGACTGCAGAAATCCACTGTGTTCTGAAAGCTCCTTCGCAGGACCCCAAGCTCATTTCATTGCATAAGACAGCCCCGAATGTAGGAAATGTAGAAACATCAAAGATTTGGCCAGGTATTAATAGAAAATAAGAGTCATTTCTTTACCTCTCATGACATCATTTTCTTTTTTCTGAAATTAATTTCTTAACACAACCCAGGTATTGCACATGTAACTGACTTCCAAAATTGTTTTAATAGCACTGGGATGATTTTACCTCCTGCCCAGTGGGGTACATCTGAAAGAATAACATTCATCTGAAATTCAGATTATGGCCAGTTTACAGAAATCGTATTTTCCTCCCGTTATTTTACAAGGATGTCCTGGATACTATAGCTTTCTAAATGGGGTTTATCACTATAGGTTATATTCCTGGAAATTTAAGTTTTGCATTTAATTTTTCTAATAAGAATTTCATGTCATTGAATTTGTGAAATCTGATCTTAATGTTTTATGATTAAAATTTTTATAATTATTGTAAAGCTTTACAAAACACAGCATGCAATAGAATAATGAAATTCTTTTTAGGTACGATACATGGTAAAATTACACTTCAATAATTTGGTGTCTTTTAACTAGACTTCATTTCCTTTTTTCAAGAAGGTGGTAGTAGCCTCATTGTTCTTGGGTGCATAGAAAAGCTGCTATTTAAAATGCTAAAGTTAAAAATTTGCATGATAATGAAACTGGTAACAGTTCAATGTCTTATTCTAAACCACAGAGTTCAAGCATTGTACCCTCTGGGCCAAGACGTCAAATTTTCTACCTAAGATAAGGAGTTAAAAAAAAATCCATAAAATGTAAATGCCTTTCATTATAATATTTTAAATAGGTCTATCTCCTATTTTCTTATTTCTACATTGTCTTCATCAATGTAAGCCTGTGACATAAATTTTAATACATGATTTATGGTTACAAATTTATTTTTTCATTCTCATTTATTATGGGGTGTCACATTTTATCATGCCAGCATTTAATCATCTCCTGTCTGCATATTAATGGTTATGAATATCATACCTGTGTAGACCCAAGAAGCCAGGAGCTTAGCTGTCTCAAAGTGTAATGGTTGAGTGCCTTGAAAAGTAGGTTTGGAAAAAAACAAAAAACAAAAAAAAACTTTAGATGTCTTTGTATATGCGCGTGTGTTATGAAGTGAAAGAGAGGGTTTTCTACTATGTAGGATCATCTTGGGTAAATTGATTTTTCATAAGCCCCCATTATTTGTCCATCTACAATTGTACTGAACATATAATAAGCCTTGTGTCAAAACCATGTGAGATCATAAACGAGGCATTAGTAAGTTTTAGTCTCATTTTTAGACCAATAGCAAATACAGAAATGCCTCTAGGTGCGTTCATTCCTATTTCATCACTGGCCAAAATGCATCAATGAAAAGGCATGTTTTTTAAAAAAGTTAGAGTTTATCTAAACTTGAGGACAGGAGGTGTGGGGAGCTGATTAGGAAGTAGATTTGTATTTAAAGACAAGTAGGAAATCTGTCACTACAAAAGCTTGGCATCAGCCACGGAGTGTGCGCTGCTGACTCCCCAAATGGAGGTGAAGTGGGAGGAACTCAAGAACCCAGGAGGAAGGAGGGTCTAGCTTAATTAGAGAAACTGCGTGCGTGACGGGTGTTGTAGCAGAGAAACAGAAATGGGATAAGCTGTCCTCCTTGCCTTTGAGAATGGCTCCAAGGGACAATTTCCTTAACTCACAAAGAGAATCAGAAGACAAAATTATTGAAGACGTTCTCAAGTGTATAGCACTGTTCAGAAAGGAGAAGGTGGTTTGTCATGGATATGTAGGTGGCTGTGAGGATGGAGAATTCGGGCATCTTAACCCCTGTATTCCAAAATAGAATATTGATCTTGAAATAAACTGGACCAGTCTTCAAAATCTGTTACCCTGGTTTCTAAAGAAGAACTTTCTGACAAAACCATCGCTGTTAAAAATAAGGCCCTTGGCCAATCTTCTTTTGATTATATTTTCCTGTCCTTTTAGGAAAAACTTTAAGGTTAAAACAACACTAGTGTAATAAAGCAAGTTCTATGAAGCTGATGGAGCTATTTTACTAATGGAAATGTAGATTTTTTGAAAAAGAAGAGAAATTGTGCTTTATCAGAAGTTCCTAAAAATTATTTGTCTTTTCAGACATGATGAAGGTCACATGAGTAATAACACTTATGGATGTTAACAAAATCAACAAAAGCTTTGCAAGGAAATAAACTGTACAATAAGACACATCAACAGCTATTAACAATATACCAGTGTTGCTCTCTAAGCATTGTGAAATTGCCAAGCATATAAGTGATATGCATTTTTTCACATCCTATATGCAATACGTCCCCTGTTGTCTTCCATTCAAGAAAGCACATTATTTGCAACTTCGCAGGTGATTGATGATATCACATTGAAAACTTGAATCTGTCTGTTGCATACATTTAATGACCATTGATTTAAAATAAGTTGCTTCAATGGTATAACCTAGGCTATAATGTTAATAGCTGAATGCTTCCTCCAAGATTCACCTTTTTTTTGAGCAAGATACACAAAGAGATTCTAAAAGGTGTATTAAAGCAAATTTTGGAAAATATGAATATTTGTTTACTTTGGCTGACAGGTATATAGGTATTATTAAATAACGTTAAACTCTTACTTTAAGCAGCTCAAAAAACACACACACAGATATGTAAACAACATCTTTTTATAGGAAAATAAAAATAAACCTCCATTAAAATAATTGATTTTTAGGCCCTGGCAGGTTGGCTCAGTGATAGAGCGTCGGACTGGCGTGCAGAAGTCCTGGGTTTGATTCCCGGCCAGGGCACACAGGAGAAGCGCCCATTTGCTTCTCCACCCCTCCCCCTCTTCTTCCTCTCTGTCTCTCTCTTCCCCTCCTGCAGCCGAGGCTCCATTGGAGCAAAGTTGGCCCGGGTGCTGGGGATGACTCCTTGGCCTCTGCCCCAGGCGCTAGAGTGGCTCTGGTCGCAACAGAGCGACGCCCTGGAGGGGCAGAGCATTGCCCCCTGGTGGGCAGAGTGTCGCCCCTGGTGGGCGTGCCGGGTGGATCCCAGTCAGGCGCACGCAGGAGTCTGTCTGACTGTCTCTCCCCGTTTCCAGCTTCAGAAAAATACAAAAAAAAAATTGATTTTTAAACATATAACCTATTTTATTGTATAAAATATTTCTTAAAATCTACTGTATCCTATCCTTGTTGACTAGAGATGTAAAAATTCTCAACAAAATATAGGCAGAACAGATTCAAGAATATAGGAAAGTGTTTATACACCCTGACCAGGTGGGATTTCTCCCTAGGATGCAAGAATGGTTCGACATTACACAAATCAATAAATGTAACCCATCACATCAATAAATAAAAAATAAAAATACATGATCATCTCAATCAATACAGAAAAAGCATTTAAGACAATACAAAATCCTTTCAGAATAAAACCTCTCAGCAGATGAGTGTAGAAGGAACATACCTCAACAGAATAAAGGCCATGTACCACAACCCCAGAGCTAACATTATACTCAACCAGAACAATTAAAAGGGTTTCCTCCGAGATCAGGAACAAAACACGGTTGCCCATTCTCACCACTTCTATTCAATATAGTACCAGAAGTCTTAGAGCAATGGGGCATGACAGAGAAATAAAGGCATCCAAATTGGGAAGGAGGCAACATTGTTACTATTTGCTAATGACATCTTTTAGATAGAAAATCTCAGAGTCCATGAAAACACTGTTGGGATTAATAAATTCAGTAAAGTGGCAGGTTACAAAATGAATTTAGAGAAATCAGATCTTCTGTGATATGTAAGCGGTGTTTGAGAAAGAGTAGCCTAACAGATTGTGGGGTAAACAAGTATTTTTTTTTAGGTTTGCTTGCTTGTACTGGGGCAGCATCATGAGTGTAGAGTCTGTGGAAGGCTGTGGGTGCTTGACCTCAGGGCAGCAGATTGCAAATTGCTTGGGAGGTGTGCCTGTTTGCTACTGTTTGCTGGAGGAGGGATTTTTCTCCCGAGCCTGTTTTGCTGGAGAGTTGAGAGAGAGAGAGAGAGAGAGAGAGAGAGAGAGGTCGCTGATGGGCTTTGGAGCCCTGAGATTTTGGCCTGGCTTGTTGTGCCAGGGCCTGCTGAGGTTGGTGAGTTCTGAGAGAGAAGAATGCAGTTTTCCCTGCCTGTTTGCTCTTCTGCCGTTATAAGACTCTAATAAACGGAATGGCCCACCATTTTCTGGCTCCACAGTTTCTTTACCGTCTGCCTGAATCCGATGGGAACATGCATAGCCATGATGGCAGCTGCTGGCCTTACACCCATATAAAAACCAGCCAACCAATCCACTGGCCCATCAGAATAAACTGAGAGAGGTCTTATCCTCTGTGCTGGGCTTGTGGAATGAGTGAATGCTAGTTTCCATGGATCCAAACACACACACATGTTGAAGCCCCTTTCCCCAGGGACCTTAAGGGTGACCTCACACCAAGAAGCACAAAACGGAGGAGCAAAAGATGACTACAGCCTGTCCACCATGGCCAGCACACTCAGAAACGCGATCACACCACCACAGACACTCGGTACATAACAACTGGCTGCACTATTTAAATTCCTTTGATGATGAAACAAAAAATGAAAAATACCGTTTACTTGAAACTTTTAAACAACAAAAGTCTGCAGGAGACTTTTAAATACCCCTGTTTTTCATTAAGTCTTAAGGATAGAGCTTATTTTTCTAATTATTGATTATTTGGGGTATGTATATAAACATGTATTTTAAAAAACATGGGAAGCAAAAGGGAGCAGTTAATTAGGCAATATAACAACAAAACTTTTGATTTATTGGCCTCACACTGAGAGTAAATACATTTTGTAGGAAAACACTGATGACATGATTTAAATGAGTGGATGGAGGCTGCGTTACCCTTGTAGCCTTTGGCTTTCTCCTCAGTAAATGGAACAATGACATGGCTCTTAAGGCTCCTTTTGACAACTCATTGCCTTGGTTATAGGATGCAATTTGTTCTCATAAGACTAACTCTGTCTCTATTTCCAGAAAGGCATTTTCTCTAACGAGGCAATATTAGTTGCTGTATTTTTCCCCCACAAAGCAATAATATTCCTTTGAATGTGGGAAATTCTAGCTCAGTGCCACACAGCTACAGACACATATACACACATACCTATAAATATACTCACTACAGTGTCTTAAAAAGCACAAACTTCCAGCTATAACATAAACAAGTCATGGGGATGTAATTCACAACATGATGACTCCAGTTAATACTGTATTATATATTTGAAAGTTGCTAAGACAGGGAATCTTAAACATTGTTTTTTGTTTGTTTTTATTGAGAGACAGGTAGATAGGGACAGACAGGAAGGAAAGGAGATGAGAGTATCAACTCATAGTAGCAGCATTTTTATCGTTAATTTATTACTTTCTCATATGTGCCTTGAAGGGGGTGGGGGAAGGATGCCAGTTGAGCCAGTGACCCTTTGCTTAATCCAGCAACCTTGGGCTTCAAGCCAGCGACCTTTGGGCTCAAGCCAGCAGCCGTAGGATCATGTCTGTGATCCCGCACTCAAGCTGGATGAGTCCTTTCTCAAGCTGGCAACCTTGGGGTTTTGAACATGGGTCCTCAGCATCTCAGGTCGACACTCTATCCACTGTGCCACCACCTGGTCAGGCGATCTTAAACATTCTTATCACAAGAGAAATAATGTTTTGTAAGTATGAATGGTGGCAGCTGGTGACTAGACTTATCTTAGTTATCTTGGTAATCATTTCTCAATATATACAAATACTGAAATACTGTACACCCGAAACTAATATAATGTTGATGCTCTATGGCAATTATAGCTCCATGAAAACATACATAGTCCCTTCATTCCGCTTAACTTTCCTGTTAGACTATAGTTGGGGTCATCAGTTTAGCGGAGAGCTCATCTAGGCTAAGGGTGGCTAGGTCGGTCTCTGAGATGACATTTGGCTGCCTCTGCCGCATGTTTTGGGGACCATGGACTACCTGGGGCATACGCTTTTCACTGCGAGGGCACAGACATAAGAGGACAAGAGGTGTCAAAGGACCGTCGGACAGTATCTGATGAGATCAATTTCCTAGCTCGGGGAACACTTACTTAGTCTTGTAATTTTTCCCCCCTAATTTTATTGTATATTGGTCTCAGGTGTACAGCACAGAGGTTAGACAACCGTATACTTTACAAAGTGCTCCGCTCGGTCTTTCCGGTGCCCCACCTGGCACCACACATAGTTATCACAATATTATTGGCTGCATTCCCTGTGCTGTGCTCGCTTCCCCATGACTGTTTTGTAACTTCCGGTGTGCCTTAGTCCCTTCGCCTCTTTCGCCCAAGTACGCCCACTCCCCTCCCCTCTGGCAACCTTCAGTTCGCTTTCTGTAGCTATGAGTCTGAAAAATATGAAACACTCCATGAATCTGTGTGTCGTCCTTGCCCAGCGGTGATGCGAATCTTCCCTTCATCATTCCAATGTTAGCATATTTGCTGCTGAAGTGAACACAGTCCTGTAACATTTTGAAGGTTGAAAGATTGCTAATAGATGTGCTGGGTACCGCCAGGATGTCATCTCAGTCTCTTCAGCCCTAATCTGAGGATCACGATAACATTGCTGGAGAATTATTTTGGGAAGCACCTGTGAAAATGCCTCAGAGAATGTATAATAAGCCATTACGTGCCACATGGCTGGTCCATTGGCCCATCTACTTTTCAAGTGTTTTAATAACAATTTCGTAGTAGGACGTAATAAATATGATGTTTCAGTTTAATCTGTCTTGTTATCTCTCAGTTGTTACTTATATCATGCTATACATGAAATGAAATTATGAATTCAAATAAACACGTATTTGAATTCTGCCTGCATTTACTAGTTGTGAGATGGTGGTCAGTCATGGGCAATAAGCCTTGAAGAAACTTTCTTACAAAGCTGGCAAAATAATGCCTCTCTCACAATTATTGTAAGTAATTAAAAGGGCAGTGCTTTATTTGTATGTCACTTACCATTACATCTGCTCCATCAACGCATGCAAAAACTGATAGCTCTCTTTACCACCAATCTAAAATTTTTATAACTGCAGAGATGAATAATTTGTCACATGCATGTTTTCAGGTAATAACGTCATCTCTGTAAGTTAAGTTGTAAATACTTTGAATGAGTCTATGCTACAATATATTTTTGCTACCAGACTAGCAAGATGCTAAAATTCAACAGATGTTTTATGATGTGTTCTGTTTCCCAGGTATGCATGGATTGGAAGCCTAATGGAGTCTGTTTTTCTTCTGAACCCTGCTGTGTTAGCAAAACCAAATGACAGGGTGCGGGTGGTGGCTGGGGAGAAGGAGAGATAGTCATACTGTATAGTGGTTTTGTATTAGGTCAGTGTGTCTTACAGATACTTGAAAAATAAAATTACATTTGCCTCTCATGAAAATCTCTCATGGAAATGAAAGCCAGAACTTGTGTGGGAGAGCCACAGTCATGAGAGTTTGCGAGAATCTCAGAGTTTCTACTCCAACAACCCTAATGTATATGTCTTGGCCTCACAATCCAAGATGGCTTCCAGCACTCCAGCCATCAGATCCACACTCCAGGTGGCCAGGTAAAAAAAAAAAAAAAATGCAAATTATTTCTTTTAATTTCCTTGCTAGCTGTACCTCATAAAACTTTCAGTGATAATCTCTCTTATTGGCACATGACCTCATCTACCTTCAAGAAATATTGGAAGATATTCCTTATTATGTGGGAAGTGCTGTACCCACTTAAAAAGCATGATTCTGTCCCTACAGATGAAGGGGACAATGGATGTCGGAAACCACCAGCAATATACACCACAAAACCTAAAGAAAATGTTTCCCCCCAAATCATCCCAAATTAATTTCACTTAAGAAGTAACTTAGAAAATATTAATGGCTACATAATATGAAAAAATCTGGACAACTGCTTTATAAAAATATGTTCTTAATACTTGAAGACTCATTTGTAGTCTTGCTCATATAGTCGTCAGTAACTGGGACAGTTTTGTTGGGCAGTAATGAAGATGTGACAATTCTATTGCATGAGTGACATGGTGCATATTAAGTGAAGGTCAAGTCTCATCACACTGCACAATAGGAACAAAGGTTGTGTAATAATTCGAAGGGGAAAAACGATCACAATTTTGATTTTCTGTGAATGGGGACTGTTTTAATGTGTAGTTTTCTGTATAATTTATAAATTTGTGGTTTTAAACTTGTTTATCAGGCCTTGGCCGGTTGGCTCAGCGGTAGAGCGTCGGCCTAGCGTGCAGAGGACCCGGGTTCAATTCCCGGCCAGGGCACATAGGAGAAGCGCCCATTTGCTTCTCCACCCCTCTGCCGCGCTTTCCTCTCTGTCTCTCTCTTCCCCTCCTGCAGCCAAGGCTCCATTGGAGCAAAGATGGTCCGGGCACTGGGGATGGCTCTGTGGCCTCTGCCCCAGGCGCTACAGTGGCTCTGGTCGCAACATGGCGACGCCCAGGATGGGCAGAGCATCGCCCCCTGGTGGGCAGAGCATCGCCCCATGGTGGGCGTGCCGGGTGGATCCCGGTCGGGCGCATGCGGGAGTCTGTCTGACTGTCTCTGTTTCCAGCTTCAGAAAAATGAAAAAAAAAAACTTGTTTATCAGCTAGAAAACCATGCATTGTTGCCTAACCAGGCAGTGGCGCAGTGGATAGAGCGTCGGACTGGGTTGTGGAGGACCCAGGTTCAAAATCCCGAGGTCGCCAGCTTGAGCGTGGGCTCATCTGGTTTGAGCAAGGCTCACCAGCTTGGACCCAAGGTCACTGGCTTGAGCAAGGGGTTACTTGGTCTGCTGTAGCCCCACGGTCAAGGCACATATGAGAAAGCAATCAATGAACTAAGGTGTTGCAACGAAAAACTGATGATTGATGCTTCTCATCTCTCTCCGTTCCTATCTATCCCTCTCTCTGACTCTCTCTCTGTCTCTGTAAAAACAATAAATAAATAAAATCAATAAATTTAAAAAATTTGAAAACTATGCATTGTATAACTGGTTTTATGATTATTATGTAAATAATCTTCTAGTAAAATTAATTTAAATCAGCATGAGTTTTGGGCTTTTTCCTCCTTTCTTTTAAACAAGTACTTGGTAAATGTAGACAATTACTTCAGAGTGCTAAAGTTAAGCCTGACCAGGCAGGCAGTGGCTCAGTGGATAGAGTGTCGAACTGGGACACTGAGGACCCAGGTTTGAAACCCCAAGGTCACCGGCTTGAGCATGGGCTCATCTGGTTTGAGCAAGGCTGACCAGCTTGAGCCCAAGGTCGCTGGCTTGAGCAAGGGGTCACTCACTCTGCTGTAGTCCCCTGGTCAAGGCACATATGAGAAAGCAATCAATGAACAACTAAGGAGACTAAGGAGCCAAAATGAAGAATTGATGCTTTTCATCTCTCTCCCTTCCTGTCTGTCTGTCCCTATCTGTCCCTTCCTCTGTCTTTCTGTTTCTGTCACACAAAAAAAGAAGAAGTCGAGTTTACTCCCCAGTCTCCCAAAAACAGACCCATCCCCTTCCTGCTAGGCAGAGGGATCCGCCAGCCGCGCAGTATAATAATTGACACTTTTCTCTCTAATCTCCTCATTCCACATCCATCATTGGTCAGGAAAGATTTGATACCGGTTCTCCCGATGGTTCGTTTGAACCCTTGTACCTAGCGGGGGCTATAGGAGCACCTCTGGGCATGTCATAAAAAAGTGATGGAGGGACTGACTGTCCCCGTGCATGCAAGCAGTGTGTGGGTATGGAGGCGTGCCTATGTGCTAGACAGGTCTGCCATGGAGGAAGGACTGGCCGCCCAGTGCGGTCAGCTGTGCCAGGACAGCAGCCTCACTCAGCCCCGGAGCAGCTTCCCTGAACTCCGTGCCCCACCAGGCGGCCCGCATACCCTTGACTGAGGGAGGCGGGCCGAAGGGCTGTCTCGGAGGAAGTTGGTTGCAGAACAGCATTGGGTTGGCTGGAGTTTTGCGGGGCTTGCCTAGCAGTTCAGCCTCTTCCGCCCAATCTTGCTGCCTTACCCTCCTTTCTCATGCAAGGATCCCTAAGAAACACCTTGGTGCCCACGCTGCACCCCACCCTCTGCCTCTGAGGCGCCCGAGCTGTGGTCTGAGCAACCTCCGTGTGGCGGGAGCGAAGTGGCTGGTTCCCACTGCACTCTTGGTTCGATGCCCTACCTCTCTAGCAGTCTTTCACACTAAATACTGGCCGTACATTTCCACTTTACATCTCAGGGTAACGAAAATCAGAGAAAAATCACTTCATTAAAGTTACACAATTGCTAAGTTTTAAAGCAAATAAATACAGTCAAAACTCCATCTCCAGGACCCTGGCGCTCATTTATTTATTCATTTAAAAATGTCAAAGATAATTTAACGTGTTGAATTTATGCCAGATGTTCTACTAACCCTTAAGTAGGTCAAGGGGCAAAAATAACAAAGCAGAAATACACCCAATACCTTCCTCTCTGCCTTTCTGAAACTTGTGGCCTAGTGGGCAAACCAGATGTGTCCCAAATAGTAACATTTCAAGGAATTATAATTTATTGCATTTAAGAAGAGGCACATTTGCAGGCTAAGCTATAAAGGAAACCTTTGAGTTTATGCAGGAGGTAATAGAAAGCTTCGAGTGAAAAAAAAAAAGTCTTCAGATATCTAAAGGATGAATAAGATTTGTCTATGCCAATAGGCAAGTAAAGAAAATTTAAGACAGAAAATAGGATGTGCAAAGATCCTGTGATGGAACTTAGTGTGGTAAAAAAAAAAGAAAAAAAAAAGGCTCCCTGTAACTGGATCATAGAGAAGAAGAAATAAAGTGGTGACCAGAGAGGTATACATGCCAGGTAAGGAAGTCCAAGGTGAGGAATTTGGTCTTTATTGTATGCCTTACGAGAAGACTTTCAAAAATTTTCAACAGATTTGCATTTCAAAGTCATTGCTTTTATTTTTTCCTGACAAGGAAAAGCCATTAGAAAGAGGGAGAATAGAAGTGAGGTCATCCAGGAAGTCCGAGTCAGAGTTGTCAAGAGCTTAAAATGGGTAGAGCCGATGGAGTAGACAGCCACAGGGGCCGGTGTGGAGGATGCGGGGGATTCAGGTCAAACAGGAAATACGACAGACGGAACTTCCCAGTATGCCACTGGATGACTGCAGTGAGAGAAAGTACAAGCCCCTGCTTGATACTTCAGCTGAGCAGAGAAAAAAATTCCACCGCAGTAGACAAACAAATGCTCGAAGAGCAAAGCTGCTCAGTGGGTAGCACCCCCTGCTCAGAAAGCCTCAGGAGACAGGAGCCGGTGCACTCACCCCAGTCATCAGTCTTGGAGAGGTGGCAATGCACATTGATTCTTCTTGCTGGTCCACGTGTGCTCATACCTCCTCCGAGTATGCGGATTTCTTAAAGTCTCCTTCTATATCAGAGCCAAATTGTTTGATTTATAATGGTTCCTTTCATTTATAAATGTGAAGTCTGTTCTTGATCCTCTTGCCCACCTTTGGCCAATAACTTAGGAGAAGCCTTGATCCGTAATGTCATATAGATCGCTCTGCCCTGGTGCCAGATTATATACGGGCTCCTGCAGGGTCCAATCCTTCAAGTGCGAAGCAGGGTGTGGGGAAGCTCCCCTAGGGACATTTTCCTTTGTTTCCTGTACCTTGCTGATGACTTGATCCATCAGGCTTATCTTAAATTCTCTGTCATTTAGCTCCAAGGCTTCCAATATGTTAAGTCTTTTCTCCATAGATTTTTCCACATCTATTTGTGTTACCTCTCTTTCTTTTGTATCCATAATATTCGATTTCCTCTTTCTTATTGGCATCTGAGGGTGGTCTTGTTGATAGCACTAATTAGAATTAATAAAGAGTAAAAAGTAAAAAAAAAAAAAAAAAGGTAAAACACCCCACAAAAAAAAAAACAGTAATAATTTAATATTTCCCCCTTTTTTCTTTCTTCTCTTTCCCTCCTCTCCCCTCCTCAGGGAAATATTGTGCCTATAATGGAGGGCCTGATTTGGGGTGAAGAGTTCAAGGGGCAAAAAAAGGGAGTAGGGACCTACTAAATGCAAAAAAAAAAAAAAGGAAGAAAATCTTAGACAAGCATAAGATGATTTGCTTGTAACTGATGGTCGACTAAGAGATATAATGAGAGGGATAAGAAGGAACCAGAAAAAAGGACGAAAAAAAAGAATAATAAAGAAGAAAAAAATAAAAATAATAAGTAAAAATATGTTGTACTAAGTGGAGTGAAGACTAAATACAATGGAGACCTTGGGTTGGGAGAACCCAAAATGCCACAAAAATAAACAAACAAACAAGAAAAAAACAAAAACAAAAGCGAAAAAGAAAAATAAAGCCAAAAAAAGCCTTGAGTCCCAAATTAACTAATTTGTTCGTGATTGAGGATTAAATGGGAGGATAGTAAAATGAGAAAAGAAAAAACGAATAGAAAGGAAAAAATAAGAAATAGAGAAAAACGAAGGAAGAAAAAAAAAAAGAAGAGAAAAAAACAAAATAAAGCAAAACAAAAAAAAACAAAAGAGGAGAGAGTGAGAGTTAAGTGTTTTGGAGTATAACCTTAAAGGAGGGTGAGGATGAAGAAAAGAAATAAAATGTAACACTCATGGGTAGTGTAGTTCAAGAAAAGGGAAGCATAAGATGGGCAGAGAATAGAAGGACCGAGGTGGAGGAAATAAAGGCAATAAGATAGAAGAAACAAACAACAACAACAAAAAAATTAGTGGAACAAGTTGTAAAGTCTGTGGATTTTTCTTGATTTTGAGAGGTTAACTTCTTCCTTTTTCTTTTCTCTCCCTCTTCCTGGTCGGTGACTCTGTACCCCAGGCTCTGCCCCTGTGTCACACTTAGGTAGTGATTTGCAGTTGATGGTATTCTATGGCAATGTCATATAATTGGCTTTAGTCTTGCTGGTAGCCAAGGCTTGTTGGCGTTTGCAGGGTCCAACGATGAGAGAGTTTGCTTTCCTGGAGTCTCTCTCCTAGTCCCCCCTTCCTGAATTAGCAGCCTGGTGATCCAGCTATAAGGCTGCAACTGCTTCTGCCTGGGGAGTAAGAGGCTCAAAGAGCTGGGAAATCCCCACTCTAACCCCACTCAGCGCAAGGCTTTGGGAAAGGCTCTGGCAGTCAGGGCCTCCAGTGTAATCAGGCGGGGGTGGGAGTCAATTGTTGTCAAGGTGACTGTTCAGCGCCTAGCATTCAGTTAGACCTCTCAACCCAGGCTTTCCACACTTTGTAGCCTGTTTTGGCTGGGAAGAAGAGGCACTAGTCTCTGCTTGCGACTAGTGTAGTATAGATCTTATTATCTGCCAAGTCCCTCTTGTTAGCGTTTATCCCTGAATATGGAGGCTCTATCAATCAGAAGTTGCCCCCGCCCCTTTAGCGAGAGGCACTAAAAAATATCATGCCTCTTGTCTTGGATCACTGAACTGAGAGAGATCTTATCAATTAGAACCCGTGGGTGCGCAGATTTCATGGGTTAAGCTAATTTCAGTGATTGGGTCGCAGTTGTGCTCCCGAAGATATTTCAGGCTGCCTGCGCGCGCCCCTCCCCCAACGCTTGATTGTTAGCTTGAATGGCTGGGTGAGGTGCCCCGCCCACGGAGAGAATCTCCCAAGTAGGGAAGACTTCCCTGGCGCCTCTCCCGCTCGCCCCGCTGCTGGTGGCTGGGGCGCACCGGGCGCAGGATAATGGGGCACCCTGGGTGTGCGGGCCAGTAGGGCGCTCTGGGCACGTGGAATGCCCAGGGCACGCGCGCGAATGGGGTGCTCCGGGCACCGGTGGCCGGCGACTCTCACTCGCAGTGGCGGGCCACTGGGAACGTTAGCGGTGCTTGCTCTGCAACCGGACCGGGCGCGCGCCAGCAGCTGCTCGCCACTCCTGAGTGTGGGCTCACTCACCACAGGCGCACTCCCTCCGCGGCTTGAATGAACGTCCCTGCGGTAGATTCCTCCACACCCTCGTCTCTCAGATTCAAGTGATAACAGTCCTTTCGCTTTCAGTTTGTGTGGAACTCCGGAATGCTCCGAGGATAAATTTTTCTGTTTCTAGTTGATAAATTTGTTGTGATTTTGGGGAGATCTGTCGGACGTGCTGCTCACGGTGCCATTTCCGTGACGTCACTGCCATCAGGCTTATCAAAGGGCTAGCATTTTCAAGTATTTTAGAGATTGTTTGTTCTTATAAGTTAGGTTTGATTTCATTAAGACACATAACTCGCCAGCTAAAAGCCTTTCATTTTCAAAAGCATCACTCACGTTTAAACGAATACAAGGAGTGTTGAAGAGCTAGAAGGCACGGCTCAAGGAGACAAATCAATATTTTCCCCAATAAATATGGCACTTGGCGCTCAAGAGGAGAACGTGATTATCTTTCTCTGCCTTCTTGCCTCTCTCTTTCCTGGCCTTTCCTCCACAGAGTGCCAAACTGATCTTTCTGAGTCAATCTCACCATGGCAGGCTCACGATTAGACACGCCCAGGATGGTTGCCTACTGCCCACAGAATGAAGTACCAACACCTTCGCCTGGCCTCTACGGCGAATCGAAATCGGTGTCCAGGCTGTGTTTTTAGTGTCACCTCCTGCCACACCTGCCCGACGCACACTCTCTCTCCCTCCAGCGTGGCTCAGGGCTTCCCCAACAAAACGAGCTCACACTCATCTCTTAGGTTTTCCGGGTGGTATTGCTCACATTTAAAATTCCCTCCATTTTCTTCTCTTCTGGAAAAACATGCTTACAATCCAAGACCGGTTTCTGATGCCACCTCCCCTGAAGACCCTTCTTAGTAGCCATGTGGTTGATCCTTTTCTGATTTCAACAGAGCTCTGTAAATATTTTTATTTCCTTCGTCCTAGTATTTTGTGATGTCTTCCTGATGTGACTGTCCAGTGTCAAGTGCTTTTGGTGAGTTACAGAATTTGAGGAAGATACAACAGAGACATGTTAAGGTATTTAATTTGGGGGGTAAGTGACATAAGGTTCTTGACCTTGCAGAATATGGATTCAAACAGTTACTTCATTGGGCAGCAGAGGACCTGGTGCATAGAGGATATCACAAAAAGGCTTATTGTGGACTTGTGTGCTCACAAAACAAAGAAGCAGAATACTAATGTGTATGACAGGTTCATATTTCTTGTGAACAGCGATTGAAACGAAAAGGATGCATCTAGCCTAATTCCATTTTCTTTTCTCAGAAGTTGTGTAAAAACAAACCAGTATCATTTCCAGACTGGCTACTTGGTATCATAATCAAGGGCAGTCACTGTCCGGTTGAATTTTCACAAGGGTTTGCTTCATTTAGACCACCAGCGTCTAAACTGAGGCGCAACCTGTACTTAGAAACAAAATCCTAAAAAGCTGGGAGGTGCCTCTTCCATAAGAGAAATGACAAAGTAGCCCAGAGAGTATGTAATTGTATAAGGTCTCATTTCCTTTTTCATCTGAGAACTTTGACACTATTCGACAACCTATTGATAAATTGTCAATATGATCAGATTGAACTCTGGATTATTATGGTGGGAGATGGGGAAGAGCTTTGGGTGTACAGCTAATAGTGCATATTACCAAAATCATACTGTTATTATTATTCGTTGCAGTGGAGTGCTTATTATAGGAAGTCTTACATAGAAATCTAATTTACATAACAAAGAAAACGAAAGCTTCCAATAAGTGGAACGAAAGCCCTTTTCCTCTAAGTTTTCTTGACTTCTCCCACCTGCCTTCTCCGGACTAACACACAGAGGACACCCTTACATTCATTTCCTGAATAAAAGGGCACCTGCGAACATAGTTTGGCAACTCCCAGTGTGTAGGAAAAAGCTTGGATTTTGGAGTCAAAGAAATCGGAATTCCGGTCCTGTCATGATCACACATACACTGTGTTCATTTCACACGAGTATCTTTGCCTCTCTAAGCTCCAGTGTTCTTTTCAATAGAATGTGGATCTATTGTACAGGCATTTTCCCCCCTCATAATCGTTACAATAAGTGAATAATCACAATAATGAGAGACAACATATATTGAGAGCTCACCATGTGTCAAAAAGTGTTCGAAGTATTTTTCCCTGTGTGATCGACTTTAATTGCCACAAAAGCTCTGTGAAATAGGATACGTTATTTTCTCCTTCTCCCTTTCTACCTGCGTCAGCACACCTTCTTCTCCTTGTCATTCTTTACAGAAGACCCTGAGGTAGCAACATCAGTATGTGGTGGAGTCAGGGTTCACACCAAGGCAGCTCACCCCCAAATCGCTCCTGTGATCCGTGAGCCTCTGTGCTTATCCTGAGTGGTGCATAGTCAAAGCCCAGGGTCTGGGACCTCCTCAGTAAGTGAAAATCCTCTCCGTATCTACGTGATTCCAAATCAATTACAGCGACCAGTAATAACTGTCATATCACCCTTATTGACATAATACCAAAAAAGGCACATATTTAAATACACCAATTCGATGTTGTATTTCAAACGCCTTTGAATATTGATGAAATTATATTTGATATGCACTGAAGTTTTACATTATCATTCACTTGTATGAATATTCCCATGTTGAAAAGGGTCGATCCTTCTTTTTTTTTACAGAGATAAAGCTAAGGATTCCAAAACAGAAAATCACAATGAGAGCTGATCATATGAAATAAAGAGTATTTGTCAGTCCTCAAGGTAATCATATTTGACCTCTCAGTAATCTCAGATGGAGCGAACGATTCATTCTGTCCCTTTGTATGCAATGCATTTCTGTTTTATCTTCTGTGTCCCCATGTTCTCTATCTCTGTCCCCTTTTGAGGTCGTCTCCTCACACACATCCCTGAAATGTCTGCCTTTCAAAGTGGTCAGCCCGAGCCCTCCTGCCGAGTCCACTCTCTAAAACTTACTCAACATGGTGTCACCGGCTAGCACCCGGACCCCCACGGTGACTGCGGCCCAGCCACCCGCCCTGAGAGGTAAACGTGTAGAGTCAGAATTGACTAGGCCACCTGTAATCTCGTAGTTTGAACATGTTGTCCCATGTGCGTGCGTGGTGGTCTAAACGGCGTCACCTAAAGCAGCGTGTTTCAGATATTAAGAAAGGTTTATGGGAATAGTACAGATAGTAAAACTCTCCATTTCAGGTTAAGCTGGAAAACCTATGGTGGTTTTTTGATTTCTTAGCCTTCCCATCCTCTTCTCCTCTGCCCCTTCCCCCTCCCTCCTCATACCTTTCCATCTGTTATTTTTTTTCTTTTCCTCCTTTTCCCTTCCTTTCTCTTTTCTCCTCTAACTCCAATTGCTCCACTGATACCTAGTCTCATACTTCAGACAAGCCAGGGATTAGTAATCCATAGACGATCCATGATGTTTCTGTCTCATTTCTCTCCTTTTTTAAAAAAATGAGGGCAGGCAACCACTCCTAAAAGCCAGGGCTGCAGGCCAGGACACCCAGCATGTCAAACATTTCTACCTCCTTTTCTGACCCAGCACGGTTCACCCCACTCACCCGTGAACCACACCCCAAGCTTTCAGCCAGTCTAACTTGTCCATTTAGAAAGGCTGTCTAATTCTAAAAGATCTTTTCTTTACTGATCTTACAGAGTGAGGACAGGGGTGGGGGAGTGAGAGGAATAATTGCTTCGCTTTAGTTGTTCATTGCTTGCTTGTTGTTTGTCATATGTGTCTTGACCGGGCAAGGGTTTCGAACCAGTGACCTCAGAGTTCCAGGTCAACGCTCTACCTACTGCGCCACCACAGGCCAGGAGAGAAAGGTCATCTACTTCTAATTACAACTCAAGCTGAGTTCCAAGAGAGTCTCTCCCACCCACCACTTTATTTTTAGTACTTGGGGATTCACAGACAGTCTTCGAAGTCACTTAGTTTTATGGCCCTTCACAAACAGAATTCTTCCTGACATCATTTTCCCTCCAGATCAGCAGACATTTAAGCCCGACTTCCCTCCCATCTGTCACCTCAGAACCTATTCGTTTCATTGCTGTGACTTCAAGCTGAGTGCAGAACTGGATGTGATATTTGCCTTTATTTTTATAACCCAAACTAGATCACTCGACATAAAAGCGTTTTACCGAGAGCTCACTGGAATCCGGCGCTACGTTGTTCCGGGGCAGATGGAGCTCACCGGACAGCTCAGACACCTCCCTGTACTTAGGAGCTTGCACCACTCTTTGCTGTCGTCAGAAAGAGTAGTTCCTCCAAATCTGCAAAATCACAGGCTTCTGAGAGATTGTTGCCAAGCGCTTGCAGCTCATCTCTGCCATTGGTATGAAGGATGAGGGTAAAGGCAGGAATAGGTCTCGAGACTCTGTCTCAAAAGCTATAGGGGGGGTTCACTGGGGGTGAAGGAGGCTCATTAGCATGAAAGTTGCAAATGCCCAGAAAACCAGCCCATGACCTCCAGTGCTAATCACCACCTAGGACTTGCACTGTGTTCATTGCAGCATTTTTCCTGCAAAAGGCATGATCCCAAACTGAGACACTCAAATGGCTACTTAATAACACCAGATGGATTTCTCATCTTTTTTCCCCCAGCCCTTTGAAAGAACATAACCACCTGAAAATACAATATGCTCCTTTCCAGGAAGCTCCACGGTGATTTCAGTATCTTAGACACCACTTGATGTTATACAGTTAATGAGAAAATTAAGCCCTAGCTACAATGCCACATTTTTCTTTGTTCCTAATGAACAGTGACATTAGTGCTCAATTAACAGTGACACATATAATCATAGGAGCCTGTGCTTTGATTCCAACTCAGTCGGCCTGGACCGCAAGGAGACCTCCCTGTGTGATCAGATCAAAGCCGCTATGCAGCGGGGCTTTTCAGAGAAGGGCAGAGATGAATTAGCCCGATCCGTCTAATTTTAAAGAGCATGGCTGAGGAACCACTGGGGAAGCGTCATGGCAGGGCCACGAGCCAGCCGGACTCTAAACAGGTTTATGTCACAAAAGAGACAAGGCCTCCTGCTGAGCAATGTCTGTTTGTAGCTTTCTGCTTTCTTTTTTTATTTCCTCATATCTGAAATTAAATGAGCACTTTTCCTTTTTCTATCACAGATATAAGAATACTCTTTGGCTGCGATGCATAGCACATGAATTACAATTACATCATTATATCTTTCTCGGCCTCTTGATAAAGGTTTTGATTGTTTTTTTCTTCTCAAGATCTCTGGGGAGCTTTTAGGAAGAAACTTTGGCTAATAATTAATAACGAGAGGAATCTTCCAAGGAAGTCTCATGAAACTGTTAACGCTGTTCTAATAAATCATCATTTCTGAATTCTCTTCTGCAAAATTCAGATTCCAAGGGGCAATTCCATTGGCCCATTGTATCTGGATTGACTGATGTGTAAACATAACTAATTCTGTCTTCAAAAGTCAATATAGAATATAAAAAGTCAATATAAAATAATGCATATACATTCATGGAGAACAGGATTTGCATGGTTGGGAACTTGGAGCGAGAAGCTGGTACTGAGATAATCAAAGCATATCTGTGATCACAGCCTAAATTGGGGTCTTAAAACTCAACTGCACTTTATTCTTTCTTTAGCCTCTGCTGTAGCTGCTGCACACAGAAAGGCTCTTTTCACATGCCTGTTCAAATCGTGTCAGTGTTTACCTGTCTGAAGTAGGTGAGAGCACAAAGCCACTGTCACCCGAAGAGCTCTAACTATTGTACCAGTGCTTAGTAAAGGCACCCCCAGCCTTCACTAAGTGCAGTTGAGTTTTAAGACCCCACTTTAGGCTGTGATCGCAGATACGCTTTGATTATCTCAGTACCAGCTTCTCGCTCCAAGTTCCCAACCACGCAAATCCTGTTCTCCATGAATGTATGCACATTATTTTATATTGACCTTTTATATTCTATATTGACTTTTGAAGACAGAATCAGTTATATTTACATATCAGTCAATCCAGATACAATGAGCCAATGGAACTGACCCGTGGAATCCGAATTTTGCAGGTGAGAATTCAGCTTGAGCCCATGGTCGTTGGCTTGAGCAAGGGATCACTTGGTCTGCTGTAGCCCCCTGGTCAAGGCACATATGAGAAAGCAATCAATGAACAACTAAGGTGTCTCAACAAAGATTTGATGCTTTTCTTCTCTCCCCCTTCCTATCTCTCTGTCCCTATCTATCCCTCTCTCTGACTCTCTCTCTGTCAAAAAAAAGAAAAAATCCTTGTGGCACACCAGTGTGCCGCGACACAGCGATTTAAAATCACTGCTCTACAGCTCTCTCTGAAATGAGTGAGGTAGGCTAGTTGTTGTCTAATCTGGCCACGTGGTAAAAAGATACAGGCAATTTGTTGGATGTACTCATCTTGCTTGTTTTTATCTTGGCTCAAGCCCCACCCACAGCGTCTGATTTAATTGGTGGATGGAGAGCTGGCACCTGTGTTTCTAAAGCCCCACAAACCATGCTCCTTGGCAGCCACGTGGGGAGAAGCACTTTCAAGTAAAGAGGCTAATAGTTTATTCTGTTTCTCAGATGTGCCCAAGTGAGCCTAAGATAAGACTCAAGGGAAATGAGTTCTGTGTCTCTGAGACAAGATAGGGCAGGGTTAAAACGAACATCCATCCCTCGTGGTACTCGATTGAATACATACTGTGTGTCAAGTGCGTTCTAGATGCCTCCGCCATGGCAGTGAACCAAGTAGACACGGGCTCCTGTCTTCAGAGGGGTTGCCACCTGGGAAGAAAGACAGAAAGGAAACTGCTCACAAGCCAATGAATCCGTCGGCCAAATCATCTCCAGAAAAGGGACAGTGCTGAGAACTAAGTACAACAGTTTCATGAATGTAGAAAACGTCTGTGACATGGGTTCGCTGTGGAGCAGGCAGCCAAGGAAGGCCTCTGAGCAGAACGACACCTGAGCAGGACTTGAACGATGAGCAGTTGGCTAACAAGTGGAGGTTCAAGAGCAATCCTGCAGGCGGGAGATGGAACTACATGCTCTCTCAGATAAGACCTGGTTCAGCATATTAGAGGACAGTGTGGAGATGGGACCCAGATGAAGCCAGCAGCATATCAGGCAAAACCTTTTCAGTTATGGTGGTGGTGGTGGGGGGGGGCAGTTTGATTTTTGTTCTCATTTGTAATGGGAAATGCTTTGGGTTGATTAAGAAGGGAGGTCGCCCTGTCCGGCTGGCTCAGTGGTAGAGCCTCAGCCTGGCCTGTGGAAGTCCTGGGTTCCATTCCCAGTCAAGGCACACAGGAGATGTGACCATCTACTTCTCCACCCCTCCCCTTCCCCCTTCTTTCTCGCTCTCTCTCTCTTCCCCATCTGCAGCCATGGATTGAATGCTTTGAGCAAGCTGGCCCCATGTACTGAGGATGGCTCCATGGCCTCCCCTCAGGCACTAAACTAGTTCAGTGCTGAGCAACAGAGCAGCAGCCCCAGATAAGCAGGTTATCACCCCCCAGGGGGCTTGCTGGGTGGATCCTGGTTGAGGCGCATGCAGGAGTCTATCTCTCTGCCTCCCTGACTCTCACTTAATAAAAAAAAAAAAAAAAAAAAAGAAGGGAGGTCATCAGAACCACTTTGAATGGAGGTGGGAGAAAGACAAGAGGTGGGTCTATACTTCTCTATTAATAATAACAGAATGGGATGGTTATAGTCCGAAGAGCGCCAGGTGTTGTGTGTTGTATTTTTTCCCCAGGCATCCTCAGAAAGTCATTTCTGTTCCTGCCCTGTCTGTTCCCTCCCATAGTCCCTTTAAGACAAAAGCATACGAAGGAATCCCAACATTTACATTCCAAGCAATCAGTCCCATCTTCTGAGTTGCTACTGTCCTTACTTTCAGTAAGAAAACAAGTCTATTGCCCCCACCCCACAGACTTTGTGTCACCCCGAGGAGGGAGCAGCGCCCTGGTGGCTGACACCCCCTGCAGAGGGACTGGGGCCGACTGCCTTCCATCCTCATCCCGGATGGACGTCGCTGTCTCGCGGGTGACTGGGTCTCACCGCGAACCTTCCGCACAACACGCGAACCAGCCGAACTGACACCAACCCCCCAATCTAGCCCCGTCCCCTCCCCTTCCTCATTTCTGTGAACCTGCCTCAACAGAACGCCTGGCACGGTGGGCAGGGGGCTCAGAAGCAAGCTACAGAAGAGGGAATCGGTAGCTCCCCGTCCGGCTTCTGGTTTCCTTGAGACGCTGGAGGCCTCCAGTCCTAAGTCTCCCAGAACTTCTGAGTCGCGCTTGCCAGGTAAGGCTTCCCCTTGGTCGACACGCTGAGGGCCCGTCGGACCGGAGGGGTCTGAGTGGCACCTGCCTGCTCCGCTCCGGGTGGTGTTCTTTCCCGGAAGTCTTGCCGGCCCTATTGCCCAGACGGCAGGTTCACAACACACCCTTTTTGGCATTAGTCTCTCTTTTGTTTTTTGTGGTGTTAGCATCCCGAGGACGCAAACAACTTTGCAATATGTAAAGCCAGTAGCCACGGCCACCATCACAGCAGCCTGGCCCATGTAGGTTTGCACTGGATTCAGACAGACGGTAATGAAACAACGGAGCCAAGACTGGTGGGCCATTAGCTTTAATTCTAGCTTGCACCTGGCGGGCAAGTAAAAACACACACTGGGCTCCAAAACCCACTCATTCAGTGCTCACAAAGCTACTGACTTATCTGAGTTTCCAAGAATCAAAGGTTTCTAGCTCACCAGCCTTATTCACCTCCGTTCCCCATCTCCTTCTCTCTGCACAAACTCTAAACAAATTGGCTTCTCTCTCAGCACTCCACCATCTTGGCTGCTTCCCCTGGCCTCCTCCACGTGGCCTTTCTCTGCTCTCCTACAGCACGGGCTCCTCCTAGAACGTAATCACTCTTCCCCCCGAACAACGTGATCTCTCCTTTTTAAAACCTTTTGGCGCGAAAGCCCTCCCCCAACACACATTAATACAATCACGCCCATCCCAAGCAAGAAGGGCAATTAATATTATCACCTGGGTGATGGGTTTCCACGTGGGTAGCGCCATCTTTAACAAAGTGAGCATAATATATTTTATCTGCCCAACACAATTTTTCTCTTGCATCATTGAAGAGAATTCAAAAGATTAGATGCTTCTCCACTGTAGAAAGGTGCGGGAGACGGCGAGGGAGATGCAGGGCGAGAGAAGAGTGCTCATCTGGGGGGCGAAGGAAAGGGGTTAAGCAGAGTTGCCGTGACCTCCCTGTGTTCTGAACCCATTTAACACTCAGACAGCTCTGAGAGGCAGCATTTTCTATCTTCAATTTACCGAAGTTTTGACAGCTACGGAGAGTAGATACAGTATTTGAGCCCAGAACCCAGATTCCTTTTATCCCCAAATCAGTGCTATTAGCCAGTTGGCCACACTCCCCCTGCCAAAGGTTTCGATCTACAGTTCAATAACATGAAAGTATCTCCCTGGGAAAAGAAGACAGACTCGTCCCCCCTTCCAAGGACCGCAAGAGTCACCTTATTGACAGACTCAGGGCAATTTGGTATCTATCTAGCCGGAATAGTGGCGCCTGCCACCTCCCATTGTACAAGCCAGGAAACTGAGGCACACAGCTGGATAAAAGCAGAATCAAATCAAGAAATCAAATCTCCCCACTCTGAATCTAGTGCCCTTTTTGACACACTAGGCTGCCCTAGACTCTCCTGGAAATTACATTTGCTTCAACTCAGACTTGTCTCAGCCGAAGGACTGACTGTCAGTTCCATGAGGAAGATCTTGAAATGTGCTTGCTCCCTATTGCCCCAGTGGCATCATCAACACCCATAGATCCGCATCTAAGCATATTAGGGTTCTCTACAATCCCTACGATACAAGAAGTGGAGATGTCCCCGAGCTCCAGAATATAGCCTGTTTAACCATATGAACAGTCAGGGGAACTGTGCTTTCTAGGACCTCCTCGATCCACAATGCTGCTCCCAGCCTTTCCAGAGGCGTGCTGCTTCATGCTGTTCTTCTCACCTAGAACGTACTTCTAGTTTCTGTTCTGAGAGAGAACATCTAAGCAAGCATGTTACCCAGGGCTCTGTCATCATTTGATAATCATATGTTACATGGTCTTGGCAAAGACAATTAGTAATTGCTATGATATAATCCACCATGGCCTGCATGACATACAGTCATTCATTGATTTTCCAAATTAACTGTGTAGAGCCGTTTATATGTAAAGTACAGGATTAGGAATTTGGAACACAGGAATCATTAAGATACAATCCCTACCCTCAAGGACCCAAAACCCAGGGAAAAGATTAATAGATTAACAGATAATTACAAATATTTTGGGCCATGGATGGTTGGCTCAAAGGTAGAGCATCAGCACAGCGTGTGGAAGTCCGGGATTTGATTCCCAGTCAGGGCACACAGAAGTGCTCATCTGCTTCTCCACCCCTCCCCCTCTTGCTTCTCTCTCTCTCTCTCTCTCTTTCTCTCTATCTCTCTTCTCCTTCTGCAGCTATAACTCAATTAGAGTGGGTTGGCCCTGAGCTCTGAGGATGGCTCTTTGGCCTCCACCTCAGGTGCTAAAATATCTCAGTTGCTGAGCAACGAAGCAACACCACAGATGGGCAGAACATCACTCCCTTGTGGGCTTACCAGGTGAATCTCGGTTGGGCCACATGTGAGAATCTGCCCCTGCCTTTCACTGAATAAAAACAAAGCAAAACTAAAGAATTTGATAATCTTCTGGATATCTATGAGGACATGTTTGCAGCCAGTCGATGTCAATAAATATTTAAATCTATATAGTATGTCAGAAGCAATTTATATTGAAATTCTCTTCTGGGCTGAGATGGTGATCTTTGCTGTGACATCACTATTTTATAATTTATTTTTTCAACCTATTTAATAACAACGTTGTACTATCATTGCATTAGGTGTGTGTGCATGCCCTCTAAAAACAACTTACTAAACAATATTGTAATATTGTAATATTACACATAAATATTGTAATACTACATGTAAATATAAAAATAATGTAAATATTCAATATTTTTTGTTTTATTTGAAATTATACCACGTAATTCATTAAACTACACAAAATTGCATATTTAATAAATTTAACAACCCCCTTTTAATAGTCAATCACGATTTAGCAACCAAACTACAATCTGAATATAGGGACACGCAATAACATTGTTGGAAAAAGTCTTGCATACAAAAGTAATATTGTAAGAGAAGAAAACAGCACCTTATTTTTTTTGTTCTAAAAGACTTAAATTAAAAGCACTTCACATTGAATCTTCTGCTCTCTCATGCCAAACTCCTCTTGGTTTTATTTGCCAAACTTGTATACCAACAATATCTAAAGTAATTACTTAAATGTGTCTGCCAATATAACGTTCCATCATTGTTTTAATAGCAGTCTGTGGTTAAAAAGGGAATCACAGGAAAACTCATGATGTCTATTTCTATATCTGAACTTAAATAGTGTAGGGGGAAAATGACCGTCATGCCTCAGTAGAGTCTCAGACCATGAACTTACTACAGAATAATGTATTAATTAATCACCCTAACGATGACCTTTATTAGGAGCTTTTATTTTTTATCAATGGCAGCAAAATTCCTACAACACAGGCACTTTCATTCTATACATTTTAAAGATTAAATTGACAGAAATTAGTGTTTCACCCACTAAACCAGTCAACTTACATAAAGTTTCCTGATTCCAAATTCTTATTTCACTTGTTCTTGTAAACTTTAAGAAAGCATGAAATCCTGACCTAGGTTGTAGATATATTTATGAGAAATAACAAAGAATGTTATCTTAGTGCTACTGAACAAGTTCAGAACAATATATAGAACAAATGGTCACCTTGAATAGAGCCAATTTGTTAAGTGTACATTTCTTATAAAACATATCATAAGATAGACGCATTCTTCACTTAAGCTCAACTGGCATTTCTTATTTAACCATGTGAAATTGATCTAATTGTGAAAGAAAAGGTACTGGGCTTTGATTCATTTCTATTTAGACCGCCCCTAAACTGCAGGAGGGGTTGGATACGTGTCCACTGGTCCTGATGCACGGTCTCTATCTTCTTCCCATTTTCAAAGGGATCACCTGAAAATGACAACAGTGACCTACACAGTAGTGGTTTAATTTAAGATGGACCATAGCACCACTGTTTTTGTGATTAAAATGAGGAAGTGATACTAGATCGTCCCCAAAGGTCAAGATTCGCAACGAGACAAGCTGTGCTACATCTCCTTAACTGCACCTGTGTGAGCACATCTCTGTTCTAGGTCATGGCCACAGAAAGCGAGAAAGTCACTCTCTTAAGAGGAATATGCTGTTAAGTCAGTTGCAATATTCTATGGAACACAACGTGGAGCTTCAACTACAACTTTTCACTGAAATGGCACAAAGGGTTAAGGAGGAAGTGGAATAAAACAATATTTCCAACACTTTCAATTTAATGTTGGCACTGCCTTCAGAACCTTACATGAATTATTTCTTTCCTATATTGAGTGACTTTTCAAGTGGTTCTATCGTGAGCCTGTAGAATTACTAAGAGGTTTCTGATTTCATAGCTATTTTTTATTTTATTATATTTGAAAGCTGGTCTTAAGTAGAGCTAAAACTCCAGGGCCACTATTTTAAAGTAGTAAAGATTGACATCTAAATTATGATACAAGGAATGTACTAGGGCCATAGCTTTCATTGAATGTAGAAAGAAATTTTTTAAAAAATGGACTTGTCTCTGAAAATGTTGGCTATTTGATGTCTTTGAAAAATTGTCAGGCATATTAAATTCCAAAGCTTAGCAATGAAATTATAATAGACATTTGGCTTCCATCTATTACTCTTAGCTAATTCCCAGTTAAAGTTCCTTAAATCTAGCTTTAAGTGATTCTCTCTTGTCCTGGGGAAAATAGGCTGGCGTGTGATTTAAGAGGAAAAAATGGCTATGAGTTTCTTCATTTCTTAATTTATTATTGAAATTAAATTTGGGAAATAATGTCCTTACATTCTCCTTCAATTCAGGTGTTATGAGACACACACACACACACACACACACACACAACTCATCATTCACATTCAGCGTCATTTTTTGCGTGTGTGCATACTCTTCTGTTAGGACAAATTTTTAACCAATCATAATACTGTTCAGGTGTTTTTCCCTGATGTTTGATGTTAAAACACATAACTAAAATTGTACCTGTTAAAGAAGTGTCACCTACATAATGCTTTATCGGTACTGGTAATGCTGACTCATTCCTAGTGTTGGGGACATCTTTTATTTCTGTTAGCAATCACAGTAGCCTACTGTGAGACCGTTCAGCCTTGCTGGGAATATTCTAGGTTTTTGCCTTTATCCCTGCAATATTATTAATGCTCATCAATACTAAACTTTTACTCCCGAAAGTGTCCTGGTTTTGTCATCCTAAATCCTACATACTCAAGCTCTCTAACTATTATTAAGTACTCCATAGTACTGTTACAGTGCTACCGAATATTTGTGCGTATAACTGTTGTTAAGTAAACCCCCGATTGACCTTGATTAGAGTTGAGATGTAACGCAAAGATGAGATTGGTTTCAGAGGCAAATAAATGTATTCCCTTCCAACTATGTCTCTGGCTCATGAAGGACACAATTACATCCTGCAGGTTATTTGCGAGTTTTCTTTCTTCATAATCAACCCTGTTAGTAGTATCCCCCTACGCTTCTAGGACCTAAGTCAGAATATTCTGAGACAATGTTATTCTCAGTGTACAGCAGGAGGCGCTCTGGAGCGCTGCAAGAATTTTTAAAACATGCACTGACCTCTTTTCCCTTAGACCAGGGGTTGGAAAACTTTTTGGCTGAGAGAGCCATGAACGCCACCTATTTTTTTTTTTTTTTTTTTTTGTATTTTTCTGAAGCTGGAAACCGGGAGAGACAGTCAGACAGACTCCCGCATGCGCCCGACCGGGATCCACCCGGCACGCCTACCAGGGGCGACGCTCTGCCCCTCTGGGGCGTCGCTCTGCCGCGACCAGAGCCACTCTAGCACCTGGGGCAGAGGCCAAGGAGCCATCCCCAGCGCCCGGGCCATCTTTGCTCCAATGGAGCCTTGGCTGCGGGAGGGGAAGAGAGAGACAGAGAGGAAGGAGGGGGCGGGGGTGGAGAAGCAAATGGGCGCTTCTCCTATGTGCCCTGGCTGGGAATCGAACCCGGGTCCCCCGCACGCCAGGCCGATGCTCTACCGCTGAGCCAACCGGCCAGGGCCAACGCCACCTATTTTAAAATGTAATTCCATGACAGCCATACAACGACCCATGTACCTTATGCATTATCCAATAAAAATTCGGTGTTGTCCTGGAGGACAGCTGTGATTGGCTCCAGCCACTGGCAGCCATGAACATGAGTGGTAGAAAATGAATGGATTGTAATACTTGAGAATGTTTTATATTTTTAACGTTATTATTTTTTTAATTAAAGATTTGTCTGCGAGCCAACTGCAGCCATCAAAAGAGCCACATCTGGCTCATGAGCCATAGGTTCCCGACCCCTGCCTTAGACAGTCAAATAAAAAAAATGACAACAGCCAACACAACATAGCCGTCTGGTGTGAAAAAATCAAAATTATACCTATTTTATTTCTGTCAAAACAACAAAAAATATGTTTTTTGTTGTGCAGAATTTCAGTAAATTAGTTTACACGATCCATGAGATGAGAAAGGTTGAAAATCGCTGCCTGGATGTATCATACAGGTTGTAACTCTATCTTCTAAGCCAGTCTTGGCAACTGGGCTCGTGATGCATTTGGAAATATTTGAAATGAGAAAGGAAACAAAGGAGTGTGGAGAGATCAAATGACTACGTGGAAAAAAGTCTTTGGCACTTCGTTTGCAATTAAAATACTTCTAAATATACCCAGCACACTTCTGCTTCCAATAAAAAAAAAAAAAAAAAAAAAGGAGACAGAACGGTAATTGGTGGAATTTTATTTTTTTTCTATAAATAGATAATCATTTAGTTTTTACCCTCCGAGATTCGACAATTAGAATTCGTTTCTCTGTCCTGTCACAATTCATAAAATATGCCCTTTAATTTAACATATTAGGGCTTTCACAAAACAGTTCAATAATAAGCTGATCCATTTTTGTCATCTGTTTTTTTTTTTTAAACTATCTCTCTCAAAAAATTATAGATTCAACTATACATAGGCTTTTGGGGGGTCACTATGGGACTTCTATTTAAACCAGCCCGAGTTAAATCTCTTTGTGTTGAGTAAAAGGTCTATTTATTCTTGAAACCTCAGCAGAAATGAAGGGAAAGCCGGAGGCGTGGAAATGCGTGTATAAACTGCACAATCTCTGGCAGAATCTATCAGTTAAACAGTTTATTATTTTATAATGAAAAGACACTATCACTAATAGGTCCAACGTGTGCGCTGGCTCTCCTGTTATTTTCTCTCTTTTTGTGATGGTAAATACAGTGCTGTTATCTTCTAGAAGAATGACAGCTTCAGGCAAGAGATACAACCCCGGGGACCAGCACTTTAATTTAAAAAAGCAAGAGGGGAAAAAAAAAAAACAAAAGCCACCCACACAGGAGGAAATCAGACAAGGCCAGAAGGCCAGGCTGGAAACAAAGGCTGCATTTGACAATCAAAAGTTGGACAAAAAGACCCTGGTCACCCAAAGCTGCCTCCGGGTTGTATGTTCAATAGCAGAAACAGAGGACCAGAAGCACCTCCCGGAGGCCTCCTTGGCGAGAAGTCGGTGGCAACCATCAACCATTCACACAGGCCGATCCTGGGGTATTATTACCTAAGGCACAGGCAGAGAGTGCCTGGCACTCTGGGCCTAAGAAACTACAATACCTTCTCTCACTTTCTTTAAGGAAGGTGTATTTACAAAGGAAAGGCTGGAGTAGCAGGTCTTATCTTCCTTTGGTCAATAAAAAGCATTTCTGGGCATCAACTAAATGGTAAACACAAGAAGATAAGAGAGAGATAGAGAGATAAAAAGTGATGTTCTAATTCCAGCTGTGAGAACACATCATGTGGGGACCAAAAGAGTGATCAAGTCATGAGATACTAAAATATTGGACCATGAACTCTTGAAAGCAGGTGCACAATCAGCGTGGCTCTCCCTGCTGCCTCAGGGCTGAGCACATGCTTGGCAGTTTGTTGGTACTCATACATATTTCTTGAGCTAAGCCATTTAAAGATACGAAGTAGAAAAATTTGGAGTGTTCCCGGGAGTATTTAGACGAGCAGGACAACATTATTCAAAGGCGGTGACCATTTTAGCTTAGTCTGGAAGAAGCCCACATTAACTACGTGTGGAAGAAAAGGTGACCAGGTTCTGGCAGAGAGGAAGTGGTATGTGTAGTTATGTGAAACTCGTGCAACATCAAAGAGCCCATAAAACAGAAATAGAGGGAAATAAATGATGAGGAGGAGGGCATGACGAGTATGGTGATGGTGACGATGACGGTGAGGATGATAAAACTGCCAGCATTTACAATTCTTCATGGCATCAGTGACTGTGTGAAAACTGTTCACCGAGATAGCAACTGCCATTAATCTTCATAATAATCAAATAGGATAAATGCAATCCCCAGGACAAATTGTCTGTAGTTTCAAAAGCCTGGAGGAGAATCTCAATGTAGTTACACAGGTTAAATAAAACAGCATCTTTCAAATTTGAGGGAAGAAATTATTCCAATTCAATATGGAGTCTCTGGTTGTCTATCTCATGTAATTGTACGTTCTGAATGATATATGTACATGCTTTTGGAAAATAAGAGTGGAGAAAAATAGACATTGATTTAAAACACAGTTCATTTGCTAGACAGAAATAAAACATGGGTTTATGAAAAAGACCTTTAGTGGTGACACATTTGAAAAACATGAATTCTATAAAACGCTTTTGTTTTATAATCCTAAACTTGAAATGAGTTAAGAAGCCTCATAGATGAACAGGATGCGTGACCCCAAATTTGCTGACTAGCATCCATGTTTTCTATCCTTTCAATTATACAACCAGAAAATAGGGTCTTAAATCAATTGTGGGGGTCATTGTTTATTAGCTAGTTAAAGGAGTTAATTACTTTTATTTAATATTTGAAACAAAGAGGCCTCCTCCATTTGAGTTGTCCTTTGTTACAAATTAGCAAACTAACAAAGCCACTTACAAGTATTCAACCTCTTTACTTCAAAATCTAGACCCAGCCCTGTCCTGCCTTAATTACTACTGATTCTTCCTCAGCACTGCCTAGGTGTTTCTATGCGGAAGGGTTACTCTTCTGCTCTCTACCACTTTTGACCCGCTGTCTGTCAGAAATGAAAGGCTACCTAATGCAACTTCTATTCTACTTTAATAACATTTAAGATTTAGAGGAGTTTAGAGATAAATTCGGCACGTAGTATACGAGTTTTCAGTTACCCCCTCTCCCATACTGTTGTTTCCTCATCACTAACATCTCACAGCAGTGTGGAACATTTGTTAAAGATCAGTTAGTCAATATCGATACATTATTATTAACTAAAGACCATAGTTTGCATTACACTTCACTCTTTGGGTTGTATATTCCATGAGTTTTAACAAACATAAAAATGACGGGTCCATCAATGCAGGATTATACAGAATAGTTTCGTCATCCCCCTAAAAATCCCCCCGGGTTTCCACCCTGTTCATCCCCCATCCCACCAAATTCCAGGCGACCAATATCTTTTGACTATCTACAGTTTGCCTTTTCCAGAATTCCATTTAGTTGGAAATACACATCACTGAGTCTCTTTGGACTGCTTTATTTTGCTTAGCAATATTTATTTAAGGTTTCCACGTGTCTTTTCATGGCTTGATAGCTCATTTGTTCTTATTGAACAATATTCCATAGAATGGATGAACCACAGTTTCTTTATCCATTCACCTAGAGGGGAAAAAGACGGATTGTTTCACGGTTAGGGTCAGCATGAATAAAACAGCTACCCACATTTGTGTGCAGGCTTCTGTATGGACATATGTTTTCAACACATTTGAGTAAGGACCAAGAAGCATGGTTGCTGGATTGTACGGTGAGACTGTTCAGCTGTATCAGAAACTGCCAAACTGTATCCTGAAGTGCTGGGGCCATTCTGCTTCCCACCGGCAGTGAATGAATATTCCCGCTGCTCAGGACCCACACCGGCACTTGCTGTTGTCAGTTTTTTGGATGATAGCCATGCTAATAGGTGTGTAGTGGTATCCTGTTGTTTTAAATTTGCAATTCCCTAATGGCATATGATGTTGAACATTTTTTCATATGCTTATTTGCAGTTTGTATAGCCTCTCTGCTGCAATGTCTAATCACATCCTTTACCCATTTTATTCAGTGAGAGGAGGGGAGGCAGAGACAGACTCCCACATGCACCTCGACTGTGATCCACCTGGCAAGCCCACTAGTGGGCAATGCTCTGTCCATCTGGGGCATTGCTCCATTGCTCAACCAAGCTCCTTTTAGTGCTTGAGGTAGAGGCCATGGAGCCATCCTCAGTGCCCAGGGCCAACTCACTCCAATCGAGCCATGGCTGCAGAAGAAGACAGAGAGAGAAAAGCAAGAGGGGGAATGGTGGAGAACTACATGGGCCTTTCTCCTGTGTGCCCTGACCACGAATTGAATGTTGGACTTCCACATGCTGGGCCAATGCTCTACCACTGAGCCAACTGGCCAGGTCTGCTTTACCCATTTTTAGTTGGGCTGTTGGTTCTTTTACTATTGAGTTTTACAAGTTCTTTTTAAATTTTGGATAAAAGGCCTTTAGGAGACACAGACTAGAGTCTTTGCCTCACCCTAGTACTGAAGAATTTATCTTAATTCTCAAAATAAACTTTATATTTTCATAAATAGCACCTTTATTATGTTAAATTTTTGACCAATTAACACAGTATACTTATTTACTCAGCTCTTTATTAGCATTTTCTTTTATTAGCATTTATAGTTTCCAACAAAAAAGTCCTGTATATGTTGTTTTATATTTACAAAAAAGTATTTTATATTTTGACCACTGTTTATAAATACGGTTTCATATTTATTTATTTATTTATTTATTTATTTATTAATGTATTTTTTCCAAAGTTAGAAGTAGGGAAGCAGTCAGACAGAGTCCCACATGCGCCCAACTGGGATCCACCTGGCATGCCCGCCATGAGGCGATCTGGGGCATTGCTCCGCTGCAGCCAGAGCCATTCTAGCAGCTGAGGTGAAGGCCATGGAGCTGTCCCCAGCACCTGGGCCAACTTTGCTCCAATAGAGCCTTGGCTGTGGGAAGGAAAGAGAGAGATAGAGAGAAAGGAGAGGGGGAAGGGTGAAGAAGCAGATGGGCACTTCTCCTGTGTGCCTTAGCAGGGAATTGAACCTGGGACTTCCACACACCGGGTTTACACTCTACCACTGAACCAACCGGCCAGGGCAATAGTATTTCATTTTTAATTCCTATATATGCATCTTCATTGCTATAGGCCAGTAGTAGTCAACCTGGTCCCTACCACCCACTAGTGGGCATTCCAGCTTTCATGGTGGGCAGTAGTGGAGCAACCTAAGTATAAATAAAAAGATAGATTTAACTATAGTAAGTTGTTTTATAAAGATTTATTCTGCCAAACTTAGCGAAAATCTGACAAAAATTACTTGGTAAGTAATTATTATTATATGCTTTAATTTGCTTTAACTCTGCCTTATAAATTTTATAAAGTAAAGTTACTTCCCTACTTTAGAAATCACCATTACTGTGGAACTGGTGGGCAGTTAGAAAATTTTACTACTAACAGAGATACAAAAGTGGGCGGTATGTATAAAAAGGTTGACTACCCTGCTATAGACATACAATTGATATCTGTATGGGAATCCTGTATCCAGTTACTTTATTTATCATTGTTAAAGAATTTCTTTTGCCTGACCTGTGGTGACGCAGTGGATAAAGCATCGACCTGGAAATGCTGAGGTTGCCGGTTTGAAACCCTGGGCTTTCCTGGTCAAGGCACATATGGGAGTTGATGCTTCCTGCTCCTCCCCCACTTCTCTCTCTCTGTCTCTCCTCTCTCTCTCTCTCTCTCTCTCCCCCTCTCCACTCTAAAATGAATAAATAAAAAATAAATAAAAATTAAAAAAAAAAATTTCTTTTTAATTCCTTGGGATTTCCTGTGCATAGAGTCATGTCATCTGCAAATACAGTCAGATTTATTTCTTTTTTTTTTTTTTTTGTATTTTTTCTGAAGCTGGAAACGGGGAGAGACAGTCAGACAGACTCCTGCATGCGCCCGACCGGGATCCACCCGGCACGCCCACCAGGGGTGATGCTCTGTCCACCAGGGGGCGATGCTCTGCCCCTCCGGGGCGTCGCTCTGCCGCGACCAGAGCCACTCTAGTGCCTGGGGCAGAGGCCAAGGAGCCATCCCCAGCGCCCGGGCCATCTTTGCTCCAATGGAGCCTTGGCTGCTGGAGGGGAAGAGAGAGACAGAGAGGAAGGAGGGGGTGGGGGTAGAGAAGCAAATGGACGCTTCTCCTATGTGCCCTGGCCGGGAATTGAACCCTGGTCCCCCGCACGCCAGGCCGACGCTCTACCGCTGAGCCAACCGGCCAGGGCCAGATTTATTTCTTTATTTCAAATTACCATAACTTTTATTTCCATTTCTTATTGTGGTGACTAGAAATTTCAGCACTAAGCTAAATAAGAGTGCTTAGAGAAGGTAGTCTTGCCTTATTTCTGAACATCATTAAATATGTTAGTTGCATCATATTTAATAGGATTTTTTTGTGACAGAGATAAAGTCAGAGTCAGAGAGAGGGACAGATACGGACAGACAGGAAGGGAGAGAGATGAGAAGCATCAATTCTTTGTTGCGGCACCTTAGTTGTTCACTGATTACTTTTTCATATGTGGAGGGGAAGAGAGAGCCAGAGAGAAAGGAGAGGGGGAAGGGTGGAGAAGCAGATGGGCGCTTCTCCTGTGTGCCCTGCCAGGAATCGAACCCGGGACTTCCACACTCCAGGCCGACCAGCCAGGGTCAGGTCTTAAGTTTTAATAAATGCATTTTCTACATTTTTAAAATGCTTATGTGATTTTTTTTTTTAAATCTTGTGAACAGGGTAGGTAACTTCAATTGATTTTTGAACACTGGTCTGACCTGTGGTGGCACAGTGGACAAAGTGTTGACCTGGAATGCTGAGATCGCCAGATTGAAACCCTTGGCTTTCCTGGTCAAGGCACATATGGGAGTTGATGTTTCCTGCTCCTCCCCTCTTCTCTCTCTCTCTCTCTCTCTCTCTCTCCTCTCTAATGAATAGTCTTAAAAAAATATATTGTTGAATACTCACTGAACCAGATGTAATCACAGAAATAAATCTCACTTGATCATTGTGTATGATTCTTTCACATATTTCTGAATTCTGTTTTCTAATAGTTAACAATTTTTTCTATCTCTGCGTAGTACTGAGGGACATTGATCTATAATTTTCCTATTTTGTACTATGTTTGTCTTCATCTTTTATTAGAGTAACACTAGCTTGATAAATTGAATTGGGAATTGTTCTACTTTCTGAGTTGGTTTTAATTATTTTTAACATGTGTTAAAATTCTTCAGTGAAACCATCTGGGTGTGGAGATTTCTATTTTAAGAAATTTTAATTTTGCATTTAATATCAGCTTGAGTGAGTTATGGTAGCTTGTGTTTTAGAAGTTGGTTAATTTCATCTCAGTTATCCAATTGATGTGTATGGAGTTCTCAGAGTATTCTTATTATCCTCTGGGGTCTGTAGAATCAGCAGTGAATAGTCCCTGTTATTCCAGATATTAGTAATTTGTATCTTCTATTTTTTTCTTTTTATCACACTTGTTGGACAGCTGAAATTTTGATAGTTATTTTTCGAATAATTGGCTATTTGCTTTATTGATTTTCTCTATTGTTATCTGCTTTCAATATTATTGATTTTGGTTTTATCTTTATTATATTGTTCCTCTTTTTGGTTTTGTTCTTTTGGGATTTATTTTCTCTTTGTTTTCTTGGCTCTGTAGGGATGAGGTAGATGATTGATTTGAAACTTTTCTTCCTTTCTCATGTATAAATTTAATACTATAAACTTCTCAGCGGTGCTTCTGTGGTGTCTCATACATTCTTAGGGCTGAATTTTACTTTTGTTCCATCTCATGTACTTTTTAATTGTATTTAAAGACTTTTACTTTCACACATGAAACAATTTAGCTGTTTGTTATTTAGTTCCCAAGTGTTTGGATATTTTTCTGTTATCCTTATGTTACTGACTTCCAGTTTGATTCTGTTGCGATTCAAGAGCCTACAATGCATGATTTCAATTCTTTGGGCTTTGTTGTGATTTATTTTATGGCTCATAATATGCTTTATCTTCGTATGTGTTCTGTGGAAACTTAAAAAAAATGTGTGCATGCTATTGAGGGCAGTGCTCTTAAGAGTGTCGTTAGATCCTGTTAGCTGATTTTTCATTGTGTGAATTCCTTATCACTGCCCAGAATGTCCTAAGTCTTTCGTGGGCCAGGCTGACCTCCCCCGCAGCGGATGGGTGGGGACCACATCCTGGGGAGGTGAACGCCTAGTTCTGTGTCCTCTACTTGGCCTCTTCCAGATCGGGTGGAAACCAGGGCTGCAGACTTTTCTGTGCTGTTGGGCTGAAGCAGAGCAGAAATTTGTAAAACTTTCCTTGCTTTGCAGGATCCCCCTTTCCTGTTTACTTGTCCAGAATGAATAGGCTTTTGCTGGGGAATTTTTTTTCCTCTCCACCTGTTCACATTTTGGATGACTAGCTTCATCAGCTCAAAACCTTGGGTACATGAAGAGAATTAAAATCCAGGGAATTAACCATTATATCATTGCTTGAGTCTTCTCTACCTTTCAAAATGTTACATTTGTTTCATGTATAATGTTCAGGGCTATTCTACTTAGAGGGAGGAATACGGAAAATATGTAAATCCCGTTGTCCACGTCTTTTGTATGAAACTTCTAATGTCAACAAGCATATGTTTCAGCTTTGTTAGTCTAGCGCCAAATCTTTTTGGCCTCGATAATACACAGGGCTAGAGTTCTTCATTGATAATAAAGTCATTTGAGTCATACAAAGCTCGCGTCTCTACTGGGATAAAGTTTGTTTTCTTTTACAATCTTCTGAACTGAGAAGAATGCGGGCTTTTGAGGAACCATATTACAAATGTGTTCTGCAGTCAAAAATTGTTTCCTCAATATGGAAACAGAAAGCTGTGGATTGAAGGCAATACTTTTCCCTCGAAGGCTAGCAGAGCCAATGTAGAGATAAAGATATGCATTAACCGATCTCTCAAGGAAGTTAACGTATATGGCTCACACCTGAGGAGCCCTGTAATTTATATGATTCATCATGTGATAGCCCCTCCTTCCCGAGCAATATGTGAAATTTGGATCTGGATTGATTAGATGTATTTGGAATATACATTTCTACGGTCAAGGAGAAGAAAATTAGTGATAATAAGAAACATAGTTGAGGAAATAAAGTTCAAAGATTAATGGTAGGCCCTGGCCGGTTGGCTCAGTGGTAGAGCGTCGGCCTGGCGTGCAGAAGTCCCGGGTTCGATTCCCGACCAGGGCACACAGGAGAAGCGCCCATCTGCTTCTCTACCCCTCCCCCTCTCCTTCCTCTCTGTCTCTCTCTTTCCCTCCCGCAGCCAAGGCTCCATTGGAGCAAAGATGGCCTGGGCACTGGGGATGGCTCCTTGGCCTCTGCCCCAGGCGCTAGAGTGGCTCTGGTCGCAGCAGAGTGAAGCCCCGGAGGGGCAGAGCATCGCCCCCTGGTGGGCAGAGCGTCGCCCCCTGGTGGGCGTGCCGGGTGGATCCCGGTCGGGCACATGCGGGAGTCTGTCTGACTGTATCTCCCTGTTTCCAGCTTCAGAAAAAAAAAAAAAAAAAAAGATTAATGGTGACCTGTCTAAATATTTTGTTTCTCTGATTTTATGTGAATTGTCAAATTTATTGAGAAAAGGAAAATACATGTGTGTTTGGTAACAATGGTGATAAGTTCAAACATTTGTGACAGCATGGTGTAAACTCCTGTTTTACACACACACACACACACACACAGTGATACCTTATTGCAAAAAAAAAAATCAAATTTTGATGGGAATCTTTATTCCTAGTACAAAACCTCTAATTCCAAGGTAAAATATGCTATACATATTTATCAACTTGTTAAAATGCATAATTAATTATTTTTGTATAAAATAACTACTTCAGAAATAATTTGTTAAATTTTATGAATTTTGATGGCATCTTATAGGTCATTCTTCCATAAGCTAGAATTAATATGCTGCATGTAGGCCCATTATACCAAGTCATTCTTCAAAAAGTTATCATTAAATGATACTTCCCTTTATTTTTAAATGCATCCAGAGACCATGTCACATGTTTTAAATGTTCTTCCTTTCCCCACATTGCCTTTCATATTATCAGAAATAATTTAATAGTAAAGCCCATGTACTTATTCCACCATTAAAGACTTCGAGAACTAATAGTTTGTGAATGATAGATGGACAGCCCATGACCCAGGTTCCTGAAAGGAACATTTAAAATCCTTCCCTGTCGCCTGACCAAGTAGTGGTGCAGTGGATAGAGCGACGGACTGGGTTGCAGAGGACCCAGGTTCAAAATCCCGTGGTTACCAGCTTGAGCACAGGCTCATCTGGTTTGAGCAAAGTTCACCAGCTTGAACCCAAGGTCGCTGGCTCAAGCAAGGGGTTTCTTGGTCTACTGTGGCCCCGTGGTCAAGACACATATGAGAAAGCAATCAATGAACAACACTAAAGGTGTCGCAATGAAAAACTGATGATTGATGCTTCTCATCTCTCTTCATTCCTGTCTGTCTGTCTGTCTATCTCTCTCTCTCTCTCTCTCTGACTTTGGCTCTTTCTCTGGAAAAAAAAAACCCTTCCCTGTCTCCTGTCCCCATGTTGGCAGAGGTTCTCTAACAGAAAATGGAGAAAGAACTGTCAGCGACAACATGGAAATCAGCAGGCAGCCCTGCCAGCAATGGGGGCTACGTGTCCTTGTGGGTGGCCAAGAATCAATAAAGATTTAACTTTTTTCTTTTTTAATTGTTCAGTGAGAGGAGGGGAGGCATCCCACATGCATCCCGACTGGGATACACCTGGCAAGCCCACTAGGGGTGATGCTCTGCCCATCTGGGGCTGCTGCTCTATTGCTCAGCAACTGAGCTTTTCTTAGCACCTGAGGTGGAGACCATGGAGCCATCCTCAGTGCCCGGGGCCAACTCACTCCAACTGAACCATGGCTTCAGGAAGAGAGAGAGAGAGAAGCGAGAGAGGGAGGGATAGAGAAACAGATGGTTGCTTCTCCTGTGTGCCCTGACCTGGAATCAAACCTGGGACATCCACACACCGGCTGATGCTCACCTCTGAGCAAACCGACCAGGGCAAATTTTAACTTTTCCTTGATAAATGATGGTTGTGCTGTGAACAGAGGGAGGCAAACCTACAGAGCTGCCTATCTGCTCCACGGGCCCTGTCATCTGAGCGTGGAGACCGCCCACACAGACTCGCCCTTTGGCATCCCTCAGCGAGCCTTGGAACGCGTTCTCGTACCTTCCTCACAGAGAAGGAAGCTGGAACCCAGAGAAATGAGTCAGTGTTACCAAATAGCATATATACTTTATTTTCATAAACGTTCTAAATCCCCAAGTCATATCTCTTTACGACATATGGAAGAGCATCAAGTTCCATTAAAAAACATTCAGTCTCGCCTTTTAAGAAGCTGCCACTAACTACACCAGCACATTGGGGAATCAAAAACATGAATAAAATTATAGAAAAATTCAAAGAATGAATTCAGAGCTTTCGTCTTGAGATATTCCTTTCCTTTAACTGATTTTAGAAAGAGAAAAAGGAAGAGACAGAGATCCATTTGTTGTTCCACTCAATTATGCATTCACTGGTTGATTATTGTGCGTGCCCTGAACAGGGATCGAACCCACAACCTTGGCCTATGGGGACAACGCTCCAATGGAACTATCTATACAGAGTGAGGTATTCTTTGAATAGGAAGAACCAGGTCCTAGTTTTACAAAGTGTGTAAAATTATGGCAGGATGTAATACAGTGTGTCCATAAAGTCATGGTGCACTTTTGACCGGTCACAGGAAAGCAAAAAAAAAAAAAAGATAGAAATGTGAAATCAGCACCAAATAAAAGGAAAACTCTCCCAGTTTTATACCTATTCAGTGCAGTTCGATGTGGGCTCACGCACAGATTTTTTAGGGCTCCTTAGGTAGCTATCCCGTATAGCCTCTACAGACTTGTCACTGACTGATGGCCTACCAGAACGGGGTTTCTCCACCAAACCGCCGGTTTCCTTCAACTGCTTATCCCACCGAGTAATGTTATTCCTATGTGGTGGTGCTTCATTATAAATGCACCAATATTCATGTTGCACTTTGGTCATGGATTCGAATTTAGCGAGCCACAGAACACACTGAACTTTCCTCTGTACCGTCCATATCTCGACTGGCATGGCCGTGGGCTGCTCCTCTGTATACACGGTGTTACGTCATCATCTGTGCATGCACACATGCTGCCACATCATCCTACAGAAACTGGGAGGGTTTTCCTTTTATTTGGTGCAGATTTCACATTTCTATCATCTTTTGTTGCTTTCCTGTGACGGGTCAAAAGTGCACCACGACTTAACGAACACACTATATATATGAGAAGATATCAAAACATGTATAATTTTGTTAACCAGTGTCACTCCAATAAATTCAATAAAAAGGGGAAAAATGGGATTTAAAAAGAAAGAATAGCCTGACCTGTGGTGGCACAGTGGATAAAGCGTCGACCTGGAAATGCTGAGGTCACCGGTTCGAAACCCTGGGCTTGCCTGGTCAAGGCACATATGGGAGTTGATGCTTCCAGCTCCTCCCCCCTTCTCTCTCTCTGTCTCTCCTCTCTCTCTCTCTCCCTGTCTCTCTCTCCTCTCTCTCTCTCTGTCTCTCTCTCTGCCTCTCTCTCTCCTCTCTAAAAATGAATAAATAAATAATTAAAAAAATAAATAAAAAGGAAGGATATTTCAAAAGAAAATATAACTATTCAAAAGAAAATGAAAGGAGATACTGAAACTAGATAAAACACCATGAATAGAAGTCCGGGCATGGTTGAACAATAACAGAATCTAACATCTATTGGACACTTAACCATGTTCGTCTCCCTTAACCTTCACCACAAGGAAGACCGGGATGGTTTTCTATAGTGTGTGAATGAATTTGGGGTATTTGACAAGTCTCAGGAGCAACCAAGTGGCAGGTTCAGGGTGTTAACACAGTAATCAGCGGCCATGCCCCAAGCGTTTGGCCTTAACTGAGGGTTTGCTAACGTGGCTGTAAGAATTTAATAGAGATCAGTATCAAATTATATTCTTGACTTCATTCTAACAGGATTAGGTGCTGTTGTGCAGGAACTGAGAGAGACGTGCTTTATGGTGTTCAAAAAAGGGCACATACAGGAACAGATCAATGTTTCTGTCTCTCTCTCTCTCCTTTCTCTCTTTCCTTTCTTTCCTCCCTTCCTCTCTCTAAAATCAATCAATAAATTTTAAAAAAAGAAGGAGAAAATGGAGTGATTTAGTCAAAGACAAATCTGGCAACCCTTGGAAGCTTGGATTTCAGTTGCTAGTTTCTGAACACAGGATCGAAAGCCCGGTGATTACTGAAGGAATTCAGGTAACTAACTGCCAGGAGCAAGCCACCGCTGCACAGGGGGATTAGCAGGCAAAGGAAAGAAAAACGACTGTGAATGCTCTGCAGGCAGGTGGCTTAGCCAGACGACAGTCATCAAAAGGGCAGGAAAAACTGGCTGTTTCACCTGCCGTGTCCTAGGATATTTTCCCAAACATGAACAGGTTAAATAAGAACATTAACACATCCTCAGTGGTAGGAACTGTGGCCAACCATTCAGCCCCACAAGACTGATGGATTTATTCATAAATGTAGTTGAGATATATTTGATAATTAATTCAAATGATGTGAAAGCCATGTAATACTAACAAGATGGAATGTTTCATAAAATTCATAAAATCTCTGATACTTTATTAAAAGCAGTGCACTAAAATTCCAAATAAATATATGGTAGTTATTAGAGTTAGTAATAAAATCTGATTATTTTTATAATATATGTTGATTACAGCAATATCGATTTTGTCTTATGTGTATCAGCTTATTGAAGCTATACATTACTTACACTGGTTACTGTTCAAATTGGCATATTTATCACTTTCCTTGTAGTTATGTAATTGGCTTTATTTTTATTACACCCCATTCTTGTTGTGAACTTTTTCCTGCCGGCTTTATTTTATTACCCACCAAGGGGCCCTTAATTAGTTCTTGCAGTTTAGATGGAAAAGAGAAAAGCTATTGGTGAAAGCAAAAAAACACCTTTTTCTTATTTTCCATGTAGCTTCTTATGTATTTCTTTGTCAGACCCAGAGTCGGTGCTCATCAGCTGAGGACCTACCCTGTGCTTTTGTCACGGGGGCATACAAAACAGCCCTTTGAAAATCAGTGTGTTTGAAGGAGCCGCTAAAAGCTGCCCAGTAACAGGAACCGTGAGATCAACGGTGTTGGAGGGAGCCAGTGAATACAGGCCAGCGTTATGAACCAGAGAGAGAGAGGGCTGAGGCGGGCAGTATTCACACACGTGACACCGATGAAGCTTTCTCTCTCTTTACGGCCCACCTCCGCATTCTAAGGCACACTGAGCTACCAAACATGACCGAATGTGGTTCTAAAACAAACCTGCAGCTTAGTCCACGGAATTAATGAACGTTACCAGTCACACCTGGTGAAAAGAAATGCCTCTGTGTTTGATATGTGTTTACTTCTTGGGGACCTAGGTCCTCCTGGTTTTTAATTTCCCTGACTTTGCTCCTGTCTTTCACCAGAGTGTGTGTGTGTGTGTGTGTGTGTATGTCTGTGTTTTCATTATTGATGGAAATGTCACAGTCTGCTCATATTTTATTCCTTATATTGATTTCAAAAATATTTTACATATGCAAATATTGAATCATTATGTTGTACACCTGAAAACAATACAAGATTATGTGTCAATTATATCTCAATAAAAAAAAAATACAGGCTGACCGCCTCAAATCCAAATAACAAAGCAAAAAAAAAAAAAATCCAAAAACAAAAATGAAAAAACAACAAAAAACCTCTACCAGTAAAACTTCCAAGAGCCTTGATCATCTTGTTTACTCCTGCACGCGCATACCAAAAAAAGTGGCTGTCGTGAACTTTATCTTAACACACATTGTTTAAAGAAAGCAATGTTTATGTGAAAAAAATCTTAAAACACTCAAGAATTTTGTTTGTTTGTTTTCTGCATAATTGATTACCTTGCTCCATTTAGAAGCTATCTACTTTTCATTCCCTTAATACTTTTTTTTTCTGGATGATTTCCATCCTTCTTCACCCTTATTGGGGTGCTAGGAGGCTGACTGGTTAGTCTACATCAACTACACATCACTGGCTTCGCTTCCTGAGACATTCGGCCAATGGGAGGCATGGGCAGGAGAGGAGGAAGTGAGGAAAAGGTAGGTGAGAGCATTTGTTAGCCCTGTTCCTGTCCTCCTGGGCTGTGTGTTCTTTTATCAAACACCATCGCTTCTGTGCAAAGCTCCCTCGCCCATCGGGAATCTCCGCATCTGAGTCCCAGTCATCAACCTGCACTGAAGTCCTTCCACCGGCTGCCATCACAGAACTCCGTAATTTAGACTACTTAAAATAACTATGTATTGTTTGATAATTGTTCTGGAGGATAGCTGTCATAGAAATCAAGATTATCAGCAGAGCTATGCTACTCCTAAATCCTAAAAGAATGAATGAATCCTCTCTTGCCTCTTCTAACATTTGGTAGCCCCAGGCTTTCCATGTTTTCCATTGTCTCCAGTCACTGTCATCGTTACACGGTGTTCACCCTGTGTCTGTCTTATCATTCTGTCTCCATGTGGTCCTCTTTTTATAAGGATCTCAGTCCCATTGGTAGAGGAGCTCAGCCTCCTCCAGGATGACCTCATCTTAACTAATCAGATCTGCAAAGACCCTATGTTTAGGTCACATTCTGAGGAACTGGAGGTTAGGACACAATTCAGTCCATCACACAATGCCTCTCCCTTGCTCGTTTAGACCTAGAAGTGCTAAGAGACGCCTCCGGTTGCCCACACAAGTTTCCCTATCTGGCTGGTTGCCATCGACTCTCTTTATGCCTTTCCATAGCCTCCTTTCAGTCAGCTCTTCCTTCTCTTGAGTGTTCCTTCTGTTTCCTAGCACAACCCTCATCATGTTCAATAGCTGCTCCCATCTTCCTAAAACTCAGTGCACTATTTGTAAAATTTCACCAGGATTGGATGTGTCCAAATTTTAGAGGACTGGGAATAAGAAGAAAAAAAAACATTAAAAAACTAAAAGCTATGTACAGATTAAGAGTCAATTAAAGGCTTTAAAATAAAGGCATCTTTAAAATCCAACAGCAAGACACAGAGCCCTTTGATTTGATCTTTAGAAGTAAAAAGGTACATGTTTGTCTGATAAGCTCGTGACATCATCAAAGTTAGTTGTAGCAAAATGTTATTTTTTTTACTGAGACACTCAATCTGTCCTTTAGACATCAGCTGTAATGGAAACCGACAGGAACTGGTAGAAAGGCTGAAGTCAAAATTTCAAAGCCATTTGTGAATTATAAATAAAATATAACGCCGTATATTGAATTGTCACTCCAGATCCCTGGCTCAATGATGATAAGGAGATTGTACTCGCTTTAAAGTTTAATACGACTATCATTCACCAAAAGTCATGTCAAGTTGCTTTAGAAAATGACTACTGGAATGAATGGGCTAACACACGTCCACCCTGGCGCCCTTTCCTCCGCCCGTTGCACATAATTTCGCTTCTCTCGTCTTTATCCCACAGAAACACCAGTTTAACGATTTGAGAAATGAATGTCAAGTATCTCTTTCAAGTGGTGAAAATTACCCAGTTGGGAATGACATCTCTGTCACGCACAAGACCACATTAATTAGTGATGATTTCCGTTTCCCTGAAACTGTAGGACCATGTGTGCATAGGTGCACACCCATGTGTCTGTGTGAATGAGGATATTTTGCTACAGATTTATCAGTAGTCCTTCATGTATAAATCTTCTGGTGTAAGCGATAAATATTAAAGTCTGTCTGGGAGTAACCTTCAGCACCGGTGCCATACTTTCCTTATGCAGAGATCAAATTAGTTCATTATTGCAGCTTAAGGGTCCACAAATTTTCATTTTACTTTAATGCATTTCTTAGAATAAATAATGTGAATGTATTCTGACTGAAAGTAATTTCTATCAAGAATACCAGAACAACATTAGCAAATGAAATAGACTGTTTATTCATAAAATTTTAAGTCACATTCTGCCTGTCCTTTCCCGCACCCATGAAAATGAATACTCTGCCCTTTCTTGCTTTTAAAGCACAACAAAAACCCTGCAATGTGGCGGAAAGAGAAAAACACTGGGACATAAAGAGGCCTAGGTCCTAGCATTGGCTCGGCCTCCAATTTTAAAATTCTAAACAATGACAGATTTGATTCCTTTCTGAGAGTATCCATGTGTGTTCTTTTTCCCTTATCTTTGAAATGTGAGCATCCTACTAAATTATCTGGTGCTTCTTGTTTAGTTCTGTCAAACGTGACTTGAGGATATCTAGAACTCTCAGCAAAAACATTGCCATATCTTGTGCCATGGTCCATTATTTATATAATATAAATCTCTCGTAACCTAGGTGGAGATGACACAGCTATTTTCCATTGGCCTCCCCTGCCCCATAAGCCTTCACAGTGGCTAAATATGTAGTGAACACAAATAAAATACTGGTTCAAGGCATTCTTCATCATTTCTGTAATTTCAAAATCTTTCTACCTTCATATTAGGTACCTGTATCGGAAGATGTTGAGAGATCTGTTAGGGTAGACAGCTTCTAAAATGACTACCAGTGATTTCACCTCCTGGTATCCCTGTTCTTACAGAATCACCTCCCTTTGCACTCGAGAAAAATCTAGTGATGCTTTTAATAAACAAAATATGGCAAGAGTGAGAAGATGTCACTTCTAAAATTAACTACCTCCCAGCAAAGGTTGCATAATAGAATAAGTAGAATGATTCTTTAGAGCAAGGTAAGGACAGTATCATGAGAAATTAACATTTACTAGTTGCCAGGCAGAGTGATGAGTATTTTAAATAAAATCTCTTATTTAATTAATTTATCTATCTTATGAAAAATGTTGTATCATTCTGTCTTATATTGAAATGTTAGGAGATAAAGGCTTTGAAGAGCTAACTTGACCGAGTTCAAAAACTTATAAAATTTGAATTCAGGTTATCTGATTGAAAAGGCTGTTTTCAAAAACTGCTTTTCAAGATAATGATACTTTAGAAAGCAGTGAAACATCAACCCTAAAGCAGTGAAACATCAACCCTAGTAGAAGCAAGAATAATTATTTGGAAAATAAAACTTAATAGTAATAAGTAACTGGTTCAAGTTTATAAACTCTTCTAGTGATGCTCAAAATGCACATGTTCAAAATACTGTGTATCTCAACCTCAAAATTAATGTTATGGCTGCTCAGCTATAAAGAAACATTTGGATTCCTCCAAACTTGGATATAATAGGGAGAGGGTTTAACACTATTCTCAGTGGACAGGGGTCCTCGGGTTTTGACAACAGTTCTGTTCCTACGACAGTGACATAACCTGAATTCTGGTGTTAGTTGAAACACACCCTAGCCTAAGTCACTTACCTATCCTAACACAGTTGTAAAATCCTAATCTAGAACACAAAAACACAACTAAGCCGCAGAAAAAGGAAAAGCACATAAATGTACTGGACTGTGGTAACAGAAAAGATGACCAAAAACGAGTGTAAAAATATTCCCTTACCTTTATTCATGTGGTCGGTTTGCCCACTGGAAGGAGTCGGCTCTCTCACTCATATGGCGCGTTTGTGTATTGTCCTGCCACGTACAACCAAACTAGTTCACCCAGGTAGCCCGTAAGTAGGACACTAACGGTGTAAGCCGGAACACTCACCTCTCAATTTCCTTAAGTTTTTATGGGAGTGAGCATCGTAAAGGTGAAATGTCGTATGTTGAGACTGTCGTAACCCAAGGATCCCCTGTACAGAAAACATATAAATCACTGTATGTGTTTGGTTTTGATAACATCTTCCCAATATGACAGTATCTTTCTGTCTAACTCATAAGGCCATTGTGAAGATAACACCGAGCTTAATACATATAAAGTCCGAATCTTGCTATGACACACAAAGCTCTCACAGTCTTACCTCAATTCTTCATTGTAGCAGCACTCACCAACAACCTGCTTCTTAAACCCAATATTTGTGTCACACGGAACTTCTTAAAGCATACTCCTCTTCCATCTCATAAACCACTATGACATTGCTGCAATGAGCCAATTGAAGTAGGATTTAAAATCAGCCTATTAATATCATAACTTGCTGCTTTTCTAGTTGATTTGATTGGCAACAAGTTCTCCAACAAAAGGGTATTTAGTATTGATAAATGCCAATTTTGTGCCAGGTTCATTTTCATGCATTCCCATGCATACTTACTCATTAAATGTCTCTAATACTAAAACTTATATATTCTTTACTCTACTAAAAAGATAAAACCTCTTGATGTCTAGGATGGCAAAGAGCTTTCCATGGCTAACTAGTAGTTAAAAGTAGACTCATAAATTGAACCCAGGTCAGTTAGATTCCAAAGTCCATTTACATTGGATTAAACCAGATTGCCTTGGCTATATTTAAAGCCAAGCCAATTTTCGGAACTAGTTTTAAATTCGTTTGAAACTCATCTTAAAGCTTGCATACACTCAACGGTTGCCAAAGCATTTCCATGTTTATGTAAGAAGGGTATAATAATGCATATAAATTATCTTGTACTCAATAGCGACAGCTCCTCTCCCGTGTTTCCTCTAGCATCTGTGATATGGCTGATGACGGTTCTCTGGAAGGTTGGATGACAGATGGGGGCCAACGCGTCTAGCTTCAGATTAAGAATGTAAAGTTGGGAGATGGAAATCAAGTGTCTCAAAAGGGGTCTTGGAAATCTTTAAGTCTGAGTGATGCCCTGATTCCTGTGAAGATTCAATTAAAATAAAATAATAATAATAAAAAAAAAGGCCTTCCCATTTGACTCTGCACCCTGTTGGGATGGAAATGCAACCACAGCACTTCGTGCTGCTTTTCGTGAAACGCTGAGTGGAAATGAAGAGTGGAGGATGCCTTTCGTGATACTAATGTGATGAGTGCTTGGCCCTCAATGAGCCTCCGAGAGCCATCTGCTCCCGGAGTCAGCGAGCAGGAAGGATGTACGAGCGATCCCGCCCAGACTGTCTGTCTGTGGCAGGGAAGGGCAAAATCCAGCTGCTGTTTATTTTCTTTAAACATTTTGATCTCTTCTTCAAACACTGCAAATTTGATGAAACCCCAAATACAGTTTGTCGAACACTTTTCTTCTCTAATTGGGAAAACGATTTGAATGTGAAGAGAAATTGCAAAAGATGGCTCTGATTCATTCGTAGTTAGATAAGCCGCCAACGCTGTCGATCTATCTCCTCGAAGCCCCAGATCGGCAGGGGCCGCCAAGAGCAGCAAACACGTTAGGATATACACAAACGCTCACGCACGAACACACAAGCTCACCTTTCTTCTTAGTCTGCCCAAAATTACACGGACGTTTGAACAGTAGCAAAGTGTGTTTCGTTCCCTTTAATAAATAACGTTCATTTCCAAAACTACTGAATCAATACCACCATGATTGCTAATAATTGTCCTAATATGTATTCAGCATTTTTAAACCCTTCAGTTGCTTTCTCACATATTATTGCTGTGTGTAATAGAAACAAAACATTGGAGTCAAAAGCTATCTAGAAATCGTAGAAACAACTCTTTTATTTAAAAATAAATCAACTCAATTGAGTAATAATTTGCATATAAAAATGCATCCCATTAAAAATTCCATGAGCTTTGACGAATATCTACATAATATAATCACGCTAAATGGTTTTTCTATCACTACATAAATTTTCTTTGTCCCCCTTCAATCTCACCTACCCTTGGCCCAAGAAACCATCGAGTTTATTTTTACTTTGAATTAGTTTGGCTTCTTCTAAAGTTTAATATAAATAGTAACTCACAGTACATTTCCTTTTGTATTTGACTTATTTTATTTGACATATTTATGAGATTCACTCATGGTCTTGACTGAAGTAAAAGCTCATTGCCTTTTTTATTGTTGAATGCCATTTCATTGTGGATATCCCATAGTTTGTTTATTCATTTACCTGTTGATGTGCTGGGGGTTTTATTATCCCTCTCTCTCTCTCTCTTTAGTTTTTGGCTATTGTGAATAAAATGGATAGGAACATTTCAGTACAGAATTTTATGTGAACACAGGATTTTATTTCTCTTGGTAACTACCTCTGTGTGAAAAAAGGAAAGGTCTAAAATCTGGGTTATCCAAAGCTCGGCTCATCATCCTCACGAACTTAGTAAAAAGGTCTACGTCCACGCCATCACTAGGAGATCTAAAATAATGACGGAGAGTGCTTTCTGTGCCTGAGGGTGCTCTCTATGCCTGGGACTTAGAGTGAGTCATCAGTGTCCCTGAGCCGCAGTCCCCTTAGCTCTTAAGGCTCATTGGAATCTTTCTGATGTGACAGGCACTGCTCAGGGAGTGCGTTCTATGATGAAGAACCAAACAGACACAGTCCCTATAGAACTAAATTTAAAACCAAGCTCTGTGTGTGCGTGTGCGTGCATGTATATGTGTGGTTTCAACACATGGGGAACTCGATGAAGAATTCATACAGAATTCTATAATTCTACTTTTGTCTAGATGATCAGAGAAGTCTCTAGAGGGTGCAAATGAGTCTCAAGGCGGAAGAATGACAAAGAGACAGCAGTGGGCAGGACTGCCCTGAGAGCATCCGAAAGCGAGAACGGCGCTCATCCAAGTCCTGAAAAATTAGGGACTGGAGCGCCTGTCATATTTAAAGGAGGTGTAGGTTGAGATACGGCCGAGAATCAGGGGAAGCTTTCTGTTTTTCTCCCATTTTGATTTTTTGTCTTTCTTTCTTTCTTTCTTTCTTTCTTTCTTTCTTTCTTTCTTTCTTTCTTTCCTAATTTGATTTCTTTGTTTATTGTTTGTAGTGCTTGCTTTAGAAATGACAAAATGCACTTCTAAGTTATCACAGTAACATGTGAGTGAAACCATGCTATGTCATGCATTAAATAAGAAATTTCGGATTGCATTCTTATATATACTTTCCACGTCTGTAGCCACCACCAGACGCCACTCCCTGCTCAGGCGTGAACTTTCAGGACTGTTCCCTGCGACCCATCAGAAGTAGCAAATCTTTCTTCCTACAGACTGTGCACCTATCCTAGAACTGTTCCTGGCTTACCTGCTCCTGCCCCCTTCACTGTTGCCAATGCAAATTCTTTCCAAACAAATTGCATCTGCCTAGCCTCTGCTGGCGCAATGGAGAGAGTGTTGACCTGGGACACTGAGGTTGACAGTTCGAAACCCTGGGCTTGCCGGATCAAGGCACATGTGACAAGCAATCAATGAACAACTAAAACCAAGAAACTATGCGTTAATACTTTTCGAAATCTTTTTTTTTTATAATTACATCTTTATTTCCCAAAACATAATAAAATTTTCATCAACACCAACACAAAAGATGTGTTTGTCTTTACCTGCTGGTTGCTCAGACAGCATGCCCCAGGACCCGGGACCAGGTCCTTTGCTGACTAGCACTGGGCTTAATAAACTATTTATTTATTTCAGATACCGTTCAGCCATGAAAGTGTTTAACATTTGAAAGAAATTTTCACATATGATTCAGGGACATGGAATATTAATTGGAGATAACTACCTAACTAGAGGAATAGTTAAGCCGTGTACAGGGAATTAGAGAAGTAGAGTATGGATGATGTTGACTCTGCCAAGGAATGTTGAAGAGAAGTTTACTTGATTAGAGTTTTGAAAAAGTAGATCTGTTTCATACAGCATTGTGGAGGAAGAGAGGAGGAACATGTACACAGCATCAGATATCTAAACAAAAAAAACAGTAATGCGCAGTGACCTTCATTGAATTAGCTTGGTATTTCAAGAATATTGGTTGCACACAGACAAACCCATTGACAAAGTATAGTATTTGGAGGGAAAAAACCCAACATCCTCAGTAGTTACAAATTCAAATGGAAATGGAAATTTGAAACAAACTTTAAATTTGACTTTACTCGATGCCAATATATCTCAAATTCTATCCTCAAAGGTAAGTTTTATTTTAATAAGTATATGCTCTGAAACGGATGGCTCTATACTTCTTGTTCTAACATTTGGTGGTAGATGTATTTCTGAAAAGTGGAATTACTTCATTGGTACATTATAATTTAAAGAAGAGAGTAGTCTTATAGTTTGTGCTCTTCAGAGTGTGGGCTGCGGAATGGTGCGATCAACCTGACTTAGGTACAGGTTAAAAGTGTCACAACTCAGATCCTACCTCAGGCCCGATGAATCAGACCATGTCTTAAATAAGATTCTCACATAATCCCACGCACATGCAAGTTTGAGAACACTTTTGTTGTTGACTAAAATAGAAATATAATTAGTTTATTCAACTAGGAGGTTTTTGTTCCTGTCTTTGATAGAGTGAATCTGACCCTTCCCTTAGGATGGCAATTCAGAAATTAATGCCCAAACATTTGCAGGGATGTGGGAATTGACTGTCAGTATTCATATCAACTGGGAATAAATTTCATTTTTATTTATTACCTGGTATCTGAATTTAGGTTTCCAGGTGAAGGTGTCTATGTCCCATCACTCTCTTTTTTAATGAGAATGAGTATTTCTGAATCCATATCTTGTCCTATCTTCTCTTCATTAATTACTTTTCTCCTTCCTATGTGGCTAAGTTTTATTCTTGCTTTGTGTCCTGTGCTGCATTTAGCTTCTATGATCTCATAAACACAGAGATACACCACATAGGGATAAATCCACCGAAGAGCTCGCAATTTCATAAAATGATTGAACTCACTGATTTTTGTATATAAATAGAAAATTTAATGAAACATGAGAATTCCCTTTTGCTTTATAGCCAATTGCCAGGAAAAACATCTGCTCTTTCTTGGGTGTTAACAAGATGTATCTACAAATCCTGTGAAAATGTACAGTAGCTTAATACATGTGCTCTTCAGTGCATGTTGGTCGATTTCTGGCCAATCAGCATGGATTTTAACAAAATGAAAAATATATTTATTGGTCCCATGGAACACCTTCTTTCTGGCCATCTTTTTCCAGAAAGACTCCATTCTTCCTGAGAGGACCCAGCTGTCACTTTGATTGAGGCATTCACCCTATAGCTGGGGCATGCTTTCTCTGAAATGCAGCTGGACCAGGCATTTCGGAGGCCCAGATTGTTATACAAAAGTCTCTACTCCCCATGATAAAGGTAGAACCCCAGTCAAGTACCCAGACACACAGGCTGTCAGAACAGAAGAGAAATAAATTGCTCAAGACTCTCATCATTTTTTGGTTAATCATTATTCTGGGAAAAAAATCCAGTAAAAAACCCAAAAAAACAAAACAAAACCCCCAAAAAACATAAAACAACCTAATCATTATATGTTATAACTAAATGGCCACATATAAGATACTATTTACATTTCTTTGACTTGCACCATGATTGCAATGAAAGATACTCTAGGCATTTCCTTAGAGAGATGGCGCTTGAACATTGTACAGACAGAAGGAATGCAATCCAAATCATAACTGCTGGTTTGCCCAGTAAAACTAGGGCTGTTTCAGAAAACAAAAACTTTCTGATCTCCAAACAGGTTTTCTTTACACATTAACATCACAGAACTCTCCCTCCTCTACTCATTTTTGCTCACCAAGCAACTGTGATTCTTGTGGTTCCCACATATTTTTTCCTCTGAGGGGAGATTTATGTGATTGGAAAATACACCACATACTAAAAGAGTGTTTTATGCTTTGTTATAAGGGATAGGGTGGGTGCTCAATAATTATGATTTGAGCATGATCAGTGATGGTATAGTGGATACAGCATGAATCTGGAATGATGAGGTCCCAGGTTCAAAACCCTGAGGTTACCAGCTAGAGCACAGGGTCCCAGCTTGAGCATAGGATCATCAACATGATCACAAGGTTGCTGGTTGCCCCCAAAGATTACTGGCTTGAGCCTAAAGGCCATAGGTTTGAAGTCCAAGGTCACTGGCTTGAGCAAGGAGTTATTGGCTTGGCTCGAGCTCCCCAGTCAAGGCACATATGACAAGGGGTCAATGAACAACTAATGTGCTGCAACTATGAGATGATGCCTTTCTCTCTCCCCTCTCTCTCTTGCTTCCTGTATCTCTCTCTTGAAATCAATAAAAAATAATAATGATTTGAGAAAGTGAATGAATATATTATACTAGCTTGTATAGGTTGGGCAAAGTTGACATAAGAGGAGTCATTTCAAAAGAGAGCTAGGACAGCCATTACAGAGGAATATCCAAGCACTTAACTCCCAGTCCTCACGAAAGTTTGAACTGGGAAAAATCACATTTATACTGGGCCAGACCAACACTGCATTTCAAACAACTGTTTGCAAAGCTAACAGGAAAACACGCATCCTATCTACAGGCCTGAAAATTAAAGATACTCTTTAGAATTAGCACCGCCATCTATAAATAAAGAATAACTTTCAGCTTATTTGTACCTTTACACATTTTTTTTCTTCTGTTTATGTAATTATTTCCCTTGCCTTTCTCAAAAAATTCCCTTACTTTCATGTCCTAGTTGGAACACTGCCTGAATCAGAGCTTCTTCATTAGCTATTCTTTGAATCTCAAATGAACAAACAAAAAAAGAAAAAGGGGCTTATTGCCTCTCACTTTGGCTTTTTATTTTTAGGTTGACAAGGTTGATCGCTAGTGACATTTGTTTGAGTAAAATGACTTTCTAAGATCCACTCAACTCTAGAACAACGAGAAGACTGAATTTCTAGCTACAGGAATAAAGCTAAGTCATTTGACCTCCAAGTAAGGTTATCTACCATGAACTCTTGGCCTAAATCCATATTCAAACATTATAAAAATAATCTACAAAAGCCAGATTTCAGGCTTTCTGGCATATTAGAAACCATATCTTCTTCAACCAAGAATATTTGAATAATTGAACATACATAAATTATGTTTCACTGTTAAAGAAACAAAATCGTTATCAGTTGATATCCTCATGAGGCAGGTTAGTAAGAATCTAGGAAAATCCCTTGGCAAGTGGAATGAGAAAACAGACAGATACTTACAGCTGAGCAATCTGTAGCCAGATAATAGAACACAAGGTCTTATCCTCCCTAACCAAGGGACACTTGGAAGCGAACACTTACACAGTCCAGTCCGAGTCCTTCTCTGCTGACATTCTTTGAAGGTGAAACTGACCAGAGTATGACCCTGATACAGCGATAAGATCATTTTGATGCATCAGCATATCAAAGGACACACCAGGAAAGCTGATGAATAGTCTATTGAGACCCTCCTCTGAGACCCCCTCTAAAATGCCTGCCTTGAGAAAACAGATAAAAACCCTAAAGACAAAGAACCCGTGTGGGTGCTCCCTTGAGCGTACCTGCATGCTTTTCCCCCTTCTTTCCTCAGGCATACATCCTGGCTTTCTCTCTCCAACCTCTGAAGCTTCTGCAGGAGACTGGCAGCCAGCGGAGCAGCAGGTAGGGCAGCTCGTCCTGGACAAACCCCTGAACCTGTCTCTAAGGGTCTTCTTTTTGCCTCTACAACTTGTTTCCTGAGTCCCCGCAGACCAGCAGGCTCACTTCTTCTGCCTCTGTGACTCTTTCTCAAGGGCCAAGGCAGCCTGGCTTACCTCAACTCTTCTTCATGTTCCCAAAGGGCCAGGGCAGCCTGACTTACCTCAACTCTTCTTCATGTTCCCAAAGGGCCAGGGCAGCCTGGCTTACCTCAACTCTTCATGTTCCCAAAGGGCCAAGGCAGCCTGGCTTACCTCAACTCTTCTTCATGTTCCCAAAGGGCCAGGGCAGCCTGGCTTACCTCAACTCTTCTTCTTCATGTTCCCAAAGGGCCAGGGAAGCCTGGCTTACCTCAACTCTTCTTCATGTTCCCAAAGGGCCAGGGCAGCCTGGCTTACCTCAACTCTTCTTCTTCATGTTCCCAAAGGGCCAGAGAAGCCTGGCTTACCTCAACTCTTCTTCTTCATGTTCCCAAAGGGCCAGGGAAGCCTGGCTTACCTCAACTCTTCTTCTTCATGTTCCCAAAGGGCCAGGGCAGCCTGGCTTACCTAAACTCTTCTTCATGTTCCCAAAGGGCCAGGGCAGCCTGGCTTACCTCAACTCTTCTTCATGTTCCCAAAGGGCCAGGGCAGCTCTATTTAGGCTCGCTCCTGTGGCCGTGACCTTGCCTCTTCTATCTTAAGTCCTTCCTTTGTCTCACTGTCAGCAGCTTTAGTAAACATACTCCCAAAGTCACCTGGACTCATGTCGTGAAATCATTCCTGCACAAACTCAAACACCCACACATTCCAGACCATGCAGGGCTGACCAGCCTCGGTCCCAGTCCCTTTCCAGTGATACTCAGATGCCACCAACCAGTATTTTTATTGCTTTTATATGCAAGGTATATCTTATCTCTTATCATCTAAGTTAGCTTAGACGACTTTTTTGTCTTATTTCCCCAATCAGCACAGTATTGACAGGAGTTTATTGCTCCTCAAACCATGGTTCTAAATTTCTGAGAGCATTATATTTGGCTTCCTGATTGTTCCCATGGTGATTCTCTGAATAGGAGAAGCACATCCTGGATCAGAGGACCCTGGCGTTTATTTTGGAGGTTAGGTTCAGAGTGTTTGTGGTACACTACATTTGAAGCCATTTCATTTTAGGTTTGCAGCTTGACTTTCAGCCACAATACTTGAAAATAAAAAAGACTTTTCTTGGTTCTATTTGATCACTTCTATCTGAATAATTTGCCTTTTCCCATCCTCTTTAAGAAGTCTGACGTCATCCTTTTTGGATAGTCGTACAGTGTTCGCTATTTTTAGTCCAACCTGCTTTACTGAAGGGCCCAGAAATGTCCAGGGACAGAGCTTACCTTCCCTGTGTCATTGAACAGAACAGTAAGATACAGAGGAAAGCGTCTGGGCAGGGAGTCAGGGGTCTTCACATCCCGAGACTGCCAGGAACCTAGATGCCCACCGCTCCAAAAGCTCCTGATGTGACCACTAGTCTCAGCATCATTTCCGTCAATAAGTCATTTGAATTTTAGATTTCTTAAAGATTACATTAGGTAATTAAAAAAATATATCAAGAAGTGAAAAAGAAAAACAAACAAGGATGAAGAAAAGGAAGAAGAGAGAGAGGAAGGGAGAGAGAGAGAGAGAGAGAAAAGGAAAAAGAAGGAAGGAAGGAAGGAAGGAAGGAAGGAAGGAAGGAAGGAAGGAAGGAAGGAAGGAAGGAAGGAAGGAAGGAAGGAAATAACTGTTCTTATCTCCCATCGCCCAGAAGTAACCATTTTAACTCCAGGCCTTCCTGATACCTCATAGAAATGGGGAATTTGGCTTCTAAACACGCTACTCTATATTTGGGGCTCTGAGTATTTCTTGAAAGGCCTACCTTTGGCCTTTTGTAGTTTTCATCATATCTAAATGTGATCTCTTCTGATATTTAAATGAGACATCATAGATTATCTGCCATGCCACAGTCTAGGAGCTTTAAGGGTGTGTGTTTTACCTTTGGGTCTATGCTCCTTAATTTGAGTTATTTTGGGGAAGAGTGAAAGGTCTGTGTCTAGATTAATTTCTTTCTCATGTGGTGACAATTTAGTTCTACTGAGGATTCAGAATGATGACTTGGGGTCTGATCCTGAAAAATGTGTGTCATTTGAATCTGAATCAGGCAGCATAACAGGCAGAACCTGGCCTCACAAAGAAAAGTACATATGTGCAGACAAACAAGGCTACCTGCAAGCATCCAAAATAGTTATCCAGCAAATGAACACCCTTCTACTTATCTTCAAGCTGACTGTTTCTAATAACACTTAAGCCCAACAGCAGAAATTGCCGAAGGGTTTGTCAACTGTATATATCAACCACTGAAGGACGCAGGCTCAAGTTTCTTCAACAAAGTACGTTTCCTCTTTCAATTCAACGGAATTTCATAACAACACCAACGATAGTAATGACATCAGTAAGTATTTGCTACCTGGGTAAGCACCACAGTAAAACACGGTGGATAGAGTACTTCTTTTCATCCTTAACCACCACTGCGCAGTAGTAAAAAATAATTTGAAAAAAGAAAAGGAAGGTTATAGGTATCTGTGCCTTTTTAAATGCCACTGAGCTAGTAATCAGGAACCTCGGATTATAAAAGAAAGAACATCTGAACTCCAAATCCATGTTTGAAACATCCTCTTGGACGTCTCGGCCAGTTCTGCTCTGCTGGGCTTTACACTCCAGGTCTTATGTTGATGTGCGGAACAGCTAACAGTCACTGCTACCCCCTGCTGGTGTCTGCTTCTTGCCAAAATGTACCATAACCGTCTCTTAAGGAAAGTTTCATATGAATTCCTTTTTTTTTTTGCTTAAATCCACAGAGTATGTAACACTTTAAGTAATAATGAACTATGTACTCAATGGGACTTTTTTGTTGTTATTGTTAATTTTATTTTATTTTATTTTTTTTTTCATTTTTCTGAAGCTGGAAACAGGGAGAGACAGTCAGACAGACTCCCGCATGCGCCCAACCGGGATCCACCCGGCACGCCCACCAGGGGCGGTGCTCTGCCCCCCAGGGGGCGATGCTCTGCCCATCCTGGGCGTCGCCATGTTGCGACCAGAGCCACTCTAGCGCCTGAGGCAGAGGCCACAGAGCCATGCCCAGCGCCCGGGCCATCTTTGCTCCAATGGAGCCTTGGCTGCGGGAGGGGAAGAGAGAGACAGAGAGGAAAGCGCAGCGGAGGGGTGGAGAAGCAAATGGGCGCTTCTCCTGTGTGCCCTGGCCGGGAATCGAACCCAGGTCCTCCGCACGCTAGGTTGTTATTGTTAATTTTAATATTGTATGAACCATAAGAGGACTATATAGTAATTCATCTTTTATTAGCATCAATTCAAGGAAAAATTATATTGTCACAGTTCACACTACTGAGAACCATTTATATTCATTGCAGTCCTCTGATTTCCTCTAAATCCCATTTCTTACACACTCCTCTGATCTTCTCTTGTTCAAAATATATTTCAGATAAAGCATGCATATCTTTAAAATTATAATCGTGTGAACTGTACAGAACATTTAAATACCAAACGTTGTTGGGAACCAGAGTTGGATGGAAAGACAGGGTGTTCAGGGACCTTAGAACTTAAACATGCCATGAAAAGTGAAAGATGTCGGGCACCATTATACAGCTCTTACCTGGTGTCATGGAAATATGACTGAAGTGGTACACAGAGTTCCCTGTCTCCGAGAAGCTTTCATCTAAGTGCTAAATAATCAGTGCGGTAATTATAATCAATGCAGATGCTGCCTGTTCTGTGCCAGGAAATGTGCTGAATGCTTTAGCTCCATGTCAACTCATGACAGCAGGGGTGTGGGACGTGCGGTGTTTATCTCGATTTTATGATGTGTGTTGTGAGAATGAGAGTCACTTGGCCAAATGGAAACATAGATGCGAACTCAGGTTTGTGACCTGAATCTGGTCCTAGCCTGCTTGGGATTCTGACCTGGCCTTCCAAGGCTTCCTCAACCCCCAGCCGTGTGACCTCCAACAAGTTACTTGATTTCTCTGAACATCACCTCTGATGATCAGATGCTGTCAGGTTCTTCATTTGTGAAATAGGATTACAAACATCTAACTTTCACGCAGTGAGTGAAGTTGTGAGAATTAGATGAGATAAGAAAACACTATGTTCCTCGCTCAAAACCTGGCCAGCAATTCATAAATGCCTATTTTCTTCTGAACCTCACTTACAGGCTACATTGCCCTAACTTTCTCTGCAACAAGGCAAAAGTTAAGTTACTAAATCACACAGTGGTCACGTTATCTGAAATAGGACATCCAGGTAGACACGTTTGTGTGGCTTACCCATGACTCTGGGGAAGACTTCCTTCAAAGAAAAGACTCATCTAGTAAGGAGGAAGTTTCCCCCTTATCTTGATACAATAAAAGAGGGGACCTGCCACAACTAAAAGAAGTACAAGCCATGTGTGTTACACATTATCCAATAAAAATTTGGTGTTGTCCTGGAGGACAGCTGTGATTGGCTCCAGCAACCCGCAACCATGAATATGAGTGGTAGGAAATGAATGGATTGTAATACATGAGAATGTTTTATATTTTTAACGTTACTAATTTTTTTTATTAAAGATTTGCCTGAGAGCCAGATGCAGCCATCAAAAGAGCCACATCTTGCTCGTGAGCCATAGGTTTTTGACCCCTGGCGTAGAACCATGTTTTGAGAAATATCACACTCAAGACTTAGAAGAAAGTGCACTGTTAATTATTCATTCATTAAAAAAATTTTTTGGAGTGTTTCAAATGTAAATTTGATCCCCAGAGTAACACTTCAAGTCACACTACTGACTTAAAATTTGGTTTGCCTCAAGGGATCTGCTAGTGACTTTCAAAAAATTGGAAGTTTAGGCTTGGGACTGAAGGCAAGAAACGAGAAAGGAAATAAGCTGTTGGTCAAAATGTTTTTAAATATGGTATATGTTTGCTCGCTTATAGTTTGCATTGGGTGTGGGGGACGGGCTGTAAGCCAGCAGGGTGGTTATAGCCTAAGGCTTAGTTTTAAGACTAAGCTTTTCCCCACACCCTTGACTGACTGCATGATGTGGGGTGGTGCACTCTCATGAGGAATCCCATTATGCCTCAGATAAGTGACTTTGTATCAGAGACTTCCTTATTGTATATCTGATAAAGGTTTTGATTTCTACACTATATAGTGGGGGCAGACCGGGAGCTTGCTCTTTCTAGGTTCCTGAGATTAGCATTAGAGAAAGTGATTACATTCTAGGAGGAGCCCATGCTAGGGGAGAGCAGAGTAAGGCAACATGGAGGAGAGAAGAAGCAGCCAAGATGGCAGAGTGCTGAGGGAGAAGCCAGTTTGTGCAGAGAGAAGGAGATGGGGAACAGAGGTGAATAAGGCTGGTGAGGTGAAACCTTTGATTCTAGGAAACTTGGATAGGTCAGTAGCTTTTTGAGCGCTGAATGAGTGGGTTTTGGAGCCCAGTGTGTGTTTTTACTTGCCCGCCAGGTGCAAGCTAGGATTAAAGCTAATGGCCCACCAATTCTTGACTCTGTTGTTTCATTACTGTCTGTCTGAATCTAATGCGAACCTGCATGGGCCAGACGCCTGTGATGGTGGCTACTGGCTTTACATAAGCCTAGAAGTCTAGGGTATTTAGCAGGTGTTAATAAAGTACTAAGCACTTTACAATTTTTTTTCTCATTTAATTTACACAGTAAAGGACAGAGATAAGCAGCTTTAGCATCCATTTTACATTTAAGCAAACCAAACCTCCAAGAGGTGAAGAAACTTGGTCCAAGTGACAGGGTGATAACCATGTAGCAAGTTAAGATTCAAAGTTCCTTTTTCCATTGGAAAAGTAGCAAAAATATAATTTCGCATACAGAGCAAGTAATGCTTACATATTCCCTAGCCTTGACTTACTATATTGTATCTCAAACTCTTTAAATATTAATTCACTTAGAAAGCCAAGCAAAGTGTCTTTTACTAAGTAGGCAATCAATAACCATGAGTTATAGTAATGTTTCTGAATGTGGTTGAATAGAACTGGACTTCATCATTCATTCTTTACCTTAGAGATGCCAGAGCTTGTTTTAATGGTTCATATGCTTTAGGACAAAAAACTTACTTTGTTTAGGGCAGAAGGAGAGAGGGAACCTGAAAAGGAGAAAGGCAGCAAAGGACAGAGAAGAAGGATGGAAATCAGGAAATGTTAGCCTACTCTTGTCTAAACCGAGGTCTACAAGTAGATAATTTACAGTCAGATTTTAAATAGTCCTATTGGCTATTTCACTGAAATGACCAGATAGTAAGTAGGAAGGACTTGTGATAAAATTTAATGTATATTTGAGTACTGCGTACTAGGACAATAACAATGCAAAAGGGGAAAATATAATAGTCTCAGTTCACAGGTAGTAAAACATGCTTGCGCGCATATATATATATATATATATATATATATTACATTGTAATGTTCTTTTTAAAATTTAGCATCAGCTTGTATTTTATGGGTTAAATGGTAGCATCTGAAAATGCTTTTTATTGTTATCTTTCCTCCCTATCTCCTTCCTTTCTTTCTTCCTCTTTCCCCTGCCCCCACTTTTTCTTTATTAAGATTCTTTTTGGAAAAATCCCAAGTCAGAGACCCATTTATGTATTTAATTTTCAAATATCTATTTGCCCAAGAAATACAAAAATTCTCAGGACCAGTGCTACACATGCTGATTTAGTTGAATAAGGTATCCAACCACTGTCCAATTTCATAACCAACTGGCAGAGTGAATTTATGCATGCCCGTTAACTACTCCAATTTAAAGACACACAGTATTCCTGGTAAAAATTCTGAGAGACTGGAGAATCTTCTGAGAGACTGGAGATTCAAATATAGCATAATTTTTAAAGCTATGTTATCAATTTAGCCGATTTTTTTCAGGGCAAAAGGAAACTATGATGTCAAATGTATATGCTGATCTTAAAACAAATAATAATCATACAGACATTAACATGTAAAGTTTTCAGAGTTTTAGGTTTGAGAAAATGTTAACATCAAAACCATGGAGTTGTCATTAGACAGCTATTATTTTTTCATCATAATTTTTCAAGGCTGACCAGGCGGTGGCGCAGTGGATAGAGCGTCAGACTGGGATGCGGAAGACCCAGGTTCGAGACCCCGAGGTCGCCAGCTTGAGTGAGGGCTCATCTGGTTGAGCCCAACGTCGCTGGCTCAAACAAGGGGTTACTTGGTCTGCTGAAGGTCTGTGGTCAAGGCACATTAAAAAAAAAAAAAAAAAAAAAAGAAAGAGATAATTTTTCAAGGCTTTTTACAAACTATTATTCTTTTTTTTCCATAGTGGTAGATGTGGGCTAAGAGCATTAAAAAAGTTGTAACATTTAATTTTCACACACAAACACAAAGTATCAATAATATTATATAACATTCTACTACTGGGAGATCTGCAAAGAGGAAGATTTATAGAAAAAGGGGATGAATGTCAAGAGCCATAATATCTCCTATTATGTTATAACAATTCAACCAGCATTGTGACCAGTAAATAGTGGGGTCTCTGTCAGTGCTTCTGAAGGGCCCAGAAAGCCAGTTGCTGCGGCCACCATCACAGCCTCCTGTCCCATGCAGGTTTGCATTTGATTCGGTCAGTAATGAAACAACGGAGCCAATAACTGGTGGGTCATTAGCTTTAATTCTAGCTTGCACCCAGTGGGCAAGAAATACACACAGTGGGAAAATGCTTTCCTTTCCATTCAGGGCTCCCAAAGCCACTGACTTATTTGAGTTTCCTAGAATCAAGGTTTTCTACCTCACCAGCCTTATTCACCTCTGTTCCCCATCTCCTTCTCTCTGCACAAACTCTGCACAAACTGGCTTCTCCTTCAGCACTCCACCATCTTAGCTGACTCTCCTCTCCTCCATGTGGCCTTTCTCTGCTCTCCTCTCTAATGCTAATCTCAGGAACCGGAACCGAGAGAGAGCAAGCTTCCTGGTCTGCCCTATTTTATAGTGTAGAAATCAAAACCTTTAATCCAATATACAAACAAGGAAGTCTCTGATACAAAGTCACTTATCTGAGGCATAATGGGATTCCTCATAAGAGTGCACCACCCCCTATCATGCAATGGTCAAGGGTGTGAGGAAAAGCTTAGTCTTTTTTTTTATAAGTTATTTTTTAAATTTTATTTATTCATTTTTAGTGAGGAGAGAGAGAGGGAGAGAGAGAGAAACAGAGAGAGAGAAGGGGGGAGGAGCTGGAAGCATCAACTCCCATATGTGCCTTAACCAGGCAAACCTAGGGTTTTTGAACCGGCAACCTCAGCATTTCCAGGTCGACGCTTTATCCACTGCACCACCACAGGTCAGGCAAAGCTTAGTCTTAAAACTAAGCCTCAGGTTATAATGACCCAGCCTGCTTACAGCCTGTCCTGCATACCCAATACAAACTATAAGCGAGCAAACATATATATCATATTTACAAACTTATTTGACCAACAAGGCCCATGATTGGAAAGGACTCTCATGCATAATTTCACAGTAAATCTCTTTTTATCTCTAAAAGGTTGATAAAGAGATTCATTATGCACTAGATCTAACTCTTGACTGGAACTAAACTCCAAGCTACAACTTAAGAAGACACGTTCAGGTGTACAGGGGCGCTTGACAGATAGGTTGTTGTCAACTAGAATGTCACCCATGTCTGTCTGTCATGCAGCTGGGGCAGCCAGGGTGGAGAAAGATATAATTTATAATGCAAAACACAGCAACAACAATCAGCGGCAGACCAGATCTCAGCAGCCCACTCTGTGTGACATGATCACTTGCGGAGGAATGAAGTGTTCGTAATTATGAAGAGTGGCCCTATTACCATAACTGCATTATTCATGGCTTCGAATGGAAATGCCATTTTGAAATTCCATGCCACTGTTTTTTGTTTTTTTTTAATCTTCCATTTTTAACAGTAATAATCCCTCTTGCTCATTGTTTAACCACTCAACAAAGCTTCAACATACCACGGAGAAGGGGTGGTTCTTCTTTTTAAATCTCTAAATATGATAACATGGGTTTGGTCATAAACAACAAGTATAATGAGAAGAGCCTTTGCAAAGAGGGTCTAGGCAAGTGGGAAGGCTGATCAGGCAATTAGTGTCTCCAGTCCACGGAGAAGGGAGGAAACAGGCTATTTACTGATTGCTGTACTCAAGGGCTCTCTCACGCCGGGAGCCAGGGCAAGCATGGGTCAGCAGAAACCCCGTCTGCCACGAGATTTCATCTCACTGTCTGGGTCGCACTTGTAACTTCTTGCCTTTAAAATAACTTAGGAAAAGTAGAACCCTAAAGTCTTGAACACACATGTACATACACACCACTTAATTAAACAGAAAAAGAAATAAAAAAGAGAATGAAATAATCCTCTTCTCTCTTGGAGTTATATCTGTAGCTAGTAAGATGCAGGAATTATTTTATACTAAACACAGCAATGGCAACAAACATATGAGGAGGGCATTATTATGCCCCATCCAATAAACTGGAATATCTACAAGGTTTACAGTGTTAGCCGAGGTCAGGTTATAAAACAAACGAACAAACAAAACAGTGGAATGTTGATATTCCATCCCAGGGCAGACAGACAGGAGCTCTCCACATCAGGCTTGTTCTTTAAGAGGGCGTATGAAAAGACAAGCATTGTATTACTAAATCCTTGGGTAGCACCATGTCTATCCTTTACCAGCTTTGCAACCAGAAGTACTTACTTCACCTGTGTAAATCTCATTTACAAGACGGTAGATATAACTAACATCAACGCTGTAAGAGTGTGGATTGGCCTAAATAAGATGATGCCAATAAAAAAACTTTTTACAGGGTCCAGCACAGAAATAAACAGTAAGTCATTATTTATTATTACATAGATAATTATCTATCTAATATCTATCTATCTATCTATCATCTGTCTATAGAAATTGTTAAAAGATAAATCAATAAACTGAGGATTAAGAATTTTGAGTTTGCCTGACCAGTGGTGGCAAGTGGATAGAGTGTAGACCTGGGACACTGAGGTCCCAGCTTTAAAACCTCAAGGTCACTGGCTTGAATGCGGTCTCATCTGGCTGGAGCAGGGGGTGACTGGCCTGAGTGTGGAATCGTAGACATGATCCCATGGGCACGACTTGAGCCCGAAGATCACTTGATTGAAGCGCAAGGTCACTGACTTGAGCCCAAGGTTGCTGGCTTGAGCAAAGTGTCACTGGCTCGGCTGTAGTCCCTTGGTCAAGGCGCATATGAGAAAGTAATCAATAAACTATTAAGTCACCGCAACTATGAGTTGATGCTTCTCATCTCTCTCCCTTCCTGTTTGTCTGTCTTTCTCTCTCTTGCTTGCTAAAAAAATTTCTTTTTTGAGTTTACTCAACCAAATATTAATTTGTTTTTTTTTTAGAACCTGTGCTTTCTAAAATTTATTATCTTGCTTATTCATTCAACCCATATTTAAATGCCTGCTATGTATAAGATACTCGTGAATAGCCAACTGTACACATTTTTTTTCTCTTATTGCAACCAACTACATAAACCCATTCAAATCCTCCACCCTCTGACATTAATTTGAACCGGGAAGCAACAAATCCAAAGTGGTTAGCGGCACTCCCCTGGCAGGAGCTAAGAGAAAGGCTTTATAGGGGAGACAGAAGCAAAACAAGGGAATATTTTACTTGGCTAGAGATTCGTGGTTGCCTATTTTGGAAATGCCTAGTTGAATGTTTGTGGTTGGTTGTTCTTAAGTTTTGATGTTTTTAGCCTTGAAACACTTACAGAAATTGACTCTGGCTTAATTTCTGGTTTGCTCATACAGGCTGCCAAGGCATTAGAACCACTTGAATCTAATTGTTAAGTTACTTTAACTGGGACGTTGGACAGATAGTTGTAGATCCAGCTATAGGTTTACAGACACACACAAACATGTGCACAAGCATTCACACCTTGATTTTACCCTTGAAATATTTGCTAATTATTATCCTGTGTGGATGTTAACACATGGAGAGTTAGAGTCAAAGGCTTGATGATGAATAAATAGATAGATAGATAGATAGATAGATAGATAGATAGATAGATAGACAGATAGATATAGATAGATGATAAAGACTACTTTATAAGTAGTGATATCTACTTCCATCAGAAGGGTCATAATGTACAACTGTCTCTGTTTTGTGACATTGGTAACCATTCATCTTCTTTGCCTAGATCTGTTTTTATTGAAAGAGTTCACCCTCCTTTATGACCAAAACTAATGCTTAGCCTAGAGAAGAAAAATTTTGAAAGCATATAATCTTTTCTTTTTTTTTTTTGTAACAGAGACAGATAGAGAGACAGTTAGGGACAGACAGACATAAGGGAGAAAGATGAGAAGCATCTATTCTTCGTTGTAGCTCCTTAGTCTCCTTCCTTGTTCATTGATTGCTTTCTCATATGTGCCTTGACCAGGGGGCTGCAGCAGAAAGAGTGATCCCTTAGCTCAAGCCAGCGACCTTGGGCTCAGGCCAGTGACCTTACACTTTAAGTCATTGACTTTTGGGCTCAAGACAGCAACCTCAGGGTTTTGAACCTGGGTCCTTTGCGTCCCAGTCCAATGTTCTATCTATTGCGCCACCGCCTAGTCAGACTGAAAAGAATATAATCTTAAATAAACAACTTCACAAAACCTTGGGGTAATGGCTAAACAGAAATTAGACCAGTTATAAACCATAAATATTAGTTCCCATATGCTGAGTCATCTGCACCAATTTCCACTGAGCTAATAGCAATTCTCTTGCATGTTAGCAACCCTGGGCAGGTATAAATATAGTAGCCATCTTTCTTACAACATAACAACTTTCATCCCAACATTTGGCAAATTAGTACCATAAAATGAGTTTTTTTACATATTCCAAGCTTATAAAAATTTTCATTTATAAAATTCCTTTTTGAAGGGATAAATATGTTAATCTTTCTTTCACATAATAATGTTAGGTGTTGTTTCTTTTTCCTAATTAAAAATAGATACTGGGCCCTGGCCGGTTGGCTCAGTGGTAGAGCGTCGGCCTGGCATACAGAAGTCCTGGGTTCGATTCCCAGCCAGGGCACAAAGGAGAAGAGCCCATCTGCTCTCCACCCCTCCCCCTCTCCTTCCTCTCTGTCTCTCTCTTCCCCTCCTGCAGCCGAGGCTCCATTGGAGCAAAGATGGCCCGGGCACTGGGGATGGCTCCTTGGCCTCTGCCCCAGGCGCTAGAGTGGCTCTGGTCGCAACAGACGATGCCCCGGAGGGGCAGAGCATCGCCCCCTGATGGGCAGAGCATCGCCCCCTGGTGGGCGTGCCGGGTGGATCCCAGTCGGGCACATGTGGGAGTCTGTCTGACTGTCTCTCCCCGTTTCTAGCTTCAGAAAAATACAAAAAAAAAAAAAAAAAAAAAAAGATACTGGAGAAAAAAATAAACTAATAATAGTAGTAATAACAATAATAATACCCAAATCTCACTCACCCAGAGACAACTGCAGTTTCCTTTCCAGTATTTCCCATGCAAACAAATAAACACAGAGATAAAAACAAGTGCAAACTTCCACATGAGATAAAAAGATAAGTTTACGGACACTAAAGAGAGATCAACAGCTCCTCTCTGAAGAGGTAGATTTAGCAGTTCCCTCTGAACTATATCTGTAGGGTCCTGTTTATGCAGATAAATGCTAGGCAGACCTCTGCCTTAGAGGAAAATGTGTAAAGGGAACATTTGTTTGGTTTATCAAAGTCCAGTGTGGCACACTGAAATCTGAAAAGAGAGAATAATTTGCATAAGAAGTGCAGGGATTTTTCTTTCTGTGTTTTTTAGGGAGGTGTTCCACAAATCTCTACCCTCTGTCCTGTAAAGACATAGATCAGGAAGGACAAGTTTAATCCCAAACGAAGTTCAATAGCTGGTAAAGGCCAACAGGCTCCTGAAACGGTCACCATGAGTGTGGAGAAGGTCACCATGAGTGTGGAGAACGGGGCTGGTGTCATGGGCATGTGACTATGCAGTCACAGGGCCCTTTCTCATGATGGACCCAACCTGGCTTTAATGCTCTACTGTTGTTCTCTTGAAATTCTTAATCTCCAAACAAGAGGCTCTACCTTTTAATTTTACTGCAGGCCACGCAAATGACTTAGCTGGTCCAGGTAGAGAAAGATGGGGGAATGGTGTTAGCCCATAAGAGATAAAGAGACTACATTATCCTCAATCTATGAGTAGGAGATAAGGAAAGTCCTCTTTCTGCTGACAACTTGCGCCCTTGGAAGTGTGTGTGTGTGTGTGTGTGTGTGTGTGTGTGTGATGAAAGAAGTGGTCTCTAATACAAGTAATGCTTGTATACAAAGAAGGTACTTAAAAACACATGGTGCCACCTTGACCAAGAGTAACACATTCAGTGATTGCCTTTCCCTGAAAACCTAAGGGTGGGAGCAGAGGCTATGTCTTTGTCCTGGGGACTGGGACATTTGGTTCAGTCAGTCTACTCAACGCTAAATCCTACCAGACTGCTTCTGCTGCCTTCCAGACTTGCCTCAAGCTTTTCTTATGAATTTGAATACACAGAACCTCTCTGAAGTCTAGGGTCGATCTCTCCTTGGCTGGACATCCATAAAGTGTCAAACCTTACATAACCATAAAAGTTGCCTGGGGGTCCATGAAAATGGAAAAAGAAGAAGGAGGAGGAGGAAGAAACAGAGGAAGAGGGAAGGAGGGAGGAAGGGAAGGAAGAAAGGAGACAACCTTCAGCTCGTGAGAACATATTTTAGCTTTCAGAATGCTTATATCCTGAGCCTTCACTGAGACAAATGTAAGAATGGATTCCTCTTCTTCACAGAGATAGAAATAACTACACAAGAATTCTTGTGAAATCACACAAGGGTTTGGAAACATGGCTGGGGCAATATTAGAATCCAAGTACCATCAGAAGGTAGATCCTGAACTCGGCACTCTGGGTCTAACGAAGACATATAATTAATATCTCTCATTAATGGAGGAATCTCTACTATATATAATTATATAAATATGTATTTGTATAATATATAATAGCTTTTACCTCTTAAAAAATTATTTATGAATAATTGCTTGCTCCTTTGGTTTACCCCTTTCAGATTTATTATTATTAACAGAGATTGTGACATAATATAATATTATTAATGTTGATTATAATAAAATGAAAATAGCTTGTAATAGACACTCTGTTGCATAACTTGATGAAAACAAAAACTACCTAAAATATATTATGCTTTTCCTCCTATATCGCTACAGACCTAAATCATATTTTTTAATAGCTGTAGTTTTCTGTTGTGTGGTGGCACCAGAATTGTAATTGTTCCCTGTTTGACCATGTACATTGTTCTGTCTTTTTATTTCTCTCTTCAGTCAACATGTCATTATTGAGCCCAAGATTATGGTGCACTGAGGATAGAAATTGGAGAAATGAGGAGATGAGTCATTTTTCCTGATTATACAGCTTCGTTGGCCACAAATAAAGAACAGAACCAGACTACAATAAAACACCTGTGTGTGGTTATTTCTGAAGCCATTATAATAATAGTAATAATAATAATAATAACAACAACATATTGCAAACATGTCAACAAAATTAAAGTTCTTAAGGGCAAAATGGTAGCATATTTTAATGAAAACAGTGTTTCTCTACATATGTTTTTATTAACTGGATTCTAATTAAGTAGGTAATCAGGAGTTCTTGCCATTGCTCTAGAAATGTACATGGCTTCATATGTTTCCATCCTGTATATAACCCTAAGTAAGAGAACATATATTACAAAAGTTCACTTTATTCCCATTTTTCTAACAACTAGGGCAAAGAGTGAAACAGTATCACGTTAGCCTTCTTTTTTGAAAAAAATAATAATAAGTAAAAGTGACAAATGCATCCAGAATGAGGCCTTCTCCCCAGACCTGAATGCTTGCCTCTATGGGTCTGTACAGAAGAGAAAAGTGCCACAGGAAATTGATATCTTGGGAGGAAGGTTTACAGAGTTAGTTGAAAAGTTGAAGAAAATTTAAGTACCAACCTTTCTCTATTCTTGCCCAGATCATAGTGTTGTAAGGGCCATGTAAAATGTACCAAGAATCCTCTTAAAAACAAGTTATCAAAGAGCCTACAGTGTGTAAACCCAGTCCAGTATTCTGAATCACAGTACTCCACAAATGAACTTGGAGTCATGTTTTTAAAAGGCAGAAGGTAACAAATGCTCAGTGATAACCCTGGATGAGGCATTGGCTACAATATGAGATTTTTGAGGCCCTGGCTGGTTGGCTCAGTAGTAAAGCATCGGCCCGGCGTGTGGATGTCCCAGGTTTGATTCCTGGTCAGGGCACACAGGAGAAGTGCCCGTCTGCTTCTCCACCCCTCCCCCTCTTGCTTTCTCTCTCTCCATTTCTCTCTGTGTCTCTCTCTCCCTTCCCCTCCTACAGCCTTGGCTCAATTGGAACAAGTTGGCCCTGGGCCCTAAGGAAGGCTCCAAGGCCTGTGCCTCCAGCCCTAAGAAGAGGTCAGATGTGAGCAATGGAGCAACGTCCCGGATGGACAGAGCATCCCCTCCTAGTTGGAGGACATATGGGAGTCTGTCTCTGCCTCCTCTCCTCTCACTGAATATAAAGAAAAAAAGAAGATTTTTGAGTCGTTCTCAACAGCCTCGTAAGATAGAATCTGTGCTTCATATTCCTTGTATCTAGAGGTTTCTTGCAACTATTTTCACCACAGAGAAAAAATAAACTACATATGGAGTAGAAAAATTAAGGAGAGGCCTTTAATTATAAACTCTTCTAGTCAGTGTTTTAGTTGGAAATAGTGGATTCTGATGAACTGAAGAGGAAATAAAATTTAATGGTCGATCTAGGACAGATCAGTGGTTTTCAACTCTTTTACACTCGGGGACTGGTGATAATAGAAGAATTAGTACGGGGACAGCTAAGAAAGAAATTGTCCTGAGAAATAAGTGATTTCAACTGAGATCTGGGTCTCTAATCTTCATCCAACATCAGGGTGGCTAACTCTTTTGTGAACTGGCATGGGATTTCTGGCAGACTGGTTGTTGAAAGACACTGGGGTAGGTCGTACAGTCTCGGAGGCCAGAGAGCAAGGCTTGGGGGACAGGCAGGAGCCAGAGAGGGGTTGCTGACCAGCACGGCCACAACTGCAGCTTAAGACCAGATGAGCTGTCATTGCCTCCAGGACCAGCATGTTTTACTGCTGCCGCTGGAGAGGAAGGTTACTTCTCTCTTCAAAAATGATTTATAAACAATTGCCTGCTCCTTTGCATCGTTCTCTTCAGATTCAAACTCCTGGCCAACAATGTTGAATGTGTTTATTTAGGTCTCGTGCTTATTCTCTGGCTGCCAAATGTGAGGGTCAGAGCGTACAAACGTTTTTGGCTTCTGAACTAGCAGGTAATAGTATATACACAAACACATAGGAAGGAAGGAAGGAAGGAAGGAAGGAAGGAAGGAAGGAAGGAAGGAAGGAAGGAAGGGAGGGAGGGAGGGAGGGAGGGAGGGAGGGAGGGAGGGAGGGAGGGAGGGAGGGAGGAGAGAAAGAGAGAAAGAGAAAGAGAGACAAAGAAAGAGAGAGAGAGAGGGAGGGAGGGAGGGAGGGAGGGAGGGAGGGGAGGGGTTAGGGGAGGGGAGGGGAGGAGAGGAGAGGAGAGGAGAGGAGAGGAGAGGAGAGGAGAGGAGAGGAGAGGAGAGGAGAGGAGAGGAGAGGAGAGGAGAGGAGAGGAGAAAGGCAAGGCAAGAAAATCAAATGGTATTCAAATATTGTGTTCCAAAAGGGCCAAATGGAGATGGCAAATGTCCAATCTAGCAAAGACACTGTTTCATCCACAAGCCTTCCTACATAGCCCTTGCCCCAACTGTCTGTTTCCTACACTGCATTCCTTTCCATGACCGACCATATGGTGTCTAAAGTGGCATTCCCGGGGTCTGTTTCTTTGACGAAGTGAGCGCCACATAGTGTCCAGTGAAGAACACGCATACCGATTGAGACAACAGTGTGAGTTTGGGAGTCTCTCCATCTCACTGAATCAGTTTGTTCGCCAGTTTCAGTGGCACTGCTCACACTTCCTTGACTGTTTCAAATGATTCAGAACACGCAGAGTAACCATACAATACCCGAAACCTAATTTAATTAAGCTAGCTAGGTATATTGCTATTGGGATTTGCTAGTTTTATTTCGAATTCTGTGATTTGCTTTCGGTAATGTCTTTATGATCCTTTTTTTTTTTTGCTACTTAAAGAAAATTGACTTCTTTGTTTCTTTGCAATGAAGCCGCCCAGGCCAGATGTAGCTCCTTACCCACTTACTGTTGAACACTCAACCATCTTTGAAGATGGCTTAATCACATCTTTTCCATGTAACCCCTTCTCTTTCAGATGTAATTCTCAAGATCTTATATTTGTGAGCTTTGTGCCTTATTCACACCTCTGTCACAATAACTAATACTTCTCTGCACTCTATGTATTTGCACGCTAGTCCCCTTGGAAATCCACTAGCTTAGCTTTTGGCTCCGGAAACATGAGGCTATGGCTGTCTGCACCACTGGTGCCCAATGTAGTGCTTAGAACCTAAATAATTGCAAGGACTGCCTCTTGAAATAAATGGGGATAAAAGCTCTACTTAGCTGAGCTAACAGCATCCTCACTATTTTGCATAGAATATGCATAGATGTTTGCAAACCATTCCTTATCTAGTGGCTTTCATATCTGTTTGCCTATCACATCTTCATAAACACATATATTTCTGGAAAACAGAGAATACATTTGAAGCCATGGCTCCACCCTGCAACACAGAACACATCCTGTGGGGTTGCTATAAATGTTAATTGAATCTAATTTGATAATCGTCAGAATTGGAACATTATGTATATTCTTAGGAAATTAAATATATATCACAGAAGAAATGAAAACCTCTCTATCCTGATCCTATATAGTCCAGGGGTCGGGAACCTATGGCTCACAAGCCAGATGTGGCTCTTTTGATGGCTGCATCTGGCTCGCAGACAAATCTTTAATAAAAAAAAATGTTAAAAATATAAAACATTCTCATGAATTACAATCCATTCATTTCCTACTGCTCATGTTCATGGTTGCGGGTGGCTGGAGCCAATCACAGCTGTCCTCCGGGACAACACCAAATTTTTATTGGATAATGCGTAATGTACACGGGTCGTTGTATGGCTCTCATGGAATTACATTTTAAAATATGTGGTGTTCATGGCTCTCTCAGCCAAAAAGTTTCCCGACCCCTGCTATAGCCCCTGCTTTGTGTCGTAAATGTAAGAATTTGGCAATTATGAAGTATTACATCCTCACAAACTATTTTTTTTCAACGAATGCAAATGTCTTTATCATTATTGAGATGCTAAAAATACCTTTAAAATGAACCTCTGTAAGAAAACACCATGCTAAGAAAGAGAAATAGATATCTACAGTTTTTTGCAAATATCTTCAACACAATTTTAAACAGGCACTTAAAATAATTGAGTTGTGAAGTTTTATTTTCGTTATCAAGTTGGTATTCTGCAAAATAGTTGCCAATTAAAAGAAAAACACTTTCCCATATATAATATATAGATATAGATAATATAAAATAGTTTTGTACATCCTAAGACATTTTCAACAAAGGAAAGCTAAAATGAAGTCATTTGCACAATAATAATTTTTATAAATGTGCTTCAGCTCACATTGGGAAGCACTCACAGAGAAGAATGAAGACATCTAATATATTCATAGCTCAAAGGTGGGTACTTGTGTTTCACAAACAAGCAGTTCATTTAGAATTGATCCAAAATCATTGAATAGACGTCATATTTAATGTTTCAATTGTTCCCTTAAAATACAAATTGGAAAATAGAGTAAGTCTCTGACTTTCGCTCAACCCCACTGTTATTGGGTGACATTTCCAATTATATATTTGTCATTCTTTCTCTTGCCTTTTGTAGTGGAAGTAGATTGGAAAAAAGTAAAGAGAAAAATAGTAAAGAGAATATGTTTTAAATATTAGGTATTCATTTTGAGAGGATTTTCAAAATATTTGTCATTGCCTTTTAATTTGGGGGAGGTAGCAGTTATGGATAAAATCTTTACAAATGCATAGAACATATATTTTCAATTCTGACTTAATCTTATTCTTTCTCTCTCTTTATTCCTGCCCCTTCCTGCCTCCCAATACAGTCATTTTCCAGGTTGTCAAAAGATGGATGGTCGCCAGGGCTAGTTTGTCATGAAAGGTGAAATCAAAGCGCATGCATCAGTGGGAGTTTCTCCACCTGACAGACTTCATTTGTCTCCTTGCTGGGCTAGCCCTGCTATTACCTGTCATGACTTCCTGCCACGCCCCTGCTTGGCTCCTCCCACCTCTGCTCCAAGTACCACCAGCTGGGGGCACCACTGAGGCCATGGACCATCTAGAATTTCCCAAATGCATCTGACTTGTAGAAACTTCTAAAAATGCTGCTCTGTCCACCTCCCTGCCAAAGAACTGTCACTTTCTTGGAAAGTTAAATTTGTCACAAGGAAAGAAAATTTCACCGTAGCCTGTTTAAATAAGTTAGGAAGTAGGATCTTCTCCCTGATGCTTTTTCCACAGCAAGCAATTGTATCAATCATTTTATTCTCTGAAATAACAATTTATTATCCATGCAGGAGGCCTCGGATTCAATCTGCACAGTGTTCTGAGTGTCGCATCAGATACTGAGACCTGTCATCTGTCTTTATCGGGGTAATCGCTCTGCTCTTGTCATCAGTTTTTAATAATAAAACTATTTATTACCTCAATAATTATTTATGACAAGGAGCCTGCCATTGGCATCATGAATAAATATTGATAAATGGCTTGGTTAATAAACTGATTCTGTTCAAGTGACTTGGAGAACGTGGGGAGGAGAGTGGTATTATTACAAAGAGTTATTTCAAGAAAATTATGGAATGTTATCTGCTATTGAAAAATATATTTGCCCAATGGGACTCCCATGAAAAGAAAGTGAGAAATCAAATTTGTAAAAGGACAAAGATTCAGCATGACAGACTGAAGAATAAATATTGAACCATAAAAAATACATATAAAAATTTCACGCATCTAACCTAGATGCCAAATTAAAGTAAATGAATTGGCCTCAGTTTGAGGCATTGCTAATATATACATACACATACACATATACTATACATATGCATATGTATATGATAATACATATATGTGTGTGTATATATATAATATTGCATATATATTATATTGCATATATATATTTAAGTGAAAGAGATTTGGAAACTACATTAAAAACATTTTTTTTAAAGTTGAGATCAGCTCCCAAGAGCCACAGATTTTTTTTAAATGCCTTTCATGACAGGCTGGAAACACAAATTTAAAATGTGAGTCTAAAATAGTGTTAAATCTCATTCTCAGTAGGAACACACGGATATAATTTTAACTCAGAGATGACTTCCCTTGGGCCAATTTTCTGGATATCACAGAGGAATGAAAGCATGGCTAAGAGTGACCAGATCAGTGACACTGAGTCATAGGCTATTCAACTGAAAAGTCAGAGTGCTGGCCCTGGCCAGGTGGCTCAGTGGGTAAAGTATCGACTCCGCATGCCAGAGGTCACCGGTTCAACCCCTGATCAGGGCACAGGCAAGAGGGAATCACTGAGTACACAACTAATGGAACAACTAAGTAAAACAGGTTGATGCTTCTCTCTCTCTCTCTCTCTCTCTCTCTCTCTCATATTAATAAAAATTAATTTTTTTAAGGTCACTTTCATAGGGGGCTGGTTCAGACCTGTCAGCCATGCTCACTGTAGGGCACAGTGGGCTCAAAGAGAAACACAAGAGAGGGGAGAGGGAATTCGGAGTGGACAAGAGATGTTACACTATTTTTTAGGACTTTACAGGCAAAGTCAAGGAGAAGAGAGCTCAGGCAGAGGGAAGAGTGCGTGCCAACACCCTGCAGCAGGCGGACGTGGCACGGACTCTGCTCCGTCAGAGAAAGCCCGCGGCGCTGGACCCCGGAGAGCAAGCCATGCGCACAGCACCGGAAGAAGGCTGGCCAACAGCAGACCGCGGAGGTCCCTGCAGGCCAGGGTCAGCGGGGCTTTCATCCTGAGAGCCACGGCACGTGCCTGGAGGTTCTGGGGCCCAGGGTGCACGGCAGGATCTACTTTGGGGAACAGATCAGGCTGGTTATAGTTCAGAGACTACGCCAGCAGAGGCAAAGACCCAATATGAAGCCACGGCCATCGTTCACGGGAAGGCTGATGGAAGTGACGTTAGGCCTGAAAGAACAGTGGGGAGGTTGGGTGAAACAAGGTCAGTGGAAGCAGTGCGGGCAGAAGTAACCAGGCGACACGGGAGAGTGTGGGCTTCTTGAGCCTTGCAAAGACACTCCGTTGTTGCTGGGGAATTGAGCACCAAGGGGGCGTTGTGGAGGACGAGGGCTTGCCAGGGTCTGGAGCCCCAATGAAAATACTTACGGATCCGATCATTATTCTAAGCAGTACTGAAACATTTTAAGGAAGAGTTTGAAAGCTCACTGGGTGAAGGAGCAAAGATGAAAACAACAGGTGGTGAGACCACTGCTCTGTGCAAAACTGTCTTAACCATTTTCATAGGGCAAAGGGTCTTTTGGACAATGCTTTCAGCCAAGCAGTTAGGACTATTCAGCAACCCCTGGATTATCATAGTGCCTGACATGGGTCGAGCGCCTCTGGAAGGAATATATGTTAGATTTATGCTGAATGGTGCAGATTTGATGATGACCGAATTGCGGCCCCCACCCAACTCCTTACACATCACTAAACCTGCCCATCTTGAGATCTACACCATGGCTCTGTGATTGATTAAAGCTGGTCAAGAATGAGGGCGAGGCTGGAGATTGGTTCTGTCAGAGCTCCTGTTTTGGGGGAAGAATGTTCAATTACACGGACCGAATGTACTCACTCAAGACACCTCAAGACAATCAGAGAAATCAGCCACCTGAATAGAAACCACAGCACTCTGCATCATTTCTCGGGCCTTTTATCAAGGCTTACCTGGGTTTCTGGGGCTGTCTGTTTGGTAAGTGGGTTGTTTCTATCCAGTGCCGACTTCCGGCTTCCCTGTACTCACCGCCCGCAGGATTCTGATTGCAGGCATGTGGGGAAGGCTGAGGCGCCGGCGTTAAAATAAAACTCTCCAGATGACTGTGACACCCATGCAGGTTTGCCAGCCTCACTCACTACACATTAAGCATTTAATTAAATGGAAACAACATGAGGGAAGGTATCTCAGCATTTTGTTCATTCAACCAGCATGGATGAAGCATCTGTTCTCTTGCTATCTGTAGCCATGACAGTGGGTGAGAGGAACCAGAAATAATACGTACAGGAAAACAAGAGGAAAGCTCCACGCAAAACCCCGAGGAAGATCTGCCGTGGAGAGTGGACAAAGGAGGAAATGGGGGAGTCAAGGTCAGAGATGGGGGGGGGGCGAGGGAATCTGTCAAATACTTCATAATAATTATAGTGCTTTACTAACTTTATTTCATTTCTGCTTTTTATCACTATTCAGACAAAAATGTTCAAAAAACATTGTGAAATGGGGCTGGATTTACATATTGTCGCAATTACCTGTATTTATGGATAACCACTTAGAGGTTTTCCCCCATTACCCTGAATAATTGAGAATTGGCTATAGAGCAGTTTCCTTTCCCCGCTGAATAAAGGTACTGTATTTATATCATCCATTACCAGATGGCAGACGTAATGTGCGGTGGTGTGTGTTACCTTATCTGAAACTTGAAACTCTTTTCAGGGTTCAAGCTCACCAGTTAATAGAAGATAATCTGTTTGGAGCATAAATTTCAAGGAGATGCCTACAATATATCTTCCCTGAGCCTTACATTTGCCAAGATAGTTCCGGCTGGAGTTGGCTTTATTAGTACCAACCATTTGCACTAGAATGCCTGTGACAATGATAAAACTTATACATTATAGGAACTGTGTTGGACTTACTCTATTTTTTTCACATTCATTTGTTTACTAACAGACCTTAAGATAGAAAGCTTTCAAATCATTTGGCAAAATATAATTAAGAATCACTCAGACATGTAATTTAATCAGAGGAAGAGAATACATAAAGGTTATAAATGACTTCACAAATGACTTTAGAAATCTTCTTCATACTCATTCTTTTATGATGGAAATTAGGAAAGTGCGTTCCATGGATTTTAACTGTTTGGTTTTCATAGTATTTTAATTAATTAAAATACAATCCATGTGAGTAACCTAAGTTTACAAAGAAAACAATTATAATGTAATCTCTTTAATGTCCAAGCCTCTAACTGGTGTCTGAGTATTGTGAACATAAGGCGGCTTCCCTCTGAGATGATAATAACACTAGTGGATATGGGATGTCATTTGTGGGACCATGTTTTAATATTGTCTTTCCTCCCCCAAATCTCATTTTGAATAGCTCTTCTGTTATGTAGAATTTTAGATTATGGAGATTCTTGTTTACTTCTTTGTCATTCTTTCCAAGCATATGAAACCAAAGGTCATTTTAGACCAGTTCTAATTCTGCTTCTCAGAGAAAGGTAAGTGATATTCCTGTTTCTTTCCTCCTATGATAGAAAATTGCTTTTGAAATCTAATTCTTCTTTGCTAAATCAATCAAATATGGTCACTGAAGCGGAAAAATATAGACAAATGGTCCAAATTTGTATTGGAAACATTAAATATGTAGTCAGAGGAGAAACACTATCTTGAGCAACCAAACCTCAAGTGATAGCCTATGAGTATAGTTGTGATGGGAAAACATTCAGCAAACATTTCAGAATCCATCAGCTTGGACTCGGTCCCTGCCATCTGTCTTTCTTTACAGTTTAGGGATGCAATCCAATACAACAAAGGGCGTCATCTAGACACCCTGATGCTCAATATGACCCTCGTTTTTGGTTGAAGTGATTCTACGATGATTCCATTGTAATTCGCTGTGGTTTGAAGGAGGCTTGCGTCTTTTTCATGACATATGTCTCTTTCCTTATTTTACTGTTGCCAAAGTATTTGTCTATCTCTGCCGACTAGATATATGGTGACTTAATCAATAGAACATTTTCTTTGATGGACAACAGTCTTAAGCGTGATAAATGACATATTATTAACTTCACTGAACCACTGCTCATCATTCGTAACATCTAGAAAATAACTGGTAGTTAGAGCTTTGGAGACCTAGGTACACAGAGGCTAAGAGAATAGCGCATTCATACTCGGTTCTTGGAAACTTCCATCTGACAGTTTAAGGCTGTGTGACTTTTGATAAGTATCTGAAACTCTCCCTAGCTTGTTTCCCATCTGTGCACTGGAATCATTTTTTTTAAAAAAAATCTATTTCCTTCAGTTGTGATGAGGATTCAGTAATCCATACATATGACATGCCTAAAAACTATGTCTAGAACATAAAAGTTTGGTAAATACTGCAGACTGTCAAGTCTTTCATGCAATAAATAGCAATGCCTTACAAAAGGCTTCGCTCACAGAAGCTTGATGAATTCTTCACCCTTGAAAACACCAAGTTTGTCATTAGCAACTTTGTGATCACAGAAGTTAGGAAAACAGTTTGCAATAAGGTGTGCACAATCAACACATAAATAAATCTAAATAAATAAGCCTGAGGATTTTTTATAATGTTGATCTTCAAGTCAGAATAACGCTAACCCAAAGACTTACAAATAAACTACCCAGCATACTCTGTTATTTCTCTGTTGCTTTATTGAAGCATCCCTTGCTTCAAATGATTCGTTTCTGAACAGTCTATTTTATCTTGAGGTTCATTTTACTTTTTAAACATGATATTCAGGTAACTGCAATATATTATGATGGCAAGCAAAAGAGTAAACTCAATCACCTAGTTAAAAACCTGGATTCCAAATAAACACATATACCATCTTATGTGTTAAGCAAAAATGGTTGATGCAAAGTCCATGTGCTTTATTCTAAAGTATTAGAATCACTCTCATGAACACAATTAAAAGTCTATTAATTTAATATTAACAGAAAATAAATGTTGATTTTATAAATATTATTTATAAAGTAAAACTGAATTGTGTTAGAAGAGATAGCTAACTTATACTGAGGTTTTCCATCAAAACTTAATATATACTTACTTACTTATATGTATTTTTCAGAAAATTACAATAATTCCAAACCACTTTGAATTGTGTAACTATTACAATAATTACAAATATATATTTTTGGGAGCTAGTGAAGGCATGCAGTAATTTTCTATTTGAAGAAACAGTACATGGATTTGGTACTTAAAAAAAGCAAACTAGAGAGATTTTTTAAATTGTATCACTCATGAAATAACAATCTTTTGAAATTTCTAAAAATGAGGAAAGAAAATACTATGGGGTTATAGGCATAAAATGGTCTGCCAATGTTGCCCATGTCCTAAACCCTGGAACCTGTGACTACATGACTTTGTAGGACAAAAATGAGTTGGGGTTGTAGATTACGGTTGCTAATCATCTGTCTTCAAGAGAGGCAGAGAAAGGCAGATTGTTCTGGAATATCTCCATGGGCCTATTTTATTTTATTTATTTTATTATTATTTTTTTTAATTTATTGATTTTTAGAGTGAGAGAAAGGAAGAAAGACATAGAGGAAGAAACACTGACTTGTTGTCCCACTTACTCACGCTGTGCTCTGTTGTTTTTGGTCTGTGCCCTGAAGAGGAATTGAACCCACAACCTTCCCATATCGGGACAACACTCTAACCAACTGAGGTACCTGACCGGGGCCTCCATTGGCCTATTTTAATCACATAAACTCTTAAAACAAGTAGAGGGAGGTAGGAGATTAGATTTGAAAGATGTATCTTGAGAAAAGTCCCAAGTGACCTACTATTGCTGCCTTTGAAGATAAAGAAATCGGGCCACTAGTCAAGTAATGCAGCCTTCTCCAGAGGTTGGAAACAGATCTCAATTTACAGCCAAAGACAAAACAAAAAAAGGGGCCTCAGCTCTACGACAACAAGGATCTAAATTTTGTTAACGACCTGAATGAGCAGGGAAGGAATTCTCTAGAGCCTCCAAGGAAAAATGTAGCCTGCCGATGCCTTGGCTTTCGTCCACTGAGACCCGTACCAGGCTTCTTCTAATCTACAGGAATTTAAGATAATATATTTGTGTTCTTTAAGCTACTATGTTTTATGGTAATAGAAAATGCAAAAGAAAATGAATCCAGTGCTTAAAAGACGATCTAGAGATTTATTAGAGCACATCCCTCTGAATGAAAATCTTAAATAAGGCAAAGTTAGTTAGACTCTTTTACTTCTTGAAAGGGTTCTTTTGTAGTGGTGGAAAGATTGCTTTCTGGTTCACAGAGTTATTTTATCTGTTGATTTAGTAAATGTTTGCTGTTTCTGTCAGGTTTAAAGACCTCACCGACATTAGAACAATATCAACATTTGAAACTTCGCTTCGACAGTAGGTTGGTGATCATACAACGCCTCCAATGCAAAGTGTGTATAACGCTTACTACCAGGAAAATAATAGCAGGGAAGAGGAAAAATCAATTTTGTTTTAGATGATCAGAATGTTCTTGACCCGTCAGGTGGCTGTTAGAGAAATAATTAAGAATTACTAGGGTTTTACCAGCTAGAATTAGATCAGAAGGTTGCTGTAAGGAGTAAGAATAGATGAACTGTGACATCAATTAGAATATACAGTCCTATTTCAATTTAATTTATCTGCATCTTTTCCTCTGTTTAAATTGCATTTGCAATGTCGATGAAAGTTTTCTATTTAAACACTTCTAGGGAGAGGGCACTCAATACCTCAAAAGTCAGTTCATTCTATTGTCCGACGGCTTGTATAAACATTAACTTTAGAGTGAAATGAAATAGGCCCTGCTCTAATTTCTAGCCACTGGCTTTTATCCCACTAATGCGGACAACTGAATAAAAATATTAACCAGATTTCCCAAAATTGTCCTCTCAATATTTGAAAATATTTCTCCATATAACGCTTACTACCAGGAAAATAATAGCAGCAGAAAATATTTTTAGTGGCCCGCTCTCAGAATAAATGACCCCAATTCTATCTGCCACCACTTACCTAACAATGTTGGGGACATTCCCTCACCATGGTCATTCTTTCCTGGGTGTTCTCCATTTTAGACAGTCCTTATGATTGTAGAGCCAAATTATATTAGAAGATGTCAAGAAAGAAAATGGTTCCTCATAGGCTGGGTGTAGGCATTTCCAGGTAACTGAAATGGAAAGATCTTGATAACCTATCAGCTCAAGGTGGAATCCATCTTAGCTTTCTCCTTCCGTTGCTCTAACAGTCTGGTTCTCCTGGGCATCTAGAGATACAATATAACCTCCCCGCCTCCCCCCACCAATAATTGAGGTTAGTCATTTTCTAAACACAATAATGTTGCTTCCTTTAACCATCATACACTGAAATCTTTCTAAAGTCAATTAGAGATGTTTGTCTTTAGAAGGCAACTGAATCAATAGGACAGGCTTGTACTGTGTCCTTCCCTTATGCTGGCATCTCATGCATCACGGTTAGTAATCTTAATCACTCTGAGCCTATGATCTAGATGTAAATTTGTAGATTTTCTTCATGGAGTTGTGAAAAAAAGTACACCAAATATTCTATTCAAATTGCTTAGCATGAGAACCTGTTATACAGTAGGTATCAATACAGGCTAATTCTCATATTCTTTTTTTTTTTAATTGATTTTAGAAAGAGAGAAAGAGGAGGAGAGAGAGAGAGAGAGAGAGAGAGAGAGAGAGAGAGAGAGACGTGGATTTGTTGTTCCACTTATTTATGCATCCATTGGTTGATTCTTGTACGTGTCCTGATCGGAAGTCAAACCTGTAATCGTGGTGTAACAGGACAATGCTCTAACCACCTGATCTACCCAGCCAGGACAAGTCTCATTATTCTTAAACAGAGGACAGGAAGATCATGTTCTTTCATTGAACCAAACAAAATCATATAGTTTATATAAATATATGTATATAAAATCTATCTATTTATATATAGTTTGTTGTATATTAAAGCTTTTAGACAATTAGAGGATATGGGGATGGCCGCTGAGTCACTCACTCACTTTTGCTGACCTGTTCTCAACAGAAGTACTGTCAAATGCTCTCAGGAGAAGTTTCTACTCAACATACGAATCTATCTCCTTTCTCAATTGCTTCTAAGAGGAAATGGCTTGGCCACAGTGCACTGGTGGCCCTGCGACCCTCCACACAGGCTCTGCAGACAAGCTTGAACCACAACTCACAGAAGCCTTGTCAGAACACTCTGTCACTGTTCTGGGTCACCAGAGGTCGGGGAGAACCTGCTTTGAGGCCCACGGCCACTGGTCTCTGTATCTCCCAAGCAAGATGCTCATAAGACAGTTTCTCACGCATCCTGGGCACTGGCAAAACATCAGGCTTTGTCATAATAATCTGCAGAATATAAAACCGCTTAGTTGAGGACAGGATTAGCTTCTCAACAGCTGAGTATCCTGTGAACAGTGTTGCAGTCACCCAGTCCTTAAGTGGCTCATGGACCACGGGGAGCTGGCACATTTGTTTTTTCCCCCGTTATTTATGTAAAGAATGCTAAATCTAAAAGTGGCTTATTTTAACTTTCTTGGTCAAATCAATCAGGCCTTCCTCTTACCTTGTCTTGTGTGTGCTTGACAGTATGCACATAGGAGAAAGCAGCAAACAGGTAAAAAATAGCCCCTTGCCCCGCCCCCAAATTCTTCAGAGTCATTGCTTCCTAGAGTAACGAAAGGCAATTAGTTTTACAATATACAATTTCAGTTAGGAAAATGTCACTTTGAAAATAGGTACAACTACTGCTAGAACATAAACATAATTTTTATTGTGTCAAGATACATAGAAAGTTACTTATTAGTCTTTCATCCCACTGTTAACTAGTAACACTTCTATAAAACCTCTTCAAAATTTCTTCCAAATAATCTATTGGGATTCTATTGGAGTGGGGAAATAAAAGAAGCTTGAAAAGATTTACAGGTTAAGAAATACCAAGTTCAGAATATTATTGCCAAAGACAAACCATGTAAATTCTCGCTTCTGTTGTCAGACACGGGGTGGGACGGGGTTTGAGGTCTTTCCACTAGTGTGGGCTCGAGGCTGGTTCTCACGCAATATTTTCACCTACCTTCCCAGACACATATTGTTTTTCCGAATACATATTTCCAGGGGAAAAGAAGACAGATATATTCATGCGGCTTAACGTGAAGGCAGTCTAACACGTGGGTGTAAAGCCCTGACTTTGAGTTCAGAATAAGGTGACTTCAAACTGCATGTCTGCTCAAAGCCTGGTAACTTGTCGAACCTCTTTAACCTCTCAGCAACTCTTCTCCTTTCTGTTAAGTGAGAATAAGTAATACCTACTTCAGGAAATTGTTATAAAACTTAAATCAAACATGTGGGGTTTTTTTTGTTCGTTTGTTTTTAGAAAATGACTTGTAGGATAACTAGCAGATCTCATAAATTCAATAAATTTTAATCATAAAATTATTCATTCATGTAAAAAACATTGTTTAAGTCCATATTAGGTCAGGCTTTGTTCTAGGCATGAGAAACCTAAAGATTTGAAACTGAGTTGCACCTGACCTGTGGTGAATAGGTCACAGGGGATAAAATGTCAACCTGGAATGCTGAAGTCGCTGGTTCGAAACCCCAGGCTTGCCTGGTCAAAGTACATATAGGAAGCAACTATGAGCTGATGCTTCCTACTTCTCCTCTGCCTTTCTCTCTCTCTCTTTCCTCTTTCTAAAATCAATCAATAAAATCTTTTAAAAAAATAACTCAGTTTCTAGAGAGATAGACAGATGTGCAAGCAAAGTTGAAATTTCTGCTTCACTTCTCTCTTTTCCCATGTGATTTGGACTCAGTTTCCTCTGTTTGGTTAAGTTATTCATCTCCCATCTGATTTCCATTTTTCCAAAATGTGCCATCATTGTCTGCTGTTTTTTCCTCTGATTTTTTTTTTTTTTTGGCTTTTAAGGGTTCAGGTCTGTTTAGAGGATAGAAATATGGTTTTCAATTGCCCATGGTTAAACGCAAAGCAGAGAAGTACTTTTAAAGAAAAACTCAAAAATAGACCAAAGTGTAACATCTCTGTCTGGTTGAGTCCGGGAATATTTTTGGAAAGCAGACACATTTGTGGTGAGTCTTGCAGGGTGAACTGCATTTAGACAGACCGGAAATGGGTTAAGACAGAGGACATTCCCTAGCTGTTTTGGGAACGAGACTTCAGAGAGACGCGTGCCGCAGGCAGGTGTAGGCACGGGAAATTCTGGAGAACGTCGGGACTTTACACAGCATTCTCTATGCCCATGGAAACCAGAAAAGTTGGGGTGATGCTGTCGAATTTACAATTCAAGTAACAATTCTTAAAACATATTTTGAAGAAGAAATCAATGAGAGAGAACAGGCAGGTGCAGAGGATAGGTGAGAGGCTGTTGAAAGAGACCAGACCAGCAGTGGTGAGGGCTTGAGCCCGCGGTCTGTCTGATTAGCATTCCAAATTTGATTTGGGGCAAACTCATTTATAATCCTAGAAGTCTCTCAGAGTAAGTAATGCGTTTCTCTGTCGGACTTAATTTATCCCTCTTGGTTTTGCATCTCTCCTACCTCCCCATTCCTTTCCTCCACCCATCTCCTCTATAAATACTTGCCAGGGATGTCAGAGGATGCTGACGCTAATTTATGTTGGCCTCGTGCTCGCCCATGTTATATAGCGCAGTGTTAAACAAATCTTTCAGCTCTTACCACCGTGAGCATGAGGTGATGTGCATAAATCTTACACATCAGCTTCTTCCTCTATCCCTCCTTCCCCCCCAAAAAAGAAAACACTCCTCTCTGAAACTGGCATCACATTGCTGATGCAATCAACGAACCTCCGTCCTTGGCCAGAGTTCCAGATGGTACACACACAGCTCTTTTTATCTCCTATTGGGAAATGGCATGTTGCGGGACAAGTTGACGTCCATATAAAAATTTCATTGGCAAATTAGTTGATACTCGGCTAACTGATTAAATTAATTGAGCTTTTAATCTGCATTGTTTTATGCAAAACAGTCTGTGTGATCTCTTGCAATATCTGGATATTGAAACGTAAAGCACTGCTTTGCTTTGTCTCATTAAAAACCATCAATTTCTCAAGTATAACGAATGAGTCAATAAGGTATCATAAGAGATGAATGCCAGTTTTATAAAAGTTCACACTGTTGTTGGTTGAAATTACTTTGACGTTTATTATTTCCAATAAACCACACACTTTGGATCTTAGGCCAATAAGGTAATGTTTATGATGTACATATTTGTGAGATTATTGAAATAATATGGGACTTACTAGCGGTACTTTTTTATAAATCAAAATGCAATCATATTTGAGTTCATATATGCTCAAAGAGCAGAGATTTGATCAGTTGCCTGGTCTCATGAGATAGATCTAGGTTCCCAGAACAATTTTTTAAAAATTGCTAATAACTCATAATGGGTGATTTAGACATCTGGTAAACCTCAGCCCCATTTTTTTTTTATTATTTAAAAAGAAATTCTTTCCAACATCTGTAATACTTTGCTCTAATTATGTCAGAGCACTATAGAAATAGTAGATGAAAATGAAAGCCTCCCAGGAATTGAGGTAATTAGGGAAAAGATTTTAAGGTGCTCAGGATTTTTTTTTAATTAAAAGTATTTGATTGCTTTCAAAACAATTGGTCTCCCGATAGGCGGCCTTTCCTAAGAGGATATATTCCTGGAAAGATGGTTTTGTGAAGTAATCCTCTAAGGAAAAATAGCAGCTGTGCACGAACCTGAGATTTCCCTTCTCTATCATGTGCTAATTTTCTGAATAGCACATTCTAGATAGAAGAGGGACAGAGTAGAAGTTGTAAGTGGAAGGTGAGGCTGGGTCAGCTCTCTTGGTTCACAGCAGAAGAAGTGTTCAAACATAATGTGACTTTCATAAATTGAGAACTATGAGTGAGTTATGAACCTGAGAGATTGAAATTCTCCATTGATGACTATGCTAAGTTTGAGTAGCTGGAGACCGAGTCATGGACCACTGGCGGAATGAGGAAGCATAAAGCAAATAGCTGTAGGAAAACTATCCTTGTTACAGCGTCTTAAGTAAGGGGCTGAATTTTCAGCTTGGTTGAGGAAAGGTTACATATTGGCAGTCATTCCATCAAGTAGATTGTAGGCCTGGTGGTCAGTATTCAAATAGCCAATATGATCCAATTAATTGATTAGCAGTAATCATTTTTTTTTTTCATTTTTCTGAAGCTGGAAACAGGGAGAGACAGTCAGACAGACTCCCGCATGCGCCCAAGCGGGATCCACCTGGCACGCCCACCAGGGGCGACGCTCTGCCCACCAGGGGGCGATGCTCTGCCCATCCTGGGTGTCACCATGTTGCGACCAGAGCCACTCTAGCGCCTGAGGCAGAGGCCACAGAGCCATCCCCAGCGCCCGGGCCATCTTTGCTCCAATGGAGCCTTGGCTGCAGGAGGGGAAGAGAGAGACAGAGAGGAAAGCGCGGCAGAGGGGTGGAGAAGCAAACGGGCGCTTCTCCTGTGTGCCCTGGCCGGGAATCAAACCCGGGTCCTCCGCACGCTAGGCCGACGCTCTACCGCTGAGCCAACCGTAGCAGTAATCATTTTTGCATTAACATACTTTTAGGTACTTTACGATGACATCACTGAACTAGATGTTTCCATATGTGTGTTTCCTTCTTTTCTGTCTAATGCCATAGTTTAAAATATGAGATATTATGTAGTCTCACCATGTGACGCTCTCTTAATTTTTAAATAAATTTTCATATTATTTGCTAAGAGAGAAATATTTATTTTATTTATAAATTGTCTTTGTTATCTACTGAAATAACTGAATGTTTTGTTCAACATCTTTAACTGGATTTTTACCTCTGATAATGTACTGCTAGCAAACATATGACTTTATACCTTAAAATAACAATATTTTATTTTATGAATAGGTTTACTAGAGAAATCCCCTAAAATGAATGGGTAACAAAATTGATGCTGTGTAATTATAAACTGAAGTACTCTTTGCTGGCAAGTTAATGAAGTAAAATGAAAATTTACATGGTTCATATTACAAAGATTAATGTCAATGATGACAATCTATGCATGTCATATGTAAGATTAATAAAAACTAAATAGTTCCTTTGTTTGTTTCTTTAAGGAAATGCCACCTTTAGTGACCTGGAGAGATTTAATTTCCCCTGGTGATCGGGGTGCTGTAGCCTGTCACACTTTAAGCAGCAGGGTCTTTATTGGTATGTGGGCTTTCCTGGAATGGCACTGATAAATGCTCAGTTACATTGCTCAAATTGTAAACAGAGCTTGTGATTGAAATTCTATAACTTGGGAATTTTGTCAGGGTCGGAAGGGACCATAAACACATCCAGGCAGGAATTCCTAAGTTTTTGTCACAAATGCTATTTTCTGAGCATATTAATAGATGTCACTATGAAAACATAGGACAGTATGTGACCAAATAATTTAGGGATATCTAACCAAAGTTAAATATTTTCTTACTGTTGAATCAGTGCTTATATAATGCTAAGATGTGAAGATTTGAGAGGGAACGTAGTATTCAGTAATATGTAAATTTAACCCCTTTCTTTCCCTCTTATTCCATCCATTTTTACCTCTGTGAAATATTTCATGAGGCCAATATATGTGTGCAACCCGTCTGCCTACTTATTTTACGTTTGTTTTCTTGTCCTGGTGCTTATCAGCAAAGAAACTAATTTTTCAGTAATAATTCCAAATTCTCACACAAATATGAAAAATGCTTACAGCAAAAGAGAAAGCCCAAATGATTGCAAATTTGAAAAACTTCCTGATTTTTTTGCTTAGGAAACTTTGGAAATCTGATAGACTTTCCAGATGTAAATGAATTGATCACATTCTCATAGCTGAGTGCACGTATAATGTGGGTTTTTATCTATTTTGTTTTCAACAGTCTGGCCAAATACAACAGTAAACCAATACAAATCAAATAAATAACAATGAAAGACCTTCCCAGGTCTTTCTTTTATCAACAGGGAAATTGAAAACAATATGTATCTTCTCTGTGCTTCTTAACCTTTTTACAAAATTTCATTCTTTCTAATACACACTTAGTATTTGTGTTCAGCAGGCGTAAGTGGAATATGTAGCACAGTCTAGACAAACAAGCCTAGTAAAGTCAACATTCCAGAGGACTTGCAAAACAATAAAATTCAATTAAAACAAGAGGGCTTGCTATTATACTCTTCTAATTTTGGACATTTGATTCTATAGTCATTGCTACACAGTAAAAAATAAATAAAAGTCATTGCCAAACAGTAAAAAAAAAAAGAAAAGATAATTAATTCATTAGTCAATATGTGTTTTTTAAGCAAATTTATTTGCTAGGCATTGATGTTACTCTTATTTTCTCAGAGAGCATTTTCAAGACTCCGGGAGAAAACAGGCAAAGAGATAGATGAATATAAGTGAACAGGATAATTTCACTTGTTGATGAGTACTGTGAGGGTAACAACAGAGGATGATCAGCACAGGCTGGGCATTCCAGGAGGGCCTTAGTTTGGTTGGTTAGGAAATACCCTATTAGGAAGATGATTGTAATCTCCAAGGCAGAAGGAACTAGCCAGAGCAGAGAAAGCCCAAGAGAAAGGGCCCTAAGGAAAGAATCAATGCCTGTGCTGGAAAGAGGAAGTCAAATGAGCATGTGCCAAACCAGGCAGGTGCTGGTGAGATAGTTTAAATGCTCTGTGCAGCAGAAATCCTTGAGAGGCCTTTTTAAGATGTTGAGAGACATAATATCAATATTACTTTAAAAAGATTTTACTCAGCCTGTCCAGGTGGTGGCATGGTGGATAGAGCGTCAGACTGGGATGTGGAGCACCCAGGTTCAAAATCCCGAGCTCACCGGCTTGAGTCCGGTCTCATCTGATTTAAGGGGTCACTTGGTCTGCTGTAGCCCCCCCCCCCCCCGTCAAGGCACATATGAGAAATCAATCAAGGAACAACTAAGGTGCCTCAACGAAGAATTGATGCTTCTCATCTCTCTTCCTTCCTGTCTGTCTGTCCCTATCTGTCCCTCTCTCTGTCTCTCTCTGTCTCTGTCACAAAAAATAATAAATAAATAAATAAATAAAAAGATTTTACTCAGTTTCAGATATATCCCTTATAATTTTGGAAATATATTTAAATCTGGGATACATCAGAAAATTATAAATAATTAAGAATAAAAATGCATATTTAGAGGAAGAACTGTATATATGTTAGTCCTTTGTGGCGGGGATATAGATAGATAGATACATACATACATACATACGTACATAAATACATACATACATACACATTTAAGAATTTTGAATGTAATATGCACAAATTGTTTACATTTTAATATCACTAAAATTCAAATTAGTTAAAATTGATGGTATGTCAAAGTTAAATTTGGCAATATTCTTTATTAGAGGTAAGTAAAAAATTATTGATTTTACAATGGATATTCTCTTTGTATTTGAAGAATTTGGGGGAACAAGTGTGTACATTAATATTTATTAAATGTTTACTATGTCATTCCACATACTATTCAAAGTGCTTTACACACACACAACATGCACATATCTCATATATATATATTTTTTTCTTTTCTTTTTTTAGGTGATGGGTTAGGGAGGGTGGAAATAGTGATGCAGACTCCAGCATGTGCCTTGACTGTGATCTACCCAGCAACCTTATCTGGGGCTGATGCTTGAGTGCCAAGCTATTTTTAGTACCTAAGGCTGATGTGCTCCAAGAGAGCTATTCTCAGTGCCTGAGTCCTCACTCGAACAAATCAAGCCACTGGCTGTGGGAGGGGAAGAGTGAGAGGAGGGGAAGAGGGAGAGGAAGGGAAGACGGAGAGAAGGGGAAGAAGGAGCCGGGCCGAAGCAGAAGGTCGCTTCCTCTGTGTGCCCTGACTGGGAATTTACCCCAGGAATCAAACCCAGGATAGCCATATGCCAGACCAATGCTCTATCCACTGAGCCACTGGCCAGGGACATTTTACATATAGTGAATTTCTTTTTTTTGGAGTGAATTCTTTTGGGGGAACACCTCTCCTTCATGTTTCATATTGTGCTATTCTATCATCCATTCTCCCTTCTGAGGTGGGTATGTGACCATGGGCCAGGGCATTAGACTTCCAGTACTATTACTAGCCCAGTCACAGAAAACTGGGATGACTGGTCACTCTCTCCATTCTCTTATACCATAATTGATCATGAAATGGGAATACAATCTAGATTGATCCGGTAATGGTCCTCGCTGGAACTTACATTAGTTCCATCAAAAACTAATTGTATGACTTCTTCTTTGTACACTGATAGGCAGCAATTAGGTCTTTGTATGTTTAGGGAACTAGATGACTTAGTAAGACCTTACTAAGAGCAGCAACCAATAGAACAACAAAGCTAGGAGTCCAATAGAAAGTATCTCAATGGTATTATGTGAGTTGCTGGATGAAGGAAAACCTACAGACATTTAAAAAATATATTTGGCTCATTAGAGCAGGGGTCCCCAAACTATAGCCCGTGGGCCGCATGCAGCCCCCTGAGGCCATTTACTTAGCCCCTGCTGCACTTCCAGAAGGGGCACCTCTTTCATTGATGGTCAGTGAGAGTACTGTATGTGGCGGCGCTCACGTACAGTAGTACTTCCGGTGACACAGGATGCACGCGTCACTTGTTACGGCTAGCAGTGACAAATATGGAACTGGACATTGACCATCTCATTAGCCAAAAGCAGGCCCATAGCTCCCATTAAAATACTGGTCAGTTTGTTGATTTAAATTTACTTGTTCTTTATTTTAAATATTGTATTTGTTCCTGTTTTATTTTTTTACTTTAAAATAAGATATGTGCAGTGTGCATAGGGATTTGTTCATAGTTTTTTTTTTTTATAGTTTGGCCCTCTAACAGTCTGAGGGACAGTGAACTGGCTCCCTGTGTAAAAAGTTTGGGGACCCCTGCATTAGAGAATAAACTTCCTTCCCTTCCCTCCCTTCTATTCATTGTGTTGGGTTTCTATTTCTCCCTATCATAATTATATTCACACATACACTATTCTGTCCAATGCACTTCTTTTGTCTCTCAAGTTTGCATGAATTAATGAAGAAAAAGATGAATAGGAAGATTTTCAAGAAAAATAGCATGGAATTAGAAGACAGTGTTTGCTATAAAGAAAATATAGGTACGTATATAGCTTTACACATGTTCAAAGAAGTCCTGTTTAAACAATTACAGAGTTAATGTTTTAAGCATAGCATTTCAAGTATTTATTTATTATTTTTGCTTATTTCAATTTAACAAAATAGAGAGCTAAAGGTATTATCTTTGAAGAAGTAGCTTTTACTAAAAAAGTGTTAGGCATAAGAATCATGGAAGTTTGTGCCTCAAATATTTTCTTCTTTATCAATTCCTTTTTTTTTCTTCTTCTTTATCAATTCTTAAGATGACATAAAAGCAACAAAAGGTTTAGGCTAATATTTTTTACTGAGTTTCCAACTAAAAATATAGTGAGACTTTAGCTACTCCAATATTTAAACATTCTTATTAAATTTCCTAATTTATTTAGATTTTCCTGGGAATTTCCTAATGCCCCTTTTCTGTTCCAGCATTCCACCCGGGATACCAATTTCATTCAGTCAGTGTGTCTTCTTGGGCCCTTCTGGGTGTGACAACTCCTTAGACTTTCCTTGTTTTTGGTGATCTTGACAGTTTTGAGAAGTACTGCAAGTAATTTTCCCACTATCCCGACAACGGGATTTCTCACAGAACTCAGTACCATGTCTCCCCACAATGAGTGATTGTTAATATCACTTTAAGATACTCCAAAGTAGTTTTGTTGTTAAAAACATATGGGTCAGCTACATTAATCTTGACAGGCTGATTTCAGTCCCTTGGTGACTAGAGAACACTGGTGTCATTTGCTCAAAATGAAGTCAAAAGGTATTTATTAACCTTATGATTTTCATTAATTGAGATTGATTGGTCAATGTGCTTTAATTATACAACTAAACTTCATGGATTGACAGAGTTGACTTATATGGATGCACGTGTGTGCGTGTTCGAGAGAGCGAGGCCCATCATCGTTACTTAAACAGGACTGTCACTTCCTCCCATTTCCCCCTTGAAACGGAAGGCCTCTGTTTTCTTTTGAACTCAACCACTCTATTTTTTCTGAACTGAAATAAAACGCACATAGCTGCCATTTGGAAATTAGAAATTAAAAGCTCATCGCAGATGGTGGGGGCTTTCTCTTATCTGGTCATCTGGCTGGTTTGGAACACATTGCTATTTAACTCCTTTCTTCTGGAAAATTTCTAATCAAACCTTGATAAGCCAAGTCTCTCAAAAATTGACACACCCCACTCACTCCGAAAAGCACCCAAGGATGAAGGTAGGGGAATCCATGACCTTGAAACTCAGAACATCATCCAATCACCACTGAAGGGAGCAGTGCTCCGGCATCCACAGAACAGGTGACAAGACAATTACAGTGGTACAGCTGTTATACACCATCAAATTCTCCATGGGAAAGCCGGAGGTAATTGTTACGTAAAAATGCTTTATCGCCACCGCATATATTTAATAGAACCGTGTGGTGTGTAAATTTGTCAGCCAGAGGTAGAAGCATTTTGAAATTTGACTATAGTTTTGTTTATATTAAGAAATTACACTTATTAGAGTAAATCATCTAAATCATAAATTAGCATAATAGAAACATCTCTGCAATAAAAAGCTGCCATTTTATTACCACATAGCTTTATTTCTATAAGACTTTATTAGCCATGAATATCAAGCAGGCCAGAAGATGTAATATATTGCCTATTGTGGTATTGTAGAATAGAAAACATACTCCATGAATATGCAAACTCTATTTCCATACATAAAACATAGCTCCATAAATATATGTCCAGCAACACCAACATGCTGGCTGTTATTTTTTTAGCATACCTCACATTGCATATACCTGTAATTATAATGTATTCAAATTGAACCTCTGCTATTCAGGAAATGAAACAATAAAAAAAGGAATTATATGTTGGGGGCCTACCATAGGCATTGTATTAAGAGAGATATTATGGAAAGAGGTGAGTAGGGAAAATGGGAGAAAGGAAAAGAGACAGAGGCTAGAGAGAAGATAGAAAAGAACTAAATGAAGAAAGGGATGCCCTGGCTGGTTGGCTCCGTGGCAGAGCGTCGACCCAGCATGTGGAAATCCTGGGTTTGATTCCCGTCCAAGGCACACAGGAGAAGCGTGCATCTGCTTCTTCATCCTTCCTCCTCTCCTGTCTATATATCTCTTCCTCTCCCACAGCCAAGGCTCCATTGGAGCCAAGTTGGCCCGGGCACTGAGGATGGCTCCATGGCCTCCACCTCAGGCACTAGAATGGTTTCAGTTGCAATGGAGCAATGCCCCAGATGGGCAAAGCATCGGCCCCTGATGGGCAAGCCAGGTGGATCCCAGTTGGGTCCACGCTGGAGTCTATCTCTCTGCCTCCCTGCTTCTCACTTCAGAAAGATCTTAAGTAAAAAAGAAAAAATAAAAGGAAACATTTCTGGCTGTTTATCCCCTTGAAGTCTTAACACAACCCTTGAGGATATCATATTCCCACTGCAAAAATAAGAAACAGAACCAGATAAGTGGGAATCTAGTTGTGGTCACACAGAAGGTTGAGTTTGAATCTAGTCCTCCTGATTATGAGCTTCGATTTATTTCTTACTTTAGAGTTTCTTGGAGAAAGAACGGGAGAGGGCAGGAAGGTGTCTTGCTTCTATCTATTTTCTATACCAGAACTGTGTACATGTTTGTGTCTAAAAAGAAGTTTGGAGAGTACTGCTCTAATTTGTCCATACCACCTGTTCTCCGTGAGTTAGTGGTCTCCTCAGTAGAGCAAAGTCAAACCACCCAGAAATACTAAAAACTGCAATAAGTGTTTCAATTGGGGTGAAATGGAGTCCTCGTATAAAGCGAAAGTGTCGGTGAGGAGGCTTGGTGGTGAAAGACTGGAGGAGGTGATACTTGACTCATGTCCTGAAATACGGGTTGGAGATAGGAGGGGAGACGGAAAGACTTAGACCTTAGAATTCGGATGCCGATTCCAGTGTGTGGTTTTTTCACACACCGAGCAATTCTTCAACCAGCTGGGTGTCCTACAATCCAACTCAATTCTGACACTACCTACTTGGAGTTATTATCCGATCCCACAGTTGTTAAGGGCTCAGTCCTACAAGACTGCCCTGTACCTATTTCAAATGCTCATCACAAATGCAGGTTGTCCATCTCTGCTCCTGACCAAAGATCTATAAATCGAAGGTTCTCAACGTTCTCTCTTTGAGTTCAATTAATTTGCTAGAGAAACTCACAGAATTCAAGAAAACTTTTACTGAGTAGATGACCAGTTAAGCACAAAACCTCTCGGGAAGAGCCAGATGGAACACAGACAAAGGGCAAGGTACGTGGGAAGAGGTGCCTGGGCTCGCATGCACTCTCCCCAAACCTCCGTATGCTCATCAACCTGGGAGCTTTCTGCACCATTTTTTTTGTTTGTTTGTTTTTATAGCAGCATCATTACGTTGGCATGATTGATTAAATTATTGGAAATTGAAGATCAGCTTAATCTCCAGCCCCTTACTCCTCCCAGGAGGTTGGGGGAGTAGGACTGAAAGTTACAACTACCTCCCTGGCAACCAGCCCTCATCTTCAGGGGATTTCTAAGTCATCCATTAACATAACAAAGACACTTTTATAATCACAGGAAATTTCAAGGGCTGTAGGAGCTTTGTGGCAGAAATACGGGCTGAAAACCAAATATATAAGGTCTACCGGAAAGTTCTGTCTGTTTTTGGAATAAAACAAAATACAATTTTTTCTTACCATCAATAAACTTTATTAAATAATATATTTCCACACCAATCCTATCTTCCGAATATGGTCCCAAATGGTTTGCTGAGCTGAATTAAGCCTTTCTGCGATCTTCAATGTTGTCAGTAAAGGATCTTGCTCCAACATGGTCTTAACAACATTGTCATCAATCAAAGATGGTCGCTCAGAACGAGGCTTATCAGAAAGGTCGAAATCACCTGTTTCAAATTTTTTGAACCATCTTCTGCATGTCCTATCAGAAACTGTACCTTCACCAAACACTTTCAATAAATTTCTACATGCTTCTGTAGCATTTCTTCCTTGTTGAAATTCGTATACAATACAGTGGCATAAATGAACTTTATCAATAGTCATGGGTACACTATCGCTTCACACATAAGACTAATGTGAATCAACTTTGTTTTAGTTAATTTGCTACGTCAGTATGTATACATTAAGTGATAAAAATAGAGAGGCACACATGCGCCAAATAAACATGTGCTTACGCGTCTAAATTTGTTGTGATAAAAACAGACAGAACTTTCCGGTAGACCTTATATATTTCTTATAATGAATCACAATATCATAGCTGGGTAAGGGAGAAGAAGGCTTGTGATTCCAGAAACTCATATCTTCTTACCACATAGTACTTACTGTAAGTTTAATTGAGAAAGAGTTTTATCTTGGAATGAGAATACAAGGGTAGGAATTAGCAATATTTGTTTGTTCAGAATTCTACAGGCTATTGGCTGAGTCCCCATCAAAATTCATATATTGAAACCTAATCGTCAACGAGATGGTTTTAGGAAGTAGGACTTTAGGAGGTGATTAGATCAGGAGGGTGGAGTTCCCATAAATGCGATTAGTGCCCTTATGAAAGAGATCCCACAGAGTTCCGTGGCCCCTTCTATCATGTGAGGACTCAACTAGAAGATGGCTCTCTAGAAACCAAAAGCCAGTAAGTACTACAAGATGTGATGAAGAGATGGGGACTGGGATTGTACTGCAAGATTCTCCAGTCACTGAATGCGCCAGTGCTTTGATCTTGGACTTCCCAGCCTCCGGCGCTGTGAGAAATAAATTTCTATTGTTTAATAAGCCACATAGTTGGGTTATTTTTTGTTTTTTGGGTGGGTTTTTTTTTTTTTTTTTTGGCTTTTTTTGTGACAGAGACAGAAAGAGGGACAGTTAGGGACATGCAGACAGGAAGGGAGAGAGGTGAGAAGCATGAATTCTTTGTTGCAGCACCTTAGTTGTTCATCGATTACATTCTCATACATGTCTTGATGGGGGGAGGGAGGGGCGGCTACAGCAGACCAAGTGACCCCTTGCTCAAGCCAGCGACCTTGGGCTCAAGCAGGTGAACCTTGCTCAAACCAGATGAGCCCACGCTCAAGCTGACAACCTTGGGCTTTCGAACCTGAGTCCTCTGTGTCCCAGTCCCATGCTCTATCCACTATGCCACCGCCTGATCAGGCAATAAGCCACAATGTTTACAGTACTCTGATATTGTAGCATTAATGGACTAAGACATTTTAATAAAGGAGTGTTAAGGAGTAACAACACTGTCTACGTGCGGATTGATAGTTGGAACAGACCAGTTAGTGTCCTCCATTTTTGAGGAAATATCTGAGCCACAAGGCATACTAACTTACAACCAAGCCATTCTGAACTGTTCTGCAATGATCATGCTAATTAATGGAATTTGATTTAATAAGTATTATATGTTGAAAGGTTCCCTTTTGTGAAACCCACATCAGCCACAGGCCCCTTATATAGAGAGAGGGTCTGCAAACCCCTGGATGACACCCACCTGATCCAACACCCATCTCCAGTTTCTAAGCTAGCATGATGGTGCCCTCTCTCTGCTTCCTCCCCTATTGTGGACACACTTTTCTGTTGCTGGAAAACAGGAGTAATAAGCATAGACACCAGGATTAAATTCTCTGGATACAGATCTCATCTTCAACACTAATCCCTGACTTTGGGCATGTATTTAATCATCAGTTGCCTCTACAGTAATACCTCAGTTTTTGTTGACTTCCGTTATCATCGGCTTCAGTTTTCATCAATTGCCTTGGATTTCGTCAGCGTGCTCATGTGACTTTGCTGCTAATTTTGCAAAAACAAAGGGCAACCCAAGTGTTCTTCTGCTCAGTGTGGCATTGTTTCTCGTTGTGTGAGCAGCACCCCGCATGTCTAGCTGAACAATTCCATTGCTTTCCAGTGTTTTTGTGCTTTTTTTTTTTATTGCCAGTGCTGATATTACAATTTCATGTAAGTTATTACTATGTATGCAGTATTTGGTGTACTTTCTTATTGTTTTTAGTATTTAACACTAAATTTATTCTCTATAAAATGTGTTTTTGGTATGTATTTTGGAGTGTCTAAAACAAATTAATTGTATTTACATTGATTCATATGGAAAAAATTGCCTCAGTTTTTGTCAGTTTTGGATTTCGCCGATTATTTTCAGGTGGATTATTGACAAAAACCGAGGCACCACTGTATTTCCTCATATGAAAACAAAGATAATCGTGAGCAGCTCAGTAGTGAGGCAAGGGTAGTGAGGAAGGAGTGAGAGGGCATAGGTGTTCATCCCAAGCCTGGCACAGCACGAACGCTTGCTTATGTACAGTGTGTTCGTAAAGTCATGGTGCACTTTTGACCGGTCACAGGAAAGCAACAAAAGACAATAGAAATGTGAAATCTGTACCAAATAAAAGGAAAACTCTCCCAGTTTTACCTATTCAGTGCAGTTTGATGTGGGCTCATGCACAGATTTTTTAAGGCTCCTTAGGTAGCTGTCCCATATAGCCGCTACAGCAGGGGTCCCCAAACTTTTACACAGGGCCAGTTCAATGTCCCTCAGACTGTTGGAGGGCTGCCACATACAGTGCTCCTCTCACTGACCACCAATGAAAGAGGTGGCCCTTCCGGAAGTGCAGCGGGGGGCCGGATAAATGGCCTCAGGGTGTTGCATGCAGCCCATGGGCTGTAGTTTGGGGATGCCTGCTACAGACTCGTCACTGACTGATGGCCTACCAGAATGGGGTTTCTCCACCAAACTGCCGGTTTCCTTCAACTGCTTATCCCACCAAGTAATGTTATTCCTATGTGGTGGCGCTTCACTATAAACGCGCTGATATTCATGTTGCACTTTGGTCACGGGTTCGAATTTAGCGAGCCAGAGAACACACTGAACTTTCCTCTGTACCGTCCACATCTCGACTGGCATGGTTGTGGGCTGCTCCGCTATACACATGGTGTTACATCATCCGTGCATGCGCACATGCTGCCACATCATCCTACAGAAACTGAGAGAGTTTTCCTTTTATTTGGTGCAGATTTCACATTTCTATCGTCTTTTGTTGTTTTCCTGTGACCGGTCAAAAGTGCACCATGACTTTATGGACACACTGTATATTGTTGATTCTATGACACTGGTAACAAAAGATATCATAGAGGATTGGACTTAGTTCTTGTTTTCTGCCATAGACTTCATGAAATGAACCTACCAATGTAGTGCTTGCCTCCCCTTCTAACTTCCAAAAATGAAAAGGGAGTCGTTTCTCTGGAAATAAAATCAGGCAACGTTTCCTGGGCTGAATGGCAAAGTGTCTTTCCGATCTAATCATCTTGTGACGTTTAATGTGGGAAATGAGAGAGCTGATGAGAGGCTGCCAGCTTCCACATCCTCACTCACTGCATGTAAGGCCGTGTCTCCATCCTCAATCGGGTAACACTGGGTTAGCTGCATTCATGGTTCAGCGAGATGCAGAGTCACTCTCTGTGCGCCGACATCCCCAGAACTAGTCTGAGAGTTAGTTAGCAGGCACGCTCCTGCGGCGTTACTTCTGTCTCCTGGGGCCCTGCGTGACCCCTGGATTTATCGTGCCTCTGCGTACACTCAGTCGTCGAAGATGAATTATACCTGTCCAGGGTGAAGGCAGTGTGGTGCTGTGATCAGAAGATGGGTCCTGGGATTGCATCGCAAGACTCATAATTTGGTTTCTCCCTCCCCAACGTGGGATATGAAAAACAGCATTTAACCCTGGACCCACAGTTTCCTCATCTGGGATTTTTTTTTTTTTAAAGGAAACATTTCTTTTTTTTTTTTTTAATTTTTTTTATTTATTTATTCACTTTAGAGAGGAGAGGGAGAGACAGAGAGAGAGAGAGAGAGGAGAGACAGAGAGAGAAGAGGGGGAGGAGTTGGAAGCATCAACTCCCATATGTGCCTTGACCAGGCAAGCCCAGGGTTTCGAACCGGCGACCTCAGCATTTCCAGGTCGACGCTTTATCCACTGTGCCACCACAGGTCAGGCTCATCTGGGAATTTTAATAGCATTTTCTCAGAGGGATATTGAAAAGATTAAATAACACACACACACACAAATATTTAGTACCATGTCTAACGCTCATACACACATATTAATACCCATATACCCTTCATTCAGTAAAGGTTAGTGATCATTCCTATTGAGTTTATATTCTAGGCACAGCGAAAGAGGCAGGGAACTGGGATTCGGAAGGGACACAGAGATCTCTACCAAATCTCAATGGGAGGGGTGAATGCACGTCACATACGCTCTGTTTTTTATTTTTATTTTTTGTTGTTGTTGTTGTTTGTTTTTTTTTACAGGGACAGAGAGAGAGTCAGAGAGAGGGATAGATAGGGACAGACAGACAGGAACAAAGAGAGATGAGGAGAAGCATAAATCATTAGTTTTTCGTTGCCACACCTTAGTTGTTCATTGATTGCTTTCTCATACGTGCCTTGATGGTGGGCCTTCAGCAGACCGAGTAACCCCTTGCTCGAGCCAGCGACCTTAGGAACAAGCTGGTGAGCTTTGCTCAAACCAGATGAGCCCGCGCTCAAGCTGGCGACCTCGGGGTCTCGAACCTGGGTCCTCCGCATCCCAGTCCGACACTTGATCCACTGCGCCACCACCTGGCCAGGCCACCTAGGCTCTGTTAACATTGTAAAATAGCAGACCAGGGGAAAAGTCACACTGACAGAAGGGCCTCACATGAACGAGGCGCTGTGCTGCACTATTCTCTTATACGAAAGGGGCTGCTGCTTACGAAGTCGGTACTGTTGTCCTTATTCCGGAGGGGGACAAGCTGATACCCCAGCTAGGATTCAGGTCAAAATTTGTTTACCAATAAAACCAGTGTGTTTTCCCTACTTCAGCCCACTTCCTCTCTTTAACCCGTGTAGAAAGGTTTGGTCAAAGCTTCGTGTATCTACAAGAAATGGGCTCTGGACACGGCTTGAGTGGTCATTGAACTGTCAAGAGCGATATAACTGCGTTGTGTGTGTGTGCATGTATATATATAATTTTTTGAAAAGGCCATTATTTTTTCAGAGTATAGATCTAATTTTTTTTTAATCTTAAGTATTTTTTTTTTAGAAAAAATAATGGTAGAATACAGGTACTAGATTTTTTTCCTCTTAGGATTCACTATATCTGGCTAACCTGTACTAGTTTGTACATCCCCCCATTTATTTATTTATTTATTTATTTATTTATTTATTTATTTATTTATTTATTTTGCATTTTTCTGAAGCTGGAAACGGGGAGACAGACAGACTCCCGCATGCACCCGACTGGGATCCACCCGGCACGCCCACCAGGGGGTGACGCTCTGTCCACCAGGGGGTGATGCTCTGCCCATCCAGGGTGTCACTCTGCCACAACCAGAGCCATTCTAGCGCCTGAGGCAGAGGCCACAGAGCCATCCTCAGCGCCCGGGCAAACTTTTGCTCCAATGGAGCCTTGGCTGCGGGAGGGGAAGAGAGAGACAGAGAGGAAGGAGAGGGGGAGGGGTGGAGAAACAGATGGGCGCTTCTCCTGTGTGCCCTGGCCAGGAATCGAACCCGGACTCCTGCACACCAGGCCGATGCTCTGCCACTGAGCTAACCGGCCAGGGCTCCCCCTTTATTTTTTTATTAATGTTATAGATTATTATTAAAAATCCCCAAATTCTTTCTCCTTAGATACTTATTATAACTTCTTCTCTAACAGAATGCATGAGAGGAGGACATAATTCCCTTAGGCAGTTGGAAATAACAGAGAAATGAGTTTTGAGGGTCGACCTTGGAAGTAGTGATGATTTTTAGGTTTTTGAAGGGACAATGAATGCAAAGACAAAACAATAATAATAAACTGGCGATTTATGTTTGATTCAGGGAGGGAGGAAGGGAGAGGAAAAGGGAGGGAAAGAGAGGATAGAAAAAAAAGATTGATATTGAGAGAAAATAGTGTGGCCATGATTTTATGAGAGGAGAGGGGAAGATGTTAAATACTGGACATATCATAACATCATCAAAATTCAACATGTTAAGGACACTACTCTTTTATGGATTCTTGCTGTTTTGGCCAAGAGTTTGCTTAAAGGCTTTAATCACTGTAAAAAAAAATAGAAGACTAGATAAAGAAGATGTGGCACATATACACCATAGTATACTATTCAGCCATAAGAAATGATGACATCAGATCACTTACAACAAAATGGTGGGATCTTGATAACATTATACGGAGTGAAATAAGTAAATCAGAAAAAAACAAGAACTGCAGGATTCCATACATTGGTGGGACATAAAAACGAGACTAAGAGACATGGACAGGAGTGTGGTGGTTATGGGAGGGAAGGAAGGAGGGAGAGGGGAAAGGGGGGAGGGGGAGGGGCACAAAGAAAACTAGATAGAAGGTGACGGAGGACAATCTGACTTTGGGTGATGGGTATGCAACAGAATTGAATGATAAGATAACCTAGACATGTTTTCTTTGAATAAATGTACTCTGATTTATTGATGTCATACCATTAAAATAAAAATTTATTTATTAAAAAAAAATTCAATAGGCCGGAATTCCAACATAAATCTAAGGGCTAGATTTGCAGTTGTAAAACAGTAGAGCCGATCTAAGTTAGTTTGTTTTTGCTAATTTTTAACTCCACATACAATACATTTTCCTAGATTAGAATCACAACTCAGTGAATCAAGGGTTTTCTTTCTCTCTCTCATTTATTTTTTTTTTAGATTTCCTTATTTAACTTTTACTCCTGAGTGCACGTGTGCATTTTGAAAACTTACACACTCTAACAACTTCTATTTTTTTTTATAACAAGTTTTAACACAAGTTGAAAAGTGCCTGCACTTTAAAGGGTTCACAGCTCTGGCAGTTGGAGTTCTCAGACTGCGGCTGGCATTCCGTATTTCCCAGGGCAAGGTGTCTGGGATGCCCTGTCCCACATCTCTCGGGGAAGCAACACTCCCAAGTGTGGCCAGAAACACGAATCACACACCTTCCTAAGAGATGAGGCACTTTGGGTTCAGTTGCTCTGAGGAGGAGGCCGCCATCTCCCTGAATGGGTGAGTACACAAAGTGATTTGATCCAATTCTGACAAAACCAGCGATTTCATTCACATTCAGTTAACCAGTAGCTTTGATAACGGCGATGACACTGAATTTGCAGCGTGACTGGCATCCACAATACCTGGCATGGAGCACTGGACATGGAGCCAGGAGAACCCTACAACAGCTGCTGGGTCACACTGCAAATGTCTCTCTCCTCCAGGGAGGACTGCCTGTTGGACAGTTTTACATTTGCTTCTTTGTGCAGGGGACAGAGACTAGAGTGCCCTGGAAAATCACAGTAAGAGCCAACGGTGATTCTCTGTCCGTGGTTATAAAATGTATTGAAGCTTCTGATTTCACATTCAAATTTGAAAGTGAATGGCTTACTCTTTCCTTGACATGCGTGATTTCCGTGGGAACTCTCCCAAGTCAATAGTAAATATGATTTTTCTCTAAGTCGACAGCATCTCACCATGTGGGTCAGATATGACCAAAGTCCTGTGTTCCACCCTTTGGGATAAGTAAAGGCAGGTTATGTATCTTTTATCTCTAAGCATCATCTCAAAATTGCACTTTTTTTCATTTCTACCAGCTTGTGGTTACTTTTTTATACTTTGAAATAATCTTTTCCTGATATTTAAAAAGAAGCACTATTGTGTTTATGGAAACAAACTCATTTATTTTTCCGGCGATCTTCTCAGAGCTGAGACATGCTAAGTTGTTCCAGTGTGTGGCCTTCCACCCTACGAGCATGCACGTGTAAGATGCTAACGTGACTGTGATTTAGACGCAACACTGGCTGACCAGGCAAGTCAGCAGACATGTGGAATGTTCAGCAGAGCCATCGTAGGTAAGGTATCTGAGTGACATTGGGGAACAGGACTAAGACATTATGCTACAGAAAACTTGTTCTTTCTTTCTTTTCTTTTCTTTTTTTTGATAGTATAAAAATAACTCATTCCAGAATGTAACATTCTCTTCTCAATTGTCCTTGCTTTTTGTGTGTGCGTGTGTGTGTGTGTGTATGTGTGTGTGGAGGGGGGGTATATGGCTTTGTAACCACACTTTTATTGGGGTGGTATATGACCAGTCCAAAAGTTAAGGTGACTTTTTTCTCTAGGTATTAATCACTTCAGCTTCTTTTTTAAAAAATTATTGATTTATCAATTGTAGAGGGAGAGGAAGGAGAGGGAGAGAGAGAGAAAAACATCTACTTGTTGTTCCAATTATTTATATATTCATTGGTTGATTCTTGTATATGCCTCGACTGGGGAATTGAACCCATACCTCTGGTGTATCGGGGTGATGCTTTAATCAACTGAGCTACCCAGCCAGGGCCTAACCTCAGCTTCTTTAATAGGAGTAGTTTCCTGGCAATACAGTTTGTATCGGGTGTGCTCAGCCCCTGGTCATAGTGCTCTGGAGTGTATTGGATGACTGTGTTATACCATTTGATCTAATTATGAAAACAGTCAATTCATATTCAGTTGACTGTTAACTTACAAAGATTTTTTTCTTGAAATTTAAAAGTAAGAAATAGGGAAAACTGATATAGTCTTCTGTGGCTATCAATGCAAAGTATATGCTTAGGGTGAATATTGTCATGCTCTTAACACATCAAAAACCCTCATTCTTTGTGAAAAGAATCTTTAATGTATGGCATTACATTTTGTCTTTCGAACATCACCTTCTATCTTTCTAAAGTCTTAACAATGGATCTCACATTTCCACCAGAGAGCCTTTCTTCCTTTGAGAACTTACTTCTGTCTGAAAGACTGCTCTGATCACTTTATATATCCTTCAATTATACTTGAGGACTGAATAGTGTATTCCTTGGCTTCTCTCTGTCTTGTCTTACTACAGAAGAAGGCAGGTGTACTTTCTGCATTCCATTTCTATCTCATCAAGTTAATTAAGTATATTTCACATATTCTGTATAATTTAAGGTGATGATTTTATTAAAATTTTGTACCTTTATAAAGTGTTTCCACTCCTACAGCTTTTTATATTATTTTCTACCCAGGTTTCTACTCTTGACCAATCAAGGACCTTGTACCTTTCACTATAGGTTTCCACAAGGCTTTGCCTTCCTCTGCCCCCAAAGCCAATGCTACACGTTTTAAGTTTTTATTAGGTATAGTGCAGTATCGTTTGCTATAGTATACTACTGTATATAATGTATTATAGAACTTTATTTTTGTTTGTTATAGTTGCCTAACAACCTACCCCAGCACTTAGTGACAAAAGATTATCAATTTACTGTGATTATAGGTCTATGGGTCAGTCATTTGGACTCAGGACAATAACGTGGCTTATTTTTACCTCCCAATGTCTGGAGACTCATCCGGTAAGACTTGCTGTTTGGGGGCAAAGCCATCTGAGGTGTCTTGACTCACATGCCTAGCTGGTGACGGGATCTCAGAGGGGCCCATAAACCAGAGCACCTGTAAACGGACTTTGCATGTGAATCCTCAGGCAATCTGAATGCCTTATTTGGCTCTGGAAGCAACTGTTCTAGAAGAAGCTGTATGGACTTTTACAACCCAACAACTGAAGTTAATAGTATGTTTTCGACCATACTCTATTGGCCAAAGATGACACAGGGCCAGCCAGAATCAAAGAAAAGATTATTTATACCCAACCTCTCAATGGAAAGAGTACCAAATTACCATTGTCAAAGAGGACAAGGGGTGGACAATATCATTACACCTGCCTTGGGAAAACGTATTTAACACACTGGCTGACACAGTGCCACAAGTTTATGGCCGTATTTTCATATTACATAAAACAGGTAGTCTATTATCAAAGAATATACCTTTCCCTCACTATTCTACATAAATATATTTTAATTTTGAAGGAAAAATACAACCTCCAATCATTATTCTTTGAAGTATAATCCATGTCTCTACCGCTGTTTTAGAGGGACTCACTCATTTCACATAGGAGTGAGGCATATTGCAGAGAAGCAAAGAGACCTGACCCTGTTCACATGGTACGTATTACGGTGCACTGAGATTAAAATCCACACTTTAACTCTGTTCAGTGGTCCTTCAATTAAGAAAAATAGCCTTCCATCAGGGCTTCTTGTTAGAATATTTTCATGGTTAGAAGTATTTCCCAATTACTTTATGAATAACCTTATTCCAAAATGATTTCATATGAATAATCAAAACAGGACTCTCAAAAATTCAAGAGTAACTTTGTGTGAATGAGCAACTTGTTCAATCCTCTTTTCAAAGACAATCCTGACTTTGGCTTGGTAGTGGTTAAGAAACATAGTGATTCCTTCTAAGGGTAGTAAGACATTAGAAATCTCCATTTCAGGAATCTAAATTGGAGTTAAAAATTAAATTGCCATAAAAATTTAACTAATAGTAAATCCCTTCTTATATATCTACTACAGAAAAAAAACTATATATGTCAAGACATCATTTAGTGTTTCTCAATTGTTTTTAACATCAATACAGAAAAAGCTGCCCATTGGCTCTTAATTCCTATGATTAGAGAACCAAGTTAACTGATCCAACATTAATAAAGAGGAAAAAACTGAGAGAATAATATTATGTTTATCATTCTAAACTGCATGTCTCCCATTTGACCTTTCAACATTAGTTAATGCCAGACAGCTCATAAATCATGCACTGTTAGGTTAAACAATTTGGAAAAATTATGTAAGATAAAATAGAAATAGTATATGAACAAATCTAAAAAAAAAACCTACCCATTGTTGTAAGAAGAAGGTAACGTTCTTATCCTAAATTTTCAGCCCTTGTGATTGACAGCGCCACCTGCTTAGACGTTCCCACCTGAAAAGTGGGTTCCCTGTTCATGCCCTTTTTCACTCTCCCACAAAGTCAGCCGCGGATTCTTGTTGGTTCCATCCCTTAATAACTCCGGAATACGGATACTGCTTGTTATGCCCTCTGCTGAGACTCTATGCCCATCCTACGTATAAACAACAGCTCTTATATTATCTTCCTGTCTCTGATACATGTATCTCTCATCCATCTCTCTCACAGCTTGCATGTAAAATTTTCTAGTGCAAAATAATAATAATAATTTATGTTAATCTCTTTAGAGAGCTTCATTGCTTCCTCATAACATTTCCACAGAAAATTCAAACCCTTTCTCAAGTCATGAACAGTAAGTTTAGAATCTGACTCTTTCTTAAAATTTTCGCTTCCTCACCTGATCCTCTCCCACACACACTCTGGTCTGTAGACATCCCGGCCAGCTGCAGTGCCCTTCCTAATAACACCTCTTTAAAAGGGAATTCTGTTCTTGGGTCTTTCTTTACCAAACTGAATGTAGAAACTGTCATCTGGGCTGATTAGGAAGAGTAAAACAGTTGCTATCTCTCCGGAAAGGTGACAACAGCTGAGGGTCCCCAGGGTTGGATGCGGAGCTCCCTAATGTCAGAGAAAGGAAGTGCTCCTTCCGTGGGCCCTTGACAGTCACGGCAACTTCAGCATCGCCAAGTTCACAGGCAGACGCTGCCTTCATCTGCTTGGCAGAAGGAGAGAGAGATGGCGGACGGGCTGCCAAGTGGTCACTGAGGTGTGGAGACTCAGAGCAAGGACCCTCAAGGACCGGTGAGTCCAGTCCGCCCACTTCATGCCCAAGGACTTGGCAGAGGATGAACTGTCCTCAGTAAGATCCAGTTTGGATCATGCCACTCTTTTATTCCCGCACAGCTGGTAGCCAAGGGGAAATACAGATAATAGGGCATAGCAGACCCCTACCTACATACACATGCTGCTAACCAGACCTTTAAACCAGAAATAGGCAAAACACCAAGTTCATCTCTCATCGTTGTCAGCAGAATGCCGTGCAGGAAACTCCGTACCTCCAGAGCCTTTTGTTACTCACCTTCTTGTTTCTTTTTTCTTTCTTTTTCCTTGCTGCTCTAATTACTCCCCACTTTTAATAGTCCCCCACTGACTTTAATTAAACTTTCTGTAGTTTCGGCTTCTTTCCCAGGCAGGATCCCTCCCACCCCCAAAGCCCAGCGTGTTCCAGGGCCCAGGCGGTCAAGGTTATCAGAGAAGTTGGTCAGCTCCCTGCTTCCTCCGGAGTGTGTCTCCGGCCTCGCTCTGTGATTTCTGCGCTTAGGCAACATGAGCTCAGCCCTGAGGACAGGCTCTGTTTTCCGAGATTAGAGAGGCTGATGTTTTGCACACATTTTCTCCCTTGTCAGTACCTCTGCTCATCCCCTCCTAATTGAAATGTACTTTCATCTCATTTTGATTTCACGAAATCTGTTTAATCTTCCATTGAGTCTTCTGTGGTTTTTGTTCTCTTGGAGGAAACAGCAGCAGCCAGCTCCGGGGTGCTGGGTGCACCGCGGAGGCCATAGGAAAATCAGTTATTTATATGGTTTGCACAATGCTATTTTGCTACCTGTTTACACACTCGTTATAATGCCACAACCGCAAAGCTATTGCCAAGGTCATGAAAAGGGTTTCAGGACAAAAAAAAAACCCCAAAAACTATGTTTTTAAGTTTTATGTTCTTCATCAAGTGAAATTTTCTAAGGCCAAATTCTAATGGGGATTGTCCCATGAAGAATCTATCTTTCTTTTAAGGGAGTTGAGGAATAATAGCTTTAGGGAAAATGCTGATTGTCAAATGAGAATGAAAGAAAATAGTTGTTTTTCTTCCTTTTTTGAGGGAAGCATTCATTCATTTATTCGTTATAAGTCGGCTGATGACATATTTCAGTGGCAGGCACAGTAAGAGGCTTTAAAATGGGAGAATATGAAGCTGTTTCCTGTTTCAGCATGTTCGTAGGAATTTGGGAAACAGAGAAGTGCAGACATCCTTACGACCTGGTGGGGTAGGTACTGCAATAGAGGTAGGTACGTGGAGACAGTGGAATACAGGTAGGTAAAAACATCATCAATAGACCAGAAATCTGGGGGGAGTTCCTGGATTATAAAAGAAAATAGATGTGAACAGATGAAAGTGCAGAAATAGCCTCAAATACATACCAGAGGAGGCTGGGGCAGAATGAGCAGTTGTGCGAGAGAACTTTAAGCTGACAGTTAAGAGACTAAAAAGTGGAAGTTGATAAGGACAAGACCATAGGCACAAAATGGAGTCACTTAAGCTAAGCCTCATACCACCAAACTGACACTTAACTTAGTTACAGTTCCAGCCTCTCCCAGAAAAAGAACTTTAAACTAATCAGGAGTCATCTGATCAGCATCGGTTAGGTAACCTGCTCCATAAACCACCGCCTGGTCATACCCACCTGCTTTTGCCCAGGACAACTTCCTTATCCCTGTTCCCTCTGTCTGCAAATCTCTTGCCTTGCTCAGCTCTCGGGCACTCCATCCTATTGGCTAGACTGAATGCTGCCTAAAAGAGGAATTGCTGAATAAGTCCAAAATTTTCTCAGCTGAATTTTTGTTCTTTATCAGAAGTAAGGGGACACCTCCTACGTTATTAAAAGAGGAACTAGACTCCAAAGAGCAAAAGTACAGGCATCACAGTGTTCTCCTGTGACTAATGTGGCGAGTGTGGAGGCCAGGACCAAAGGGGCAGGGCTGTGTCCCAGAAACCTCGGTGTTCCAGAGCATGGTGAGTCTCTTCACACAGAAGGAAAAGCCACCAGTAGATCAGTCACCACAGTGAGGCTACAATCTCCAGATAGATAACCACCTATCAGAATATAGCAAATATTCTACAAAAAAATGAAAAAGGGGCAGGGATTAGAAAAAAACAATACCAGAAATACCTAAAAAAATTAAGTTATATAAATAATATTAGTATCAGACGTAAAAAAAATATATTGTAAGAACAATTAATTGGGAAGCATAGAGAATTTTAAGTGGATAAGAATTCAATTCATGAAGAAGACATAATATCACTGACTTCGTTTAAATTCAATAGCTTCAAAAAATCACAATCAATTTTTAAAATGTATATCGATTCTTAACATGCTTCTCTAAAAATCCAATAGTTCGGAGAGAACAATAATTAAACAAGAGACTAAGATGTGGGAGAGTTAAATGATTCAAGACTTGCTAACATTTATGTATACACACATCTATGCATAATTGTACACATGTACACATGTATGTATATCTGTGCATGAGTGCCCATATAAATACAGGTAAGCCATATGTAATCATATGTTATTTCTTCCCAAACTGAAAGTACACAATATTTTCAAGTGCACATGAAATAGTACCTGAAAAATTGATCGTGTATATCCCATTAACAAGAGCTAAATTCTAAATAGTAAGGAAATGCAAAAAAAAAAAAGATAAGTTATGTGAGCATGGACTACAGTTGCCTGAAAGGAGCGAGGAATGATTTGTGGAGCTTTGGTTGGTACAGAGAGGCAGGTCTCCTGGAGTCTGAAAGCAGGGCAGAGGAAGGGATGAGGGCCACTGCTCCCTGTCTTTCTATGTTTTCCTTTATGCCTCTTTCTATAACACTGCCAACCTCACCACGTGGTACCTCCGATCTCCTGGTCTTTATCTGTTTTACTTTCTTCCTCAATCAAATTGTTTTCCCTTGTTTCCCTTTGCAAAAAAATATCCCATAAGTCTTAGAGTGTTTCTCAAGACAAACATATCATTGGAAATAAATAGCATTCCACAGTATCAGTTTCAAATTCTCAAAAACCAGATGTGCTTGGTTTAAGTTAAGGGCTCGTTCCTAATTCCAGAGACTGTAGGAGCTCTGATGGGGAAGCATGGCTCCATACCCCGCTAGTGCATGCTGTGAGGGCGGATTCTTTGAGAAGATATTCAGAAGTGCAGGTGAGAAGATGACTACCTGTGGTTGGAAAAGGGAACTAAGATAAAATCATTAAAAATCTTAGTTTGGTAAAACAATAGAGATGGGAAGATAGAATGATATTCAACAGAACAGTTTTCAATCATTCAGTTTAGCTGGGCGCTAACGATTAGCACCGCTTGGCCTGAACTGTCTAATAACAGCACTTTGACCTGGCTCAGTCAGTTCTTGAGCACCTACCAGACAAAAAGTTAATACTGATATGGAGCCTTTGAATCTAAAAGTTTGATTAAGAATATGAATAATTTAGACCGGTAGTTGAATCGCTGCACTGAGTACCCACATTTCTGGGTGTCAACTTTGGTAATTTCTCCGTAAAATTGAACTGGCTTTATGTCCTTGGCAAAAACATAGGTTTCATAACCAACTAAAACCATTCAGAAATAGCCCTTATAAAGCCATATTTGCAATAGTATGTCTAGTTAAAGCTTAATTTTTTTTCTTACTCACAAATTTACAATATTTTAAAACACAATGGCCTTTTTAAATATGTTAATCCTAAGGCAACTCTTCTTAATTCCCAAATGATAATTGCCAAGACTGCAGACTCACTGATATGAATTTAATCTGATGGAAAGTCCCTTGGAAACACCTTTGTTATATGTCTGACCAGAAACATACAAGTTACTGCTCCCCCAAGAAGCTCGCTTTTTCTTTGGACAGTTCTGAGTGAGAACCTTCTCCTTGCTACTACAAAATATTAGAAAAAATTATTATTCTCAAATAATATATAAATGTCAATATTGATTAATTATAGTATGTTAAAATTATGCATACCCAATGAAAATAATAATAGTTTTTTTTATTATAATTTTATTTTTTTAATGGGGTGAAATCAATAAATCAGGATACATATATTCAAAGATAACATGTCCAGATTATCTTGTCATTCAATTATGTTGCATACCCATCACCCAAAGTCAGATTGTCCTCTGTCACCTCCTATCTAGTTTCCTTTGTGCCCCTCCCCCTCCCCCTTTCCCTTTCCCTCTCCCCCCTCCCCCCGTAACCACCACACTCTTATCAATGTCTCTTAGTCCCACCTACATATGCAGTTCCTGGTTTTTTCTGATTTACTTATTTCACTTCGTATAATGTTATCAAGATCCCACCATTTTGCTGTAAATGATCCGATGTCATCATTTCTTATGGCTGAGTAGTATTCCATAGTATATATGTGCCACATCTTCTTTATCCAGTCATCTATTGACGGGCTTTTTGGTTGTTTCCATGTCCTGGCCACTGTGAACAATGCTGCAGTGAACATGGGGTTGCATGTGTCTTTACGTATCAATGTTTCTGAGTTTTGGGGGTATATACCCAGTAGAGGGATTGCTGGGTCATAAGGTAGTTCTATTTTCAGTTTTTTGAGGAACCACCATACTTTCTTCCATAATAGTTGTACTACTTTACATTTTTTTAAAAAGCTATAACTGTTGAGTCTACTTCTCATGCAGCCTGCACTCTCACCACCTCACTCTCCCACTGCTTGAATAAACACCCCCACTGCCTTCAGCTATTCCACTGCACTCTTTCCACCCCAAGGAGCTCACGAGGTTCATTCTTCTATTACAGACGTATTGTAATAGTTTACTTTTCCACCTTAAAGCAGGATGCTCTCAACCCGACAGAATGGCAACCGTACATTTAAGTTTGATTCCGGGATCTGATGGATGCTTATGCTTAACAGTCCCAGTATCTCCCCAGTTCTGATATTCTGTCATTCCATGACAAGACTAAGAGCATCACTCAGGTGCCCCTTGACATGGCTTCATCTTCAACACGGAACAGACTGATTCCTCCATGATATGTAAACATCACGCCATGTCAGAATACATCAGCTGTCTCCTTCCCACAGATATGGGCGACAGCTGTTCATCTGACAACGGAGAATGCTGTCTGCCCTGGGTGGCTCCGGAGTCCTGAAGCAGCTTTTTGTCTCAAGCAGCAAGATGACTCTTCACCCTTAGGAGATGCAGATGACAAAATCCCAGAAGGCAAAAACAGTTGGGCTTCAGAACGATGCTAATTTTGAAACAGCACATTTCTCCTTTCTGGCCTGGTAAGTCAAAACCATCTGGTTATTTGCTTCCCTGTGCTCTTATTAAGGACTGTTCTCTGAGTTCGCTTTGGAGAATTTTTATCCGGTCAATAATTTTTAATTTCCTATTGAAAGCTCAGGGCATCAATACTTCTCACTGTGTGCTGGCGATGTAACGGTGCTGATCCATCTAACAAGATCTAACATGGTGATCTCTGATATCCTGTGGGCAAGGCTAGCTCAAAGTGGGCCACATTCGTATTCCTGTGGATGACGTGATATTTAATGTTCTGTGACAAGTTGACTGGATGCGGAGGAGATGGCCAGGGATCTGGTTAAACATTATTTCTGGATGTGTCTGTGAAGGTCCTCGTACATGAAATTAGTATTTGCTTTCAAAGACTGAGTGAAGGGGATTGCCTTCCCCAAGATAGGTGGGCCTCAGCCAACCCCTGGAAGGCCTGGATAGAACAAGGAGGTAGAGGAAGGGATGATTCATTCATGTTGAGTTGGGGCCTCCGGCCTGCTAAGCCAGCTCCTGCTGGTCCTCAGGCCCTCAGATTCCGCCTGCACTCTCCAGCACCCGAGCACTGAGCTCGCCAGCTCTCAGGCCTTCGCGCGGCTCCACCTGCTCTCCTGGTCCCCGCGCCCCCCCCACCACTAATAGCTTCCCCTCACTGTCAACCGGTGCACTCAACTTTTACAACTCTGCCTAATATTACCTCGTTTTCAATGGACAGCAGAAGATGTACATAAACTTAAATAAATAGATAATCAAATAAATATAAATGTCTTCTGTGTTTCAGACGATGTGTTAGGCTAATGAGGAATACAACAGTAATCATGAGCACTTCAAGCTTTGCTCCAAAATTTTTATTCCCTAAAGGAGGAGATAGATTGCTTTTTTAAACACAGAAAAAAATAAAATAAAACAATGGCACATTGTGGTAAGTGTTAAAAATAAAATTTAAAAAGTTAACTTTAAAAAGTTAACATAGGCCCTGGCCGGTTGGCTCAGCGGTAGAGCGTTGGCCTGGCATGCAGGGGACCTGGGTTCAATTCCCGGCCAGGGCACATAGGAGAGGTGCCCATTTGCTTCTCCACCCCCCCCTCCTTCCTCTCTGTCTCTCTCTTCTCCTCCCGCTGCCAAGGCTCCATTGGAGCAAAGATGGCCCAGGCGCTGGGGATGGCTCCTTGGCCTCTGCCCCAGGCACTAGAGTGGCTCTGGTCGCAGCAGAGCGACGCCCTGGAGGGGCAGAGCATTGCCCCCTGGTGGGTAGAGCATCGCCCCTGGTGGGCGTGCCGGGTGAATCCCCGTCAGGCGCATGCGGGAGTCTGTCTGACTGTCTCTCCCCATTTCCAGCTTCAGAAAAAGAAAGAAAGAAAAAAAAAGTTAACATAGATGACAAGAGGAATGATCTATTTTTGATAGCGTGGTCGTCAGTTCTAAAGTTCTGATTCAGGGACTAGCCAGGTGCAGTGGAGGTGCATGGGGGTGATCCACACACAGAGAAGAGTCCTAGATACTCAAGAATCTAAAAGAAGAGAAGCAAGTGTACATAATATGAGCAAAGATAGTGGAATAGGAGGAGGTTGGAGAAGTAGACAGAGGCAAGTTCACGTAGAGCTTTTGGAAGATAAGAATTTTGTTCCACACTCAATGTGGAGCTACTAAAACCTTTCATTTATGGCTTGCTTTATTTTAATTGATATGCAATCAACATAAAGTGAGGTCTTAAGCATTCAGTGAGATGAGTTTTGACACCTGGTATCACCCATGGAGCCACTCTTCAAAACAAGATATGGAAAATTACAACCTTCTCAGAAAGTTCCCTGCGACCTCGCTCCAACCAATTTCCTTCTCACCATTTCTTCACTCACAGCCATCACCCTCATAGCAACCCTGGCTCTGATTTTGTTTCTCATAACTAGTTTTGTATGTGTCTGGATTTCAAGTAAGTGAAATCATATGATATATAGCATGATCTACTTTTAAAAGCTTCGAATATGAGGCTTAATATTTTGTGTGTGCAATGTTATCAAATAAAGTAAGCAGGTATGCTCTTATAATATATAATACGAATTGCATGGGTTTAAAATGATATATTATACACGTAAATCTTAGAATCTGTACAGTATGTATATGAATCTGTGTGTACACACATGCACATACACACATATTCTAAAGTAAGGCAGTAATAATAAAGCTAGAGAGAACAAGGAGATTTCAGATTTCTGTTGTGTCAAAAGCTGCAGAACTTGTCCATGATGGAGTATGTCAGTGAAGAAAGGGAGTAAATAGGATGTCACCTTGGAAACTAGGTAGATGGAAGCTAGGCAGTGGTGGTACCAATCCAAACATGTGTCCTGAACAGTGAGATGCATGGGAGGGGTATCATTCCAGGGCAGATACAAAGTTGGCAGCTTAGGTGTGCTAACAGGAAAACCACAGAGAGCTGCCGTCTGAATTCATAACTCTAGAAGTGATTAGCATGCCAATGGTGCTTGAATCCTCTGGAAGTCATGACACTTATTAGGGGTTGAGGTGCAGTCTGCAAAAGTGTCCAAAACTAAGCCCTGGGATAGAATCAAGCCAGCAAAGGGAAATGAAAAAGAAAAAGCCAAGAAATTAATAGGAAAATCAGTAGAGAAGGGAGTTCCAAAAGTGAAGATAGGAAAGTATTTTCAAAAGAAAGTAACGGTTTACTCTCTTGAAAGCTAATGAATACGGTGCCAGGGAGTCTGATGAGGACAGTTTGGAAGTCTGGAAGTCCTCAGTAACTGAGTCAGGGCAGCTTCCGGCAAATAGACTAGCAAGATTAGGTCAGGGTGGTTTGAAGAGTGACAGGAGTATAAGAAAGTGGAGACAGCATGTGTGAACAGTACTTGGGAGAAGACTGACTGACAGACAGCCGGGGACATTCACAAAAGAAATGACAGTTCAACTTTAACTTCTGGATTGTACTTAACTAGGGAGCACATAATAGGTCATCTAAGCAGAGACAACAGAGAAGGGAGACAGAGGTGTATGGAAACCAGAGGTGTCCTTGGGAAATGTTTGTCAACGATTTGAAACAGAGAGTAGATGTGTAAGCAGAACGATGTGTAAGATGTGTAGATGTGTAAGAAAGGCGATGCGTTTCTATTTGGCAAGGCCAGAGAAAGCAAAATATATCTATCGGCAATTAGTTGAAAAGCTTTCGTGGGGTCGGGGCTCTGTGCCTTGAAAAGAACATCTATCTTTTAAAATTGTCATGTTGGGTTCTTCGTGAGTTTCTATGCCAGTGAGTCTGTTCCTCCCTGTCCTTTTTTTTTTTTTATTATAGCTGCTGCGTTTCCTGTAGAACTGATCTGTAGAAAATCCTGCTGAAGGAACAGATTGCAGACACCACCTCTAGTAGCTTCAAACTTTCCAAGGTTTGCACAATTTTCATTTTCTGGTGATCAGTCAGGATGAATTTTATAAGTCTCAATCATGAAGAGCAACAACTAATTTCCACGTTCCTCAGAAGAGCAAATCTGTTCCTTGCAGCAGATATCAGAGCCAACATCCAGGGAAATTCCATGCCTTAGAAGAAGAGAATTTCTTTTTCTTTTTTTGTATTTTTCTGAAGCTGGAAATGGGAAGAGACAGTCAGAGACAGACAGACTCCCGCATGTGCCCGACCGGGATCCACCCGGCACGCCCACCAGGGGGCGATGCTCTGCCCCTCCCCGGCGTCGCTCTGTTGCGACCAGAGCCACTCTAGCACCTGGGGCAGAGGCCAAGGAGCCATCCCCAGCACCCTGGCCATCCTTGCTCCAATGGAGCCTTGCTGCGGGAGGGGAAGAGAGAGACAGAGAGGAAGGAGAGGGGGAGGGGTGGAGAAGCAGATGGGCGCTTCTCCTGTGTGCCCTGGCCGGGAATGGAACCCGGGACTTCTGCATGCCAGGCCGACACTCTACCACTGAGCCAACTGGCCAGGGCCGAGAATTTCTTGTGACACATAAGTATCTTTTCTGGAACAGTACTGTGTCATTGTGATAGGATCATGGAAAGAATAAGGGAATGTTTGACATGTTCCCTAAACCCTAGAATTGAACTACATACCTACTAAATAAGTTACATCAGAGATTAAGAAAATTGCAGTAAACTTTATTAAAGTTCCTAGGCAATGATGCAGTCAAGAGTTAATAAATGCATACATAGACTTGAGCTTCTGGTACGGCTAAATTTAATTATATGGTACACGCAAGCATTCAATTTTATGAAGGTGAAAATAGAATACCTTGCAATAAAATGAACATTGGCATCAAAGTGTTCAAATTTGCAGATTTAATGTGCTTCAAAATAGCTTCATTTTATCACCGTTCAATTGCAAAAAAAAAAAAAAAAGTTAAACTCATCGAGGCATTAATATCTGAAATAGAGAATGACAACATGAAGCTTTCTTTTCTATTTCAGAACGCGTGGGGGAAATAACTGGATGTAAGAACGATCATATGAAATTTATTTGATGACAGTTAACAGCTTCTCCCCAAGTGGCCTTTAAAATAAACACACATCCATCATTTCAGGTCTCTCCAGACTAAGAGAAAGAGACGTTAAATTACAATAGGAGCAATTCACGTTCCAGTTCTCAGGCTCTTTTACTCCTATCTCCTTTACCATCTCACCTGCTCTTCGGAAACCTCAAGCTCTAATTCTTCCATAGCTTCGCGTACATGCCTCACACTTTTGAAAATGGTTGAGTAGGCCCTGTCCAGTTTGCTCAGTTGAGAGAACATCGGCCCGGCGTAAGGACAGACCAGGTTTGGTTCTCAGTCAGGGCACACAAGAGAAGCAACCACCTGCTTCTTTCCCCTTCCCTCTCCTATTTTTCTCCCTTTTCCTTCCCACAGCCAGTGGCTCATTTGGTTCAAGTGTGGCCCCGGGCTCTGAGAATGGCTAGGTTTGTCCGACTGTGTCAGCCATAGGTGCTAAAAATAGCTCAGTTGATTTAAGCATCGGCCCCAGACAAGGATTGCCAGGTGGATCTTGGTCGCAGTGCATGTGGGAGTCTATCTCACTATCTTTCCCCTCCTCACTTAAAAAAAAAGAAAAGAAAAAGAAAATAAAGAAAATGGTTAAGTAGCAGTCTAGGCATGATTTAAAATACTATATGATAACAAGCACACACAAGATTTAAGACAGAATATCCAAAATTTGCACCAGAGTGAATGAGATAAGTTAATGATACGTAGCTGGATGTGGTCGAGCAGGCTTTAGTGAAGGTTTCCTGATTATCCAGTTCCGGCAGTAGATTAAGACAGTCAAGTCAAAGTCTCGGGCTAAATAAAATTTATTTTGAAACCTCATGGCTTCATTGAAATTAACAAGATTATCCAGATCATTGGCAAAAGTGTTTCTGTTTGTGTGATGTAAAATGGCTTCAGGTGACATGGCTGTCCCAGGTGTATATTAGACACAGCTGGGAAGCCATCTGTGGGCCTCACTGCCTTGCTATTTGGGTTACAGAAGCAGATCTATCCTTGTTGTCGCTGTTTTTCCCCCCTGAGGAGGCATAGCATTTAAAAGACCATATTTGCATCGGACTGTTTTGTCACTATTGTAAGACCTTGGACAAGGTTTTTAACCCTCTTTGGCCTTAGTTTTTCTCTTCTTAAAATAGAAGAAAATGATTGTGCCAACCCAATAAGGCGGTTATGAAAATTAAACGTGTCATCATAAGTGAAGCACTTCAGATAATATTTTGCGCACGCACAACACCCCCTGAGATGTTGTTATTTTTCTCATTAGGTTGTGTTATTATCAATACACCTGTGAAATCTCCCAGCTTCCCTACACATCACTGAGTTTCCCACTAACAATGGTCCGGGAGCACTCGGAAGGCTGAGAACTAGCAGACTGATTTACATTGAGTGGACGCTAGCCAATTAAGCAAAACCAGTCAATTTTTGAATGAAATTAAATGTTTATTGTTATCCAATAACCTGGGACTATCTATTATTTAACTATGATTTTCTTAGTTAAAAAGACATGTATGTCCACTTACCACTCTAGGACAGAGAGACCAGTTCTGTATCCCTGAGTTGACTGTACCAGTTTAAGCTAAAATAAATCATATAGATCAACGTTTTGAGTCATTTTAAAAATGATAATAAAATATTATAGGATTTTTGTTTAGAATTACTCTTTCCATTGTGCAATAGAACTTGAAATATTCTTTGTAAGAATGTAAACTATTTTGACCTTTTAAAAATTTGCTTTTATTGGAGAAATAGAAATATGGAACTAACACTAACTGATTTGTGATGTCATATTGACCATCTAATTCCAATTCCAATGGCCCACTGAAAAGCAGAAAATCAAGGATGAGCGGCACACCACACACACCGAGAAAATAGTTTTTGATATCCTATTTCACCCAATGAAAAATTAACAGTCCCAAAGGAATCTTTTAAGGAGATACTTGACTGTGTTTTGCATCCTAAAAGACTGTTTCTGGCATTTCCAGATTAGACACTTGGGGCTCAGAGAAGTCCGGGGACTTGCCAGATGTCATTCTATCTCTTGACCATTGCTTGGATTCACCTGTCTCCTACTTCACGCCTAGAGTCTTCCATGCATTGCCACCCTGCCCCGGGTTCCTAGAATGTAAATGTGAGGCGACTCCTGTATGGACTTGGGGAGGAGAAGTTAGGAGGGCTGCCTTGGAGTTAACATTCTAATGGGGAAGAGCAGTCTCACCATTGCCACAGCTCAACTTGTGCCATGTGGCCCTTTCCAGGACAGATGACCTCTCTGCTTCACTCCTGCCCACCATCCTATGTACTCAGGTTACTTCGCGGTTGTCATGGTGAGAGATGCAGGCTGTGTCCTGAGCCCCGCTGGCAGAAAGCCGAGACTTGCCTAAACGCCCTTAGTGTGTCCCTCTTTCCTTGGGCCAAACAGCCAGTCGGCAACTAGACTGCGGGACACTTCTGACCACAAGGTCTGTATCAGGGAGCTAAAGAACTGTCCCTTCCCTCACTCTTGTGCACTAGAGAAAAAGACTGTCCTTCGGGCGACCTGTCCTCATTGAAATGCTAACAGAGCACACCCCTGGTGGAGACTGAGCGTGCTGAGGAGATAGATACTGAGAGCCAGGCCTCACACCTGCGGGCACCAGGAAGCCCCGCCTCTGCATACTTGGACACGACCTTTCCGGCCTGGCATCGCTGTAACGCTGAAGACAATACCACGTGCCGTGCCGGTGAGTGTGTGCCACAACAGAAACTCTTACACTGCTGGCAGGGCTGCAGGCTGCTGTAGCACTTTAGAAAAGCACCTGGCTGGATCTACCCAAGTGGAATGCTGGCATCTCCTAGACTCTCGTTTGCACCCCGGAAGAATAAAGTCAAAAGGTGGTTGTAGGCTGGGTGGAAAAGGTGAAGGGATTAAGCAAAGAGAAGTACTACAGCCACAGACAACACTATGGCGGCTGCAGGAGGGAAAGAGGGGGTGTAAAGCCAGTAGCCAGGGCCACCATCACAGCCGCCTGGCCCATGCAGGTTCGCATTGGATTCGGACAGTCAGTAAAGAAACAACGGAGCCAAAAACTGGTGGGCCATTATCTTTAATTCTAGCTTGCACCCGGCGGGCAAGTAAAAAACACACACTGGGCTCCAAAACCCACTCACATTCAGTGCTCACAAAGCTACTGACTTATCTGAGTTTTCTAGAATCAAAGGTTTCTAGCTCACCAGACTTATTCACCTCTGTTCCCCATCTCCTTCCTTCTCCCAGATACAAACTCTGCACAAACTGGCATCTCACTCAGCACTCCACCATCTTGGCTGCTTCTCCTGGCCTCCTCCACGTGGCCTCTCTCTGCTCTCTGCTCTGCTCTCTCCTCTAATGATAATCTCAGGAACCAAGAGAGCAAGCTCCCATTCTGCCCCCATTTTATAGTGTAGAAATCCAGACCTTTAATCCAATATACAAAATAGGGAAGTCTCTAATACAAAGTCACTTCCTGAGGCATGATGGGATTGCACCACCCCACATTAAAAAGGGTGGGAAAGGCTTAATCCCAAAACCAAGCCCCAGGCTACAAGGATTCTGCCTGCCCACAGCACACAGAGACACACATTAATATCACCTGGGCAACGAATGGTCTCCACGTGGGCAGCGCCATCTTTAACAAAGTGAGCATAATACATTTTATCTGCCCAATGGGGGGGGGGGAGGTCAAGGAGGGTAAACAGGATAAATGGTGATGGAGGGAGACTTGACTTGGGGTGGTGAGCACACAACACAGTACACAGATGATGGATTGTAGAATTGTACACCTGAAACCTGTATACTTTCATTAACCAATGTCATGCCAATAAATTCATTAAAAATTTTTTTATTGATTTTAATTTACTGTGTTTACATAGATTCTAGTGTTGACCCAAATGCATCCCCCTCCCCCCATATTCCCCTCAACATCTCCCTTGCCCCCCTCCCCATAGCGCCCTCCCCCCTTCCCTTCAGCTTTATCCCATCCTATCATCCCCTTTCCCTCTGGTCCCTTTTCCTCTGGTCCCTTTGATCTCCTCTCTCTCAATTCCATTCCTCAGTTCACATTTTAAAGAAGAAAAAAAAAAAAAGACCAACAGAAGAACAGTCACAACAAGACTACCAGTAATAGCCCTGAACTAGGAAATTACTCACCTACCCTTAGAGAGTAGAATTATTCAAAATGATCATTCAAAAATAACTAGTGTTATTTGATATATTCTATAGAACAGAGAAGATGAAAAATCCTCAGTATGGATGAGTCTCCGAAACAATGTTGAGCAAAACAGACCACATAAAAGAGCCTCCTGGAAGGTTTCACCGATGGAAAGTTCAAACATACACATGAATCCGTGCTGTCAGATGGCAGTCGGGTCATCACCCTTGGGGACAGGGGTAGGAAGCAAATGGAAGAGGGTCGGAGGAGGACAGGTAATAGTCTTTTATTCAAATCAGGATGCTGTTTAAAAGGCATGTTTACTCAGTGAGCAGAATTCATTGAGCTATTATTCAATGATGATTTGTGTCCTTTTCTGTATGTCAATAAAAACTACAAGTAAGAATGGCAACCTTTCTTCCATTTAAAAAAAAAATCAGTTTGTTTTTATTACATGGAGACATCGGTTTTGTAACCTTATTCTACAATACGTTCTCCTGTTTTTGTATTAAATGCCAAAACCCTGCTCCATTCCTTCAACTGACTTCTGATGAAATCTATTTTTCTCCGGCACCCAGGTTTCTCTTGTAGCTGGGTCTGCCCGTGACGCCCCTCTTCTGCCAGGTCCCCCGCCGCTGGGCAGGGGGCCTAGGCCCGCCTTTCCCCGCCCACTGCCAATCAGGGGGCTGCCAGTTCCCCCGCCTCCCATTGTTCCGCACAGCGCCCCTTCCCAACCTGCCACGGGCCATGTTGGCAGCCTTCAATCACCCCACCCTGGGGCTCTTCAGCCTCCTTTCCGCGACCTCCCGGGCGGGGCCTGCCAGGCCTGAGGCACTTCCAGCAGGTCCCCTCGGGAGGCCACTTCCCTCAGCATTGTCCTGCAGGGGCTGCATTGTTATGACGACCAGTAAAGGGCTCGCCACCCTTCAGCTGTCAAGAGCTCTCCCCACACCTTAGTCCCACCGTCTTCCAATTTTCACTTTTTAACTGAAAGCCAAACAAAACAAACACGAGGTTTGTTATCATCTCAATTTAACATTTGCGATGACAAATATAAATAAATAAAAGAAGGTCTAGGAAAAAAAAAAAAAAACCTGACAGGATCTGAGTGGCACTAAAAGCCTTGGCATCCTGTGGCCTTCTCCCGTTTTGTTCTACTGTATTTCCCTCTTTGTCCCCTTCTCCAGACCTCCCTCCCTGCCCGCCCCCTTCCTGGGGCTGAGAAAGATCCACGTGGTGTTGGTTTTCAATAGACTCCCCCCGAGTCCCGTAACCGTGGCTTTTAGCCTCTGCTTCCTAGCAGCTTGGGGCTCCATTAAGTCAGTCGTCTTGTGGCAGCACCGGCGAAGGAGTTGGAGAGCTATTCAGTTCAAAATAACTGTTTTGGAAATTGTGACCGCACGCTAGACCCATTAGTTCAGTCATCGTTATAACGGCATTCATCTGTTTTTCCTCTGCAACCAAGTGTTTTTGAAGAACTTTGCAACTTGGCATGTACCATTACCCAGGCCCAGCGCTAGACAAAAGGGTCCCGTGAGAGAAGGTATAAAATACCCCTTATGCCTTAATGTAATCAGAAAAATATACATTCGCATATAGGAGATGGAGCTTCAGAACTGGATGAGCGTCTGTTTGGCTTCTGCTAATTATTTGAGACTCCTTTCAAAGGAGAATGCCTTGACCAGCGCCCAGAATTTTAGAGAAGAACAATTTTAAGAACTGCATGAAAATGGCCAGGGTGGGCAGCCTCCCAGTGGTCCCCAGTGACCTCCCCTTCTTGGAATTCACACCCTAGTACAATGCCCTCTACTCAATTGTGCGCTGCGTTTATGAAATGCTTCTAATGGATAGAATCAAACAAAAATGGTGGGGTGTCTCTTCTGAGACGAAGTCACTAAGGGACTGTGGCTTCTATTTTGGGTATCCTCTCCTGCAATTTGCTTGCTGGCGCTGAGGGGATTCGGCTTCCGTGTTGTAAGCTGTCCTGTGGAGATGCCCACAGGACAGGGAATTGCAGGTGGGCCCCAAGGATAACCACTAGCCAGAAGCAAAGGCCTCATTCCAATTCAAGGAACTGACTCCTGCCAGCTATTATGTACATGAGCTTGGAGGTACTGAGATGGTTGCACCTTGAAAGTAGTCTTCTAAGACACTTGGAGCCAGAAAACTCAGCGACGCCACGCTGATTTCCGATCCACATGTATGTGAGGCCATGAGTGTTTACTGTTGTAACAACTATGGGTTAAGATCATTTTCCATTCGTCAATAGAGAACCAATGGACAAATAGTCATCTTGACTCATTACCATTGTTTGTATAGTGTTTTATAGTTTGACTTTTGTTTTTAACTGATTGCCTTTGGAGAAGCAGAGAAAGGAAAAGGGGGAGGGAGAGAAGCATTCATTTGTTGTTCCACTTAGTTGTGCATTCATTGGTTGCTCCCTGTATGTGCCTTGACCGGGGATAGAACCCGCAACGCTGGCATTTTGGGATGATGCTCTAATCAACTGAGCTAACCAGCCAGAGACTAGTTTCACTTTTTGAGAAAAGAAAACTGAGACTGAGAAAATTATGCAGATTGCCCATGCTCACCCAGCTGGTAAGTGCCGAGCTGGTGTCAGAACCCTGATATTTTTGAACTTTGTGTTTTTCCCAAAGGAAACTGCTTTATAAATTTAAAAAAATTTATACGTGAAAGTTGAAAATGCCAAAGGTTACAGACATTAGACGTTCTACCAACCGAACTTTATGTTGAGAATGTAATATTCTGAAACCTTTGATAATGCAAATTTCTCACTGAAATTGCACCACTTTTAATTCCACCAATTCCCGGCATTTTCGTGGTAAGGAAAGTGTTCGTTTGAAAGAGAGGAGAGGCAGATAAAGAAAAACAGAAATGATATTTTAAGAAAAAAGGGTGACGGGTAAGTGAAGATTTAAAAAGTTTTGGAAACCTATGCTATATCTTACCTATTAGTTAAAAGCAAGTGACATCTATGAACATTTTGTAATTATGAATTTATGTAAATTATGCTATACATATTTAGAAATGATAATATTAATAAATAACCACAAATCATTGCCACAAGAAAGAAATAGGGGATATTGCTGTCCACATAGAATTGGAAACACTTTCAGACACACACACACACACACACACACACACACACGACATAGTAAATATATTTTTTCAGTTATTGAAACTAAACCTGAAATGTCTATTTCGGAGGGTTATGTATTTATAATGGACCATAGGAATGTGTTGCATTATTTTGTTTTATTCAAAATGGCTCACGTTGCTCATAAAAAAAATCTGATAGTCACCATGGCAACCAAAATATAAATCTTGATGCACTATTCTAATAACATTTAATCTTCATAACCCATAGAGAGTTAATAGTTTGAATCTTTATCTTCTATTTACTCTTAGACTAATTTAAGATGGAATATTCTTTCTTTATAGGTGGAGATTGGGACTAGTATCAATGTTTAATAACGACTATAATAAATTATGACAAAATTAAGGGCTTGAAACAACACAAATTTATAACCCTGCTGTTGATGGCAGGGATCTAAAATGGGTTAGCAGGCTCTGTTCCTTTTAAATTTTTTTTATTTATTTGTTCATTTTTAGAGAGGAGAGAGAGAGACAGAGAGGGATAGAGAGGAGAGAGAGACAGAGAGAGAGAGAGAGAGAAGGGGGGAGGAGCTGGAAGCATCAACTCCCATATGTGCCTTGACCAGGCAAGCTCAGGGTTTTGCACCAGCGACCTCAGCATTTCCAGGTCGATGCTTTATCTACTGCACCACCACAGGTCAGGCAGGCTCTGTTCCTTTTAGACGCTCTAGCAATGAGTCTGTTCCCTGCACTGTTCCAGCTTTAAGAGGCACTTGCTTAATTGGCCCATAGTCGCTTTCTCCAGCTTCAAAGCCAGCAGCCTAGCTTCCCATCTTGCTTTTTCAGATCTCTACTTCCACCAGCACATCCATTAGGATTCTGACCTTCCTGGCCCCTTGTGATTGAGTTAGGCTCCTAGAGTAATCCATGATCATCTTACCATCTCAGATCCTTAACTTGGCCATGTCTGTACAGTACCTTTTGCCATGCAAGGTTAACATGGACACAGGTTTTAGGGATTAGGACATGGACATCTTTGAGAACCATTGTTTTATCTAACATAGCACCTATTTTGGTTTGATGCGATAACTGAGATAAAGAGGTCCAAGAGAAGGTCTTCTAGCTTGAGAAATGCTTGGGAGTTTATTTGGCTTAGGTCGAAAACACAGGGTCATGTTGTTGTATGAGCCCCATTCACTGTAATTGCAGGGGACTTAAAGTAACTACCAGTCAAAACATGAATGGACTTGAATGACTCACTCAGACATCCAATGTCATGTCATAACATACTCAATGTCACATACTAGCATCATCTGTTCAGAGAAAGTGGTGAACTTGGTATGCATTATTTGTGCCATCCACCATGTGCAAAGCCCTAGGTCAAGCATTCTGCCTCTGAAGGGGGGATTGTTTCCTGCTAGAGGCAACTGAATGCTTTGGACTTTCTAGATTTGATATGATATGGCCTATTTGACTTTAAAGGGTAGCTTGAAATAGAAATAAGACTTCAGATGATGCAATTGATCTATATTGAATATAGAAGACAGAGTGGGAAAAGACTCAAGGATTAATCTATCTATTTCTCTCTGAGCAGGTTGGAAAATTGAGTTATCTCATAGAAAAATAAAAAACTCACTACTCATGGAAGAACCAAAATTAGTATCTCACATTACTGACTCCAATTTGTTCACTTTATAAGTTTGCACAGAAATAACTCATGGTAAAATAACAACAAAAGTCTCCCAGTAAGCCCCATTTTCCTCCCAGAAATGATGATCTAGTAGAATGAGAGACTGCCTAAAGAATTCTTGATGACCTGTTCTAATAAAAATAGATAAAAATTTTAAATTAATTGCAGATGTTTCCCCTGAATAATCTCATTATTATCAATAAAAATTTAACATATGACAATAATTGTATAGTACTAAACATTAAAACAATAATAAAAAGCCTGACTGGTGTTGGTGCAGTGGATAGAGCATCGAGTCAAAACTCTGAGGTCCCTGGTTCAAAACTCCAAGGTCACCCGCTTGAGCACAGATTCATCCACTTGAGCACAGAGTCGCCAGCCTGTGCACTGGGTCACAGGCTTGAGCACAGGTTCATCAACATGATCCCAATGTTGCTGGCTTGAGCCTAAGGTCACTGACTTGAGCAAGGGGTCACTGGCTTGGCTTGAGCTCCCAGGTCAATGCACGTATGAGAAGCAATTATTGAACAACTAGAGGGAAGGAGCTATAAGTTGGTGCTTCTCATCTCTCTCCTCCCTCTTTCTCCTTTCCTGTTTCTCTCTCAAATCAATCATCTTTAAATAAATAGATTTTTAAAAAAGGACTCTGAAAACCATTGTTTCTCTATTATGTTTTATAATTAATTTGAGAAAGTAAGAAAATCTTAGAGGGTTCTAAGCTCTGCCATTTACCTATGCGTTACCTTCAGCATTTTAATTAATATCTTGAGGTTTTATTATTTTCTTCACCCATGCTGATATTTACAATTTCATGAAAAAATGCAGGTGACTCACTCAGATTAGTCCCTTGGAGGGTTCCTGGCCAGGGTTCATGCTGTTGGAAAACAACAATGAAATGTACCCACTGTGCTTTATTTTAAATGTAAATCCGAGAAGAATGTTAGTTTGATTATAGAATATTTTCAAAGACCCCCGCAAAAGAACCATTTTCTTGTATTTGAAATTAATGAATTTTATAGTTATTTAATCAAAAGTCTACTTAATCCCCATAATGTGACTAACCCCCTCCCAAGTGCCATGGGGATTGCAAAATTGTATGTGGGCTCGACTTCAAAGAATAACAACACATGAAAATGCACCGAAGTTTAAAAAAAAAAAAAAAGAATCTATTTAAGAGGAAACCAGGAATTTTGGATTCAGTTATTCCTTAAATACAGTTGCATGGACCTCCTTACAGTTTCTCTAAATGCCAAGCTCTTTCCCCTGCATCATGTATTTGGCCAGCTACTATTTAATAAAAGTCATGTTCAACTCTATACAAATATCAGCTTTCTATTTACTCTCTTGTAGTACTTATCATAATTTATTTGCAGTACTTAGTCTAGGCCAGACAATTTTGTAATTATTCTGCAAATACTAATTCACTGTACTATGCGCTAACATATTTTTAAACTTTGTGTTTATCTGTCACTATCTTCCCAAGACAGTCACCGAAAACTCTAAAAATTAGACGAGCCCTATCCTCAATGAGTGATGTGAGTAAGAGCACAAGGGAGTTTCTAAATCCTCTCCAGAGGAAAAAAAATGTCACATGTTAAATTGCCTACCATTTCTCAATCAACTCCAATGACAACACCCATAAATCTGGGACAATGTCATTTTCCCAGCATCTAGTACTGTATCTGACATATATCTAGCAGTTCCACATCTGTTCTTTAAATAAGTGATGAAGCGAGTGGATTTTGATCAGAGGTAAAGGGAGGTTTATATTTAATTTAAACAATTAACTACATATATTGTTTCATAGTATATTGGTTATCCTTTTTGCTTGGTTGACAATAATTTTCACATAAAAAGTTTTTCAGGGCCCTGGCCGGTTGGCTCAATGGTAGAGCATCAGCCTGGCGTGTAGGAGTCCCGGGTTTGATTCCCGGCCAGGGCACACAGGAGAGGCGCCCATCTGCTTCTCCACCCTCCCCCTCTCCTTCCTCTCTGCCTCTCTCTTCCCCTCCTGCAGCCAAGGCTCCATTGGAGCAAAGTTGGCCCAGGCGCTGAGGATGGCCAACTGCCTCAGGTGCTAGAATGGCTCTGGTTGCAACAGAGCGGTGCTCCAGATGGGCAGAGTATCGCCCCCTGGTGGGCATGCCGGGTAGATCCCGGTCAGGCACATGTGGGAGTCTGACTGCCTCCCTGTTTCCAAATTCAGAAAAATACAAAAAAAAAATTGTTTTTCAGGACAGCCCTCATGCAATGACTGGCTGACAGAGCAATACAAAGAGTTGACTGTCTGGCCAGTTCTTGGACCCAACTTGCAAGATCCTCCCAGTTTCAGACGCCCTCCTGGATGCGGCCAAAGCCTCCACTGTGTCCGACTTACCGCTCCTCTCTACCCTCTGGCCAGTCCCTCCTGTCTGTCCTTCTGTTTTGCAGGTGGTAACTCTGAGAATGTTTCCTAATAAATCCCCGGCCAACTCATCTCTGTATCATGAGTTTGCTTTTCTGGGAAACTCAACTCAAAATATTTCAGTGTCAGGAATACTCTGATGAAGCAGATTCTAGGATGGGGTTTTGGGGAGCTGGACCACCTACCACCAGCTGGTGATAAGAGACCCCATGATGACTGCAGGTAGAGCACGGATAGTTCCTGGCATGAGGTTATCAGTGCAATTGTCAAAACTGTCACCAGTATTGAACTGAGATAATATCCTGGTTTAGGCAAATAATACTTGCTGCTTCCATGTAGTCTGCAAGTGAGAAGCAATAGCTACAAAAACAGTTGGAATTGGGTGATGACCGCTAACCTTGATTGCTCTGGAAAAAGACAAGACATATGGGAGACTGGTTAATCAATGAGTCAAAGGTATGTGTCACTCACTGTTTAGAAAGATTAGGAGTCTGAGGTTAGAATTCACATGAATATGAATAATGTTTGCATGAATGGGAGTAATGTTTAGAAGGTGAGGGACGAGAAAACATGGGGTAGAAAAAAAAAAAGGGAAGAGACATAAAGTGTGAAGATCTTCCTATCCAATTATAACACCCACCAAAGAGCATCCACCATTGAACACTAGGAAGAAGACTCTTCACTCCATTTTCAGACAGGTGTTTGCTTTGTCTTCCAACAGGGCTCCGCCATCATCAGTATTATGCAGAGTGTTTAATCTACTGATATGGAATGACACTTAACCTCGCTTCAATTCGAGGTAGTTTATAGCAAAGCTCGTATAGGGATGGGCCCTTGACTGTGGGTTCCACAGGTCACGTGGCATATTGCATTGCCCAGAAGCTGCCAGACAAATGATGAAACAGCCACTTTAAATCACCAGCCTGAGGACAACACCTTGAGAAGACAGACAGCCATCCTCCAAGATGCAGTGTACATTTTAAAGCATAGATTCAGGAGCCCAGCAATTGTCCCAGTCCTTGTTACCTTCACTCACCAGGAGGAACTATTTTTTTCTGACTTATTTTCTATCATCTTTGCAACTTTAGGCTCTGAAGTTAAATATCTTGATTTCCAAAAAGTGAATGCTTCTTTTGGAGAATACCCGAGTCCTACTGACATATACTACAACACTTACTCTGGTAGTTTGGATGTCATGAAAAGAGCTGACCACCATTCAAGGAGCAGAACAATCACCTTAAGTGGGGTAATGCACCCTGTTCACCCAAAGGAGGCAGGGCAGCTGTGATCCGTGCAGTTGTCAAATGGGTGGCGGGATGAATGAACCTGGAACACACATGCGATGCAATTGGGTGCCTCTTTGAACTCTCTCACCACGTTTGACAGCAACTGGGAAGGTTTAAAACCCTTTCCTAGGAAGGGCATGACACACCAGAGTACAGACGTCTCAAGAATACAGATCTGGTCATGCCACCAGGTGAGCCAGCTCAGGGACCAGCTGAGAGCAGCAGGAATCTAGGATGGGTATACAGGAGGGGGACAAAGACTATCAGATGCATCCCTGACACCAGCTGTTAAGGAAAGACTGTAATTCATCTCATTACTTCTACTTGTAGACTCTATACCAAAAAAAGGAAACATAACTACAGTAGATCAGGTCAGGGTGAAGTGTAGGCTGTACTGTACACAGGGATATGTAACCAGGTCCTCTTTCGGGACTGAAGGAGCAGTCAAGAATGCTGCTGTCAGAGAGCCAACAGTCCGTCCCCCCCTCTCTCGAGATTACTTTGGTTAAAGAGAGTCCTCTCCCTCAATGACACACTTCCAAACCAGGACCTTCCTTACCTAAGGATTAATCAATGTGGAAGTATTCACGCCTTGTCCCCATGATTCACCTTGAGTCATTCCAACTTAGAGTTCCCTGTAGGATGGCCTGAGGCAGTTGTTGAGACTACACCATGGCCTGTCATCTCCCTCTGCCCAGTTCTGCTTCCTCCCTGTCCCTTCCACAGGTGGTCACTTCGAAAACCATTACCCTATAAACCTCCAGGACGCTAGTCTCTCATTCAGATTCGGCTCTAACTCAGTCAGCAACATCCGTTCTCCATCACACAACGTTTCTTACTCTGCACCCCCCCCCCCAATTCCAACAGGCCATGTTCTCAATGACTCGGTGTCTGAACTTTATCAACTTTGAGTCTGAATGTCTGAATCCTTTCTTCTTGCAAACGCTCCTACTCTGCTGATGGCATCGGTTTTGACAGATGGGCTGTATGGCTCACAAGCCAAAAGTACTTACTATCTGATACTTTACAGAGAACATTTTCCGGTCCCTTATTAGATGATGCCCTTTGTATAGTGTACTCATATTTCCACAGATGGAAGTTTTCAGTACAACATTCTCTTTTTATTTTGTTCTACTATGAATTTTTATGTTTCTGATTCTGTATTAGAATTAAAATAATCCATCAGACACTTCCTACTTCCAAGTCCATAACCACTGAAATTGTTTCTAGGATTAATTTTTTTTTCTGCATAACACTATTGATTTAACATCGATGTTTAAGAAACAAAGAAAAAAGTGCTATCTGTCTGTCTCCATCCTCCACCAAGGAAAATGTACTAACAGAGATGCATGGGAAAGAAAAATAATAAAATAACCACTGTAATTGCTTCTGAGACCTATTAGCATAAACCATCAGAAGCTTGACTTTCTATGTGCTAAACTGTTCTAGACAAGCTAATTACATTAAAGTGCTTGGTATTTCCAAGTTATTGCCTGATGTCATGAGTCTTTGATGATTTAGTCTGGTTGTGCACTTGAGAGCAGAATCAATGAAAACACGCTGAAATTAAAGGGGAAGATTTTCAAAGACGTGTGTGGGAGGTCTGGGCGGAACTTCCTTTAGTTCCAGACTGTGGGAAGACTGCTGTATATTACCAGAGAAAGCACAGGCAAAGTCTTAGTGTTGCTCTGCGAGTTCTAAGAGCTTGAGGATTATGTAAAACACTGTTCTTTGGGTTTCTTCTTTTTTTAATGGGGTTTATTGTAAGAATACTCGTGGAAAAGAACTGAAGAAAGAAACGGAAAGAAGTTAACAAATTAAAGGAACGTCTGTTCTCTCTCCGATGACATCTATCCCTTCCGCTTCTGCTCAGGCTTCTAATGGCTTAATGGCTTTCCCCCACCTCGTTTTCTTCTTGTTTTTATCCTGGAAGCTCTCACTGCGAATCTGATTGGCCCAGCTAATTCATCCTGGAACACATCTTAGGGTGCTGATTGGTTTAGTAAGTGGCTGTCCCCACCAGCCCCCAGGAACTTCACACCATATTATCTGCCGAGCCTGGTGGCCTACAGTCATAGGGTCTTCACAGAGATTTCCCCGACTTAGGGATATGGGTGGGGAAACTATAAACATGGTAGACCTTGTCAGATTTCCCACGTCAACCAGCATGTTGCTCTAGTTCCCCCTAAACCAAAACCTAATACAAAAGACTTGCCTGCTGATTGGTTATTTGGGGAATGACATACAGGGAATGGGCGTGCAGGACAGATGACAGACGAGGTGAGTGACACAGGGAGGGAAGAAAAGCCAGGGCACACATGTGATATGGTGTCGGTCATGTCTAGGGGCGGTTAGATGCTCCATCCCCTGAGATGCTCTGAGTGGCTCTGTGAAATGAGTCTCAGAAGTGTTTGTTTTAGCAATGGAGGGAAGAAGCATTTACACATCTTCTCCCTGTGCACATGGGTGGCCTTGTGGGCATGAACTTGTCACCCTTTTACATTGATCATATGTGAGTACAGATCAGGTTCTGCAGGTGCCCCTTGACACGAGGTCACAGAACCCCAGATCAGAAAGGGGAAGATGAGACACTTAAAGACCGCATCTGTGCCCATGTGTTTGGGAACACGGCAAAGGTGGTTTTGAGAGAAGAGTCATGCTTCCTTTCTGTCCATTCCCACCAGCTCTGCCTCAGTGAGCTCACAGCCAGTCTCGCCTAGAATGCTTTTTTTTTGGGGGGGGGGATTTTTCTGAAGCTGGAAACGGGGAGAGACAGTCAGACAGTCTCCCGCATGTGCCCGACCGGGATCCACCTGGCACACCCACCAGGGGCGATGCTCTGCCCACCAGGGGGCGATGCTCTGCCCCTCCGGGGTGTTGCTCTGTTGCGACCAGAGCCACTCTAGCGCCTGGGGCAGAGGCCAAGGAGCCATCCCCAGCGCCCAGGCCATCTTTGCTCCAATGGAGCCTCGGCTGCGGGAGGGGAAGAGAGAGACAGAGAGGAAGGAGAGGGGGAGGGGTGGAGAAGCAGATGGGCGCCTCTCCTGTGTGCCCTGGCCAGGAATCGAACCCGGGACTTCTGCACGCCAGGCCGACGTTCAACCACTGAGCCAACCGGCCAGAGCCTCGACTAGAATGCTTTAATCTACCCACTGACTTACCCAGTTCCAGTCTGCTCAACATCTCCACAATAATTAATACCCAATGATGATATTATCATGGTTCTTAATGCCACTTTGGTTATCATTCTTTTTTTTTTTTAATTAAGTGAGAGGCAGGGAGGCAGAGAGACAAACTCCCGCATGTGCTCTGACTGGGAGTCACCTGGCAAGCCCCCTACTGGGGTGCTCTGCCCGTCTGGGGCCTCTGCTCTATTGCTCAGCAACTGAGCTATTTTAGCACCTGAGGTGAAGCCCTGGACGAGCCATCCTCAGCACCTTGAACCAACTTGCTTGAACCATTCTGAGCCATGGCTGCAGGAGGGGAAGACAGACAGAAAGAGAGAGAAAGAGAGAGAGAGAGAGAGAGAGGAGAAGGGTGGAGAAGCAGATGGTGCTTCTCCTGTGTGCCCTGGCTGGAAATCAAACTGGGACTTTCACACGCCAGGCTGATCCTTTACCACTAAGCCAACTAGGCAGGGCCTTGGTTATCATTCTTTAAAAAAATCCTTATTATTTTAGAAAAAAAAATGTACATCTTTGCAAGGCTTAAAACAATCTTATGATGGTGTCTTTGCCTGACTCTTGCTCACAGCGCCCGCTTCTCTTCCCATAATCACCTAATCTCCGCTCGAAGCAGAGTGCGAACGTCTCTCCTTTGCAGAGTCGGGCTCAGCGTCCACTCTGCTCCAGGGCCGCACGCCGCACCATGGCAAGACCATCTGTCTGTCCCATCTGACTAAGGACCAGGGATTCTTTTCTAGTGCACGTGTAGGCCTAGGCTCTGAGTGCCACAGAGTAGGTGTCAGCAATATCTACTAAATAAATGTTTCAAAAGAATGACATGGAATAATTGTCCTTTATTCCTTGCATTTTGATAGGATTCCTAATTTTCCCACACCCCGAGAGTTTCTGTACAACTGACTTATGTGGGCTCAGAGGGTATGAGTATTTTCTTTTGCTTTAGAAGTTCTAAAACCTTGACAGCAGTAAATGTATCAATTCGTGTGTTGGGCAAATAAGTTTGTAAAGTCTGTATTTTCTGGTTTTGCTCACTTTTCTTGTTAAAAATGGCCATCACCCAGGTGATACAGCTAATTACCTTCTGCTTGAGAAGGGGCGTGGTTATGCTAATGTGTGCTGGAGGAGGGATGGGATTTTCCCGCCGAAAAGTTTTAAAAGGAGGAGCTAGGAGTCCATTTTGGAGAAGACCCCGTGGTTGCAGGGAAGAGAGGTCACATGGTTGTAGAGAGAGCAGGCAGCCAAGATGGTGGAGTGCTGAAGGAGAAGCCAGTTTGTGCAGGAGAAGGAGACGGGGAAAAGGGGGTTACTGAGAACTGAGGGGGGGCCTTTGATTCTAGGAAAACTCAGATGTATAAGTAGCTTTGTGAGCGCTGAATGAGTGGGTTTTGGTGCCTGTGTGTTTGTTTTTACTCGCTGGCTGAGTACAAGGCTAGAAATAAAGAAAATGGCCCACCAGTTCTTGGCTTCCTTCTTTCTCTACAATCTATTCAAATCAAATAAGAACCTGCATGGGCCAGGCAGCTGTGACTGTGGCCGTGACTACTGGCCTTATACCGTGTCTCTACAAAAAAAAAAAAAAAAAAAAGAAACTCAAACCACATGGGTTGTTGGGGCGGGGCATTCTGTGGATTTAGTTGGGTTGCATTTAATACACTTAATTTTAAAAAGTCTGTTGGAGCAAGTGTGAATTTTCATGAGACTCTCAATCCCTACCAAACTAAATGAAGAAAATGAAAAATACCTTTATATTTATTATGATGTATTCAGTTGCCATTTAAATTCGATGATACCTCTCGGTGAATGTATGGGAAATACTCTCATAAATGCTATTATGCTCATGAATGACAATCTCTTTATGTATGTGTGCAAACACTAAAATAAGTTAATAGATTATGATTACTATGAGTAATTAATTGCATGACAGAAGGCAGTTTGAATTCACTTTCTAATACAGAGGCCTTTCTAAGGAAAATATTTTTTTTCACTAAGACGTAAAGAAAAACTGAGTGCTTCAACATTGGGTGAGCAGGATGGAATTCTTACCAAATGGGAGTATCGCTCCCTTAAAGGGGAATTGTTTAAGGATTATGCTTAGTGGACGCAGACAGACCTCCCATACATAGTCTGAAATCCCACATGTATGATGACTTCAGACTGGATGTGGGCTCAGTGAAGCAGAACCAGTGAGAATGGAGAGAAGGGATGCAATGACTCTTCTCTCAAAACCATGACTTTCAGTCTTTAAATCTCAGTTACTTTCTCTTAAAAAAAAAATTGCAACAGCATCTTTGCACGGTAAATAGAAGGATCAAGGATAATGTTTATAAAAGTGGCTAGAATGTCAAAACACTCAATAGTAGTATATATAATAATATACTTTTAAGTAGTGATAATTATTTTAACTCCTAATTATTTTTTGCTCTTAATAATGATACAATAAATAATAGAGAATAGTTATTTGTTGGAAATATTTACAAGAGATTTTAAGTATCAGGTGCTTGATTGGACAAGATTAGTGTTCCTGTATCCTTGGTCTTATTTATGCTGCTACTTTATAGGTAAACCATCTAACTTCCCTTATGCAAGTCACTGAGAGAAATGGAAGAAAAAGAAGAGAATATGAAATAAAGATACAAGGGAAGATACTAAGGGTTTTAGGAACAAATAGGCAGTGTACTAATGTCCATAAAACCTTCAGGGGAAATTCTGTGCTTGCTATTCCAAGAATCTATAAGGCTAATTTATTTTTAAAATCCCAGGGAATATCTTTCTACTTTTATCTATTTTTCTACCTTAAAAGTCGTTATTTGTTTTCACTTGGGTCTGGTCTAGAATTCTCCAAAATCATGAGATGTGTCCAACCGATCAAAGGGAAGACCAGATTCCAGAGAGACAGATGGCTTAGGGTACAAGTGCATCTAAAGGAATTATTTATGGTAATTTATGCATTAGTCTTTTCCAAGGGTACACTCAAACTATTGGAGTATTATTCACAAGCTAAAATTAGATTTAAGAAAGTAAAGGAAGGGGCAGATAAACTCAAAGAAAGGAAATCATGAATATGCATGTTAGAAATGAATGCATGCTAAGCCTCAAAGCCTGGGTCAGAGAGGAAACATTGCTTTTGTTATATCAGTAAGCGCTGAGCAGATGAGATGTGACTGTATTGCTTAACAATGAGGGTGATATCTTGGTCATTTTGAAGGCTGGACTGGTTTGCCATACAACTGATATCTAAATCATATCCACACAGAATAAGCCTCACCATAGCCCAGTGTAAGACAGTTATCAGCGTGCAGTGACACATCTTATTTTTGGAATGCCTAGAACAGATTCCAAAATGAATCCTTTGAACTTTCACGTATATCTGAGATGTTATAGAATGGTACACTCTACCCAATATTCCCTTCAGAGCTCCCAGTCATGATAGAAATGCCTCCCTGACTAATCTTATAGATCCTTTGGCCATCGGAGATTATATAACACCTAAGGTAAAACTTTGCATATTTCCCCAGAACACCAACTTCAGTTAATTTTCTTTCCCAAGAAAAGTACATGCCAATAGCTTGTTTTGTTTGAAAAATTCTGCATGAGGCAGAGTAAGATAAACTACTAAGCATCTAAATCTCGATTTTATTGATCCATTTGTTTCAATAATTGCATCTTATCTTCAAAGATACAAAAGACAACATATAGTGTTCAAAATCTATAACACTAAGGATATGAGAGCAAACAGTTTGAGCTGACTTTTGTGTTTTTATAAGAGAGAGGAAAACTTTATTAAAGGGTAGCACGGATGGGAATGGAATTAAATACACCAGCAATTTTCAGTCAAGTATCTCAATATAAGAGACAAGAAAGGTCACATCTTACTGTAAGTTTATAATACCTATATTATGTACACACATATACATATATAGTGGTACCTTGAGATATGAACAGACCAACATACAAATTTTTTAAGATACGAGCTGCGACTTGGTCCGTATTTTTGTTCGAGATCCGAGTGAAATTCCAAGATACGAGTCATGCTTTAGGAAGCTGCTGCTAGTTGGTTCATTGGTGCACGGGTTTAGTATCAGCAGTTTGATATATGAATTGACTGACTTGTGAGCTCGGTTACAGAACGAATTAAATTTGTATCTCAAGGTACCACTGTATCTGCATATATATATATGTGTATATATGTCTGTATATATGCATATACATGTATATTCATGTCTACATAGATACTTTCATAGGTGTGTATAAAGAAAACATTTTGATTTTTCTATTCAAATACATAATGTGGGTTTCCTGTTATATAAAATTAATAGACCACGCTACATAAAGTTCTAAGACTTTTCTAAACTTTCTTACATGTCACTAATCTACAAATAAGAGATTCACATTATCCTGCATTTAGTTCCAAAATTAATCATTAAGAATCAATCTTAAACAAGATATAACCTCCTTGATATGTTCCTAAAGATGACTAGACACACTAAAGATATCGACGTCAAATATAATACTAAGAGTAGAAAAAAGAAATTAGATAACGTTGGACAGTGAATGGTTAAGACACATCTTTTGGCTTTGGGTTAGATTTAATGTATTGGGTTCCAGGACAATGATGAGAAATGGCTGGACTTTTTTAGGAATAAAAAGTTTGGGTCTAGGGCTAGGTCAATTTATTGCAACTGCATGTGTCTTTTGTAAAGTGGCAAACTGAAGAGCAGGAAGGGGGGAGGGGACTGAGCAGTTCAAGGCATGAGATGGTCCCAGCAGTGAGCGTGGAAGGCATTACAGTGGGTACAACACTGCGTTTTGAGAAAGTAAACAAGGAAATAAATACAATGTGACTTCTGGATACTAATACAATGGAGAGACAGTATATAAAAAAGATGAAGAGCCTGACCTGTGGTGGCGCAGTGGATAAAGCATCGACCTGGAAATGCTGAGGTCGCCAGTTCGAAACCCTGGGCTTGCCTGGTCAAGGCACATATGGGAGTTGATGCTTCCAGCTCCTCCCCCCTTCTCTCTCTCTGTCTCTCCTCTCTCTCTCTCTCTCTATCTCTCTGTCTCTCCCTCTCCTCTCTAAAATGAATAAATAAAAAATAAAAAAAATAAAAAAGATGAAGAGAGTGGCCCATAAGGCCTTTATACCCAATTAGTGCAGTCAAATATGCACTCAATAAATATGTGCCTTAAAGCTGGTCTATTTTTCTGTTTCCATCTCTATCTGAGGGGCTAGTGTTACAAAAATGAAGAAGACTAAGTTACCTGTATCCTTACTGAGCAAACATTTTAGTGGTAAAGATAGAAAAAAAATCAAATAAAATCATCAAGTAATGCAAGTTATTATAAATCTAGCTAAGTATTGGGAAAGAGGAAAATACAGGCTTGACATGGAAAATAATGACAATAAGATCTATGTGGGACGGTTGGCGGTGGCATCTCTGAAGGGGCTAGCATGTACAATTCTCAATGAAAATGCAAGAGGCCACCATTTGAACAGCAGGGCAGATGTCCCAGGAAGAGGATTAGAGGTACAGAGGCACCAAGGCAATGAAGAGTTTAGAACGCGTAGTGCATTTTACACATGCCCCGCCCCAATCTCCTCCTCTTGCCCGTCCACTCACTCCCTAGCGTTTGTGATATTTGCTGACAATTCACAGCTGCTCCCTTCTCTGATTAATGTTCCTCACCAAACAGAAGACCCAGCGGGCACTTACTTGACCCCACTGGAGTATCACTGGGTACACCCATTCCAGTCTTAACAGAAAGTAGCCAAATACAGCAACCAGAACCGATTAGAACATGCTAACCAGAAGCTTAGTCTCCTCGGGAATGAGGATCGAGACCTGGAGACATTCATCCTAGGAGAATGGGATGTGGAATATGCGGTAGAGGCAAAGTCATCATTTGATTCAGTGCAAAAGGCTCACCCACTCGCTACTGTGCAATTTGTGCCCAGAACTTTCTTGAGGGATTATTCAAAAGCTATTCTCCATCTGAAAGTGCTTTAACTTTTTTTTTTCATTTTTTTCCTGACCAATCTACTTTCCTCAGATATTCTGCTACCACATCCCCAATAAATCTAAAGTATCCATTTTAGCCTCTGTTTCTAGGGAACTAGACTAAAGACAACCTGTTCTAAAAATCAAGAAAATGAATGTGACTGCGGAGCGATGAGAAGAGATGGGCTAAGATGAAGATGGAAAGATAGGCTGATGCCAAATTATTCAGAAACATAACAATCTCTGTAACTGTCATTTTCTGGGCAGGGGGAGATAATCCAATGATACTGGGTGGGGGGAGGGAGAGTGCATTTTATTAAACACATACACACACACGTTTCTACTAGTTGAGAAGATATGAGAAGCTTGACAAGCAAGTGGGGTCTTTCCAAAAATGTGATAAAAGGGCCAGAAAATAAATAAAGGCATGAGGTTCCATCTTTCACTGATATCTGTGCTTGAGCTTCTTCTGTCTAGGGCATGGTGACTAGATGACTGCTGAAATCAGCAATGGCACTTTTACCAAGTCTGTCTCCCTGCATAATAGCATGAGACACTGGGATGAGGTAGAGCAATTTCAATAAAAGCATGATATGGCTTGTATGGCTTCCACTAATAGTAAATGTGACACTATTACTGTGTTCTATTTCTTTTCTATTTGGAAGAGCCAAACCTACCTCAGACCACCTCTGTGAAGCCCATCGTATGCCTGCGTAGCAAACTGAATTATACCTTCTACCTGCTGCCACAGCTTTCGTCCATTCGTCCACTCATTGATGAATTAATTCATTGGCCAAATATCTACTGAGCACCTATAATATGTCAGGCATCTGTCCGCAGTGCTGACATGCATTACAGAGAACCATAACAAGATTCTTGCCTGGGTGGAGCTGATAGGCTTATGCACATCTTTCTGTTAAGAGCATTGGCTCCCATGACTTAACAATCACCTGTATTTGTTGTAGGGTCCAGCATTTCTCTCCCACAGTAATGCACAAGTTCAATGATAGTGAAGACTTCTCTAGCGTCAAGCACAATGACCAGATAAATATAGACACACAACAGATAAAGGATAATAATAAGATAGGCATGTCTCTAATAATCAGCAAAGGTCAATATATGGTTTATTTGCAACGTTAACATGGCTGCTCTCTCTTCAGCTCACCAGGGACGTAGCCTTGTAGAAGCTTCAGACAACGAAGTTCGAAGAAGCAATAAACCAGAGGGGAAGAAGTACAGACACTGACAGGGACAGATTTTCTGAGCAGATTTATGAATGCATTAAATATTAAAGGGATCATCTCTACTGCTTTGTACTTTAAGCAGCAATAAGTGGGTGCTAGGATTGATTAAATGCTTGTACTTTACTTCCATGTTTAATTTGTTTTGAACTGTTTATGGCAAGAATATGTAAATGGAATAGAAATGCCTCTATCAAGAAGAATTTCTTTTACTAGCTATACCTGGAGGTGATATATTCATAGTTACAAATATATTTTTTTTAATTAGGTGAGTTGGTTAGCAAACCAAAATCAGAAAGTCAGTTGCATTCTAGAAAGCACACGCATCAGATTTAGATGGCCTGGTTGTAATTTTATTCGAACATCTTCTGAACACGTGGCCTTAAATAATTAGAATTTTCCTCTATTTTATCATCTTTGTAAAAGTGTTGCCTAATCAATTAATGCTAATAATATATACGGTATATGCATTAAAATGTGAAGTCACAAACACTTCTTAGCTAGGACATTGAACTGCTACTAAATGTAGCACTTCGAACTGCTACTAAGTGTAGTATTAAGTGCTTACTGTGCGGCAGGTTCTGTCCTTACCCCATGAATGAATTGACATACTACATCCTTCAAAATTCTATGTGAGTACTACCGTCCTTCTTCTGTTTATACACACAGAGAACATAAGTGACCCGCCCACAGACAGTCTCTGTGCTGCAGAATGAGCTGGAGCCCGGAGAGTCTGAGTCTAGCGTCCATGTCCATAACTATTCTGAAGAAGCACCCATGGACTTATTGCAATATTGAGCTAAATGGATGAATTCAGGCATAGTGATTGCAAGAATGAATGTGATCATTCTTGCAGGATGGATGAGTTCACTAGACAGCAAATAGTTGAGTCATTTTTCTGGTGACTGAAAGGAGGCCAGGATATGGAATAGAACAAATATTTTTATATGCATGATACATCATATTTGAAACCTAAAAGCCTATTGCAAACTTTACCCTAATAATTTCACTAAAAGATTTCCAGAAGAGATAGGTCATATGTGTAAATACATTCAGAATCATCAACAATTACAGAGAGAGAGAGAATAATTTAATTTGTTTTCTTCTATTTTGTATTATTGAATTCAATTTTCAAGTTGCCAGACCATGTGTTTAGTATTTTGGTGTAAAAAAGTATAAAAAAACATAAACCTAATTATTTTAACAAGTAACTAATTAATTATCCCATATTGATACAGAGAATACATTTTCTAACTTTTGTTTTATTATGTTTTTTATTATTCCTAACTTTGACTATCATTTAAAAAATCAACTGCCAAGGCTTTTTATAATGATCTATTCATTTATATATCTATGCATCATGGACAATGTAGGTGCTGTCCCTATAAAACATATTTTAGTGCACTGAAGAAATAAAAGGAGACCATAACCATTTAGTAACCAAACTTGCCATGGTATAAAGCAGGGGTCCCCAAACTACGGCCCGCGGGCCACATGCAGTCCCCTGAGGCCATTTATCTGGCCCCTGCTGCACTTCTGGAAGGGGCACCTCTTTCATTGGTGGTCAGTGAGAGGAGCATAGTTCTCATTGAAATACTGGTCAGTTTGTTGATTTAAATTTACTTGTTCTTTATTTTAAATATTGTATTTGTTCCCGTTTTGTTTTTTTACTTTAAAATAAGATATATGCAGTGTGCATAGGGATTTGTTCATAGTTTTTTTTATAGTCCGGCCCTCCAACGGTCTGAGGGACAGTGAACTGGTCCCCTGTGTAAAAAGTTTGGGGACCCCTGGTATAAAGTGATCAGTAGAGTTTAATAATAATAATAGAGAGAATGGGGCAGGATTTTCAGAAAAATAATCTTCAAATTATTTTTGAGTATGTCTTTTATTATTATCTTTGAGGGTCTCATTATTAATAGAGCATTATTCTATTTAAACTTCTAGATTAATGTGTTAGAGACAATCTGGGTAGAAAACAATTCTAGAGGTACTTCATTTTAGGGCTTCAAGAACTTGGACTCTGGTATTGGAAATTCTCACTCTTATCTGGCAATAGGTTTCAATACATGTGATCATAAAATTATTGATATTTTTCTTCTAGTGCATCTCTAGAGTTTAGGTTTTTGTAGAAAAACACTAGCAATCTTATGTATTACACTTAATAACCATATATTCTCATGGACGATTAGTATCAAAAGGATTAGGATTATGCAAATATTAGCCAGGTTTTCATTCTAAAATATCTCCAAGAGACTTCAGAATTCACATTAACACTCATTTGAAACACACAAATAATATATTGTTAAAAATCACTGGCTTTGTTTGCCCTTTTTTTTTTTTTTTTGTATTTTTCCAAAGCTGGAAACGGGGAGGCAGTCAGACAGACTCCTGCATGCGCCCGACTGGGATCCACCCGGCACGCCCACCAGGGGGGATGCTCTGCCCAACCAGGGCGTCGCTCTGTCACGACCAGAGCCACTCTAGCGCCTGGGGCAGAGGCCAAGGAGCCATCCTAAGTGCCTGGGCCATCTTTGCTCCAATGGAGCCTTGGCTGCGGGAGGGGAAGAGAGAGACAGAGAGAAAGGAGAGGGGAGGGGTGGAGAAGCAGATGGGCGCCTCTCCTGTGTGCCCTCGCCGGGAATCGAACCCGGGACTCCTGCACGCCAGGCCGACGCTCTACCACTGAGCAAACCGGCCATGTTTACCCTTTTTAAATACCAGCTACCGCTAGAAACGGTGCACTCTATTAGGGCTATTTTATCCTCTGTAATTGTGTGTGGACAAAGAGGAGCCCCTTCTCACACAAATCCCATGTGTGCATAGAGTATCACCTTGTACTGACCCTATTAACCGCATAATATTATGGAGCTCTGTTTCAGAAAGCACACTGTACCTTAGCTATAGTATTGCATCTTATTCTCAACTAAGCAAAGCAGGAATGATTATCCCACTCTATGGATGGAGAAACAACAATCATTCGGGACCAGTAGTTATCATTTCATACTCCCTTTGCTATGGTTTCCGCGGTGCCCAGCTCCTGGGTGCACCGCCTCCTTCTGCAGTGCTGTGAAGACTGAGGCGTGCAGCTGCAGGGATGGGAGGACAGAGCAGCTGCAGGGATGGGAGGACAGAGCTCGGGGACGTTCCCCTCAGCTGGCTGCAGAGTTACCTCCAGCAGACACGACTGCAAGAGAGAGCAGAGGGCAGCGGGTTCTCTGTTGACAAGTACGCTCAGAATCACTCTCTCAAGTCCTTGTTTGCCTGGGAGACACATCACAGACCATCTCTTAGTGACAAGAGCTAAACTTAGAAGCCTTTCTTCACTATTGACATGGAAAGGCCCTGCTGCTTAGAGCTTGACATTCTCATCTGTGGTGACGCGAACCCAGTGCTACACAAAATGTGACTGGGATCTCAGTCACTGCCCACGCAGGACCCGACAGCCGCTCCCTGCTCTGGGTCATGTGGGAATGGAGCCCTGAGGGAACAAGCCTTTCCTTAGTCCTCCTGGTGCATTTCGGGTTTTCCTACATTTCATACCCCTCAAACTTTGAATCCAATATCTCCCTATCTTTTCTAAGCTTCCTAGATGGCAAGATTCTTTTCAAAACAAAAGTAATTTTTGTTTTGAAAAAAAAGTATTTTTTTTTTTTTTGGCATTTGGAGGGGGTGGAATTTATTTACCAAAAATCTTCAACTGTGCAGACTGTAGGTTACATGTTTTACAAATTTATTTTACCCTGTGAGGAAAGTATTACTGTTCTTAGTTAACATAAGAGCAAATGACGGTTTACTCAGGTTAAGTGACTTGCGAACGGTCACAGACCTAAGCTTCAATTTCAGTCTTATTTCCAACCCCAGTGCTCTTCCTTGCTTTTCTCTGCAGGTGACAGAGAGACATTAGTACAACACAAATGAGGCACAGGAGGTCCCAGAACCTGGAGAAGCACGAACACTATCATCTCCATCAACTGTCCGAAAGCCTGCAGTATCATGGACTAAAATCGATAGAGACCTGCAGAGGCACTCAATTCACGAAGCCTAACTCCTATTTGGAGAGATGCTCCCTGTAAAACCGACTTGATAACTGGAGAAAAATCAGCAAGTTCAAAAAATAACAACATAAAAGAAATGTGGTATGGTTTCTTCTTTCTTTCTCTGAAGGTGTCGAAGAGAAACAAAACCGGACGCTTGGTAGAAGTGGTAAGGCAGATTTTATTCAGACTACTGCAGCCCGGGAGAAAGACTTCTGCATAGAAACGAGCTCCACTCGACTTGAACTTCTTAAATGCTGGGCTGTGTTAAGGGAGAAGTGCTCACATGGCTTAAGGAGAGTTGGTCCGTGTCATTAGGCCCTTTGAGTTTGTTAAGTGCCAATACCTGGAGAAGAAGCAAACTTTTCGTAGCTTTACAACAGAAGATAGTTTTGCAAATCTAAATAAAAGCAAGGCATTCTCCAACAGTAGGCTCTTACCCTCCCACGCACCGGAAAACAGGAGAGCTATCTACCTGAATGTTTGCATTTCAAAGGGATGACTCTCAGGTCCTTTGAGGAGACCTTCCAAGGTAGTACAGGGGGTCCTCAGGGGTTATGACAGTTTCAAGTTTATGATGCTCATTCCCATAAAAACTTTAAAAAAAAAAATGAGATGTGGCCCTGGCTGCTTGGCTCAGTGGTAGAGCATCAGCTTGGCCTGTGGAAGTCCTTGGTTCAATTCCCGGTCAGGGCACACAGGAGAAGTGGCCATCTGCCTCTCCACCCCCCCTTCCCTGTTTTCTCTCTCTTCCCCTCCCACAGCCATGGCTTGAATGGTTTAAGCAAGTTGGCCCCAGGTGCTGAGGATGGCTCCATGGCCTTGCCTCGGGTGCTCAAATGTCTCAGTTGCTGAGCAACAAAGCAGCAGCCCCAGATGGGCAGAGCATTTTCCTGTGGGGGGCTTGCTGGGTAGATCCTGGTCGAGGCACATGCGGGAGTCTGTCTCTCTGCCTCCCTCCCTCCCCACCTTTCACTTAATAAAAAATATAAATTAAGACATGAGTATTTTGGCTTATGCCATTATTTACAGACTATGTGGGCGAATTAGGTTGGTTGTGTACAGTAGAAGAATACACAGTAATGCAGCACGTGAGTGAGGGAGTCGGTATCCCCCAGTATGCCTACCTATGACATTTTGGACTGTTAAAAGCGTAAGTGTTCTGTTTGTGTTAGGCTACGGTGTGTTTCAATTTACACCAAAATTTGGGTTACATCACTGACGTAGGAACAGAACTGTGTCATAACCCAAGGACCTCCTGTATAAGATTTACATCATAAAGGGTCAGAGACAGGATTAATAACTGCAAGCTTTCTAAAGTAAATGATAAAAAAAAAAAAAAAAAGAAGAAGAAGAAGATCAAGGCCCTATAGTGAGGTTCTGGCTAGAACAAAACAGTGAATTCTTTGGACACAGTTGAGCTTTCTCAGGCAGGCATTTTAAGAAGGCATGGCCTCATCCCAGGGACACAGCTGTGGGTCTTGGTCTGATAGAAGCCAAGCTAGAGCGTGATCAAGTCTCAGTTCAGAAGGTTGGATGGACTCATCTGTGTTGACAGTTTTGTAGTTCTTGGAAGCCAATCATATTCTAATTCCACTGTTCACATAAACCCATCTACAAGTTTGGAAATAATATATGTTTATTATACAAAATTTAGAAAAAAGCATTTTCATTTCTTAGTAGCAATGTTTACTGCGCCCTATGTACGCTGTTGATTTGCTGTTGGGCTAAAATAGAGGAAGCTTCTTAGCTTAAGGATCTAATGCTAGTTGTTCAACATGTCACTGAATATAAGAGAAAAATCAGTCAGACCTTTGGATATAATGCACTTTTCAAGTGACAGATCACAGATGTTTAGGACAGCCATCCACTTCACAGGAACCAGCAATTTCAGCATTTTGGCATCAAGTACATAATGTGCACACCGTATTGACTACAACAACCATCTGCTTGACAACACTGATTGCCTATTCCCTGAATCATGGTTGATGAAGGAAGAATGTACTGTCAATGCCTCTCTCTACTCTGATTTTCTCCCTTTTCTGAGTTATGTAGTCCAAACTAAACAAATATTTCTGGCCCACAGTCGTGGATGACTGTTAAAATTTTATAGGTCCCTCAAGGATTTGTACCTAATGTTTGAAATTCATATGGTCCTTTCTCCCTCCCTGTCTCCCTTCCTCCTTCCCTTTCCTTTCCTTTCCTTTCCTTTCCTTTCCTTTCCTTTCCTTTCCTTTCCTTTCCTTTCCTTTCCTTTCCTTTCCTTTCCTCCCCTCCCCTCCCCTCCCCTCCCCTCCCCTCCCCTCCCCTCCCCTCCCCTCCCCTTCCCTCCCCTCCCTCCCCTCCCTTTCCTTCCTTTTCTTTCTTTCTTCCTTCCTTTCTTCCTTTCTTTCTTTCTTTCTTTCTTTCTTTCTTTCTTTCTTTCTTTCTTTCTTTCTTTCTTTCTTTTGTGACAGAGAGACAAAGAGAAAGACAAATAGGGACAGACAGAATGGAAGAGAGATGAGAAGCATCAATTCTTTGTTGCGGCTCCTTAGTTGTTCATTGTTTGTTTTCTCTTATGTGCCTTGACCAGGGGTGCTACATAGAGCAGAGTGAGTGACCCCTTGCTCAAGCCAGTGACCTTGGGCTCAAGCCAGTGACCTTTAGTCTCAAGCAAGTGACCATGGAGTCATGTCTATCATCCTATGCTCAAGCCAGTGACCGCACACTCAAGCTAGTGAGCCAGTGCTTAAGCCAGCGACCTTGGGATTTCAAACATAGGTCCTTTTGCTTCCCAGTCTGATGCTCCATCCACTGTGCCACCACCTAGTCAAGCAGAGAGAAGGGGGGAGGATCAGGAAGGATCAACTCCCATATGTGCCTTGACCAGGAAAGCCCAGGGTTTTGAACAGACAACCACAGTGTTCTAGGTCAAAGCTTTTCCCACTACACCACCACGGGTCAGTGTGGTTCTTTAAGTATGTTGTTCCCTAATGTCTTCTCTCACACAGAAGTTTCATCATTTTCCTATTATATAAGCAAGGAACTAGAAACTCTGACTTGTTAAATATTGCAAATAATAACATATAGATTTAGGGTTTGAATCTCAGTATTGTATCCATACTTATATATTTTTTATGCCTCTCAATATTTTTAATAATTCATAAAAGTTTCCAGAAATTTTTGTAATTATTTTAGATGTGTTTTTAAGTTGCAACAATGCTAGCTTTTGTTTCTATACTTTGTTCCCCAAAATTAAATAAATATCAAGGTCAAGGAGAGGCTTTTGAAATTCTACAAAGATCATCTAGGGACCCAGTGAAAAACATTAGTGTTAATTTCTATCTTTCTAGTTTCTTATGCCATATGGTATCATGAACCTTTTAAATGTTATTGTTAAGAGGAACTCTTTTCTTCAGATAGCACAATATCATTTATATAGAAACAGTACAAACATTGCTTTTTTTAAAAAAATATCACTGAAATAATTAAATGATTTGCCAAAAGAAAGAAAGAAAAAAAGAAAAAAGAACCTCAAATTCCTTTGGAACTTTCAAATCCTTCTAATAAAACATTGCATCCATTTTTTACATCATTTCCCAGTGTTATACAGCTTTTTATTTTTATTATTTTTTTAACTTTATCTGAAGATTAATTCTCTCGGAAGCCAATCTTTTTTTCAAATAGTTCTATTAATAGTCAACTATTTGGGTCTTTCAGTATCTTATATTTTTGAATTCTTATTTGAGTTCTGTGTACTTGTCAGAATAAAACACTTTTTATAAAATAACCCTTTAATATTATTTTTAATATTAATAAAATATAAATATATAAAATGTATTTATATATTTTAAATGTTTTAAAATAGGATTTTTAAATTTAACGAGAGATAATTTACATAATATAAAACTCACCCATCTAGCTTGACCAGGCTGGAGAACAGTGGATAGAGCATTGAACTGAGATGTGGAGGACCCAGGTTCGAAACCCCGAGGTCGTCAGCTTGAGTGTGGGCTCATCTGGTTTGAGCAAGGCTCACCAGCTTGAGCCCAAGGTTGCTGATTTGAGCAAGGGGTCACTCGGTCTGCTGTAGCCCCCCAGTCAAGGCACATATGAGAAAGCAATCAATGAACAACTAAGGTGCTGCAACGAAGAATTGATGCTTCTCATCTCTCTCCCTTCCTGTCTGTCTGTCCCTATCTGTCCCTCTCTGTCTCTGTCACAAAAATAAATAAATAAGTAATAAAATTCATTCATCTAAATGTACAATAGTGTATTCACAGGTTTTATCCACAATAAATATAAGGACATTTTATTAGAATTAAAAAACCCTGTATCACTTAGTAGTTATTTCCTAAGCCCGGTCGGTTCTCCTCACCCTCCAAGCCCAGAGCAACCATTAATTCACTTTCTGTCTCTACAGATTTGCTGATTCTGAGCCTTTCATATAATGGGGTCATGCAATATATGGTTTCTTGTTACTGACTTTTTCACTTAGCCATATGTTTTCAGAGTTCATCGGGTCTGTTACATGTATCACCACCTCATTTCTTTTTATTGCAGAATAATACTGCATTGTGTGGATATACCAAATTTTACTTGTCCTTTCATCAGCTGATGGATATTTGAGTAGCTTACCATTTGGGTTATGATGAATAATACTTCTCTGAACATTCATAAACAAACTGTTGTGTGCATATATGATTTCATTTCTCTTGGGTATATTTATAGCAGTGAAATTGGCATGGACACATCATTTTACAGTCCTATCACTTTTCACTTTTTTTTTTAACCCATTCACATTTAGTTTTATTATTGGTATAGCTGAATTTACTTTTGCCATTTTAATCTTTGTTTTCTATGTTTGATGTTCTTTTTGTTTCTCAATTCCTTCTTGAGTGCAGTTCTTAGCATTAAGTACATTTTTCTAATTTAACATTTAAGTTCCTTTAATGATTTTTTCACAAATGTTTTACATTATTTATTTTAGTTATTATTCCAGGGCTCATGTACTTCAAGTTTATAAGAAAATTTAGAAAGATTTAGAAATATTAGTTCTCTGTAAGTCTGTTTTCCCTTTCCTGTTTGTCCTATAATTGTTACAAATGTTACATTTAAATATGTCACAAACAGAATAACATTATTACAAATGTTTATAATTTTTCTGTTAAATAAGCTTAGAAAAGAAAGGAGAGCAGAAATATGTTTATAGAATTTATTTTATTTATATTCTTACTGTTTCTGATTCTCTTCATTTGTTCCTTTGGGCTCAGCCTACCCTCCAGGGTCAATTCCTTACACCAATACAACTTTACTTCTTCTCACCTCCTCTGTGTTATTATTGTCAATGACATCATGTTCCTAAATGTTATAAGTCCGATAGTACAATTAGAAGGAAGAAAAATATGTATTTATATTGCATTTTATAATTACATATTTATCTTTGCTGTTGTTCTTTGTTCTTTCATTAATGTGGATTTTCATTTATTTTGGGGTTTTCTTGAATTAAGTATGACTGCTTCTTTGACTGTTTCTTGTAGGGTATTATAATAGATTCTTTCAGTTCTTCTGTCTGTTTGTTTTAAATCTGGGAATGTATACATATTTATATCACCTTCATTGCTAAAAGATAAATTTCCTGGATACAGGAATCATATTTGCTAGTTTTCTACCCTTCTTTCCTTCAGCCCTTAGAATATTCCATATACTACCTCTGGAGTCCATTGTCTAATAAAAGGTCAACTGTTAATTTTATTGATGGGTCCCTTATACGTGATGGAGGAGTTGATTTTCTCCTACTTTTAATCTTTCTCCTTTTCTTTGACTTTCAGCATTTTTACTATACTGTGTATCAGAGAGGGTCTGTTTGTATTTAATCTACAATTGAGATTCCTAATTGTGTAGCCTCATACTTTTACCAACCTGGGGAAGTTTATAGTCATTATTTCTTCATTTATTTTGTTGTTGTTGTTTTTATTTTATTTCTCTTCTTCTAGTATTCCCATTATGCCTATGTTGGTGTGCTTAAAAGCATACCAGATTTTTAGGCTCTGATGATTTTCCTTTATTCTAAAGTCTCTCTGTTCTTCAGATTGTGTAAACTCCATTGACCTATCTTCTAGTTCACTGATTTGTTCTTCTGTCAGTTCAACTTTATATAGAACCCCTTTAATTTGGTAATTGGTATTTAATCCTCATAATTTACATTTATTCTTTTGTCTAATTTTTAGCTTGTTATTGATATTCTCTACTTGATGAGACACTATCTTCATGTTTTCTTCATATTTTAAGGCTTGATTTCATTTTTTCATTTTATTCTTTGAAATAATGTTTATAATGTTGACTTTGGAGCCATTGTTAAATCTGACATCTAATCCTTCCCGTTGGCAGTTTCTGTTGTCAATTTTTTATTCTTTTATATTGTTTACATGATCTAAAATTATACAAATCATCATTTTTTGTTAAAAGGTAGACATTTATTTTAAGTTAAGTAATATACATTAGCAATTCTAGAAATAGACACCCCCAAAGACTTATTATTTTCTTGGTGGTATGTGTGTGTGAGAGAGAGAAAGAAGCAAAAAGACAGACTCGGGCAGACAATTTTAGTGATGCAAATTTTTCTTGTAGTCTGTAGCCTGAAACCTTTAATGTCATTTTTCAGAGGGTGACATCATAGGCATGTGTACAGTTTTGTTGGAACGAGTCCCTCTTGTCCTGATTTCTCTGTTAAACTGAATACTTTAGCTTAACTCAGCCTGTTAGGCTCCACTAATTACATAGTAGACTATTTGCTCTATTGTTTATAACAATTCTGAGCTGTCTGGTCCAGTTGAATAAATGTAAGGGTGGTTTCTGAGGTCAGATTTGAGATATGTGGTGACCCCTGTAGCAATTTTCTTCACTCTCTACTTCTCTTGGTCTCTCTGATAAAGTAGCTGGTCTATGGTTTAACTTGCTGCTTTTAATTAGAAAAGTTATTGTTTCTAGGCTTGAATTTCCCCACAATTTGTTTCAAATAAAGTCAATTTTGGGGGGAGAGCACAGATGTTCTTTTTCTTATGGACTACCTCTCCTTATGGTCAACTTCTCTGAGCTACTATTCTAGTAAGATATCCTAAGACTTGCTTAAAATCTGAAAGAAGAGGTAGCCCTGAATTCTTGGATACAGCCACCCAGAGAAGAGCTATAGTGAAGCTAACTTGGGGAGAGACAGAGTAGGTTGTGGCTCAAATGCCACAGGTCCTCCCTGTTCTTACCAGATTTCATTAAATGTCCTTAAGTAGAAGTTTCTTTATTTGTTTTATGTACTTCAAACAATTTCCAGATATTTTAATTTTTAAAAGTGATTTTCACCAATTATATTTGTTTTGTTAGGAAGTATGTCTATGGACTTGTTTGTGCTATCAATTCAGAAATTAATTCTTCCATATTGAACCTTTAATACTGTAAAAATTATCAAATACATACTGAGAACAGTTTACTGATCAATGTCAATTTTCTCAACATGATTTGGCCCATTTTATAAATAAAGAAATTGAAGCTTAGAGAAAAAATATAATGTATGCAAGAACTTTGAGTTAGAAGGAGCCATATTTGAACTTAAATGTACCTGTTTCCAAATTGTGCTCTTGCCATTGATCAAGACATTGGCTAGAGCTTTTTGTGATGCAAGATTGCAAAGAAGCCTGACCAGGCAGTGGCATAGTGGATAGAGCATTGAACTGGGATGCAGAGGACCCAGGTTCGAAACCCCGAGGTCACCGACTTGAGCATGGGCTCAGTGCTAGTGAGCTTGAGCACTGGGTCACTGGCTTGAGTGTGAGATCATAGACATGATCCCATGGTTGCTGGCTTGAGCCCAAGGTTGCTGGCTTGAGCAATGGGTCACTTGCTCTGCTGCAGCCCTCCCTCCATCAAGGCACATATGAGATTGCAATCAATGAACAACAAAGGTACCACACCAAAGAATTGATGCTTCTCATCTCTCTCTCCCTATCTGTCTGTCCCTATCTGTTTCTTTGTCTCTTCCTCTGTCTCTCTCTTGTTGTCTCTGAAAAATAAAACAAAGATTGCAAAGAAGTGCTAAAACATGAAAATAATGAAAAAACATGGCCATTCGAAGGCACATAAGAGTCATCCTAAAAGAATTCCCAATGGCCAAGCTGGGTAAAAAAAAGTAACCAAGGAAATAAATAATGCTAGTATTGCATTACTACCCAGGGACTAAAATAAATATGCATGAGCCCACACTGATATCACTGAATATCTAAATGACTTTATAAATGAAGGAGTAGGACAAATCCCTCTCACTGAAACATTCCAATTGATTTTAAAATATAAGGGAACTACAAGATCACCACAGAAATATAATAAAATTTAATTTTTAGTTTTTAATAAAAAATTGATTTTATAACTGTATACCACTGTAATAAAGGTGGCAGGTGAGAGATAGTGAGAAAAGCTAATAATAGTGGGCATGATTGTGTGTGAAATCTATGTCTTTGATGTCTTGAAATTTTTCCCATAGAATATTTACCCATTAGAAGACAAAAGGGTAATTTTACAGTGACTATTCCTGGCAGATACTACCTTCAGAAAATGATTAACTGTAAGATCATCAGTATTCATACATATATCAAATACCTGCATATGATGATACATCATTGCCTCTCTGGTGTTTTTGTAAAAAATAAATAAACTCCATCTGAACATAAGAAAACTTTAGACAAACCCAATTGGAAAGGCATGCATGAAGTACTGACTAGCGTTTTTCACAAGTGTCAAGTTCATGAAAGACAAGGAAAGTGTCATAGATTGAAGAAGACAAAAGTGACAGGACAAATGTAACATGAGCTCTTGAATTAGATACTGGAGCAGGACTCAGACTAGTTGGCTCAGGGGTAGAGTATCTGCCTGGCATGTGGATAACCCAGGTTCAATTCCTGGTTAGGGTACACAGGAGAAGTGTCCACCTCTCTCTCTTTCTTCTCCTCCTGCAGCCACGGCTTGATGGGAGTGAGTTGGCCCTGAGTGCTGAGGATGACTCCATGGCTTCTGCTTTGGGCGCTAAGAGGTCAGTTGAAGAGCAACAGGGCAACCACCAGATGGGTACAGCATCGCCCCCTAGTAGGCTTGCCGGGTGGATCCTGGTTGGGGTGCATGTGGGAATGTCTGTCTCTGCTTTACTTCCTCTCACTCAATAAAAAAGAAAGAAAAAAGAAGAAAGAAAGAAGAAAGACAAAAAGAAAGAAAGAAAGAGAGAGAGAGAGAGTGAGAAAGAAAGAAAGAAAAAAAAAGATACCAGAACAGAAAAAAAAAATAACAGTTGAAAAATCGGTGAAATTCAAATAAACTCTATTTTAGTTAAGTGTTGTGCCAAGGTTATGTTACCCGTTTTGAGAAGTATTCTATGGTTACATTAACATTAAGTGATGGTTATGCAGGATTTCTCCACTATTTTTATAAATCTTGCCTAAATCTAAATTGTTCTCAAAGTTGTTTTTTTTAAAGCAAAATGGCTTAAGTAGGCTTATATAATATTTCAGTGTTGTCCTATCTTCAACAAATTATTTTATCTATTGTGAATGAGAATAATGCACACAAATAATCCTTATTGATGCTTGTTTAAATGCTACAGAAGGGCCTGACCTGTGGTGGCACAGTGGATAAAGCGTCGACCTGGAAATGCTGAGGTCGCCGGTTCGAAACCCTGGGCTTGCCTGGTCAAGGCACATATGGGGGTTGATGCTTCCTGCTCCTCCCCCTTCTCTCTCTCTGTCTCTCCTCTCTCTCTCTCTCTCTCTCTCTCTCTCTCTCTCTGTCTCTCCCTCTCCTCTCTAAAATGAATAAATAAAAAAAAATTAAAAAAAAAATTAAATGCTACAGAAGCACAGAGGAATGAGGGAAGTTAATTCGGATTGCAATGAGTTTGTAAGGATGGAATTAAGGAAAACTCCATGCAGGAGATGACAATGAGAGTAGTGGAAAGCAGTTAGGATTTTACTGGTGAGAGGAGTCAGAGAGGGTGAAAAGATCATTGGTATAAAAACACAAGTTCTGAAAATCTATTAAACAGTGAGAAGTCAGATCTTCCAGTAAACAAAAGTGCATGGAAAAATCAAGCATGGAGCCTGACCAGGCGGTGGCACAGTGGATAGAGCATCGGACTGGGTTGCAGAGGACCCAGGTTCAAAACCCCGAGGTCACTGGCTTGAGCCCAAAGGTCACTTGCTCTGCTGTAGTCCCCAGTCAAGGCACATATGAGAAAGCAATTAGTGAACAACGAAAAAGCCGCAATGCAAAATTGATGCTTCTCATCTCTCTTTCTTCCTGTCTGTTCCTATGTGTCCCTCTCTCTGTCTCTCTGTATCTGTCACACACACACACACACACACACACACACACACACAATCAAGCATGAAAAAAAGTCAGAAAGGCTGGTTGGGATCAAATTGTGGACAATGTCAAATAACTAGGAAATATATTGGGACTTGAAGTACAGGTACAGGCAGCCATGTGAGATTATTTATGTGGCAGAAAACATTAGTGGCAATTATATATAGTAATAAGTACAGATCTAAGAATGCCAGTTTTGTTAGCTAAAAGTCACAAATATGCTCTATGCTTTTAAAAGATGTCAAAACGCAATTATTGTCAGAATTTTTCTTTTGAGACAATTGTGTGTATCAATTGATTTTATATTCATACTACAAGGTTTATAAATGGGTGGGCATTTTTCCCCCTAATTATTTTCAATCTTGCTTTGAAATCAATCACTGAATACATAATTGAAAAGGACTTAAAATACTGATAATTCATTTAAGGGTGTGTTTTATTTTCTATCACTTGTGGGGGGGAGGTTGTCTCTGGATGTATTTTTAATTTTTCTAATGTGTTTTCCCCCTGCCTCCTCTTTTGCTAGTGGAAGCTATGGTCATGTTAAACCTCACCCACAAGAAAACAGTGTTCTTGGTTCATCAGCATTAATCAACCTCTTGACAAGGCAGCTAAGTCTCCTGTTCTATTCATTGAATAGGAGGAGGTAGAAAATGGCTTTAGAAAAAGTAATGCCTTCAAGGCTTTTCCCATTAGCCTACTTCTTCCCCCCTTTAATTTATTTTAGTTTTGTGATGCGGTGACAATGTTTCATTCTCTTATTTATTGGTTCACCAACTATTTATAGAATTCCTACAACTTTTTTAGGTCCTCGACTTGTGGCTGCAGGAAAAGCTAAGAGATTCAGCTGTCATATTTCAAGGTCCTTAGAGTATAATATGTACCATATAGGAGAAAAAAAAATATATATATATAGGTAGATTATTCTCAAGAAAGTCCAAATGCTGATCCATTCTTTATATATCTATCCCCACTTCCGAATCCCCCTGTCCTTCAGCTTCCTGTCAGTGCTTCTCAATGATGAGTGCTCTCAGTCTCCGGATTCCTATGAAACACAGAAATACTTTTTCTACAAAGTCCTCTTGAAAGTGCTCGCTAACTACTTTCAGCTCCATATTTTTCCTCATTTACACTTATTTTTTTCCTGTGTTTAATGTTCTCGGTATTAGTCATCTCAAGCAGACAATGAGTCCCTGGGAAATGGAGATAATCCTTTTTTCCCCTTCTTCATCTATGTCCCTAGTTTCTAACACACTGCTGTGCACTTAGCTAGATGCAGAAGATGCTGACTGAGTTGCTATCTGAGAGTACAACATACCCAAGTTTCTAAAAAAAAAAAAAAAAAGTAGTAATTTAGCTTATGGGTTTCTACAGCTTCCAAAATATAGATGATATTAATCTGAATTTCAGCTAGAGCAATGAGATAATACTCTTGATTCTGTAAAATGAAGATAGATTCCACTCCCAAGACATCGAATCAAGAAGTCAAGTGGTTGCTGGGGTTACCACCTGCCTCCTTCCCATGTATGTTTGGTAGCTCACAATAGTGAACATGTAAGTCATAAGAAGGGGCGATAAATAAGTTGAAGCATATTTGTACAACATAGTGTAATATAGCAATGCAAGTGCGTGAGGTAGCTCCAAGTACACAGAAAAATGGCTGAGTCTTTACGATACGACACTGACTAAAACGTAAAAGTACTAACAATATCAGTTCTAGAAGATACCATCTATATAAATGGTAGAAGATAAACCAGAGTACAGTTTATGAGATTAGGCACATGCACAAATAACGCATTGGTATGAAACACATTAAGACATGAACCGAGGTAGACACAATTCTTTGATATTCTCCCGTCTAAGTACTAACCAGGTCTGGCCCCCAGTAGCTTCCAAAATCAGATGAGATCGGGTGCACTCAGGGCGGTATGGCTGCAGAATTGATATTCTTGATATTACTTACATGCGGGTAGAAAGAAATGGATTAGATATACACAATAAATATAATACATACAGAGCATATATAAATCACATGCATGTATATACACATTTAATTTCTTTGTGAAAGTGTAGCCATCGATGAATGCTTAGCATTTTCTCAGACCTTTTTTGAGCATGTGTCTTTATCAGGCTTGTGTGTGCCTTTCTAAATTTGTCATTATACACAGACACTTTTGAATGCCAGTTTCTCCAAGAAACCCCCACACTTCTCTTCCCGGCTTTCAGAAATCCGCCAGGATACCTTAACCATGCCCCAGGTAGCAGCAGGGTTGTTTTTTTCCTTGGAATGCTTTTGAACAGTATCTGCTGTTTTTCTGCCCTGAGTGAGTTCTGAGTAAGGCAAACGAGACTGGTACACTAGTCCTTCAGGCGGCTGCCACGCAGTTGAGAACAGACACACACAGTCATTTGCGTGTAAGTGCACTCTGTCCCTCTGGAAACGGACCAAGCAAGGCCGCACCCTGAGGACGGGGGGCGTGGTCTTAAGACTGCCGCAGAAACCAGAAGGGGTGGGTAAGGGCACGCAGGAATGTCTCAAAGATGTTCTATCATTTTTTTTTTTTATCTGAAGCTGGAAACAGGGAGAGACAGTCAGACAGACTCCCGCATGCGCCCGACCGGGATCCACCCGGCACGCCCACCAGGGGCAACACTCTGCCCACCAGGGGGCGATGCTCTGCCCCTCCGGGGCATCGCTCTGCTGCGACCAGAGCCACTCCAGCGCCTGGGGCAGAGGCCAAGGAGCCATCCCCAGCACCCGGGCCATCTTTGCTCCAATGGAGCCTTGGCTGCGGGAGGGGAAGAGAGAGACAGAGAGGAAGGAGGGGGAGGGGTGGAGAAGCAAATGGGCGCTTCTCCTATGTGCCCTGGCTGGGAATCGAACCCGGGTCTCCCGCACACCAGGCCGACACTCTACCGCTGAGCCAACCGGCCAGGGCCGTTCTATCATTTTTAATTGCACCATTTTTTATTCAAAATTATTTTGGTTGTTATAAACCTTTGACTGCTTCTCAGAATTCCAACAAAGTTGGTTCCAACAGTTACTGTTTGCTTTTTTAAAATATTTCTTTGGAGAGGCATGTGCTTAGAGCTGCTAACTCTAATCATTAAATGACCTATGTATTCATTTTTGACTAACCATATTTTGCAAATAACAAAGAGGTCAGTTATTTTTTTTATATGTTAAATATGGGTTCCATACAGAACCCAGCTCCAAAGCTTATATATTTCTATTCATGCCATAAACTTCCCTTGTACCGTTTTGTTTCATTTATGCATTAGTTTTTAATTTGTTTCCCCTTAAAATTTTTTGACTGCGCTTCAACTATATGTCAAGCAATCTAATCGTGTTAATGATAAAAGGATAACAGGACTTGGTCTTAATCCTAAAGAAATATACAGTGTTTCTGAAAATTCTGCCCTTATGTATAGTAAATAAGGCAGTTATACTACAGTGCAGGTACAATAAGGTAAAGACAAAAATGTTATGTGTAAAAGGCTTTCCTCAGCTTACTTTTTTTAATTTATTCATTTTTTTAGAAAGGAGAGAGAGAAGGGGGGAGGAGCAGAAAGCATCAACTCCCATATGTGCCTTGACCAGGCAAGCCCAGGGTTTCGAACCGGCGACCTCAGCATTTCCAGGTCGACCCTTTATCCACTGCGCCACCACAGGTCAGGCCTCAGCTTACTTTTTAAATAAGAAGAACAGTAGGCACAGGAAACAGCAAACTACAGAGGAAAATATATGTGTGTGAGTGTGTGCATATATGAGTCTGTGAATATAAACATTGAGAGTAAAGACTAATTTCAAACTCAGCAAATATTTCAGGACCCAGCAGTGACATTTCTCATGATTACAACATTAAAATAATTAAGAAATTATTCATTGTCAAAAAGTATGTCTTGTAAATATTGCCTTATTTTTTAAAATATCTGTAAACTACTGAGTAAGTTCATCTCCCCTATAAAACACTGGTGATTGCTGGCCTCTAGCTTTCAGAACAGCAAATTCCATTAAAATAAAATGAAAAGGAAAAATCCTCCAGGTCCTAGTAGTAAAAGTATCTACACTCGTTGCTACTTGGTTCACATAGTAATGTGTATCTGGGTAAGTCACCTTATTTTTATTTATGAATTATTCATATATGATATATCCAGACTCATCGTAAAAAAAAAACAAAGATATTCAGTAAAATCATATGCTGGCTGTGACTTTTAAAAATGAATATGGGCCCCAAATAAACTTTTGATGGATAGTTATGTGTAGGGAGATGCTTCCATAGCAAACACAGACTAGAGTAGTCTATAATTTAAATTGGCATGTTGATGAGTTCTGTAGACGGATTTGATACATGGTGACAAAGAATGAAATTATGTATGCTAAGATAACATTGCAGGTGTTGCATTTCCTGATGAGAATCTATTACAGAAAAACAAGGTTGGCCAAAACAGGAGTGTAGGATACACCTGCTTTGCACCAAGATTGTATATTTTCTTCCATGAAATGACTCATGTAGAATGAAAGAGACCCAAGCTCTGTGTGTCAGACTGACTTTTTTTTTCATTGCAGCTTATATTCAGTATTATTTTGTATTAGTTTCGGGTGTACACTGTAGTGGTTACTCAATTATATACTTTACAGAGTATTTCCCTGGTATTTCCAGTACCCACCTTGCCCCATACATAATTATTGCAATATCATTGACTATATTCCCTACACTCTGATTTACATTCCCATGGCTATCTTGTAACTACCAATTTGTGCATCTTAATTCCTTTACCTTTTTATACCCAGCCCCCATCGCACCCCCCTCTATTAACCATCAGTCTATGAGTCTATCAGACTGATTTTAAAATTCCCTTAGAAAGAAGGAGAACTGGATGCCACAAGATTCTCTCAGTTGCAGAGAACTATGCTTGAAACAACAGAGCCCTGTGTTTGACACCAGGATGCCCAGCTCTGAGCCGTATTTCTGCCCTGTTCAAAGTGTGCGACTCTGCGAGGCTCCATTTCATGATCTGCATCTGTAGAGAAGGGAAACGGATAATACTCTTCACACTGCAGGAAGTATGATATAAGATCAATGAATGCCAGAGCCCTTTCTAAGTGGCAAGTCATACCAATATGACAGTGGTCAGCAAACTGTGGCTCACGATCCACATGTGGCTCTTTGGCCCCTTGAGTGTGTCTCTTTCAAAAAATACCACGTGCGGGTGCACAGGTACGCATGAGGGTGTCGGTCGGCCTAACGATGGGAGATGCGGCGCAGGCGGGCCTCAGGATACCCAGCACGAGGGAGGTGAACGCGATTCATGCATGAGTTGAGTGAGCCAGGCAGTCAGCAGTCTCATTGTGCAGTGGTTAGTGCTAGTTGCGTCAGCAAATCGCGCGCGGGTGACACAAGTACCTACTCAAAGCATAAAGTTATCTATATTTTTCCAACCAGCTGCAAATCCTACAGGTATTTTTGTCATCAATTTAAGAATTGTAATTATTTTGTGTTGGTGGCTTTATTGTTATAAAATGAAACATTTTTTTAGGTGCCCTGTCTGACATGGCTACAAAGAAGAAACAAAGAAAAACGGAAAATGAAAACCGTGAATTTAAAGTTGAATGGACCAAGACTTTCACGTTTATTCAAAACTTAAATGGCCTTCCGACCTGTCTTATTTTTCAGGAAAACTGGCGCATCACAAGAAATCAAATTCGGAGAGACACTTTACAACTAAACACATGTCATTTAGTACTAAATGTCCTGTTGGTGATGCGAGGAAGAAAGCAGTTGGGAACTTCAGAAGAGTCAAGAAAAATCAAGTTCTGTATTTAATTACTGGATGCAATCTTCCAATTATGTTAATATTGCAAGTTTTGTGGTTAGTCAAGAGATTGCTAAGAGAGGAGAACCATATACAGATGATGAATACATGAAAAGTTGTTCTTTAAATGCATCCAAAGAGCTGTTTCAGGATTTTAAGAACAAAGCAGATATTCTAAAAAAAAATTAAAGAGTTACCATTGCTAAAACAGTGAAAGATAGAACAATCAAAATGTCTTCAAATATAATCAACCAGTAAGTCAAAGATCTTAAATTGGTTTCAGCTTTATCAATAGCAGTTGACAAGTCTTGTGACATAAACAATACAGCGCAAGTTTCACTTTTTGTACGATTTATTTCATCTACAGGTCCTAAAGAAGAACTTTTAGGATTATTGCCACTCAAAGGTCAAACACGTGGAGAGGATATAGCAAATGTTGTAACTGAGTACATGGAAAAACATCATATTCCACTTGATAAAACTGTCTCAATTTCAACAGACGGGGCAAAAAGTATGACCGGCATAAGAAACGGGATTGTTGCTATTTTGAAAGAAAAAATTAATCATGAGATACTTACTATTGCATCATTCATCAAGAAGCGCTTTGTGCACAGACATTTCCAGAAGAAATTTGCAAAGTTATGAAATTGGTGATTAAGATTATCAACTCCATTATAGCTAAAGCTCTTAATCACTGGCAAATTAAAGAATTTTTAGTTGAAATGGAGAGTGAGTATGCAGATCTTCTGGTGCATAACAAGGTACATTGGTTATTAAGAGGAAACTTTTTGAAACGTTTTGCTTCCTTATTAACAGAAATTAAAGCATTTCTCCTTGAAATGGGTGTTCACTATCCAGAACTAACGAACGATCAGTGGATCCAAAAATTTTATTTCATGGTAGATGTTACGTCTCATCTAAATCAGCTTAATCGTTAACTACAGGGGAAAGGAAACACAATTTTTTTGATGTTAGAAGAAGTTATTTCATTCGAAAACAAATGATCTCTTTTTGCTCAAGATTTTGAAAGAGAAACTTTGATTCACTTTCCAAGCCTGTTGAAACATTGCCAAGAAAATAATTCTGATACTGACAATTGCTATTTCAAAAGACTCTGAAATATGAGGGAAGCTTTTCTCAACAGGTTTCAGGAATTCAGAAACAGCAAAGCAACGTTAGCCTTTGTTAAAAAAACAAACAAACCTCTTAATGCTACTGTAACAGAATTAAATTTTTCTCCCTTTAATATTGACATTGGCAACTTTGAAATGCAATTGCTGGATTTAAAAAACAAAGAATTGTGGAGCTCGAAATTTGAACGTCTCTATGTTGATATAGAAATATTGGAGAAAAACATGTGAACTTAGTTCACAGCACAAGTGGTCTGCTTTGAAAGACCTAGAGAAGAAAGATATGTTGATTTTTAGCACCTGGAATAGTATTCCTGATGCATATAATCAGCTGAAAAAACTAGCGTTTGCTGTTCTTTCCTTATTCAGGTCTACATATTCATGTGAACAATCATTTTCAAGCATGAACCTTATCAAGAGTAAATTGAGAAGTTGTCTTATTGATGAGAACCTGGAATCGTGCCTAAAATTAAAAACAACAACATACGAACCTGACCTACCCAAACTTTCCAAGGAGATGCAAGGCCATTGTTCACATTAGCGGTTGTCAGTCATTGTCATGATTTAATTTTACGGATACCTTACAATTTAATTTCATCAATAAATAATATCATTATTAAATATGATATCAAGTTTTATTCAACATACCTATAGTTTAACTAAGACTTAAAACTTTAAGTAAAGTTTATTAAGTTAATTTTAGGGACCGTTGTGGAGTGAAAGAAGATGTATTGTTGAGGACTGAGAAAGGCATGTTGAGATGGTTTGGACTTATAGAGGATGAACGAAAGGAGACAGACGAAACAAGTAAACAAGACGAGTGTGGATAGGAGAGTTGAAGGGGTCGACCTCAGTGAATGTACCTCAGTCAGATTGAGGATGTTTTTAGCAAAGGCCAGCTTAGGAGGACCCTAATTAAGTAAGTAACAATGTACCTACCTATATAAGTTTAAAAAATTTGGCTCTCAAAAGAAATTTCAATCATTGTACTATTGATATCTGGCTCTGTTGACTAATGAGTTTGCCAACCACTGCAAGATGACAACATAATTACAAGAAGTTCTTAATATCATACCTTAAATATATAATTCATTTCCACATTCAGAAAGTATTATAATTCTACCTGTACAAGGAGCATGCTCTATGATGGGAATGACCCTCTCCCAGACTCAGTCATTCCAATCATTTCTAGAATTCAAGGTCCAGTGTAGCTTCCTCATACTTCAGAAATAATTTTTTTAGTTATTCTCAGCCAACTTTGACCTCAGAAAAATATAATGCTAAAGTTCAGAGTTACATGGAAATTATCTAAGTCCAACTTGTCTGTTTTGCTAATAAGAACCCTGAATTCCAAAGAATTCCATAGAAGATGAGTGTTTTACCCCTACCCCATCAAAGACACCCCCCATGCCAATAGAACAAATGAAAATAAAAACAGATACAGTGATGCCTTGATTTTCATCGATAATATGTCCAAAAACAGTTGGTGAAATCTGAAACTGATGAAAACCGAGGCAATTATGTCCATATGAATCAATGTAAATCCATTAATTCGTTCTAGACACTTCAAAATACATACCAAAAACACATTTTACAGAGAATAAATGTAATGCTTAATACTAAAAACAATAAGAAATTAATATAAGATGAATATAAAAGACTAATGTAAAGAATAAATGAACATTTAACATGGTATTTACCTTTCTGAAGACTCTTCTTGGCGTATGGAAGATGGCGAGGAAGGGAGAGAGAGGTGCAGATACTGTATATGCAGTAATCCCATGTAATTGTAGTATCATCACTGGCAATCAATAAAAAGGCACAAAAACACTAGAAAGCAATGGAACTGTTTGGCTAGACGTGTGGGGTGATGCTCACACAACGAGAAACAACACCACACAGAGCAGGAGCATGCACGGGTCACCCTTTGTTTTCACAAAATGAGCAGCGAGGTCATTTGGGCACACCGACGAAATCTGAGACAACCAACAAAATCAAGACAATTTTTTTGTGGAAACGAATGACAAACCCCAAACTGACGATAACTGAAGTCAACAAAAAGAGAGTTATTACTGTCATTTGATCCTTTGAGTTACATCAGAGCCTTATGTTTATTCCTGGATCTCATTAACTACTATCTCTCTAGCCTTCACAATTTTGATTGTGCATAATTCTTAAATTGCATTGACTCTAGGGAGTTAAAGGCAGATAGATGGGACAGCTCACTCTTTAATAGCCTTCTCACCTGTCTGCAGTTTGCCACACAGCAAAATGATGTGAAGATATTTTAACTCCTGAAGAATTTTTTTTCATTGTTCTATTTGGCTATAACTTACAAACCATAAAATCTATATAATTTGATCTACAGTTTGACAAATTTGGAGTAAACACATACGGCCCCTGCAACCATCAGCACAATCAAGTTTTGAAACAATTCCATCACTGGTGATCATTACAAATACTGTATATCAAAGATTTGATGCCTGGTCTTTAGTAGGTACTCGGTCAATGTTTCATTTTGTTTGTTTTTTTGTTTGTTTTGTACCTGCTGTTGGTATAGCAAGGTGACCAGCCTATAACAGGACACCTGACAGACATAGAAAACATTTGTCACCATTACATACTAAGAAAACAGTATTAATAATACTTCCTGGCATAAAATGAGAAGAATAAATGAAAGAGTAAATGAATGAAAGGTCAGAGGGAAGTTTAGGAATCAGGATTTGACCCTATAGTAAATCAATAAAGTTGTCAACTGAATTCTTAGATGAGTCCATCGACCTTCTAACCTGTAAACCAGATATACTAATAAAATACCATCATAGGGTGGGTTTTTGTTTTACTAGTATGCGATCTTGCTTTGACCATGGTTTGCCTATTAAGAGACATGAAAAATATTAGTTGAATCAAAAATGCTTGCATGCATCAATTGCTTGCTTTGAGGAAATGAATTTTTCCTTGAACAACTCCATTTGTATCCATGAGCAACCCATCACCAGTTCACCCATTTTCATTTCCCAAACATATCTCAAAAACACTCATTCATTTCTCCATCCACTAAGCCAACCCTTGTCCGACAAAGCATCACTACATGTATGATAGCATTCAATATATTGTGTCTTGCCTCTAATTCAACAGCATTCAAACTATTTTCTGTAAATCAATCTGAGAAGTTTCTTCCGCCCTGCTTCCTTCATTCCTCTTCTTTCTTCCTACTCTCCCTCCCTCTCTTCTTTTCCTCCTTCCTTTGTTTATAGAACATCTATTGAATCATCGCTCTTGCATACTTAATTCCCATTGCATTTATACTAAATAGAGTGTCTCTAAAAGTGCCTCTCATTTCCTGCAAGATGTGGACCCTGGTGTCAATTTTCACTTTATTCCATTCTTCCCATTGTTTTTATTTTTACTTTTTTTTTTCTTTTTTAGTTCATCCATAGACTGGGAACATACTGACCCATCAATCTCTCCCTAACATTTATGAATGAATACTTTCTATCGAAAGACACCTCTTGAGGGAATAATTCTCTGTCTCTCATTCTACCCATATCACCTTTTTGCCACTCACCATTTTTATCTTTCACTGTATTCCATGCATCTTCTTTTGAGTATAGAACCTAAACTGTAATCCTGTGTGTATTGTGCGGGCCATGTACTCATTGTTTGCTTCTTTCCTTAGACTGACAACTCAGAGAGCAGAGACTTTGCATCTTTCATAAAGGTACACGCAGTGCCTGGTGTATTGCCTGTTAAATTCATGAGGAATGATGTCTAACCCCGATTCTTACTACTGGATTGGGTTCATCAAAACTGGAGGTTTAAAATGGCTGCAAAAGCTTAGTTGTTCATATTTGTAGCTATAACTTCAATTGAATGTGTTGAGTGTAACTTCCAATTTTGGGGGGAAAAAGCATTGCATAAAGAGATGCTAAAAGTAAAAAAATATATATATTCTTACCATTTACAAACACATGAAGAGGAAATATTTAATTGAATGGCGAGCTCAAATCATTGCCTTGACTTTCCCCTTTGTGTGGAATAGCTATGCTACAGTTTCGTAATATGAGGATGTCAGAAGAGACCTCCAGTGGGCTACAGCCCTACCCCCCCCCAGGTGTGTCCCATGGTCCCCACTAAGGGTTCTTTCCTTTGTAGGATTACAACTGGTCAAGGAGGTTACTTTCTTCCACTCAGTAAACAATTCTCCTAACTTGAGGTCACAACTTCCTGGAAAGAAGACTCCACATTTGCTTTGGTAAATTATCTACTTCCAATTTCGCTCCTGAAGTGCTTTAGCTTTTGACACCCCTGGTGCCTATATTTTTTCCTACAAATTTCAACCTGCAGCCCCACAGACAATTAGCAACTAAAGGAGACCTTCTCTCCTTCCTCCTGCCTTGTGAATGTCAATATATAATGACACGCACTCACATCATCTCTATGCAGCAGGTAAATACAAAATTTGGGGGCTCAGAGAACCACTTCTTATATTATTTCCAAATATTTGAAAGCAGACAGGGAACTAAACACAGCTTTGGTAAAACAGAAACAATTGTTACTTGCGCTGATCGATTTTCATAGAGTATATTTTAGTTCTATTCAAAGATACTTTCGTTTACTGTGGGATCTGGTTGGGCATTCATTTTCACAGATGGTATAAGGAAATTTCTCCAATATCTCCTGGTGCTGCTCTCGGGATGACTAAAATGTGCCCATATTTAATGACTAGAAGGAAAAATATTTAAAGTTGAGTGGCTTGGTACTCCTTCAAAAATTAATGAATCTCTTTGCATGTGACAGATCATCTCCTTCTGGGAGATCTGTTTGGGTTTGTGTAATGTGATACCTTTAATAAATAAGAGATAGCTCCTAAAAGCGAGTAAGATCATTTCAAGAGTTAGTTCTTTTCTTTTTTAATTTCACTTTATTTTTTTATTTAGAGATTCAATTTAGTGGGGTGACATTGATCAATAAGAATACCTCAGTTTTCAGTAAACGTGCTATTGTTTGTGTGGTAAGGTAAGTTCAGGGATGCTAGTCAGCGGTACTCACTGGATTTAGGAACTAACTCACTCTGGATGAGCCCGAACACCCTCTTCCTCATGAGATCCTTGGGAAAGAGATGCAGAAAGAAAATATCGAATTAAAACGCCACTTGACTACTAGCTGGGTTTCTTCCTCCTGCGGAGCTCTGGGAGACAGCTGGAATCTAAGTCCAAGCCCTGAGGAACAGCTCCTCTCCCTAAGGCCCCAGTTTTAAACTCTAGATATTAGCAGCCTCTGGTTTACACATAGAACCCAACACCGAAGAGGTGAGAAAGCCAATATATGAAATAGGTAAAAGGGCGCTGACCCCATCAGGGCAGGCTCTAGACTTAATTTACCCTCGAACCCCACCGACGGAAGAGAGAAGCCCAGTGTGAAATGTGGCTCAGTCAGGACTGTCACAGGAACTGGATTGGTTTCCCTCAGAAAGGTATAACAAACACATGGGGTGGGGGCCCTGGCCTCAATGCGCCTCTTTTCACTAAAGCCCCCTTCTTCGAATACTTTTTTTTTTTTTGTATTTTTCCGAAGCTGGAAACAGGGAGAGACAGTCAGACAGACTCCCGCATGCGCCCGACCGGGATCCACCCGCCCACCAGGGGCGACGCTCTGCCCACCTGGGGGCGGACGCTCTGCCCCTCCGGGGCATCACTCTGCCGTGACCAGAGCCACTCTAGCGCCTGGGGCAGAGGCCAAGGAGCCATCCCCAGCGCTGGGGCCAACCTTGCTCCAATGGAGCTCTGGCTGCGGGAGGGGAAGAGAGAGACAGAGAGGAAGGAGGGGGGGGGTGGAGAAGCAAATGGGCACTTCTCCTATGTGCCCTGGCCGGGAATCGAACCCAGGTCCCCCACACGCCAGGCCGACGCTCTACCGCTGAGCCAACCGGCCAGGGCCTTCTTTGAATACTTGACACGTAAATCACACTGAAGAGTCAAGCACCATTTTTGTTGTTGTTGTTTTATTTTGTGATTTTTGTTGGTTGTTTTGTTTTAGGCAAAGAAATAGGATATTAGTGTACCAGAGTCAAATAATTATTCTCTGGTCCATCAGAGAAAAGAATTGGTGCTACCAAGGTACTTGTTCTGCAAAAGAGCGGCACAATATTACACCAGGTAACTGTTATGGAGAGAAACTATTGCTTGTTCATTGACCAGAGACACTGAGCTTCCACCTCAGCACCTCAACAAGACGTGTTCTCCCCACGGGACTCAGGTGCCTGGACACATGCCGAGAGGCCCTGATCACCTGGCCTGAATGCCAGCAGCTGAGAAATAAATGCTGACAGTCCTTATTCTGGGAACTGATTAATTAAATATCTTTCTTGGCAGCTCCATTAATATCCACACAACATGGCAGAGATTATTGATATAGTGAGAAAATATTGCTTTCAACAATAGGGCTTTGTTGACAAAACAGTGAAATGTCTGGACCATTAGCAACAAATTCAGAGATCCATCTTCTCCATCAATTTGATGTAGCCTACACACAACACACAGGCACACACTCACTCATGCTCACAATGGGTAGCAGTTAGGCAGAGAAAATGAAGTGGAATTATCATTAAATATGAATGCAGGATGGGTTAGAAACACACCAGACCTTGTAATGGGGGAAGGGAGAACAGGAGATATTTAATGTCATCCGACAATACCTAATATCATTGAAAGTACTAATTTAAAGAGAATGACATCATTTACTAATTGTCTGCTCTGTCCCTGGTACCTCACAAATATTACCTCATGTCTTCACAAAAGCTTTTTTGGGTTTGTTTTACTGCCCATATTTTGCAACAGAACAAAATTTAGGGGACGTACTAAAAGTCACACAACTTGGAAGGCAGCAGAATTGAATCGGTCTTATTCCAAAGTCTTTACCCTTCCACACTTCACGACTGACCACAGCGGAAACCATGGTCCTCCCATTCGGTTCCCATCTGTGCCTGAGCACCTGCGATTCTGCTAGCTCCGATGATAGGATTCATGCCATATTGCTGCTGAATCTCACCAGAGGTCCTACAGAGTTGCTTATGTGACTGTGTCCTCTACAAAGACTGTTGGCTTTTTTTTGGGGGGGGGTTGTCTGAGTCACACACACACACTTGTATCTTCACTTGTAGCATGTAGGACTTTATCATATAAAGTGCCAGAATGAGTAAACATCAATGTGTCCATAAAATCACATATAAATAAAGTTAGAAGGGTTCAAAGAGTCTAGTATTATCCATGTGTAAGTTGTATTTATGATATATTCCATTTTCTAACCCCTGATCCTGAAAAGTTGTCTAGAGACCACCGTCTTTACAACTTGTGAAACTTTTCCATGTAGTCTGTTGCCCATGATCCCATGCTCTGTTCCTTCCCTCCCTACCTCCCTTTTTCTCCTTCCTTCCTTCCTTCCTTCCTTCCTTCCTTCCTTCCTTCCTTCCTTCCTTCCTTCCTCCCTCCCTCCTTCCCTTCCTCCCTCCCTCCCTCTCTCTCTTTCTTTCTTTCTTTCTTTTCTTTCTTTTCTTTCTTTCCTCCCTTCCTTCCTTTCTGCCTTCCTGCCTTCTTTCCATAAACTTCCAAGTGAAATATCTAGGAGTCAACTGCTCAAAAAAAGCTCATGACAAATGGACAATTATGTGACGGCGTGAATAGTACAAAGTCACAGGTATATGCAGGATACATTAATAACATGGGCAGCGTCTACTGTTTGGGGAGCTCAGGAAAGATGACTTGGAAGAGGTAATTAGGGAACTGAGCCTTGAAATACAGGAAATAATCAGGCAGAAGTTAATAGAATGGTGTCAAGTGTTTTGTGTTTCGAGAAGAAAGACTGACATGTTTGAAGGGTTTTTAAAAATGTTTAAAAATCAATTTCACTCAGGAGCTCCCAGTTTAAGGACTAAGACATGATGGAAAAGATTCTCTGCAGACTTGCTCCAGCATTTTTTTTTCTTTTTTTCTGGCCATGCACTTGAATGAGAAGGGCGCACATTAGGTGTGAAAAGGTGTGTTTGAAGATGTCAGGGCTCAAGCACAAGATTACCATGTTAATTCCCACTGCTCAAGGCTGGAGAGCTTGAAAATGAACCCTATATCAGGGAAAATCCCAGCATAAACAAGGGGCATGCCTTGGGGATGGCTACCATCTATGTACTTGGCTGACTTGGGTTCAAACAGCATCTGTGTCACTCACGGGCTGGGAGACTGAGCAAGTGGCTTAACTTCTCTGGAACTCAGTTCCCCCAATTATAAAGCAATTATGATAAACAGACCAGCAAAATGGAAAGATTCAAAGAGGTAATAAATGCAATCCACTTTGCATATGTTTTAGCACTTTACATTCAAAAATAATATGAAATGCTAGGATAATAATGACTATTATTGACTACATCTGTTACTGACAGCTCTGAGGAGATGTCAAAGTTACGTTCGGGCTTTTGGAAAAATTGAGATGCCTGTGTTCCTTGCTAGATTCCATTTGACCATTGTATCTGCAGAAGGATTTTGGGTATTCTTGTTTTCAAACATAGCACAGATAACTTTCATGTAAAATTAGAAATATTATCAGAGTTGTAACAGTGACTCTCTCTTAAACTTCTATAACATAGGAAGTTCTAAAAGAGTTATGTGACCAAAAAGGAGACACTTTTTGTAGTTGCTAGAAATTCTAAAAAGTAAGGCTCACTCAGTTTTCCTCAAAGTCTTTTTTCCTATTCAATGTTTTTTAAATTCTTTCCTACATTACTTGTTCTCTACCTTAGATCTGATTGATAAGAAGGACAGATAGGTAACAGCTTTAGATTTATTTCTATTATTTTTGAGCACTTGTTATGTGCCAGACATATGGGAAGTATTTTGCATAGTTACGTCCTTCTTGACATACAGCAACACAGTAAATTACTCTTCATGGCCTCTGTTGTAGATGAGAAAAATAAGGATCAGAGACATTGACATACTTTTCTAAGGTCACACAGCTACCAAATGTAAAGAATATGGAGAGACAGGCACAGGCTTCTTACCACTAGACTATGTGCCTTCTGGTGGCACAAATTGATGTAATTATATCCAAGCCTAAAGACATTTTACAATATACTTTGTCTATATAACTAATATCTAGTATAAACTTGTAGCTTGAAAATATTAGGGAAAGTGTTTTTAAGTATCATCTACTTGAATAGCCTCCAACGCCCAGGTCGACTGGGCCATTGTTTGGCAATTTAGAGCCACGCCCGGTTCAATTTCTGTACCCAGCTCTGAGCCCGCCCTTTCTAAAACATCCCGGCCCTTTTCTCAGTCTCCTCTACTGAATCCGTTATTTAAGCATTTTTGCTTCTCTGCCTGCGCCGTTCCACTCCAGCGAGCCGCTTCTGTGTGGATTACAGGCGTCCTATCATTGCGACTGAACACTAATTGACTTCCTTGGTAAATATTACAGGATGGTGGCAAACGTGACTAGTTGTCCACTCAGTGTGACATAAAATGGCTCACGCCTGTGTGTAATGAGGGGAGATGCTTCTGAGCTTACACTCTTGCTTTATGGGAGAAGGGAGGAGACTCCTGAAGTGGCTGTTGACAAGTCGACAGCAAATGTGTGCACCAAGTGAGAAGTCGGAATAAAAAGCCCTCTACAAAGTCGTTAAACATCAAGCCCGATGAATTATTCATTTGGTGGCTTCAAAGTTGGACTCGGGAAAATGTAAATAAAACACAGAGAGAACTTTCTCCATTCTGCAAACGATTTTATAGTCATGAACTAAATGCAAGGAGCACTTAAACTGTCGAACTGCATTGTATATTTTATGTAAATTAAGAATATTGAACAAATTCCCCATTTGGTACAAAAGAGAGAAAGAACATATACCTCTCCTGATGATCAATGCCTCTGAGAAAATAAATTATCTTTATTTTCTCCATTATCTTTTATTGCCATTTTATATACTCTATAAAATATCGACCTGCAAGGTATTCAAATGAAATGTGATGTCATTTTTCTGATGCACCAGCCTTTCCTTTATACCCTTCAGGCACGACTGCAGCCTTCTCTACATCCCTGACTCTGCCCCAGAGCCACCATCGGCCCTGGTAATAGAAAACAGTCTAGTGACAGAGTGTATTACATTAAAACAAATGTCGTCCCTTGAGTCCAGAGGGCTGGGTTCAAATCCCAATTCTGCAATTGAACGTATGACTTTGGATACTTTAATTAGAATGACTAACTCAAAGTACTGTAAAACTGAAGAGGGACAAGAAGACACATCCATCAAGCAGGGCCACAAGTATTAGTTAAAATGGATACTAAAGAAATTTGTTCAGTGATTGAGCCCACACATGAGTCTTTGAATCCATAATAACAGCTTTTCCTAAGGCCTAAGAGTCATTAACTACATATTTTTATGTACCATCTACGGCAAGACTGAGAAAGTCACCATTCCAGAAATTTATGTGATTCACCTTTGAGAGAACTGCATTCTAAAACTCTATGGAAAGCCAACACATACCCAGAGAATTTCCACTGACACTAGTAAAATAAAAATAGTACATAGATCTATCTATCTATCTATCTATCTATCTATCTATCTATACATTGATCTATTTATCTATCTATTGTTTTTGTAAGATACATCTAAATTTCAGTGTTTTAACCAAGGTCACCTGAAGTAGGGCCTGAATCAAAAGGTGTGAAGGATGGTAGTTTACTTGGGAAATTCATTGAAAAGTAAAGGAGCGAGGAACCTAGAACATAACCAAGAAAGGAGAGAAGCCAACAGCAAGCATTATTGGTCATTGCTCTGTGCTACTGTTTGATCTTGACTGAGAGGAGCCCGGGACAACAGTTCACAAAACGGACTGCCCTACATCAAAAGGAAAGACATTCATCCAGCAGTGTCCATCATGCATTGGTCAAGCGCCCCCCCCCCCCATACATTTCTGGGTGGCACTTGCCTGACAGTCACTAGGGAACTAAAGAGCCTTGGTCATCTCAGATGTTGATATCATAAAAGGCGTTGGGTAGAAAAAGACTCGCTGGCATGGGAGTTGCCCTTGTGCAAAGCTCACGGAACCTGCAGGCATGCAATCGGTTGCCTCAGCAGTGGCTGGAGTCGGACGTGTCCGAAGCAGTTCATTTGCAGGCTCAGACTGGCTGCACCTCTTCTTTTTCAGTCCCCCAGAGCGTACCCTTCAGGGTAGCCAGGCTCTGCAAAGACGCATCATGGGGGTTTAGGGCAACAGTTTCCCGACTCCGCTGCTCTGCCTCACTGCCTGCCCAGCATGCCTTCCTGACCTCCCCGGCTCCGGCCGGCACTTCTGCAGCTCTGGAATGTGTGTCTGGAGCTGGAGGATGCAGGCTCTATACCCCCTTATTACTGAGTTGGTACCGGCTTCTTCTGCCTTAGGCTTGGAGAAGCCCTTTGGCAGGACCCGGCAGGTAGAGACAGAGCCCGTGGCAGGTGCGCCTGGCTCCTTCAGCAGAGCGGTCGGCCCAGTAGTGGCTGGAGTGAGAGGGGAGCCCCGAGACATGCAGTGGTATATACTTCAGGGTCCCCCGCAGTGCAGTCACAAGTGCAAATCTTTGTTCAACTAAAGTAACTACTTTCGTTTTTAAATTAATGTCTTTCCAAACTTTTAGTATTGAAGGGGACTGACTGTTCATTTGTGTTGTTCTTCAAAATTAGTAAAACATAAAAACATTACCAATCTTATATCAGTGTTTTCCTCAAGTCATACCTACCCCAAAACATACACAGCAAAAACACACACACATCTACAAAACTCAAAATGAAAACTATATACATATACATATACGCATACGTGGGCACGCTCTCATATCAGACAATCGGAAATATGAATCTCCAACTTTGTCGATCGCATGACCTCAAGTACAAGAAACATTTCTGACCTTTAACCTCTTTCTATGTAAAAGCTGGATAATAAGGCTTATGTTCATATTTCACTGCAGAGAAGAGCTGGGGGCAGACGCAGGCATCGCACGCTTCGGAAAGCACACAGGAAGGCTGTGGAGACCTGTGAGTCTACTACAGTGGAATGTAAAGTAGTAGGTGCACACCGGTGTGCAAGTGCACATATCACACTTTCCCCTAGGTCTTATTTTTAAAATGTATTTATTGATTTGAGAGACATAAACTTTTATCTGTTTCTGTATGTGCCCTGACAGGGATGAATAGACAAGTTTTGTGCATCGGGATGATGCTCTAGCCAACCGAGCTACCTGACCAGAGCCTCTAGGCCCTAGTTTTAATGAGAATAACAGAAATTTTCAGTTCCCGTGAGGACCTTCCCTTTTGTTCCTCTTTCTTCCTTCACTAACTCACCATCTTCCACAGCTCAGTTACTAAGAGGTTTCCATTAGAAGGCAGCGGCTCTGAGTCTCTGTTTAGCTCCACCTTACCATGGAATTTCCTGCGTTTTCAATCCTATTTCTCATCCTTTAAAACATTTTTTTTTTAATTCAGAGAGGCAGGGAGAGAGAGACAGGAACATTGAGCTGCTCCTGTATGTGCCCTGACCGGGGACTCAAAACGGCAACCTCTGTTTTCCGGGATGACACTCCAACCAACTGAGCTACCTGGCCAGAGCTTAAAATGTTTTTTTTGATTGATTTATTTTGTTATTATCCACCCCCCCCTTTTTTTTTGCCTTCAGTCCCATGTTATGCCAACAGAAAGGCAGGAGATTCCAAAGAAAATGGTAAATTTGCACTGGGAGAAAGAAAAATGTAAGCTGTGCTTTATTTTTTTTACAGAGATGAAGCCAGTTGTTGGCGTGAGCCGAAGATGAAAGGTGAAAGGTGTAAAAGGTGTCACGCCCTTGCCTCTGGGTGTGAACCGCCTCAAGAAGGCAGAGTTGCATCGAAACTTCTAGAATTCCATGGCAGTTACAGTTTGCAAAAGTCTCTTGGGGCCGTTTCATCTGAAACAATAATCAGACTTCTAGGAATAGGTTCTGTAGGCTAGTCTTCATTGCAACAGAGTATATTGCAGTTGAAAAATGTATTTTGCTGTACAATCAAAATGATCATTTTTTTGACCCACCTTGGGGAGCCACAGAAGACAGCAGCATGTACAAACGGTTGTGCCAAACCTCTTGCAGCCGAGAGCGTATGAGGAAACAGAATCCATTCTCCCGACACTTTCCGTCTTTTCCCCTCGTATTCCTGTAGACCCATGTCCTTGCTGGATTTTAATGAGGATCCACACTTCTGCCATGCAGCTCTAGTGTGGTGATTTAATTATTTTAATAGAGTATTTGACTTTGCTTCAGTGAATTAAAAGTAAAAGTAGGATAAATAAAGGTCTACGAGTCCATTTTGATTTACTGCGACAACACATAGTTTAGAGTTAGCAACCCGAGGATGGTGTGGCCTTGGGCAGGACCGTTCATTGCTAGATTCAGCTGTCTCATGTTAAGTTAGAATAATCATATAATCGTCTCTCCTCAGACTTACTTTTATTGATTGATTGATTGATTGATTGGAGGTTTAAACGAGACGATATGGGCACAGAGATTAGTGCAGGTCCTGGCTTGTAGGGGGAAAATCAATAACTGGTGATGCTTAGTTAGTAATGTTTTATCAAAAATGATACTAATACTTTTTCACCTCTCTTTATTAAAAAGACACATTATTTCTAGGAGTTATCGTGGCAGCTAGAATTGATCACTGGAGACACCGCAAAGGGTATTTCTTCCAGGAAGCATAATCAGGGTAGTGAAGGAGCTGGATATCATGCCATGGGTAAGGAGCAGGTTGGGCTAAGTATGCGTAGTCTGGCCAGTGGATGGGGTTAATATGAACAAATACTCAATGGTCCTCATGTGGAAATCAGATGAAATCGAAACTCTGTGACTCCAGATGGCAGAATTTGGATCGACAGTGATAGAGAGCAGACTATCAGCACTGAGTAGAAATAAAGGGCTTTTCATACCACTGGCGTTGTCTAGCAATGTCAGTTACACAAGAGGCCAAGGCAGTCCCTCCTGTGTGCATTTCACACAGGTCTCCAGTGACTCTGGCCTTGGGAGACAGGATCATGGAAAACAGCTGGCTGACAAGGAAAGCCCTGAAAGCAATATTTGTTTTCTCCCCTCTCCTGAGCTCTACAGCAAGAAAGAGAATAAAAGATTTTTTTATTATTAATGTACAATTTCCTGCATGGTTGATATCAAGAACAATCGTGCTATACCTCAGAAGTTTTGGCTATTCATTCAGCCACTCGCCATCATTGGTTTGTGTCCCAGGCTTGTCCCTGGACACATAAAGGTGAGTCAGCTGTGGGACTTTCTCCTGAGCACAGTCAGGAGGGAGAAGATGGAATTGTAGACCCATAATTGCAACACGGTCAAAAGCTCAAAGCGATGTGTGCAAAGTGCCATGTAGTCCGGAAAACAGGAAACAGCCATTCCTGCTGGCACGGGGGATTCACTCAGGAGCGACACCAAAGAGAAGGTGTTCCTGGCACAGCGCAGTCAATAATGCAGAGGCTTCTCTAGCATGGCGGGAGTGGTGCGCCTCAGAAAATGGATTCGGCAAAACGAGAGAAATGTGGAAGAGAACTGAGTGCTCACGGGGCAGCAGGTGTGGAAGCTGTGGAGCAAAGAGGCTCTGTGGAGAAACAGAGGGAGATTATCCCACATGGAGCAAAGGGGCTCTGTGGGGAAACAGAGGGAGATTATCCCACATGGAGCAAAGGGGCTCTGTGGAGAAACAGAGGGAGATTATCCCACATGGAGCAAAGGGATTCTGTGGAGAAACAGAGGGAGATTATCCCACATAGAGCAAAGCGGCTCTGTGGAGAAACAGAGGGAGATTATCCCACATGGAGCAAAGGGGCTCTGTGGAGAAACAGAGGGAGATTATCCCACATAGAGCAAAGGGGCTCTGTGGAGAAACAGAGGGAGATTATCCCACATGGAGCAAAGGGACTCTGTGGAGAAACAGAGAGAGATTATCACACATGGAGCAAAGGGATTCTGTGGAGAAACAGAGGGAGATTATCCCACATAGAGCAAAGGGGCTCTGTGGAGAAACAGAGGGAGATTATCACACATGGAGCAAAGGGGCTCTGTGGAGAAACAGAGAGAGATTATCCCACATGGAGCAAAGGGGCTCTGTGGAGAACCAGAGGGAGATTATCACACATGGAGCAAAGGGGCTCTGTGGAGAAACAGAGGGAGATTATCCCACATGGAGCAAAGGGGCTCTATGGAGAAACAGAGGGAGATTATCCCACATGGAGCAAAGGGGCTCTATGGAGAAACAGAGGGAGATTATCCCACATGGAGCAAAGGGGCTCTGTGGGGAAACAGAGGGAGATTATCCCACATGGAGCAAAGGGGCTCTATGGGGAAACAGAGGGAGATTATCCCACATGGAGCAAAGGGGCTCTGTGGAGAAACAGAGGGAGATTATTCCACATGGAGCAAAGGGGCTCTATGGGGAAACAGAGGGGAATTATCTCACATGGAGCAAAGGGGCTCTATGGGGAAACAGAGGGGAATTATCTCACATGGAGCAAAGGGGCTCTATGGGGAAACAGAGGGGAATTATCTCACATGGAGCAAAGGGGCTCTGTGGGGAAACAGAGGGAGATTATCCCACATGGAGCAAAGGGGCTCTATGGGGAAACAGAGGGAGATTATCCCACATGGAGCAAAGGGGCTCTGTGGGGAAACAGAGGGAGATTACCCCACATGGAGCAAAGGGGCTCTGTGGGGAAACAGAGGGAGATTACCCCACAGAGCAAGGCTCTGTCTAGCATAGAAAGGCCTTTAAAGGCCAAACACACAGCGTGGACTGTGTCACATGCTTTGAGAAGGGGACATTGTACCCTGGGAGTGTGGCAACAGATCAAAGGGTTGAGAAGGAAAGCTGGAGGAACAATACGGAGCATGTAGACAAAGGAGAGATAGCAGCAGGATAAGGAACGGGTGGGAAATGAGCACCCTGATTATCGTTCCCTGTTTGCTGAAAGATAACATTCCACGTTTCATGGTGAAAATACTGGACTTCGAGTCGGAAGGACAGAGTGGAAGCCAGGGCTCATCTCTCACTCACTGTGTTGCCTGGACCTGGGTGGGCTCCCAGACCTCCCTGCTCTCCTACTCGTCAGCTCTGCTTTTCTGACATAGGATGCTATTACTTAATACATACTTACTGTACTTTTCCTTTGCTCTCTGAATTTAAGAGACCAATGCAAAGGGCTCTCTGGAGTACCTAACTCAAAACTGCACATCATTCTGATCTTTTTTACCATGCCTAATTTAGCCCCTCCAATTAGAGTCATTAAACTATGTTTATCTTTCAAAGATCTATTTTTATTGTTTTTCTGACCCATCTTAAATGGCTGTTAAAAAGTGTTGTTGTTTTTTTTTCACTCCAAATAACATACGACAACTATTCAACTAACAAAATATATCTAAAAACAAAAACTAGGACCACTGTCAAAGTAAAAGCCTGCTGGACACAATTTCAGATCTCCACCAAGAATTAGCAACTGATGTGCTGACAAAGTAAGTGCATATTTACTTTTGCATCCCCCAAAATGCACTGTTACCATGGTAACTTGTGTAGTGCCATTGCTACCAAGAGATAGAAGAAGTTATTGGTGGCTATAAAGAAAAAAAAAAAAAGAAAAAAAAAAAAACCTTTGGGGATTACTATAAATGCAAAGCCATTTTTATGTGCCGCCATTTAAAAAGGTACAAATCATCTAGGGAAGGGAGCCCGCCATCACGAAAACGCTGCCATTTCCGCCCACTGCTCCTAACTGTCCCTTAATCGGAGAGCTGAAATAGTGTAATGACTTGGTTGTCTGTCAAACTGTTTGAGTGGCTCCATCAGTGTTCACTTTGTGCTCCATAAGAGAAGAGACCTGGAATTCTGCTTAACATTGTAGGGCTAGCTAGCATCGGGCATACTCAATGCACAGCGAGCGTTGAAAAAATAAAATTGTAAAATAAATGTGTAAATGAATGAAAGCAAGTTTAAGGCAATGCCTGCAAAACAGACAGTAAAGGATACTCTGTTGAAGTCAACTGAGCAAGATTTCCCAATTTTTACTGGACATGAAAGATAATGTGGGCAGTTAGTGAAATGCTACATCCTGGGCCCCTCGCTATGTTCAGTAGATGGAAGATGGCCTCAGGATACTCTAGCCTGTCTTTAACTTCTGTTCTAGCTAAATCTGACAAATATGACCCCGAGTAAATTCCCTTTGAACGTGTTTGGGAAGAATTTTAAACTACAAGTCAAAATTCTAAGTTTGCTCTATTGCTGAACAACCTTTTAGAATCACGTGGCTTCTTGTTTAGGGTCCTCTTCTTAGGAAGAAATGGAATGGAATATCAATCATTTTCAGAATAAATGCATCCCAAAGTTCCCAACTCATTTCATTTAAAATAAATTTCAATAGGTCTCTCTCTTTCTCTCTCTCTCTCTTTCTCTCTTCTTTTTAACCTACATAAAAAAAAACCTACATAAGGTATTTTTTTCCTAAAAAGTTCCTGCTGCTAACCATAATATACCATGGATGACCTAAAATTAAACAACAAAAGAACTTCGACAATTTCAGAACTATATGTTTCCAAAAGAAACATCCAGTTTTAGAAATTACCTTACTGATTTGATTAATGCTGGCAGTCTTTAAGAATTTTCTAGCCCAAAATAAATCCTATTGGAGAATCATCAATAAACTTTCTTTACAAATTATATTTATCTTGGCAAATCACTGCTTTTAACTTGTGAAAAATAGAAAGTATGGAGTAATATATTTACTTTCAGACAGGTTTCTTTGGTTTTTCCCAGGAAGAACACCTCTTCCTACATCATGATATAAAAACTATAAAATCAAGGTTTTATTAATGGTCATATTTAAATAGTCTACGGCAGTGAGTAGAAAGAATAAAAGAAAGCTTAATTTCTAATGTTTTCATTCCCTAGATTCCAGATTCAAAAAATTGATTTTAAAGAAAAGTAATACAGTAAAAACTTTAATCTTTGTGTGTTATATTCATTAAAACAAAAAATATATATCAACAACTTATTTTTGCTTGCAAAATAATTTGTTGTTTTACATGAAATCCTCCCCAAATATGCTCAGGGTTAAAGGTTTTGCCACTTGTTCAGTTTCCAGACTAACTGGTCCAATCTCTCCTTCCTGAACTTGCCTGAACACCTGTTTCCTCTGACTCTTCTTTTTCTGTCCTCCAATCTCATATCTTCTTTTCCTCTTTCCACCATAAGGACCTGAGGGGGTTGAAGCCCTATTTCCTAGTTTAGCCGGTCTTAGTCATGCGCTCTCCCTCCCCTCCCATCGGACACATTGCTGATGCATCCAGTGACCTCATACGATGAATAAATCCGAAAGTGAAACTGGATGCGCCAATGTAAAAGAGGTCAAGCAGCAAGTGGGAACTGAGTCGACTGGCAACCAGATGGTGATTGCATTTCAGAGATGAGTATTTCCAAAATGTAAGGCTGCCAACATAATTACTATATTGTTGTTTTTTTAATAGAAAAGACATATATAAAGAATTATTTATGTAAAGCTCATTTAAAACATGAAGCACATTGAGCCCTGGCCAGTTAGCTCAGTGGGTTAGCACGTCATCTCAAAACACCAAGGTTGCAGGTCCGGTGCCTGGTCAGGGCACATACGGGAAGCCAACAATAGATGGCACAGGTAAGTGGAACAACAAATGAATGCTTCCCTCTCCCTCTTTCTCTTTCCCTTCCTTTCTTTGTCTCTCTAAAATAAATCAATAAATAATAAAAAAATAAAACATATCTAAAGTACTTTAAATAGCTAATTATTTTAAATGAAAAGCAGGATATTTAAAAATTGCAGTAATGATAGTTTGAGAAATTAATTTTGAGAATCACTTCATTTCAAGGTTTTATGTATACTCAATGTTCCCTCTCTCCTTAGGTACCAAGGGTGTACTAGCTGCTGTCACACGCCTATTTACATGTATGTAGTCCTGATTACCCAGAGGCCCAATAAGTAGATTATCCCCAGTTACATTTCAGATGAAGAAACAAAGTTTCAGAGAGGATAAGCTGCTTTCCAAGGTTCAAACTGCAGGCTTGGTTGAGTCATCACTCAAGTCTAGGCATATACCCTCTCTTCATTTACTAATATGTATAATAGGATAAGAAAGTTTAGAGAGATTACATGACAACAGAACCTAGTAAAGGCTCATGATCGATAGATTTGATCCAGACTTTGAAAAATGTAGATAGAAGTTAAAGAAATTTAAGTCAAGGAAGTGTATAAAAAAAAAGATAAAAACGAGGGTAGAAAAACATCTTATCTTAATAACAATGATAATAATAGTAACAAGAGTCAATATGGGTTTGCAGGTCTTGGCTTCCTGGTGTGTTCACCCATTTGCCTTTTTATTAATTTTCCGTGGCTTTCTCCAGCGCTTACTCACTCCGTGCCACAACAGCTGTGTGCTCAGAGATGGACGGGGGCCCAGTGCCAGGAGGTGACGTGCGGATCCCACCGTGTGGCGGGTTAGCGATAGAAGTCTTTGCAGGGAGCCATGATTCATAAAGAAGCAGGTACCGACTTGGAGTTGGAGGACAGGTAAGACTTCCTTCTGATGGAGGTGGAACTTACAGAAACATTAGGAGCTGGCTGGCTAAACATGGGATGGATGGAGGGAGAGAGTATTATGATAATAAAGAAGCAAATATAAAAAAAGATACATTTCACAAAATAAGAGTGTAAAGCAGTGTTTTTCAACTGCTGGTCCGTGAACCAGTATACCAGAAATTCCGTGCCAGTCCACAAAAGCGTTAACCACCCTGATGTTGTATCAGGATTCTAGACCCAATGATGTTAGTCAAGTTTGCTTATGCGCAGGGTGATTTCTGCCTCAGCAGTTCCCCAAATAACTCTCCTGTTTTGATCTGTCCCAGAGTGGGAAATGGTTGAAAACCACAGTAGGAAGCACATTCAGATGCCTGGGCAGCTTTCAGAAGCTGAGTTTGAGGAGCCACTGTGCCACCCCACCCGCAGGTGCTGTAGAGTACCAAAAGCTACAGAATCAATATTAATATTTTAAGAGGCTTGAAGAACATTTTATTAATTTGGGTTAAGGTGTGCAGAGAAATTTTGTGAATAATCTCTGTACTGTGTGATTGGCATAAAACCAGGATGGCCCTTGGCATTGTATTGTAAATGCAAAGGGAAGGAAAACATGGATTCCCTGACATTCCACCACACCTGTGGGGAAAGGGGTGAATGGCTATCCAGGTGCAGGAAGAGAAAAGCCAAAATAAACCTTTTCTTAGAGTAATGAGCCCTTTGCAGGCATTTGTCCCCAGGGAAACTACTTCTCCCATGTGAATGCATGTAGTTAATGTGTGTGGCTCTGGACAAAGGGGTGGCGGATAAACATTAGAAAATATAGGAATGCCTTTTAATATGTAAAGAGACATCTTTCTACCATTGTGTTGACTTGTAAATTTTGTTTTCTCCAAAATGATGTATGGTTTGCAAATTGAACTTGGTCCTATCATGTTAAAGGACATATGACTATAACCAATAGTGGTAAAGGGCACCTAATTGCAATTTTTGCTTCTGTGCTTCCCACTTGCAAAACTATAAAAACTAGGTAGAACAAAGGGCCAGTGCACTCTTCCTCAGATTTCTGTCGGAGTTGCCGCCGCTTGGCCAAGCTAGACAATAAAGCTTTGGTGTGGAATCGCCAGATTTTGTTTGTGTCTTCAATGTTTCGAGTCCCTCCAGATTAGGCTTAACAAATTGAACGGAACATGAGGCTAGACGTGAATGTGGGGGTCCTGCTGAGGAACTTCTTTTCTATCCTGCCCACAATGGGACGAGGCCACACACACGAGGCTGGAGAGAACCCTGGTGGCTCAGACCTCCATGCAGAACAGGGCTCTGCGGCCCGAGAAGGCAGGTGAGCAGGTGTCCTCGGTTGGGACAGGGTTATGGGTAAGGAGGGAGCTCTCCCTCAGGATACTCCTTAAAAGATTATTCCCTAAATGAGAGTCACGTTGAAATCCAAAATAAATCTTGGGTGGGCTCAAGTTGAAAATAATATTTGACTTTCTTCCCCAAATGATGCACCTGGCTTGGTTTGTTGAGTAACAAACAGGGAACAGGTCACTGCACACTGCCTCCATTCCCACCCGTTACATTAGATGGATTCCCCTTCTCTGCGTCTGGAAAGATGCTTCTTGTCAGCGTGGCCTGGAGGGACTGGCCCCGCTTGAACAGACGCAGCGACCTCCTCCTCTGGAGAGGCGGCGCCTCTGACCTTGAGCTGCTACACTCTTTGAAGGAGTGCCAAGCTGCTGCTGGGGTCCCCGAGAGAGGGGCGCAGCAGGACCCAGGAAAGATGAGGACAGACTTTTAATACGTTCAGAAATCTTTGTCAGTCTAGAAATGAAGCCTATCCAGACGCCGCGGCGATGAAGTGTAAGCCTGAGCAACCCGGTAAGTGATGGCTAACATTTCACTGAGGGCTTGACTACAGAACAGACACCATCCTCAGCATTTTACACAGACTTTCTTGTTGTATTGCGACAATTCTGTAAAGTGCTCTACCAGTCAACATCCAAGCAGAAAATCCTTTGGACAGTCAAATGCGGGTAGTTTAAGAGAGAGACACCGAGGTCCTGGCTACAAAGGTGTGCCTACAATGTTAGGAAACCAAAAGACACAGTGTGGTGTCTTGGGACTAGTAACAAGTGGGCTCCGTGACTCACACAGGTGTCGGAAGGACAAGGAGAGAAAGCAGTCAGGAAACGGCACAGAGAGAGGGAGGGTGGAATCGACCACGTCACGGAGGCTGAGACTGGGGGGGCAGAGTGAAGCCATGCCAACAGATGTCTGCCCTGACCGTACGAGAGAGCAGGGCCCGTGGGGCTAACACTGTGTCAGCCAGCGTTCCCCAGAGAACCAGCAGAATATACAGAGCAACCGATTTGTTTATAAAAAAAATTCCCTCAGAAGATTGTAGGGGCCTACAAGTCCAAAATGTAGAAGGCAGGCCAGCAGGCAGGAATCTTAGGTACTATTTCTATATTACAGTCTTAAGATAGAGTTTCTTCTTCTCCAAGAATATTCAGTTTTTGTTCTTAAATCTTCCACTGGTTGGGTGAGGCCCACCCACATTAGGAAGGTTAATCTCGACTTAAGTTGTGTGATGGTGAATGTTAACCGTATCTGCAAAATACTAGAGGAACATCAAGCCAAACATATTTAATATACGTAATTTGACAAATACACGGCCTTTGAGGTTTAGACAGAGCTGATATTTATTGTGCATTCATTCTATTGGGTGTTTTATATGTGTTGCCTCAGTTGTTCCTCTCAGATGACAGAGGATATTAAAGTGTCACCCTCCCTGCCACGTAATCTCTGCTGCTTTCACTGCAAACCCGCATGCCCCATAGGTAAACAGACTTCTTAGAGCTCTGTGCGTTGCACCTTAACATGCTTTATGCAACACGTTGAAGTTGATTTTGGGATGTGGAGGCACCTTGATCATGACTTTTATTAATAATGAATAATGGATAAGGAAATCCAGGTCAAAGTAAACAGCTACGAGAAAGTGACACACTTTATTTTCAAGTTTTTCAAAAAGCCAAACCTTAGAACTGTGCTTCTCAACCTGAGCGAGACAATGATGTCACTTAGGGAGACTACAAAAAATTCTAACATCAAACTCACAACCCCAAACAATTAAGTAAAACTCTTTAGAGGTGGGATCCAAGCATCAGTCGCTTTTAAACTTCCTAGGACACTCAGATACACAGGCGGGGCTAGGAGCTGCTGTTCTGAAACAAAGGAGCCATGTGCAAGGTATAGCACTGTACCTGGAACTATATAAGGAGGGCAGGAAGTAAAATCAGGCTGCTAGTGCATACGTGTACACATGTGCACACACGCGCACACGCACACACACACAAGCACACAGCTGTCAAAGATCTGAGATCACATGTGTTATTCAGTGCCTACAATTTACCTAATATTCTAATCTTTTATTTAGAAAAAGAAAAAAGGGGAAAAAAAACTTACAAATTGTCCCCATAGCTACTCAACATTCCCTCCAGGAATTCTTGTCAAACATAGTTCTCCATTTAGAAAATCAGGGAACAGGATAGGGATTTTCAATTCAAAACTCTGTTTTGATTATGTACATGCCTCTCTAGCCATCCATCTATTTATAAAGCCTACCTACCTGGCTATCTAACAAGAGAGAAGGGAAGGGGAGCCGGGCTCTCGCTCCCTGTGAATAACCAAACACTTAAGATCAGGTTTTTGAATCAGAAAACGTGAGAAAGCAAAATATTTCTCTAGGACAAAGGAAGAATCAATTACTCCATTGAAACAGTTGCGATACTGATACATGGAGGACAATATACCCCAATCCTTGAGCACATCTTGAACAAAGGCACGTATTCAGGCCCGATACAGGGTGTTGCCATAGTAGGTGTACAGTTGTGAGTGTGCCAAACACAGAGTTTATTCTTATTATTTATTAACTTGATCATATTGTTTTCCATACGAAAAACACTCAGCCTACTTTTGCCCCACCCTGCATTTACTAAAAACAAAACAAACAAACAAGCGAACAGAAACAGGTATTCTCTTTGAGCTGTCTCTGCTAATACCCCATTCATTGTAAGGTGGAAATTTATTTGCACCGACTGGAGTGAAAAATGTTGGTGTTTAAATGGTCTCTCCTGTTATGAAGAATTTTATTGCTCCTATTGCCTGGCAAGTTTACTATGAAGAAAACATTCATCCCTAAATAACTGGAAGCAATCTGCAGGTTTCGCTTTGCCAGAAGCACTGCATGATCAAATATCAAATCCAGAGGGTAATAGTTCATGGGATGATGGCTGTTCGGTCTGACGTGCCCCTTTGCTCATTGCTCTCCAGGTTAGGGCTGTGTTACAGAGAATTTTAGTCTCTAAGTAATTAGGGGCAGAGGTGGTAGGTACTTGAGTAGGTGGGGACAATGAATGGTCACGGAGAATCAGGAAGCAGAACTACTTATAAGTAGAGAATGGCTACACATTTTCTGATAAGCAAAGTCTTCTTGTGACTAAGAGCAGGTTCTCAGAAACAATGTATGATCTCCTTTCTTCTTGCCTAGACCTGCTGTTTCCCTACAGGACTCCCTATGTTTCAGAAAGTGGAGAGTCTTGCTATCAAAATGTTCTCTTTTGGTGTCTGTCTCCTCTTGGTTTTATAAGCCCCGTGAGGCGGAGACTATCATTTATTTAGTCATAGTTCTCCTCCTGATACAAAGGAGTCAGTGCCTGGTATATCGGAATTATCCACTGACCAGCCCTTTCCCTAGCTCCCCCATCCCCAACAACACAAGACGAAGCTTTATACGATATTACACCAGCAAAGGGTAGTTGAAAAGAAGTTTACTAAAAGCCAAAGACAGGAAAGTACCTTCCAAGTGAAAACCAGTAAGTGACCAAAGGCACAAGAAGGGTCAAAGGCTTAGAGGGAAATTGTGTAGGTTTGAACACGAAGGAATCCTTCAGCAAATAGGACCTACCTCTGGGAAGAGGCAAACCCGAGTACGATGAGCAGCAGGCAGGCCATGTTCATGTGCATGTGCCCTCCACAGTCCCCAGGCTCCACGCCAGGCAGAGGGCTCTGCTATCCTCTAGCTTGAAGTTCTTGGTCCATGTCGAGCAACAAACTACATTTTCGTTTTTCATGGGCTCTCACAAACTATGTGGGAAGGTTTTGTAGGATGTGGATGAATTGGTTCCATTCTCCCTTATCTTTAGCTCTTCTTCAGAAGCCTAGCTACCATTTCTTTATATTAAATAGATTATATGTATCAATATGTAGTACAGGTGTGTGTATTTTTAATGTTATGTGCGATTCTTTTGTAAAATGGTTTAAGAATTGAGAGGCATAGAAAAAGCCACCAAATTCCCAAAATTTCAATACTTCAGAGCCGATTTGAACATTTTTAATATATTTGTCATGTCTGCTTTTTCTGCACCTTTCTCTAAATAGTTAAAATAACTCTCATCCTCCCTGCCCCATAGACACACTTTTTAGTTCTTTTTCTTTGGTCTAATACCGTAAGTCAGTGGTCGGCAAACTCAGTCGTCCACAGAGCCAAATATCAACAGCACAATGATTGAAATCTCTTTTGAGAGCCAAATTTTTTTTAAACTTAAACTATATAGGTAGGTACATTCCTTATCGAGGTAGCGCCCGCACGTGGTATTTTGTGGAAGAGCCACACTCAAGGGGCCAAAGAGCCTCATGTGGCTCATGAGCCACGGTTTGCCAACTACTGTCATAATTAAATACTTTTAGAACATTACATATAAGTGACTAAATGATAACCCGACCAATATGAACATACTATATACATAAATATACACATATACATATTTATATATGTGTGTATGTGTGTATATATATATATATATATATTTACTTTCTCATTCACCATGTTTCATTGCTCTTTTGTTCTTATTGTTATTTTTTTTAAACCCAGTTTAAAGCTTGCTTTAAAAGTAGTTGAGGCTTAGGAAATCAAAACAAAAAGAATACTGGAAATGGGCTTTTCCACTGAATTAAGAACATTTTTACTCTATATGTTGAATGCAACACGCACAAGTAGCAAATAATCTCCTTTTCACGAGATATTTGTAATATTATTTGATTTTTTTTTTAAATGACATCAATGACATTGACGTCTGTTGTCCTCCGTGGCATTCTTAAACCAGGTCTCCATAGGTTCGTGTGCGTCTCAAACCCATGTTTAACAGAATCACCGAGGAAATTGCTTTAGTGACTATTTTATCATGCGTGCATAGGTATATTTTATATGTAATATATATATATATTTTTTTTGAGACCTGAATTTTTTTCCTCCAAGCCTGCCAGGAGTCAGGGGCAGGTTGATAAATAGCAATAGTATGGCAACTATCTATACACAGTGAAATATATTAAGGGGAATGACAGCTTTATCATAGAGCCTTTATAACATTTCACATACTGGGCACTGTAGAATGAAGTCACTTTTTGTTTTGAGGAAAGGAACGTAATCAAAATCCACCAAGTATTGTTATTTTTATTCTTTTGAGAAGTGCATTTCTTTGTTTTAAAGTTTGGATCTTACACCTACCTCCCTTGTCATTCTCAGGAGATCAGATTATAAGCACCTCTGGGTTAGGATGAAATCAGAGTGCAAATGTATGGCAGAAAAATGAGAATAGTCCACTAGGAACCGTTTGGAGACACGGAAGCACTAACCACTTTTCTTTGTTCATGGGCAGGTGACTTCCGGCAGTCACTGTGATCGCGTTTCGGTGTTGCATTACAGCGCCAAACACACCCATGTCTTTTCTAAGGGCGGTGACTGTAGAGTTTTCTTTAAAATAATCTGGAGACTCAATGGACAGCAAGAATGTATCAGCTGCACTTTGTAAAGAAATATTCTGCAGGTTTATCAGTTGATGTACATTAGTGGACTCATTTCCAACATCATTACTGTACTAACAATCTAAAGAAAGATTAGCTAGGCTCTAGCTATAATGTCAAGGGTTATGCTACATTCTTCACATTCCCTGTATTATTCAATTCTTATATCTTCCTGGGAAGTATTATTTTTACCCCAGCTTTTTTTTTTTTTTAGAACTGGGGAGCTCAGGTTTGGAAACCTACAAGAACTTGTTCAAGCTTATATAGCTATAAGTTGTAGATTTGAATCCTGCTGGTAATATGATATCATGGACCCTTTCCTTAAAGACCCTGCTGAGTTTTGCACAAGCTTTACCAGCGTACCCCAAGATTAATGTCTTAGGTATTGTAGTACATTACCAAAACCAAGAAATTAACACTGGCACAGTGCTATTTACTAGACTACAAACTTAACTTGGGTTTCACCTATTTTTTACATGTACTACTGTGTATGAATGTATGCGTGAAATCTTATCACCTATTTAGATTTGTGTAAACTCCACTTATATCCGCTTAGTGTTTCACTTCTGAGGAGAGTTATAGCTTATCCCTAGAAACTAATTCAGTCATGTGCAACCCAAACACAGAAATAAATTCGAGATAACCCTTGCACGACTGGGGTCAGCTTGCATAGGCTGAACGGAGAGCATCTACACAGCTGAGACACACGGTGTCCTTTGAGGAGGAATGAAGTGTGGGTGTCTCAGGGAAATCTCCATCAAACGACAGGTCTAAGGAGATAGAATGTGGACTGAAATGTGGGCACAAATTCAAGAGGCAGGAATTTGCAGAATGTGGTCGATGGTCATACAACTGCAGGAGTTTCAAGCTATGGTCAGAATACAGGTGAATGTCTCTGTATAGATTTTCTTTCTAGTTCCTGTTCATAATGAATATGAGTGGGTAGAACTAGCTCACAGGAGTAGAGTTGTGACGGGCAATTCTGATTTCAAATAGATGATTTCTTTGGTAAAAAATGTGTTCCAAAACCTAGTACAAAAATAAAAATGGCACCATTCCTCTGTGGTAGAAGTTCATCTCCTGTGTATTCACGTTAAGCCATTAGGCTCCTTGATGATGGCACTGACCCCTGTTTATGCCAAGGTGCTGTTGGACAATAACTCTATCTGTTTTTAAAGGTCAAGAAGGGTGAATTGAATGGTGAATTGCCAATGACCGTGAACTCTCTCAGCAAAGGAAGGATTGAATCTGTATGTGCTGCACGGTTGAACATTTGTCAGGATTATCCAGCCACTTTAGATTAAAAGAAAAATACCCCACAAATCTTTCAAACATCTTTTTTGCACTATCTATATCTGGAATGCTTTCCCTGTACCCACTTTCTTTTAACACCTGGTCTTATTCAATAAAAAAAAAAATACATTAATTTGGCCCTGGCCTGTTGGCTCAGTGGATAGAGCATTGGCACAGTGTGAAGTGTCAGGTTCAATTCCTGGTCAGGACACACATAAAAAGCAACCAACTGCTTTTCTTCCCCTTCTCTCTCTTTTATCCTCCCAAAGCCAGTGGCATAACTGGTTTGAGCATTAAGGATAGGTCAGTTGGTCTGAAAATCAGCCTCAGGTGCTACAAATAGCTCAGTTGGTCTGAGCATCATCACCAGACAGGGTTGCCAGGTGGATCCTGGTTGGGGCACATGCAGGAGTCTGTCTCTGTATCTCTCTTCCTCTCTTTTTTTTTTTTTTAAAAAAAAACACACACATTAATTTGATGTCCAATCCCCACCCATAATTCTAAAATGGAAATTCTCTAGGATATGCATGCTGTGTTAGTATTTTATTATATTTGATTCTATTGTGAAATTTACTTGTGAAATATGTCCAACCCATCCCACTGTTAAAGTTAAGGATGCCACGACTGTATCAGTCTTACCAATAGGAGCTTAGTATATGGGAGGTCACAGCTAAGTGAGGAAAGACATTGGTTTTTCCTTCAAATGAACATATGGAACAAGGAAGCATTTAATATCCACTCTGAGCTAGTTTAAAATCAGTAAAATATATGTGCCCTCTGAACAACACTGGACTGTGATAAGAACCAAATGAGGCACTCAATGTAAAATAGATTTGTATTTTCAAAAGGTGATGCAGACATTACTGTGATTGTAGTAGTCAGCCAATAGTGATTTTCAGTAACTGAATAATTTAAGCATGCTTTCCCTGGTCTTTTCATTATCATAATAAATTCTGTCACTAGAAAGTGAGTCCATTTCCATGAGATTCATTCATTGCCTCTTTCTTGTACACCTTATAAAATAGCTGCCTTCTTTTTAGTTAATTTTTGAAAAGTGTTTCAGAAACCTTAGGAGGATTGTCAAATGTACTTAATTGTTATATTTAGTATACATTATGTGCCTCATACTCTTACCACAACATAGGATAAAATATTGCAAATGTTACATAGCCATGAATTTGCAATGGATTGCAAAGTTGTTTGTTAAATCCCAGAAAATAGATACGTGATTTAGGATTTTAGAGCAGTGGTGTTTTAATGATCTATAGGACTACCAAGAATTGCTTAACTGCATTTTTGATAACTTAAAACCAGTATTTGTGTTAAGTGCTTTTGATACAATAATAAACAAGATAGGACCTCTGACATCTAGGGGCTTATATTCTAAGGAAAAGTCAACTGGAGGTATAGAAAAGAAGGGAAATAAATTTTGACTTAAAAATAATCATATTTGGAAATATTCAATTTATACAGATACAATAAATTTCTCGGATGTTCATTTTATTTTTTTATTTGACTCAAAGATGTCCTATATATTTGGTGTCATCGGAGCAATTTTAAATACATAAGAAGAAATGCAGTCTTTGTGAGAGCTGTCAATAACGTACAGAGACATTAACTTTTTAGTTGTAGATTCACTCTTTGTTCCTGTCCACTCTTTCAACTTGGACTGTCTCATTGATCATATTGATTTAGCTCACCTGGCTTTGCTGATATCATTTTGATACTTGTATGCAGAAGATTCTGGCATGGTTATACACTTACATTAGACTTGAAAGGTGGTATTTATCCATTATTTAGTAGTTATCTGTGGTACCTTTCTCCTCCTAAGTGGGTAAGAAGTGGGCCATCGAATGTTTTATTCTGATCCATTCTGGTGTGCTCAGGCAGAAGAAAAGTTAAGCACCAGATTGAAAGCAGGACCTTCTGAGCCAGAACCCCAGATGGGGATGCACTCAAGTGAACTTCAGGTCATGCTCACAAAATACTGCTGCAGAAAATCCTAATCGTGTGGAAAATGCTTGGCTTTATAAGTGAATAGAACTGCCATTATTCAAAATGTGTGAGAGGCAAAGTATTTTCTACTAATCTTTTGGTCAAAAAAGTATTTAAATGTAGGCCTAAAAACAAATCTAAGACACATAAGACGGAGGCTTACACTTATCAGGAATGATTCACAATCCTGAACTATTAAGAAGCATCACGGAGGTGAAAGAGGGCCAATCTTGATGCAATTCACATGGATTTGATTATCTGTGAGTGATAGAACATAATCAGTGAAACTGAGGAAGAGAAAGCCAGGCAAACCCAAACCCATTCTCCCGGGGGCCACCATATTCAATTCCAGATGTTGCGGACAATGCCATGTTTTACCACCACTGGGCATGGTGAGATTGAGATTTCTACCTGATTTGGGTGGGGACTGATTCTGAGATCACAGAGAGGTTTTCCAATTATCAGTAGAACAAGAACTTTGGGCTCTGCTTTGCACACTAGAGAGTTTCAGACAATATCCTCATTTGAAATACCTTATGATTTTACCCTTAAAGCCAACTGTTTTTAATGAGCACAGGTCACAAGTTGCATCCCGAGCAGCTGACAATCCTGATAAATTAGATCTGCCACTTTCTAGTCCTGGTGCATTTAGGAAATGGGAACTATTTTAGGTCTCAGGTCTGTGACTCTGAGTATTGTCCATCCATTCATTCATTCATTCATTCATTCATTCATCCATTCATTCATTCTGTTGGTATTTATTCAGTTCTTAGTTGTTCCAGGCTCCCTAGTTTCAATAATTAAAAAGAAAAGCTATTTTCTTACATGCAGCTTTAATCCAGTGAGGGAGATTGACTTATGGGTTCATATTAAATCTTAGGTGGTTAAGAGTATTTAAACAAACAAATAACAAGGAGAGAAAGGGGGATCACAGGTGATGAGTCATTTGATTTGCACAGGGTGGTCAGAAAACTCACTGAACAGGTGACATTGAGAATCAGGTAGGGTGTGCATGGTGTGATCAAAGACACGCAGCAAAGCTAGTATTGCTGAATCACAGTGAACAAGAGAGAAATTATAGAGAAATATTTTCTAAGATTAGCAAGTGGCTAGAGCATGCAGAGGTTATGATAAAGAGTCATGAAAGTTTGAGATGAGACTAGGATATTTTATTCAAATATGCATCCCTATGTCTGTGACTGTTTCTTAAATAGCCAGTGTTGATTCATCTTGCATTTAACTGATGCTTTTGAATGTACACATTTTCTTTGCATTTGGTACTGAGCTAAAACAAGATCTGAAATCACAAGACAGCACTCTTAATAGGTATGACTGTGAAACAGTGAAATAAAGAAGCCAGAACACAAAACCTTTAGTCCTTTAATCTCATTTCCTAGAGACTCGACAATGGCAGGGAAGGATCATTTAAAACAAAGAATTAAGATACAGGGTTACAAGGGTCATTCTGAGATGTCACTGATTGTATTCCATTATTTCTTTTCATTATCAACTGGTGTGTTTCTTCATATGATCTGGAAATTGTCTTCAATATATAGCTGCATCAATTTTTCTTCCCTTATCTCATGCCTTGGAATCTTAAAGTATCAGGGAAAAACACGACTAGAGTTGGATGTGATTGTTATGTGACTTAAATACTCAGCCAGAATGAATGCCTCTCTTCACCAACACTGGCTAGGTCACCCTGTCTACACCCCACGGCCAGAGTTCTGGCTTTAACCCTTACTAACAAACTGTGAAATGAACACCAACAATGTGACGTATAAGTACGAGGAAATACTGAAACAGAGTAGAGTTGAAACCCCATGCGAGATTGTATAAAAAAGAGAATGTTTGGTCTAGAACAGAGGGGACTGGAAATGAAGACTTCCACACGGAAGAGCTTCCATGGAAAACACACACAATTCAGAAGGGAACGGGCTTTCCATGGGGAATGAAGTTGACACTCTGGATACAGTCAAGGCAAGGAGCCAGTATCACAGGAACAGGAACTACAAAGGACCATGGTTCAAAGGTGGGTCTGATATACTAAATTCAACTTCAACATGCTTTTCTTATTCTGTGAACTCAATGTCAGATACATAAGAAATATTCTCATTTTTCCTATGCCATTTCTGCAAACAGAAGGAAATTCATATGCCAGAAATATCAACATTTGTTGACACTGAGATAGATAAATAGATAAATAGATAAAAAAGAAAGAAAAATAGGCTCCTCTCCCCTGCCCTTTGCTTCTGTATCTATTTAGGAACTAATATTTAGTCATGTGACAGAATTTTATCAGCACACAACAAAATTAATTTCTTACTTCATTATGCAAGGTTTGTTTATCAGCACCATTTCAAAAGCAATCTAAGCATTTAAAAACCGTATTTTCCCACAGATGTCGTTATAATTTATTTCCTCTTTTTCTCTTATTGTATTTTCTATGTTTGCACCAGTACTAAGTGTTATTTGAAGTGTTGCACTATATTGCAAATACTTCCTACTATTCTATAACTTACTTAACCAAACCTGTATTTTATCATTTTTCACCATTATAGATAATTTGGTAAAAAATATGTGGACATAAAAACAGTTTCCTCTATGCCATGCATGAACCTTTATTACAGTTTTCTAGAAACTGAGCCCTTGGCTTAAGTAACAAATATTTTAGAAGACTTTTAACTTACAAATAATAACTTTCAAATGACGAATAGCTCTCTTAGACTATTTTGAACATGTTTAATACTTTGGAATGCAAACATTTTCAAGACTGTAATTAGTCTCTCTTGCCCGTCTATGATGATACATTCAGCTGAGTTTCAATATTAAAACTTTGAGCAAATTTCCTTGGGATGCCACGTGGTGTTAATTCTAATCATCGCTCAAATCGCTCATGCTGAGGGAGGGCTTATTCTGTGCCTGGCTCTTTATCTGGTTTACCTCACTCCATTTTCAGAGCAATCCTAAATGAGGTCTTATTATGTTCTCTATTTTTCAGATGGAAACTTTAGTTAAGAGAGATGCTATTCCTTATCACAAAGATTTAAAACGGCAAAGAATAGAATCTAAGCTGCCAAATTCCAGAGCTGATATTTTTTTGAACGACCTATTCTATTTCTACTTATACATTTCAAAAAAATTTTTTTAAATCAGATTCTTTCTCTTATAGTATGTTTGTTCTCTGTAAGGTGGGCTGTACCCACTGGTACCTCACTGATAACCTGACTCTCCAACAACAAACTCAGCATTATAATGTTTGCTGACATCTGTTTTGTGAATATGACCATTATGACCAGTTTCAAGCTAGCCACAGAATGTTACAACATTACAGAACGTGGAGAGATGCAGACGATCCACTGCTGGCTGAGCCCATCAGTGACTGTCTTTTGGCTCCCTCTTCACAAGACTAAAACAAGACCTTGTAAACAGTTCTCCTTTACCAGATTTTGTGGATAGAGATACTGGAAGACCCAAACAGGGGAAGCAATTTCCCATTAGGAATTCTATATGCTATCACATCAGCAAGGGAGCCAATAGATTGATAATCAAATGGGAAGCAGCCAGGATAGCAAGTTTCTCAGCCGCTTAATCAGTGGTTCCTCTAAACCAGCGGTAGTCAACCTGGTCCCTACTGCCCACTAGGGGGCGTTCCAGCTTTTATGGTGGGCGGTAGCGGAGCAACCAAAGTATAAATAAAAAGATAGATTTAACTATAGTAAGTTGTTTTATAAAGATTTATTCTGCCAAACTTAGTGAAAATCCGACATAAAGTACTTGGTAAGTAATTATTACTATATGCTTTAACTTGCTGTAACTCTGCTTTATAAATTTTATAAAGTAAAGTTACTTCCCTACTTTATAAATCACCATTACTGTGGAACCGACGGGCGGTTAGAAAATTTTACTACTAACAGAGATACAAAAGTGGGCGGTAGGTATAAAAAGGTTGACGACCCCTGCTCTAAACCAACTCTGTCCATCTGGGACATGTCATTGTCACTGACGGTCTGTGTGTCTGTGACAGCCACTCTCTTCAGCAAGAATTATATCTCAGCCTTGGATGGTGGTGGGATGGTACCTTCTAAATTCTTAGCTTTTCCCTTGTCCACTATCCCTCAGCCTAGACATATTTGCTGCATTCTGCATTTATTTCTGGACCTTGCAGAGCCTTTTTAAACCTCTATTTGCATCGGTCATGGTCACCATGCCATCACACCCTTAAAACTACTGGTGTGGTTTCTTACTCCTTTCTGATCATTGATTGATTCATGGACTTTACAAAATAAACATTCAAACAAATAAAAAAGTAGGATGCACATCTCTTACCTTTGACCAAAATGTCCCCATCACTGTCATATCCAATGCCTAAATGAAGCCATTTTGGATAATCTGCCTCATCTTCTACTGGATGAAACAGTTTAACCTGAAATTCACAATAAAATTAACAATTATAATAAGAATGAGAACAGTCAGCAGTAAGTGCAAGTGATATATGAGGAACATGCCAACATCTTTGACTGGAAATAAATGGTGCTTAAGTTTCTCCTTTGAAGTGGATAGTCATTTTAAAGATAAAGAAACATCCTTATTTTTAAAGGGCCAAGTGACAGACTGCTATAAACAGGCAATCAGAACTTTAGACCAGTTGTTCTAAATAAAGCCTGTCCTCTTCACAGCTAAACTCTGTTTTTTTTTTAAAGGGTATCTTTTACTATAATTATAGAGATATTGATTTTTTAGGAAATATCGACTAGAGAAAGAAGACAATCAACTGATGAATTTCATTTCATCATAATGTGCTCCAAATGATTTTATTCTCTCATTTTAGAAGTTAAAGAATCTTCTGGAATGAAAAAAACAACGCTAATAGTTTCTCAGTCACTTGTCCCACTTGAAGAAATGGCTGGGAAACTAGAAAACTTGCTTCGTTTGGTGCACACTTGGAATTTCCCCAGCTAGTGCTGAGAGGAAAAGAGCTGCCAGATTCATTAATTACCCCTAATATTCAATTCTCAAGCATAATGAATTCCATCTTCACACATAGCTGAGAAGATTACACTGGAAAGTTACTGCATTGCCTTGTGCTGAGTGTCACTGAACGTCGTGCTGGGACAGCGGAATTCGGTCTGGACTTGGCTGATGCACATTTATCCTCCCGGCGCATGGGTCTGATGTCAGGGATGTTGGTCCCCCCCCCCAATGCCAACATAATGACTTGTCACTGCCATGGCACAGTGCACCTACAGACAGCCCAGTTTCAGACCCTGCAGTACTCGCAGTGCTTATAAAGTACGTCCTCAACTCCATCCCATTCCTCCTTGTTTCTCCTTGGTAAACACAGTCCTTTGACTATGGCAACTGGGCAGCGGATAGAAGTGACACAGTTTGCAGGGGGTCCTCAGGTTATGACAGCCTCAACATTCGATGTTTTGAATTTATGACACTCACTCCCATAGAAACTTAGAAAATTTGAGACATCAGTATTTCAGCTTACATCATTAGTTTCGCACTTATGGACTACGTGGGTGAACTAGTTTGGTTGCGCCTGGCAGAAGAATAAACAGCAATGTGTCCTATCAGTGAGGGAGGTGGCGTCCCCCAGTGTGCTTACCTAGGTCATTCTATATTGTTAAAAACACATGTGTTCTGTTTGTGTTAGGCTAGGGTGTGTTTTGACTTACACCAAAATTCGGGTTATGCCACTGTCGTAGGAATGGAACTGTGTTGTAACCCTAGGACCCCTTGTCTTTTCTGGATATAACACTGATTATCCCTTGGTCTTTTCCCCCACTGTGGAATCTAAGACTGTGCTGATGGTGCAGCCATGACTGGCTTTCTCATCCTTGTCACTATGGACGTCATATCCAGGTCATTATGAGAGTTGGGGGCAGGCACAGGCTCTGTCTCATAGGGTGTTTAACAGTATCCTTGGCCTATATTCATTAGCTTCCAGTGTCAGTCTCTCCAGATATGAAAATGAAAATATATTCTGATATTGTCCTATTTGAGATCTACTGAGCTACAAGACGGTAGAGTTTCTATCAGCCTTATTCTCAGAGACACTAAATCAGTGGTTCTCAAAGTGTGTTCCAGGGCACACTGGTGTGCCCTAGAAGATTTCCAGGAGTGCCCTATGGTATTCCAGAGAAATATGTGCCTATTGGGGACCAGAAAAACAACAGAGTTTTTGGAGTTTAGATTTTTGGGGGACAGAGGTGTGGGGAATTGGCTGTAACCTGACAGTCTGCCCAACCCCCCACCTCACTTGCCTGATTAGGTTGCAAAAAGCTGTTAAGCTGTGGTGCTGGATTATTTACACTACCCCCCATGTTCCCTGGAAAGACTAAAAGCAAGTTTCTTCTATCCTTTGTTTGGTGTAAAGTTAAGATGATATGTATGGTGGGCGTTTTCTGCACTCAACACAATTAAGGGTAAAAAGAGAGGAATTTTTCAGTGTATTGATGAGAAAATGAGAGGTTGCCTTTCATATATATGCCCAAATATTGAAGAAACTGTAAGGACATATTAGGCTCATGTTTTTCATAAACACAAGAATGAAAAAACTTAACACATTTGTGCTGGGACCTGCTGAATTTACTAAATCTTACTAAGAATGTGTGTGTGTGTATATATATATATATATATATATATATATATATATATATATGAAGACAACTTTTTTGTCATTATTTAATTTTGTTAACCCCTCTTTTTCATGAATTCTAAAAAGCATAACTAAAAAAATGTAACATAAAAATGTTTTTTAATGTCAGAAAAAATTTAATTTTGTTGTATTTATTTCATTTAATTACCATAAAAGCACACTTGACTTTATATTTTTTTAATATTTGACTTAATTAGTATAACATATTTCTCATAAATTTCTAAATAGTGCACCTACAATTATTTGTAGGATTTTAAATGTGCCCTGACTTCAAATGTTTGAGAACCATTGCACTAAATGAACATGAGCCTCTGTACTGTAAAACAACATGAAATAACACACACACACACATTTTTTGAAGGAAAAAGAAAGCATTTATGGTAAGCCAATGAGATTTAAAAGTTATTTTTCACCCCTATAAACACTAGTTTGATTAATACTCTGTATGTGTTCTCTCGAAGAAAACACATGCATGTCTATGGCTTCAATTATTCTATAATGATTGGCATTTTGTAGTGTATGTCCAGCTTCTTCTCTAGCATCTTTGAACTTGATCCATTGGCCATCCTGAATCACCCACTAGTGATAATGAAGTCACCACACAACCCTATGTACTTTCCCCTATCCAATTCTTCTCATGGGATGTGAGCACACTTGGAAAATTTGGAGGCATTCTTGTCATCTCCCTTAGCCTCATCCAGTAATGATTCCCATAGATGTATTTCATAAATGCCTCAAAATACCACCCTCTTCTCTGCACCACCTACTCCTACTGTCCTACAGACTAATGTACCCGGCCTGAGTTTGTACAAGAGCATTGTAACTCCCATAGTACATTCCTATATTGTGTCATCTGTTTTCTACAGTGAAGACAAAATATATTATAGAAATGCAAATCTTCACACACCATCTTTGTGAATATAACCCTTTTAAGATTTTTTTCACATGTCTCAGGCTAAAGATGAATTATCGATGCAGGGCTTATTCTCTGTAGTTTTATTTCTCATCTTTGTTCTGTAGATCACTAACATTTTCATATCTCAGAAGTTTCCATGTATTTTCGCACTTCAGGTCCTTGTGTAGGTCATGATATTGTCTGGAATACTCTCTCCCCAACAAACTCTGTCTCTTCCAAATGTCAACCCAAAAGTAATTATTCAGGAAAGTCTCTTCTAAAATTTATCAGACTATGCAAAAACTCTCAGTACCTGATCATTTTTTAAATTTTCTTTGAACTCAATTATCTTGGTGAGATTATTTATTAACATGTATTTTTTCATTACACTATAAACACTATGAGGGTACAAACATCTCATTAGACATTTTGTTGACTTTCTAATATATAATACAGTGCCTAGATTACAATAGGATCCAAATAAATACTTATTGAAGGAATATAGGAAAGAGAAAGAAAGGAAGGAAGAAATAAAGAAGAGAGGAAGAAAGGGAGAAAATTAGTTAATTAAGGTAACAATCAACTCATATTTTCTTCTTCTTTCAACTTTTGCAGCGATTTTCAATCTGGTGTACCACAATCAATTTTTAAACATGTGATACTTGACTATTTAGTAAGGGACACTGACCTCTTTTGCTTTAGGTTGTCAAATTTAAAAATGACAATAGCCAACTCAACAACCACCATCCAGTGCAAATGTCCTGTCTTGAACCATAAATATTTATATAGGTCATATAATAGAGTTGCATCTTATTAGTCACATTGCATAATAAGTTTGTGTCTGACTGGTTAATTCTTAGTACCAGAAATCCTTATATACAAGTATAGGCACCTGATTTTTAAACAGTCACTTTGGAGAAAGAAGAGTAAGTAATTGCTATTATTATTTTTTAAATAAATCAAGATTATACCAATTTTTTGTCAGATTGGCAAAAAATATGTTTTTATGTACCACATAATTTTAGTAATTAGTTTATGTGTTCCATAAGATGAAAAAGATTGAAAATCACTGATCTATACAAAAGAGATAAATTTTAAGCAGTAAGAGAGTACTGGTTAAAAATATATAAATGTTTAGGAGGCAGCAAGATGGCGATGGAGTAGGCGGACGTACCAACTTCTACCTCCCAGAACCAAAGTGGATTACAACTTAATTTTAAGAACCATCATCTGGAAAAACCAACTTTGGACTAAACTAAGAAGACACTTTAACCAAGGAACACTGAAGAAGCCATACAGAGCCTGGTAGGAAAAGCAGAAATGCAGAGAGCGCTGCCCAGCTTCTGGGAGCAAAAGGTAGCCTGGAGAGACTCGTATGGTGGGAAGCGAGTTTAGCGAAGAAGAGAGAGTCCTGAGCCCCAGGAATAAAGCCTCAGCCTACAGCCCCAGAGCCTAGAAGGGGCATACAAACAGTATTTAGCTATGAAACAAGTCAGGATACTGTTTGTGAGAAAGAGACATAATTCTCAGACACAGGATTCTTCTTAAAAGGACCGTGCAGAAAACCTCTCTCAAAACCACCCACCCGGGGCTGTGAGGGATGGGGAGAGAGAAGAGGACTAGAGTAGCAGGAAGAAAGTGTAATCTAAAAGGCACAGGGAGAAACACTTTGAGGGACAGCCACCCTAACCCCTGGGCTGAGTCACTCCCCAAATCTGAAGTGAATATTTCCCCTGGAAACAGAAAAACCAGCAAAGGGAAGCAGGACACCAGCCAAACAAGCTCTACTGTGGCACTCAGAGCAGAGTCGCTTAGAAGGAGAGAGCTTTCAGGACTAGAGTATGGAATGTTAGTGTCTGATCTGCAGCACCCCGACCCACACAGCTGAGGGCTCGCCAGAGGGTGGAAGGCAGCGGGACATGGAAGTGTGGTTCCATGGGTAAGGGCGGAAGCCAGTGGGCCATGACTGAGGCCCGAGTGTGAGCTTCAGTCTTGCCCAGTAGGGGCAAAAGTGACATGTGAAAGCAGTCAGGCCCAGCTGCAACCCGCCTGCAATCCCGCTTGTGGAGGAAGGGCGGGAGCCCCAGAAGGGATGGAAACACTACACTGAGCTAGGGCGCATGGGCACGCAGCCTCGCTGGCCAGTGGAACCCAGGTTTGTGGCCCAACATGTGAGCGGGCTCCTCTTCTGGGGTTGGAGCGAAAGCCCAGAACAGGGGGAGTCCCATGACTGAGCTTGGGTGCGCAGCCCTGCCCTGCCCGCAGCAGACCAGAGCTGGCTCCTCCTGCAGGGGGCGGGGCAAAAGCTGAGAAATAGGTGGAAATCTGCAACTGAGTAAAGGTGCTCATCCCTGCCCTTAGGGCCAAGTCTTGTGTCCCGGGAGCAGCACATAACCTCACCCACAGGGGCAGGGTGAAGGCTGAGGCTGGCTGTTGAGGTTTATACACCCAAGCACATGATCACAGCCCGTTCCATGGAGGAGAGGCAGAAACCACAGTGACAGCCAGCAGCTGCAGAGGGCTGGAGCGAGCAACGCCCATACCCTAACGCCTTAGGCAGTTGTGGCAGAGGAGGTGGTGGGCCTACAGACAGACCATACCAAAGGAACACAGAGGCCACACCCATTGGACTCCAGTGGCCAAACCCTTCTTATACACAGACAAAATGAAAAGGCAGAGAAATACAACACAAATGAATCATGAGAAATCCCCAAAAAAGAACCTGAATGAGTCAGATATAACCAAATTACCAGATGCAGAGTTTAAAATAATGATTGATAGGATGCTCAAAGATCTTAGAACAAAAATAGATGGTCATTATGAACACCTAAATAAAGAGATAGCAAATATAAAAAAGGACACTGAAATAATAAAAAAGAATCAGTCAGAAATGACAAATACAATATCAGAAATGAAGACCACAATGGAAGGAATTAAAAGCAGGATGCATGAAGCTGAGGATCGAATCAGTGAGTTAGAGGAAAGATAAATGAAGAAATGGAAGCAGAGCAGAAAAAAGAAAAGAGACTCAAAAAGTTAAGGAAACTCTAAAAGAACTCTGTGACAACATGAAGAGAAATAACATCTGCATCATAAGAGTTCCTGAAGAAGAAGAGAAAGAACAAGGGATAGAGACTTTGTTCAATCATCTCATAGCTGAAAACTTTCCTAAATTAATGCAGAAAAAAGTCTCACAAGTTCAAAAAGCACAGAGAATTCCATTAAAGAGAAACCCAAAGAAATCTACACCAAGACACATCATAATTAAAATACCAAAGCTAAGTGAAAAAGAGAAAATATTAAAAGCTGCTAGAGAAAAAAAGGCTATCACCTACAAATGAGCAATCATATGAATGACATCCAACTTCT